>NC_062276.1:9273994-9944619 GCF_916048215.2 Malus sylvestris
GAGATTGGAAGAGCTCGCGATCATGGGAGCTAAGAACCTGAGAAATTTTGTTTTATGTGGAAGCAAATTCTATGTGAGGGATGCCTTTATTAATCCAAAAGTAACGTTTTTCCTTTTTAATGGTTTTGTGAAGTCGATCTCTTCAATTAAATTGGCTCCTACAGGCTCATCAGAACACTTATCTGCGCTGAGAGATTATCTCGAAAGTTTTGATTGCTCCGAAGACATGTCCCTCTATATTCAAGATGCCAAGGTATATATATCGGTCACTTTACAGTTTGTGTATTTATTCATCTAATATTCCACGTTCTGCAGTTGATTCCTTACTAAAAATTTCCTTTTAATTCTCTGTGTTGTGTGAACGGTGTAGTCCTTCATCTTTCCAGAGAGTTTCAGAAAGACCTGCTCTCCACCATTGCGTAATCTCAAACATAACGTCACGGCCAAGATGCCTCCGGCAACTGAGGCAGAAGATTCCGAGTTGAGGGGCTCCTTGCTTTGGATAGCACCTTCTGCATATATACCACAAATCGAACACTGGACATAATGAAATGGAGGACCGATGATTTTTAGTTGTTTTCACTTTCGAAGTTTAGGGTTTAATACAATCTTCTTCATTTATTCGAAGTTTAGACTTTCAGTTAATCTCTAGCACAAAAGAAATTAAAATTTTTGACTTCTTCATGTGAATGGTTTCGTTGAAGACAGTTCGTATTCACTTCAGTATGAACTAATTTCATGCAGTAATTAATGGATGAGTATACGTAAACTGTTTTCCCGCAATGAATGAAATTAAATCGGTTGAAGACCATTAACCATGTAGCAACTAGCAAGCAGTTTTCTCTAACAAAACCATGTACACCGGAATTGTTACAAACGTAGAACAAGTTATACGTTACAATTTCTCACATTCAACGAGCGGAAGGGTTCTTCTTCTTCCCTCTCATCCTTACATACGAACATTGAACTGCGCTATTCAAAAAGGAACGCTGAGGCTTTAAATCCTCGTAAGGAAAGTCCAGGTCACGAATGATGTATGCATTTAGACAAAGTTGTGCAGAAGCCATTTAAGACTGATTGCGATGCCGCGTATATTACGTCCCTGCAGACCATGATTCTTGAACTCGAGCGTTTTGAAGGGTGAAGCCGTGAATGATTGGTAAAGGGAATACCTTGAGAAAACCGAGACACTTTTGGGAGATGACAACGGATGAGAAGGCTTGGTCGGCAGCTTGGACTTGCAGGTGGGTCGGCGGTGAAAGGAAGAAGGAAGCTATGAGGAGGAAGAGAACAGTTGGTGGCGCCATTGAAGTGTCTGGAGAAGAGAAGACAAAGAGGACTGATTCCTTTTTTTTTTTTTTTTTTTTTGTCTTGATTTTGGCTTCGGCGCAAGGACAAACATCGAAAAGAGCGCAAAGATTTAACAAACTAGGCAAAACTCTTGGTATGTGAAATGTCCAAAACACCCCCAGAGTTTTTGGCGTTGTTTGGTGGGTGAGCTTTTTGGTAGAATAAAACTTTAGGGAGAGTTTCACAACCTGCGGTAGGGCATACCCACCATCTCGAGTCGATATGATTTATGTGTAGCATTTAATTATCAGTTGTCTTTGGTAGTGGCGGATCCAGAATTTTAAATTCGGGGGATCCCAATAATAAAGGTCAAAAAATTTATAGACAAAAAACAACATTGAAAATTTAAATATAATACATTTCATTCAAAAATCATATACAAATTATAAAATCATAATTCAAGCGTCCATTACGAGGTTTCATAAGTTACTAGGGAGTACCTAAGTTATTGATTATCTAATATGGACCACTAAATTTAAAACACCGGTCAAATAAAACTCTCCCCAAACTCCCACTATCTTTCTAACCAAACACACCATTTTACTCTTTTACTAGTTTCCAAACATCCATTTTCTCTCTCACTAAGAACACAGCTGCCATACCTCCACCAATTGCCTCCTTCCCAATTCTCCTGAAGCCATGGCAGCTCCACCCCCAAATTTCACCAACCCATGACAGATCATATCCATCTTACTAACCTTATGTAGGAAATTTCACCCATAAGAAAAATTACTAAGGTGGTTGAAATAATTTGGGGAAATTTGGGCTTATGTACTGCCCCGCCAGACGACAGAGAAAGGTTGGAGGAGAAGTGGGTGGCATCGATGGATGAGACCATGGCAGAAGCAAGGAGGAGAGAGGCTGGAAGGGTCCCTATTTTCTTTCTTCTCCATGCGCGGTCATCTTCTCTGAGAAGAAGACAACCACTGCAACCTGCAACCTACAACCTGCACATACCTCATGCTCGAGTACGAAGGGTCCCTCCCTCCCCATTCTCCTGAAGCCATGGCAGCTCCACCCCCAAATTTCACCAACCCATGACAAATCATATCCATCTTACTAACCTTATGTAGGAAATTTCACCTATAAGAAAAATTACTAAGGTGGTTGAAATAATTTAGGGAAATTTGGGCTTATGTACTGCCCCACCAGACGATAGAGAAATGTTGGTGGAGAAGTGGGTGGCATCGATGGATGAGACCATGGCAGAAGCAAGAAGGAGAGAGGCTGGAAGGGTCCCTATTTTCTTTCTTCTCCGTGTGCGGTCATCTTCTCCGAGAAGAAGACAGCCACTGCAACCTGCAACCTACAACCTGCACATACCTCATGCTCGAGTACGAGGGGTCCCCGGAAAATTTCTAGCAGCGATTTAGGATCGCCGACTGGTCCTGGGACCTCCCAAGTTCATATGTGGATCCGTCTTTGGTCTTCGGTATGAATTTACGTAAGAATTTATAGATTTCACCAATAAAAACTGCTTACAGCGGAACTCAAATGTTACTAAGATTACACACAAGACAACCCTACCAATTTGAGCCAAGCGTTGTTGGCTTTGGTGTGAGCTTTAGGAGGGGAGTAAGTTGGGAAAAAAGTAGAGGGAGTAAAGTGGAATTTCCCCTCCACTGCTGCGAATGACACCACGCATTTGGCACAACTTTTAACTTGCCGTTGAATTAAAAATTGGATCTTTTCCTCGTGTGGGGGAAGAAGAAGAAACAAGAAAAGGAGGCCAAAGCAGCCGAAGATGGCGTTGCAGACGGGGGTATCCGGCTCCAAGGTTCTCATCCTCGTCGGAGCAGGTCAGGATTATTGAATTTTGTTCCTATTTTACCCTTTTTACTTTGTTTTCTTTCCAGTTTGATCTAAATTCTAGAAATTTGATTGATCAGAAACAAAATTCTGAAACTTTGAAGGATATAACCTTATTGAAACTGATATTGCACAGATAGCAAGTAAATTTGGGTACAAATAGCAATTAGTTGGTGAACTGAGTGATAAGTAGTGCGGACTGTCTTTTGGCTGCTATGGCTGCTGGACACAGATTCAGGGTTTAACCTGTTTTTCATTCTTCTGGGTGTGTAGATGTTTGTTTATTTTTGCTATAAACTGTTGTAATCTAATGGGATTGGGATTCGAACTTGGTGCAAGGAGGCCTCCTTGCCCAACTGGCCTAACTCCGCGTCTGCTTTTCTAGGGGTGTAGATTACTAAGTGGATTCTTGTTACTTTCATAAGTAATGATCCTAGTGCTTCAAAAGTATAATTCCTTTCTATTTTAATGAGAATTTTTAGTAGGAAAGGACGGAAAAACAGAATAGAAGACGAACGGTTTACAAAACACAGTTTGTATATAGTTCTTTGTACCTTTCCGTCTATTACTATTTTCCTCTAACTAGTAAATATTTTGCGATTCAGGCTTGACCAGTTCGATAGTTTTGAGGAGCGGGCGATTGTCTGAACTTATTGCACAGCTTCAGGATATACTGAAGGGTGTAAATGAAGCTGATATCTTGCCTGAGAAGTTTGATAGTGCAATTATCAGAGCTCAGGTATTGCAGCTTGAATTCAATTAGGTTTTTATACTTAAAACAGATTCAAAGTTTGCCAGAGATACCGTGCATCATCTCAGATACTGATGTTTTGTCATGGTCAAACGGTGACAAATGCTACAAGTTTCATCAATTTCGGTTTGAATAGTATTAATATGTGATGGCTCGATCAATATTGTCATCTACTTAAAGTCTTAAACCAAAAATTATATTGAAACTTTATTTATCTTTCTTTTTGAACTCTAGAAGTTGAGCGTGAAGTGCTATAATACCGGAACTCTTATGGTTTTGTCCTCTTTTTTCAACTGTTTAGTCCATAAATGTGGTTATATTATGCTTGTAGATACATAATTTCTTTGCAGGGTTTGTATAAGTTAATACTTACATTTGTTTTTTACCTTCAGATTCAACAATTGGCTCGAGAAATCAGGGAGTTAACCTCATCTGGCCCTGTAACCGTCTACAATGAGAATTCTTCCTCTAGTGGTATAAACAGTTCTTCAGAGGCTTTATAACGGTTTTGTGATTTTCATAGATTAAAGTTTCTATGAATTGTTCAGAAACCACTTTGCACATTTATTCTCTGCCTGGGAATGATCGGGACTTTATATCGATAGAGATGTTCACATATTTCATGTCACAGCAGGGAGTTATGCTTCATATTTAGTTCCAGCTGCTGCAATTGGTGCAATGGGCTATTGTTACATGTGGTGGAAGGTACCTCTCCAAAAATTTGTCGTGGCAATCACAAACACATTCTATTTAGTTCTGCACTTGTAAGGATTTGTATCATTGCTGATCTACGGGCATGTCTGTGATATCGTGCAGGGCTGGTCATTTTCTGATGTAATGTTTGTAACAAGGCATAATATGGCAAATGCTGTTGCAACCGTGTCCAAACAATTAGAGAATGTGCATGAAACGTTGGCGGTAAGTCAGATGTGTTGGCCATGGTGTGGTTGGCTTTTCCAGATGGTAATCCTCAAAAGGGTCTGCAGCACGCTGATGTCTCGACTGTCATTTTGCAGTGTACAAAAAGGCATCTGTCGAAGAAGCTGGAAAACTTGGATTGGAAGGTGGAGGAGCAGAAGGAAATAACTCAGCTTATCGCAAATGATGTATGAAACATTATATTTACGTACTTTCTTTTCAATGATGTATTTACATACTCCGATGTAAATAAGTACTCACTATGATCGTATCCATTTTCCATTTCATTTGAATGCAGGTGAATGAGGTGAAAACAAACCTTTCTCAAATTGGGTTTGATGTAGAAATGATTCATCAGATGGTGTCTGGGTTGGTGAGTTGATATATTTTCTTTAATATGTTCTTTTATGTTGCTCAGAAATGCTTTAAGCTTATCAGAGTACTTATGTTGTATTTGTTAATTGGCTCAACAGGAAGAGAAGGTCGACCTTATTGAGAGCAAACAGGTTATATTTCTGGTTATGCTACGACTTTGGAAATCTTCTGCATTTTTCTATTTTCTTTTCGTCTCTGTAGTCATTGATTTGACCCTTTTGTTTTCAATACAGGATGCAACCAACTCAGGTCTATTGTATCTATGCCAAGTAGCAGATGGCGTCAAAGGTCAGCTGGATACTAAACCCTTACAGGTCAGGATATTTTCTTTTTGTTCTTTAGAAAACTGATTACTAAATGAGCTAGGGGATATATCTAGTTAATCGATGAAATGTGCTTACTGCACGTCAACATTGTCAAGGACCCATCGTCCTCCTCGATCAGTTACTAAGTTATCTTAGTAGTTGTATATCTGCAGAATGTCTCAGCTAAGCTAGGAAAGCATTCACCAATGGCAATAGAGGATAAATCACCCAAGGTAGATTGACCCTCATTTTCTTATGTTTTCCACATTACGCTTTTTTAATATTTGGTTGTAACATGTCCAAACTTCGAAAAATACTTTAGGGCCTTCAATTCTTTGCTGACAATGAAGAACAGAGCACAACGGAGAAATCAATGACAAAAAAGAATGATCCCAACATCTTCCCTGGAGAAAAAGTTCCAGCAATAAAAACAAGAATACACCGGTCATATCCAGTTGGCATTTCTTTGACCCGGGACAAAATGGGCTCGGGTATATGATTTTTTTGTTTGTTTTCATCCTAAGTGATTTATTTCATGAAGGGCCGCCTTCGCAATTCATATTTCATATTGATTCTTGCTGTAACTTCTGACTTTTTGTTCTCTGCTTAAGGAGAATTACAGGGAGTGCAATTTGTGGTTGTCATACATGTATAAAATAAAGTTGATTAGTCTTGTAATTGTGATGGCATTTGTTCAATTTACTGCATCAATGTGTTTTAGAAACATCCGAGTACTATATGCCACATTTGTCGGAGTTAAAACAGAAGCCTCAGTCAGTCCCCCGAATCTATGATCGGGCTTGAGCTCATGGCCGGGAGCTCAAGGTCCGGCGCAGATCAGCTCATGGCCGAGAGCTCATAGCTCTGATCGGACTTGAAACTAACGTAAAAGGTTCAAGATTCACAGCGTCAACTCGAAATAAACTCCGATAGTGTACAAGTGTAATCTCCAGAGAATTTGAGATTGGAACATCAAACATGCATAAAACTTGGGCGTAGTGTTGCAAAAAATTCACAGCATTTTGTTAATGGCAAAATCTCGATGGAAGGACATGACCAAGTAAAGGCGAAGAAAGAAAGTTGAGTGATCCAACTCAGTTTCCAGGGACATGGAAGGGTATTAAGAAATGAAATATAGAAATTCTGGTTTGAAAAGGGAACGAGTACGTGATCAATTTTTAAGAGTTTTTATTAAACCATCATTTCCACTTAACGATAATATTGACAAATTTTTCAAAAAAAAAAAAAAAAGTAATGACAAAAAAAATAAAAATGAAGTCATTGACATATACTTGAAGGAATGGCACTTGAAATTAAAAATGAAGAAGCATTCAAAGTCATCGAACTCCACAGTTTTGAAGGACACACTTTTCAAAGATGGAAGGGTCATTGTATTAAAATCTTTGCCCTGTATTATGCTCACATACTCCAAATTTTAACAGGTCGAAGATTTTGCATCACCAACAGTATGCAAGAACAAGGAGAGGTAGCCATTTATTCCGTTCTTCAAAATTTTCTTTAGGGCCCTAGGCGGTTGCCTTGCTCGCCCTAGGTCAGGACGGCGCTATTAATCTTTGGAAGGCTGGTATCCAACTGTTTGACGCCTCCCCAAGTTGCAAAATTTGACCACTTATCTACCATAGTTGCGTCTCCATCAAAGTACCTCACGCAAAGAATGAATTTGTGCGCAAGATGTGCTCATTTTTCTTGCGGAATTAACAGTGAATCGCATCCCCAAATAATTATTCTCTACATGAGAATGTCGTCAAAGTATTATGATGGTCGAATATCTTCAGGAAGTGTCATCCAAGGCAAGAGAGCAGGTTAATGTCAACATATACATAAACTAATAAACTGATCGAAAGTATCTATATAACAAAAAATAACAAGTAGAAGACATAAAATTCATAGGCTAAAACTTTGTTCATAGACAATCTCTGCACTCAATGAAAAAAGTTCTGCAGTATGACGTTGGCTCAACTCCTACTGTGGTATCTCATTGCTCACGGCTCATACCATATCTGTGAAATATTAACGTTAATACTAGCTCCACCTGTTCCAGCGACATACTACTACGGGTAATTCTAACTCTGCCGAAGGAGCCATCCAGTGCACGGAGTTCCTCAACTCGGGAAGTTCTCTCTTTGTTGGAGATATCCTGGTGAGATGACCTTCAGATGCTTGAGATTCGGCAATGGTGGAGAGCATATCTTTCTAAATTTCTTTGGAAAGAAGAGATCCTAAACCATGCACACAAACAAAAATTTGAGAACGGAATGATTCATTGTAGAACTTGGAATATGTTAGCAAATACAAAAATTCGAAAGTGATCAAACCCATCAAGCATGCATAAATAGATACATGTTATATTTATATACCGTAGCATCATGAACTTTCAGTGTAATTTTTCTGGAGCAGTCAAAACTTTCAAGATAATCTCGTAGAGAAGAAAGGTGGTCCAATGAGCAGTTGTGGGTAATTCAATGTCTGGAAGTGTGATGCTAGCCTCCCATAACTTTGCAGCCCAAGCGCTAGCCTTCAAAAAACCACTGAATGATAAAGAAATATTTGGGATAATGATTGTGGCCTCCACATTATCTTGGCCTGCCCATATTACAAAGTTTCTCAGGTGCTTAGCCTCTCTGAGAGTGACGTGCTTCGCTGTGCACCTTTGATCCGAAGTACTTGAAACAAATTTAAAAGATTCCAGATTCTTAGCAGCAACTTCATTCTCCTCACAAGTGCAGAGTATAATTTTCAAGGATTTGAGACTGGACCTTGAAACAGAATAGTCCCGCAAGTTACATGACGTTAATGACAAGTACTCGATGGAAGGGCACTTGAAGTTATGTTTGAAGAAATCAGTGAAGTTATCCAATTCTACTTTTTTCATGGACAAACTTTTCAAGGATGGAAGGGTTATATCAACAGAATATCTCCACTGACGATTTATTTCCACATACTCCAAATTTAAACTAGTTAGAGATTTTGCAGCATTACCAATGGTTTCTAAAGATAAAGAGAAGAACTTATCTGGTATGTGGCAGAAATACTTCGTGTTTGGTTTGCATTCTACCTTGTCCTCCCAGTTTTCCTTTGGAAGGCTGATATCCAACTCGTTGACACCTCTCTCAATTGCAAAGTTTAACCACTTACATACAATAGTTGCGTCTCCATCGAAGTACCTCATGTGAAGCTTGAATTTGTATAAGAGCTGCTTGTCATTCTCACGGAATTGATCTAAATACCTGTCCCAATCTTTGATGAAGTTTCTTGGACGTTGATCATCAAAGTTATGATGAACGTGGCCCTCATTAAAATCTAGTACAAAAACTGAAGACCTAAGGCCTTCCCATTGCTTGGAAAGAATGCTCATCTGGGCCGCGGGTGTAGTGGGAAGGAGTGGGAGGATTCGGTTGATAACAGTCTGGTACATGACGTCGCAGCATCAGTTCGGCATCCTTCATGTTTGGGTCATCTTTATTTTCCTTCATGTCGTCTTACTTTCTGATCTTCTGTGTGGGTTCTTTCGGATGTCGCCTTACACTTTTTGCTTTGCTGGATTTTGTGAATGTCAAGAGAAGAAAGGAGGTTTATAAATAAAGTAGTAGGAAACCTACCTTGAAGTTCAAGCAATTGGAGACTAGGGTTTTTTCCTGGCCTAAATCGAAACCCTTAAGCCCACATATATCTGTATGATTAAAGCAGTGTGAATGCCCACTAAAAAAGCAGTGTGAATGAAGATTTTGAAAGATGATTAAAATTTATTATTCACTTGATGACTTTTGTTCCCATTAATATATTAAAATAACTCATATGATGGATTTGTTAGATCTTGACTTTTGCTTATAAAAATTGAAAAATAAAGGAAAAAAGGGAGATGAGAAACATACGAAAGAAAAGAAAAAAAAAAGGAAGGAAAAGAGAAAAAAAAAAGAAAAAAAGTACTATTGCTGCCCTAAAAACATAGGCACACTCGTCAAACCTCGTAAATGTTGTGTTTTATCAACTTTATTCTACGCACACAAATCCTTATTTTCACAACCAGTTGGTATTATACGTTGAGTGTGATTGTGAGAATTAAAAGTAGAAATTTTGTAAAAATCCTATAGGCATCGCCCTCCCTATTCCTCTAAGCTTGGGTCAAATTAATTTTACATCGACCCGGCCCAACTTGAACCCGCTTGACCTTTCGGGGTACAAATACGAGCTGCGTGCTAGGGCTTTCGATTCGATTTCCAGAAGCTCGTTTTTATCAGATTGTGCTCCTCCGTCGAACCCTCCTTCAAGTTTCGCCTTTTCGCAAACCAGAGGTATTCTCATCCCTATCTTTTTCGTCTTCTGAAATTGTTATCGATTCTAGGGTTTCGTAGTTTTCCTGTAAATCGCTATAGCGGGCTGTGCGTTGAATTTTTTTGGGAGATCTCATCTAATTACATATGGGTTTTTTGAATTTCAGAGAATTTGTTCTTCCTGAGGTTTCTTTTTTATTGGAATTTTTTGTTAATTTTATTGGTATGATTGTTTTTCCCCTAATTTTGATGAATTTTATTTCTTGAAGTTAAATTTATGTTTGAATGATAAAATTTTGAATCTTTTTTTCTTCGAAATCGAAATTAACTGTTGTTTGAGTTAAGCTGAACGGACCCAGAATCTGTTTTTTTGTTGGAATTTAATTTCTAATTCATTGAAAAAAAAAATTTTGATAACCTATATTTTTAGGGTTTTTTTTTTTAAGGAAAACTAACAAAAAAAAATTCTCTTTTAACGAAAAGCCTTTGTTAAAGGGATAGTGAATACGGCCACTTAAAAGTAAAACTATGGTATTTCGTTAAAAGTAAACAGTACCGAAAGTGTTTTACTTTTTTTTTTTTCATTGGTAATTTGAGTTTATATGCTTTATTGTACGTTTTTGTCCGATGAAAATATGTTTTCGTGAACTTTGAGGGTTGTGATCCAGTTTTGGTGTTTGTTGAATAATTTATCAAGTTATGGAAGTGGTTGATATTCATGTTTGAGTACCTGATTGTACTTTGGTTGCAGAAACAGAACTTGTAATCATGCCGAAGAACAAGGGTAAGGGAGGAAAGAACAGGAAGAGAGGTAAGAATGAAGCTGATGACGAAAAGCGTGAGCTTGTGTTTAAGGAAGATGGACAGGAGTATGCCCAAGTGCTCCGAATGCTTGGTAACGGTCGGTGTGAAGCCATGTGCATTGATGGGACCAAGCGACTTTGTCACATCCGTGGTAAGATGCACAAGAAGGTTTGGATTGCAGCTGGTGATATCATTCTTGTCGGCCTTCGTGACTATCAGGACGACAAAGCTGATGTGATCCTCAAGTACATGCCTGATGAGGCTAGGCTCCTGAAGGCATATGGAGAGCTTCCAGAGAATACACGTCTCAACGAGGGTATTGCTGGGGGTATTGATGATGAAGAAACCGAAGGTGGTGTTGACGACTATATTGAGTTTGAGGATGAAGATATCGACAAGATATAGGCTTTCAGGTTAAAACTCTATTTTGATGTTATGTTTTTACCGTTACCGATTGGCAGTTACTTGTCATTAGTATAAGTCAAACTTGGATTGGCAGTTGGCTCTGTATGGTTCTGTATTTCCAGATGGGGAATTGGTCATGTTCCATGTAACATCTGTTATTACTAATACATTTGATATGTTTGTCTTCTTTTTCGAATAACTAGTTTCATCACGGAGGTTCTTCCCTTTTACTCTGTTTACCTTGTTCTGTGTTTCGTTTGTAACAGCGTCGTTGACAACGTTTTGCCTAATTAGTCGTGTGTTTACATTCGTTGGTCTCTTCGGAGAAGATGAGGTTCCTCGAGTTGCATGTTTAAACTCACTCAGGTATCAAGCATCAGATTATATATAAGATATCAGATTATTTACTTGACAGAGATTCTACAGGGAAATCTGTGTTCATTAGAATGCAGTATTTCTGCACTTCCTTCTCCCCGTTTGCTTTTCGTTGCGCTCTTCATCTCTTTTGGGTTCCCTCGAACAATCCTTCTTGCTCACCTGTATCAATGTTGAAGCCAGTCATTGAATTGAACGCCGGAACTTAGTAATTTTGTTCTTCAAATATCGATCCTCTTTTGACAAGCTCAGTTCGGATCATAGCTTAAATGGGACAGATCCTTACCTTGGGATACTCTTTCCCACACTCGTAGCTTGGCATCGATTTTCGCCTTTATAGGCTTCTCGTAGCCTTGAATCTGTTCTTAGTTGGACTTAAACCATCCTTCTCTTCTGCTGGTACTGGAAAGTTATCAAATAGGACACCGACTTCATTAGATCCGCAGCTCTCTTTTTCTTCACCTGCAACGTCGAAGAATCTCTTTCCGATGACAAATCGTTGGCTGCTGTGAATTGGTTCAACGTGGTTGCTTATATGACTTTCTGCGGGGGAGATTTCAGCAGGGCGGGTTGCCATCCACCGTTCTAGCCAGCTCCAACCCATGTTCTGTTCTGTGCCATCAGATGTGGTGTGCCTTTTCTTTGAGCAGATCCTTAGCTTCAAACAAATAATACTAAGTTAATTAGTTTCCAAAACCGTAGGAGGAGTCTTCGAACCTCTTTTGATGTAGTCGGTTATTTATCACACACACACACACTCTCTCTCTTAATCACCGGTTGCACAATAGAATCCCAACTCTTTTAGGAATGAATTTCAGTATCTGTTGTGAAAGGAGTTCGAAGTTTCCTTGGTAATGTGGGCTTCTATCGAAGATTTATCAAGGATTTCTCGAAAATAACCAAGCCTCTTAGTGATCTTCTTCAGAAAGATGTTGTGTTTGAGTTCGATTCTGAATGCTTGTCAACTTTTAATACCTTGAAGACTCTACTTACTTCAGCCCCTATTCTGACAGCACGTGATTGGAGCCTTCCATTTGAACTGATGTGTGATGCAAGCGATTATGCCTTAGGAGCTGTTTTAGGGCAGCGAAAGGACAAACTTCCGCATGTTCTTTACTACGCAAGCCGCATTTTAAACAACGCATAGCTCAATTATTCCACCACAGAAAAGGAGATGCTTGCTGTAGTATTTGCACTTGACAACTTTCAATCCTATCTTATTTGTTCGAAGGTTATTGTATACACAGATCATGCAGCCTTGAGGTACTTGATGTCTAAAAAGGATGTAAAACCAAGGCTAATGAGATGGGTTCTTCTTCTTCAAGAGTTTGATCTTGAGATTAAAGACCAAAATGGGTCCGAAAATGTGGTGGCAAACCACCTGTCAAGGCTTATTCAAGATGGTGAGGTAGAATCAACTGTACCGCTTAATGAAGCTTTTCCAGATGAACACTTGTTTGCTGCCCAACATGGAGAAGTCCCATGGTTTGCTGATTTCGTAAATTATTTGGCTAGTGGTGTGATTCCAAACGATTTTAGTTTTCAACAAAAAAAGAAATTTCTCTCCATGGTCAAGCACTATTTTTGGGATGATCCGTACTTGTATAAACATTGTCCAAATCAAGTGATTCACAGATGTGTACCCGAAGATGAGCAAATCAGCATTCTCAATCATTGCCACTCTCTTGCGTGTGGGGGACATTTCAGTGCCTAAAAAACAGGAGCAAGGGTTCTCCAATTTGGGTTTTTTTGGCCATCTTTATTCAAGGATTCACATGTTTTTGTTGCCTCTTGTGATCGCTGTCAAATGACTAAAAATATTTCTCGTAGAAATCAGATGCCTCTTAATAATATTCTAGAAGTTGAACTCTTCGATGTGTTGGGAATTGATTTTATGGGGCCATTTCCTGCTTCTTTCTTGAACAAGTATATATTGGTAGCAGTTGATTATGTGTCGAAATGGGTGGAAGCTGTTACCGTTCCTACAAATGATGCTCGAGTTGTTCTCCAATTTTTGAAGGCAAATATATTCACCCGCTTTGGGACCCCTCGTGCTATTATTAGTGGCGGAGGAACTCACTTTTGTAATAAGCAATTTGAAGCTCTCTTGGCAAAGTATGGAATCACACATAAGGTTGCTACACCTTATCACCCTCAAACAAGCGGACAAGTGTAAATTTCAAATCGGGAAATCAAGCAGATTATGGAGAAGACTGTGAGTGCTTCGAGAAAAGATTGGTCGAAGAAGTTAGACGATGCTTTATGGGCATATCGCACTGCTTTCAAAACTCCAATTGGCATGTCTCATATCGGCTTGTTTTTTGTAAAGCATGTCACTTGCCGGTTGAGCTGGAACACAAGGCTTTCTGGGAAATCAAGACATTGAATTTTGACATGGAAGCAACTGGGAAGAAAAGATTGTTGCAACTTAACGAGATGGAAGAATTCCAAAACGATGCATATGAAAATGCCAAGATCTATAAAGAAAGAACTAAGAAGTGGCATGATCAGAACATTCTACGAAAATAATTTTATGTCGGACAGAAGATGTTGCTGTACAATTCCAGATTAAAGTTGTTTCTTGGAAAGCTTCGTTCTCGGTGATATGGTCATTTCGTGGTAGTGCAAATTTATCCATATGGCATGGTGGAAATTCAGAATTTGGAGTCGAGAAGCATATTCAAGGTTAATGGTCAAAGATTGAAGCCTTATGTGGAAACAAATTTTGATACCATGAAGACGGTGACCTCGCTTCGAGATCCAGCATAAACATCATATGGTTCGGCTGAAGACTATAAATTTAGCGCTCTATAGGAGGCAACCCATGCTTTTATCATCCTTTTTATTTGTTTTATTTAATTCAGTTTTGATGTTTGTTTTCTGCCTTCTTTGTTCGGCTACTTGCTGATAGATTTCTGTTGGTGTAGGGACGTCTAGCTGCCACATCATAATGATTGAAACCATGAATGTTTAAGTTTGGGGGTGGCTACTGCATTGAACACCATGGCTGCCATGTGAAGCATAAACCAGGGGAGTTTCTCTGTCCAAGTGATATTACTCATTCATCTTCCCTTTCTTCTTTTTAAGTACCTTATTTCTAGACATTGAGGACAATGTCTCATCCAAGTTTGGGGGTAGGAGTGAGATTTTTAAGTCCAGGTATCAGAAATTTGTTTAGTGTGAGTGTTTCATTTGAAATAAGCATGTTGTTTTTAACTGCCTGGATCCTCCCTTTTTAATTATTTACTTTTAGTTAGTATTTTGGTTGAAAAAAAAAAACTAAAACAAATCAGAAGCATTCAGTTTCAAAAAAAAAAAATATTGTTTTTATTTCTTGTTTTCAGTGAGATTTTTGTTAGTTTCCCGACCCAATGATGAAATTAAATTGAGTTTGAACCATGGTTATTGAGAAAGTCGTAAGCATGTTTTAAGTGAATCTCTTTATTCTTTTGTTAGCTTTGCTTTGTACATGTTCGATCATCCTTGGAAAACTGAATGCACATAGCCTTGTTGATGTAATACTAAAGCATGGTTTAACACTTCATATGTGAATATAGTGACTTAATGTAATCCTTGTGAGCTTTTGAGCCTATTCTATGGTTGAACTATCATGCATCAATCACATTTATTCTCGTGCGTATGATCTCATTGTTACATGTATCTCTAGAACTTGCTTTATACCTCTCGAATCATTCATCAATTCATGCAATAACTTGGAAGTGATATAGGCTATTTTTGGATCGTTTGAGCCTTTCATGCCTACCTTATATGCTATCTTTATCTTTAGTAGCCCGTTGAGCCTTTAACTAAGCCATTTCTTTGCTAGCCACATCTCTTTACCATGCTTCGATATTGGAGTTGAGCTCATACACAGAAATCGATCCCTTATTGTTTTGAGAAAGTATTACAAAGGTTGTGCTTTTGGGGTTTTGTTTATATAGAAAAAGTGGATGGAGCATGTGTATTACAATGAAATGTGAATTTGAGGGGTGATGTAGCTTTGCAGATTTGAGCATGATTAAAAAAAAGAAGAGGGAAACGGTTAAAAATCCGCAGGGTACTGTCATTAGTTGTGGTGGTATGAGTTTCAACATTAAAAAAAATTAAAAAGAAAACAACAAGAAAAAAAAGAGTGCTGAGATGTTGAAAATGTGTTTTGCACAAGCTTACTTCTAATCTTAAGTGTCAATGTTATCAAAAGTAAAGCTTGAGAATGCAGTTGTATGTTTTAGAGGACTAATCTTTGGATGCAAAATATAAATTTTCATTTGAAGTTGAGTAGGGGAGCAGCAAGTGCTACGGGTATGTTGTTTGCTTTCAATTTGAGTGGGTGTGATATTGGTGTTGGAAAACTACTAATGTGTACTTTCTCAAAAATTTTGGTTTCCATATCCTTTCTTTCATTAGCCTATCACCCATAGCCCCATTACAACCCAACTAGAGTCCTATAGATTCAAGTAATTACATGATATTAATAGCGAGGTAGGTTGACAAACAAGCATTTGGCGGCATGTTTGATTAAGATCACTTGAGTGAAACACAGTACCCAGAAATATGAGTGAATGAATGTATGCCCGGTGAGGATGTTACTTGTTTGCATATGATGATTTTAAGAAGCTTAGAATTGCATTGGCATGGTTATCGCACACACTACACTTCAAGGATGATTGAAAGGTTTTTGCTAAGAATTGGAATGTGGTTGATTCACTTGCTTTGTGCTTACTATGGATTTGATTATGATGTATCTTGAAAAGAAAAAAAAAAATTCGATGAGGCTCACGTAGAGGGAAACTAACGCTTTCCATGCTATTACTTTTTCATGAATTTCTTTTGTTTGCTCGAGGACAAGCAAGATGTAAGTTTGGGGGTATTTGATGAGCGCATATTTTACTACTTATTTTATTCTGAAAGCTACATTTTCTTGTGTCATGTTTGTTCTAAATGAATGAAATTACATGGTTTTGAGAAAAATATGAATTCAATCCTTTTAAGTTCAATTCAAGTAAAGTAGCTGGAATTTGGTTTTGTTTAGTAAGTGGATTGAGTTGAAGTGTGTATGTCATATTTTATTTTTTTAAGTCAAAATTGGTCTTAAGTGATATTCAAGAGTTGGGAAAATTTTAATTACATTTTTGGCTCATCCAAATCTTATGCAAATCTTTCCTTTATAAATTATACAACAACTTATTTGGTTGAATTTTTCTGTAGGGATCATATTGCTTTACAAGTCTAAAAGGAGCGTTGACTTGTCAACTAGACCATTCACTTGCGCGTGACTTCTTACCAATTGCATGGAAAAGAGTTTTTATTGTTTTTTGTTCCAAAAGAAAGGGAAGGCTGCGTTCACCTCTCGCATTCTACATGAGTAGCCAACCAATTCCATTTCAAGAAAAAGAAAAGAAAATGATAGTATTCAATTCCACACACCACCAGAGATAGTACTTCACACACACTAAATTTTCAATCGGTGGATCTCTGCAAGAAGATGAATTTGGAGCATTGGGTTGATTATCTTAACTTTTGGAGTCTTGGCAATTTTCGAAAAGTGGCAAAGACAACCTGGAAGGTGAAATTTGAGTTGCACAATTGGGGGAGAACGGAAAAGGAAAGCAGAGGAATGTTATTCCCATATTTTCTTGCTCCTAATTTGTTTGATTTTCTTGTGGTGTGTTCTCTTATATTATGGGTTTTGGCGTGAAGGCATTAAAGAGAGATTTGGCCGTTGATGTTTTAAATGGATTTACTGAGTTATTGAAATCAAGGGGTAAACAACAACAGGGAGATCAAAGGCACAAGTTTGATGCTAATAGAATCAGAATTCATTTGGGTGCTTTAATGTACCAAAGAGTGGCCAACACATAATTGAAAACTTCTACCGTTTCCTCTCTTTTACTGTAAGCAATCAATTGGGGTTAAGCTTTCATCGGTTACGGAAACGTAAAAGGGGAAAAGAAGGAGAGGAATAACGGATCAGACGGAAGGGACAGACGAAAGAGAACAACAGCAGCAGAGCACAAGGATTTTTTAGCGTTTTTTCTAAACTCAATTTTTTTCTCATTTTTATTATGAATTGAATAATATTTTTTATTATGTTTCGGAACTAATTTTCCTTAGCTAGGGCTACGATGTAGTCAGGACTATGAATGCTTATATTCTCAAGTGAATTATTTCAAGTTTTTAGTTTCATTGAGTATCGTTTGTTGTGTTTATATGCTTGGTTTTAATCTTGGTGATTAGCTACCATCTTGACTTTTACTTGGTAAATTTGATGCAAGTTGTGCAGATGCCATGTTTTCAACTTGAGTGATAGCTTCTTGCAAATAGATACTATGAATTACCTAGTATTTGATGCCATACTCTAGGATTTGTGTAGTCTTTATATAAATTTCTATTGATCGTAATGAGTTTCATGATGTTAAACTGTTCCAGATGCCATGGATGGTTGCAAATTGGGATATACGTAATAGTCTAGATGCTGTAGATATTACATGTGTTAGGGAGATTTGACTATCAATGAGGTTGAGTACTTGTTAATAGTTCACTGCAGAAAATAAGTTGGATTGGTTATGGTGAGTCGGATGTTCTAGCGTTTTACTCGATTGAATTACAATTTGTGTACTTGGCTGCCTCTTTTTGCATTGTAATCAAACTTTCTTGTTTTCATTTGTTTTTACTATTAGTTTCAATTCTCAAATCCATCTTTCATCAATATTTGCTAATTTTACTTCATTGTAATTGGATTTAAGTTAGTTGATAAGAATTAAATCATTTTCGGAGGGACGATATTAAATGCTTGCTTTCTATATTATCAAACGATTCGTATGCTTGCGAGCATAAAATTTAGAACTAAGTTGGGCTAATTTTGGTTAGTTTAAATTTCGCACCACTTACGTACAATAGTTGCGTCTCCATCGAAGTACCTCATGAATTTGTACAAGAGCTGCTTGTCATTCTCACGGAATTGATACCCCTCCCAATCTTTGATGAAGTTTCTTGGACGTTGATCATCAAAGTTATGATAAACGTTGCCCTTATTTAAATCTAATACAAAAACTGAAGACCTAAGGCCTTCCCTTTGCTTCGAAAGAAAGCTCATCCAGGCCGCGGGTGTAGTGGGAAGGAGTTGGAGGATTCGGTTGATAACACAGTCTAGTACATGACGTCGCCGCATCAGTTCGGCATCCTCCATGTTTGGTTCATCGTTATTTGCCTTCATGTCGTCTTGCTTTCTGATCTTCAAACCTTTTTGTGTACGGGTTCTTTGGGATGTCGGCTTACACTTTTGCTTTGCTGGAATTTGTGAATGTCAAGAGAAGAAAGGAGGTTTATAAATAAAGTAGTAGGAAACCTACCTTGAAGTTCAAGCAATTGGAGACTAGGGTTTTTTCTGGGCCTAAATCGAAACCTTTAAGCCCACATATACTTGGATGATTAAAATAGTGTGAATGCCTACTTAAAAAGCAGTATGAATGAAGATTTTGAAAAATGATTAAAGTTTATTATTAATATATTAAAATAACTCATATGATGAGTTTGTTAGGTCTTGACTTTTGCCTATAAAAGATTGAAAAATAAAGGAAAGAAGGGAGATGAAAAAAAATATGAAAGAAAAGAAAGAAAAGAGGAAAGGAAAAGAGAAAAAAAGAAGAAAAAAAATACTATTGCTGCCCTAAGAACGTAAGCACACTCGTCAAACCTCGTAAATATTGTGTTTTATCTACTTTATTCTACGCACACAAATCCTTATTTTCACAACAAGTTGGTATTATACGTTGAGTGTGATTGTGAGAATTAAAAGTAGAAATTTTGTAAAAATCCTATAGGCACCGCCCTCTCTCTCCCTACTCCTCTAAGCCCAAACCTCTAACATTCGGGTCAAATTTATTTTATATCGACCCGGCCCAACTTGAACCCGCTTGACCTTTTGTGGTACAAATACGAGATGCGTGCTAGGTCTCTCGATTCGATTTCCAGAAGCTCGGTTTTTTCAGATTGTGCTCCTCCGTCGAATCCTCCTCCAAGTTTCACCTTTTCGCAAACTTGAGGTATTCTCCTCCCTATCTTTTTCGTCTTCTGAAATTGTTATCGATTCTAGGGTTTCGTAGCTATAGTGGGCTGTGCGATGAATTTTTTTGGGGGATCTCAGCTAATTACATATGGGTTTTTGAATTTCAGAGAATTTGTTCTTCCTGAGGTTTCTGTGTTATTGAATTTTTTTGTTAATTTTATTGGTTTGATTGTTTTCCCCTAATTTTGATGAATTTTATTTCTTGAAGTTAAATTTATGTTTGAATGATAAAATTTTGAATCTTTTTTTTCTTCGAAATCGAAATTAACTGTTGTTTGAGTTAAAGCTGAACAGACCCAGAATCTATTTTTTGTTGGAATTTAATCTCTAAGAGTAAACTGTCGATTTGCCCCCTGAACTATCACCCAACTTTCGATTTGCCCTGAACTTTTTAATTGGAAAATTAAGGACTTAAACTAATTTTTTTTGGCCGATTTGCCCCTGCTGTTAATTTTTCATTCATTCCATCCAAATTTCTGTTAAATGGAAGCATATGCACAACATGTGTGGGTAGTTCGGTCACTTCATTCTTTAAAATAATTGAAAACCTTAGATTTCTAAAATATAAACCTATGCAAATATGTGTGATTCTATAGCTTTTCTGTCTGAAGGTCTAGTGAAATGACGCTTTTGTCCAAAAATGAGAGTTACGTGGTTTGCACATGATAAGAGTTAACGTTAATTTGGATGAAATTTATGAAAAACTAACGGTAGGGGGGAAATCGGCCAAAAAAATTAGTTTAAGTCCTTAATTTTCCAATTAAAAAGTTAAGGGGGCAAATCGAAAGTTGGGTGATAGTTCAGGGGGCAAATCGACAGTTTACTCAATCTCTAATTCAAAAAAAAATAATTTGTTAACCTATATTTTTAGGGTTTTTTTTTTCATTGGTAATTTGAGTTTATATGCTTTGTTGTACGTTTTTATCGGATGAAAATATGCTTTCGTGAATTTTGAGTGTTTTGATCCAGTTTCGGTGTTTGTTGAATAATTTATCAAGTTATGGAAGTGGTTGATATTTAAGTTTGAGTACCTGATTGTACTTTGGTTGCAGAAACAGAACTTGTAATCATGCCAAAGAACAAGGGTAAGGGAGGAAAGAACAGGAAGAGAGGTAAGAACGAAGCTGATGACGAAAAGCGTGAGCTTGTGTTTAAGGAAGATGGACAGGAGTATGCCCAAGTGCTCCGAATGCTTGGTAACGGTCGGTGTGAAGCTATGTGCATTGATGGGACCAAGCGACTTTGTCACATCCGTGGTAAGATGCACAAGAAGGTTTGGATTGCAGCTGGTGATATCATTCTTGTCGGCCTTCGTGACTATCAGGACGACAAAGCTGATGTGATCCTCAAGTACATGCCTGATGAGGCTAGGCTCCTGAAGGCATATGGAGAGCTTCCAGAGAATACACGTCTCAACGAGGGTATTGCTGGGGGTATTGATGATGAAGAAACCGAAGGTGGTGTTGACGACTATATTGAGTTTGAGGATGAAGATATCGACAAGATATAGGCTTTCAGGTTAAAACTCTATTTTGATGTTATGTTTTTACCGTTACCGATTGGCAGTTACTTGTCTTTAGTATAAGTCAAACTTGGATTGGCAGTTGGCTCTGTATGGTTTTATATTTCCAGATGGGGAATTGGTCATGTTCCATGTAACATCTGTTATTACTAATATATTTGATATGTTTGTTTTCTTTTTTGAATAACTAGTTTCGTCACGGAGGTTCTTCCCTTTTACTCTGTTTACCTTGTTCTGTGTTTCGTTTGTAACAGCGTCGTTGACAATGTTTTACCTAATTTGTCGTGTGTTTACGTTCCTTGGTTTCTTCGGAGAAGATGAGGTTCTTGGAATTGCATGTTTAAACTCACTCAGGTATCAAGCATCAGATTATATATAAGATATCAGATTATTTACTTGACAGAGATTCTACAGGGAAATCTGTGTTCATTAGAATGAAGTATTTCTGCACTTCCTTCTCCCCGTTTGCTTTTCGTTGCGCTCTTCATCTCTTTTGGGTTCCCTCGAACAATCCTTCTTGCTTACCTGTATCAATGTTGAAGCCAGTCATTGAATTGAACGCCGGAACTTAGTAATTTTGTTCTTCAAATGTCGATCCTCTTTTGACAAGCTCAGTTCGGATCATAGCTTAAATGGGACAGATCCTTACCTTGGGATACTCTTTCCCACACTCGTAGCTTGGCATCGATTTTCGCCTTGATAGGCTTCTCGTAGCCTTGAATCTGGTCTTAGTTGGACTTAAGCCATCCTTCTCTTCTGCTGGTACCGGAAAGTTATCAAATAGGACACCGACTTCATTAGATCCGCAGCTCTCTTTTTCTTCACCTGCAACGTCGAAGAATCTCTTTCCGATGACAAATCGTTGGCTGCTGTGAATTGGTTCAACGTGGTTGCTTATATGACTTTCTGCGGGGGAGATTTCAGCAGGGCGGGTTGCCATCCACCGTTCTAGCCAGCTCCAACCCATGTTCTGGTCTGTGCCATCAGATGTGGTGTGCCTTTTCTTTGAGCAGATCCTTAGCTTCAAACAAATAATACCAAGTTAATTAGTTTCCAAAACCATAGGAGGAGTCTTAGAACCTCTTTCAGTGCAAAATCTTGGATGTAGTCGGTTATTTATCACTCTCTCTCTCTCTCTCTCTCTCTTAGTCACGTGGTTTCTCTTATCTCTCACGTCGCGTGAGAGAGAGAGAGAGAGAGAAGTGTTAATCACCGGTTGCACAACAGAATCCCGACTCTTTTAGGAATGAAGTTCAGTACCTGTTGTGAAAAGGCGTACGCCAGTGCTCTCTCCCGCCTAGTTGTTGCTTCCAATCTGTTCTGCATTCTCATTCTTGATATGTTGCTACTAACTGTGCTGGCATCCCATTCTTCCTGTAAGTTTTTACGAATGTCAATGATCATACGTGATTCAATCTCAACACGTGCGTAGATACATAAATAACTTGTAAAATCCGAGTTTGAATTCACTCTTAAATCTCAATGTGGTTTTACCACATTTTTTTTAGCATCACATAGTTCTAACATATAAGAAAGAACGGTAAGAGTTGTTTCTGATCTACCTTCAACTTTAGCGCCTGCACTCTAGCTTTCTCTTGTGTCCGGTGGTGAGCAGCCGAATTTTCTCCTTGAATCGAGTAAACTTGCACAGAATTTCCCGTTTGAACTTCTACCGACGTGCCTAGAGACTCCCTACTTGGACTTTCCGCTCCAGCAATAAGCTGCTGCTCACCATCCTTGGATATAACTCCTCCATTTCGACACCTAATCTGAAATCCAAGCACTCTAATAAATATTAGCCAGAATTCCGTGTGCAGTAACGCATATTTTCCTCAAAGTTATCAATGAATAACGAGTTAGCATTTTCGAAACAATTATGGGATGACTGAGTTTTCTCTCGTAACTTAAATTGTAACATAAACCTGCAGATCGTGGGCGTAGGCACATGACTAGAGCTGACATTGTCCATTCAAAAGAAAATTGTAACATAAATACCATCAAAGATCTTTGAATACTTGTAATTTCTGTTGAAATTAAACTTATTTTTTTCTACAAGATGAGCAAATTGAAGTAATCTGATAGTGTCAAATTACCCGAAAGCCTCTAAATGCTGACTGGATGATGGTTGCTGCATGCTCCTCAGACATTGTTTTGGAGACTGAAGATTCTGTCTTTGCCACTTCCACATCTACCTTAGTTGCTTCTCTTCGGGTGTTTCCCTTGTCTCTCAAGTCTTCTGGCATCGGTTGCATGACAGTTGCCTCGGATCTCCTAACCGAACTAGAATCTTCGTCTGCAACGGCTAAAACTGAATTGAACTGTGTGGTGGCAGTAGCCACGGAGCTCTTAACTGAAGCGGAATCATTCTCTGCCATGACTGAGTTATATTCATCCCCACACAGGTACGATCTAACCGAGCTCCATCTTCTCCTCTCTGTCACATTGCTCCTCACCTAAATGCCATCAAACAAAAACACGAATCACATTAATACATAACACAACTAACAGGAGAGGGTTGATGCATTGCATGGTGGCAACTCACATTGCTCTCATGTGTCCCGAAAGATCGGTTTCTCGAGAAAACACTCCTGACCAAACCTCCACTGATGCCCATCTCAACTCAGAAGCTCTAAGAAGATGCTCAAAAGACCGTTGCCAATTACATATATATGCTTCAGGAAAAGTTTGATTAGTGCACTGAGATTCTCACTCAGTTATACTACTAACCATAAGTAAGAATCAGTGTAAATTTGTTCATAAAGCAAAGAAATAAACCCGGGATTGGTATTAACACTCCGAAAAATCATCCTGCAATACTCTCTCCCTCATTTTCTTTACCGACGAGGAATGTAGGATTGACTTTTTTGGAGTGCTAATTATACAGCTAATAAAAACTAATGCATTTTTAATTAGGAGAAAAGTACTTGTTAGATAGGATTAAATTAGAAGAATTGCAGAGAAGAGAAGGCTTTTAGAGCTGGATGGATCTGTACTTTAATCACAAAATAATAGAAGATGAAAAGTGAGAGATTAGATGATGAGGGGGGCAAGGTGTTTTTGCTTTTTCATCCACTTTTTGCACATGGGTTCAGCACTTTGGCCTCACTTAAAGCTTACTTGCTATTAGGGTTATGTCTTCCTTTCTGGTTACTTCTTATGCTCTTTTGTGGAGAAAAATATAGGATGTCATCTAACAATATCTACATCCACTTATCTGAGATATCTCACCTATCGTGTGATTTTAAAATATACTTCTTATAACATGTGATATAAGAATCACATGACTCTAACATATCACTCTATCTCACTCATTATACGACTTCTTATGTCCTCTTGTGGAGAGAAACTTGGTATACATACATAGGCGAAATATATCTCTATCACTTATCTCATTCATCACGTAACTTTGGATCATATCTCATTCACCACATGAATTATTATGTCCATTCGTAAAAAGATCTTTGAGTGTGACAAGAGTACATACCAAACACTGTCACTCATTGCATGACTTTTGTACCCCTGGACCAAATGAAAATCATGCCGACAACTTCAGGAACCGTTTGAGAGGCCAAAATCCAAAAAAATGTATTTCGGGATAGATATAAAATGTGTAGAGAAAAGGTGAAATACAACACTAATCTGTAGCAATTTAGTTCCTTGTGTGTTGTTGTGCTAGAAGAGGAAAATGAGCATTGGCTTTAGACAGATCCTTTTTTTTTTTTTTTTTTTTGTGAGATTAAACTTTGGAATTTTTAAGTAACTTAGACAGATGCTTTCCCCTTTCAATCTTTACCATCAAGTTTTTGCTGCTTAAAACCGAGACGAACTTCTACATTCCGGCGTCAGTTTCTCCGTCTTTGTCAAGAAGAACTTGCACGTTATGAGTTCATACCAAAATCGGTAGATGAGGAGATAAGTAGAGAGGGGACGATGAAGAGATAAAAATGGGAGATACTGGCACCAGAATAAGAAAGTATTTTTCATAAAAACAGGTATGTGATCTAAAAGGGAGTTTTAACGAAATATTCTCGGTACTGTTCATTTTAACGAAAAATGATATTTTTACTCTAAAAAATCACTCAAAATACTATTTACTTACAATACATTTTTGTTATTTTAATTAAGAGGTATTCATCAATTTCCCCCCTGAACTTATGACTATTGATCAATTTCCCCCCTCAACTTTAATTTTGGCCAATTTCCCCCCTCAACTCTCATAATTAGTCAATTTCCCCCCTCAACTTTAATTTGGCCAATTTCCCCCCTCAACTCTCATAATTTGTCAATTTGCACCATACTGTTAATTTTTTAATTTGATCATAATTAAAAAAGTGTGTGTAAGAAACTAAATAAGATGTATGTTAATCATTTTCCTATGTCTTTATCCTATTACAAATAGATTAAAATTTAGAATTTTACAATTTATCATAGATAGTATTATTAGTCATAATAAATCAGTATGGAGTAATTTTATTTGATTTTTTACTATACAAAATTGATAACGAAAATGATTGATGTGTACATTTTTGTATGTGAATACAATTTTCTTTATAAAAGTGAAAGCTAAGTTCAATTAAATTGCGGAGAATCGAGCTTTAGTGCAAAAATGGCTAGTCAATTCATAATTTTCGACTCCTTATTAAGAATAACCAATTTTATTGAAATATGTCTGATCCATGAGTTTAGGATTATTATTTCTTCTTCTACATTCTTTAAACCCGATTCATAACTTTTTCTTATAATCAACCCATATCACATACTAATTGTATTATGTTTTTGTACATTTTACCCTATATTATGCAGGTGAGTTTATGTTAATTTTAGTACTTTATTGGAAGTTATTAGAAAGATTGAAAGAAAAAAAAAAGAATAGATGGAAAATTAAAAAAAATTAACAGAATGGGGCAAATTGACTAATTATGAGAGTTGAGAGGGGAAATTGGCCAAAATTAAAGTTGAGGGGGGAAATTGACCAATGTTCACAAGTTTATGAGGGGAATTGATGAATACCTCTTTAATTAAAACTTAAAAATTTCAAAGCTTTTTCATTAATTTTCTTATAATTAAATCCAATGTCATCAGCTCAATCTGGTGGTCCTGATCAGGCACTTTTCCCTTCAGATAATGATTCTTTCAGTACATATTTTTTGCCATTAGGATTGTTGGATTATAAATAGACTGTGGCACATGCTCTGCACTAAGGACAGTCATCATGGGACTGACATGGTGCCCTAATAAGTTAACAAGAAAAAAATCTAGCACCACCAAAAACATGAAAAAAAATAATTTATTTCATAGTTTAATTAGACCATCTCCAACCCTTGGACTAAAAGTCAAATTTTTTAACCCGGAAAATTTGGCTTTTAACCCAGAAACATCTTTTCTGCTCCAACTCTTCTAGCCTAAAATTTTAGCCTGGAATTATTAAAGAATGAACTTAGGCTAATTTTTTTCTTAAATCAATTTTTTTTAAAATAAATAAATACGTAGATTATTGTAAATTAATTTTATGAACATTTTAATCTAAAAAAATTTAAATTCCGATAAACATTTGGCATTTAGCCCGGGGGAAAAGCTGAGGGGTATTTGGCCCAGAAATAACATTTGACATTTAGCCTAAAATTTTAACATGGATTGGAGAGTGTTTGGGGGGTAATTTGACTTTTAGCCCAGGTTTGGAGATGGTCTTATGAAATGATGTGACAAATAATATCACAATGTTCAGATTATTAAAAACTAAAAGTGGGTGACTAGCTTAAAGTGTGTTTTTATACGTCAAATGACATTCTACAGGAGTTAAAAAAAAAGAATTGGGAAATTTGGATAACTAGCCATATTTTGTACCATGAAATGATTTTTAGCCTACTTTTTATTTTTCTTACAAATTTAACCAAAAATCCATACAAAAGTTCTAAATTGCCCCCTCTTCTCCCTTGTCTCTTCCCCCTTTTTCCTAGCTCCCACACAACCCGTCTCTTCTCCCAAATCCACCACCACTGCCAAACCCGCTACTACTAATGCCAATCTCAGGTATTGAATTATGGACTGCAAACTCTTTCATCCTCCCATCTTCCCTATATGGCCTTACGACTACTCTTTAACATTCATGGATATCACAAAAACCTTCTTTTTCGAAAGCCCGTATTCGATTATTTAAAATTGGATTTGCAACATCTTGTTAAGCCTGGGAAAGCCTTCTATGTAGTAAGGTCAATTTATGTGAAAAAGGAAACATATGCTTACATTGCTATCACCAGACAATAGTGGGGCAATCTTCTTGCTACTTCTTTTGTTTTTTCTATATATTTTTTCATTCCGACACACATATTACCTTGCATCAGTTTTGAGAGGCTAACTGGATTTGGGAGAAGAAACGGTATGGGTGGTGGGGCTATGGCGGACTGGTGGGAGTCGAAGAGAGGGGGAAGAGAGTTAAGATACAAAGGAGAAGGGAGGGGCAATGTAGAACTTTTGCATGCATTTTTGGTTAAATTTGTAAGAATAATAAAAAGTAGGCTAAAAATCATCTTGTGGTACAAAATATGGCTAGTTATCCAAATTCCCCAAAAGAATTAGACAATTTGTTTTATCTACATTTTAAAAGGGAAAATTTGAAAAAATAACTAAAATTTGGATTTCAAACAGAATTATAGCTATCCTTTGAGATTTGTAATAATTATAACCAAAAGTTGATATGAAAGTACCAATATATCCTTACATAATAATTGTATCAAAATAAAAACTTAGAAAATGGATATTTAAATCTATTTCCACTGCAAGTTCAAAGACAAAACATACCAAAATCATATAATGCAGAAGAGGAATGGCAAATAAAAAATGATACTAAATTCGAAATCGACAAAACCCAGCTTATAGATAATCATCTTCTTTTTTATGCTAGTTAGATGCCCCAAACTTGTAAAAAAAAAAAATTGTGAAATGTAAACAAATCAATGTGTGTGGTGGGGTGGTGTCGCAGTAAATCTATGTGGACATGCTCTCCAAGAGGTATCAGACATGAGTGTTCACAAGTTGGAGCAATCTTCCTCAGTGGTCCACGAGGCATTCGCGGAAACAAATGATGTTCGATAGGTGTTGCCGGAGAAATGACTCGATGTGAACTGGATGTGCTTGAGCGATGTCAATGAAAATGCTGCTAGCACAAACATAATCCTCTCACTGGGCAAACACGAAACGAAGAGAGGAAACCATGTCCAGAAAACTAGGATACCCATGATGTTCAATCCTTTGTTCGGGACATTCTGCCTCGAAAACAAGAGCAAGATGTCTGGACAAACAAATTAACCCTCCCCACCACCTTAACCAGATAACAAGTTTTGTTTATCACGCACAAATCAAACTGAGAAAATCCTCGTGTTTGAGTTCTTTTAGATTTGTATTCAAACACTCTCCTTATCTCTTAATTTCTATTTTAAGGTATATTAGTATTTTTATATCAATTTTTTGTTATAATTATCATAAACTTAAAATTGTGGCTATAATTCTCAATGGGATCTAAATTTTGGTTATTTTTTCAAATTTTCCTTTTAAAAGCTTGCCACACAATCAATTTTGTGCATGTTTGAGACTGTTTATGAAACCGTTAAAAGTGTTTTTGGGCAGTCTAGTACGAGATAGAAAACGTAATAGTGAATTTGAGTTATAGAAATACTTTATGGAAAAGCACATGTCAAATAATTTTTTAGGAAACACCTCCAAATATCTTTTTATGAGTAATATAATTTTGGCTTTTTAGCCAAAATGGTCATTGAGATTTGCCTAACTCTTCTGTAGACATCGAAATTTCGGTAAATAAATGTTGATCGATAAATCAAAGTTTCAACGCTCATGTATTACATAAATTTTACACGTAGCGTGTGACTCGACGAAAAATTGAAATGAGTTGGAAAAGTCATCAAACCGGACACGTGTCAACACCTGGCAGAAACGACTTATTTCATCTGGAATATTATATTCAAAATTAGGCCTTGGAAATTTCTATAAATAGAAGGCTAATTCATTCATTTGAAAGGGACCAAAATCATTAGACAAAACTCTTGAAGCTCTGAAGCTCTGAAACTCCGAAGCTCTCAAGCATCCAGGTTCCCGAAGAATCAAGAAAGCTCTCTTCGTTCTTCATTCTTCGTTCATCATTCATCCTAAGATCAAGCCCAAACGGCCTTTTGGATCAACAATCATCCACCAATTCAAGATCAAGCCTCGATGGCCCTTGAAGAAAGTGTTCTTCGTTCTTCGTTCTTCGTTCTTCCAAGATCAAGCCCCGACGGCCCTTGGATCAACAATCCACCAATTAAAGATCAAGCCCCGACGGCCCTTGAAGAAAGTGTTCTTCGTTCTTCGTTCATCGTTCTTCTAAGATCAAGCCCCAACGGCCCTTTGGATCAACAACATCACCAAATCCACACAACTGTTCATCCTAAGATCAAGCCCCAACGACCCTTTGGATCAACAACATCAACAAATCCACACATCCAACCGTTCTTCAAGATCAAGCCCAAAAGCCCTTGAAGATCCGTTCATCACTGTTCTTCAAGATCAAGCCCAAAAGCCCTTGAAGATCTGTTCATCACCGTTATTCAAGATCAAGTCTCAACGACCCTTGAAGAACTCATCCTCAAGATCAAGCCCTAACGGCTCCTTGAAGATTCGCTCAAATCCACCTTCAAAGATCAAGCCCACGACCCTTGAAGAAACTTCCAACAGTTCATCCAAAATCAAGCCTCAACGGCCCTTGGATCAACGAAACATCCACAAATCAACACCTTATGGAGATCGAATCAGATGATCAAATTTGAGAGAGATTGTAACCCAAAATCATCAAAATACTAATACTATTTTGTGCACGTTGTTCTTGTCTCTTTTGTTTCGAGAATTTTTCGTGTTCACATCTTCACTTTGGTCTCTGAGATTTGAAATCAATAGAAGTAGTCACTGAGATTGTCCAACATCAATCATTTTGGTCATTCGGTGAAAAATTATGTTAAATAAGAATCCAAATAACAAAATTACCCTCAATATAATAAACAATAGTCCAAAATGATTTGACAAAAATTAAGGGTATTTGTCACACCTCGGTCCTGAAAAATATATTTTTGGGAATAATCCCGTTAATAGGCTGAATTTGAGAATCATAAATAATTTACTTCCATTTATCACCTTTCATTACTTAAATAACTCATTCACATACAAAACTATCAATATTAAATAAATATCAAAACGTATAGTTACAATACCAAATTGATGTAATAACATTAATTATTATACTTTATAAAAATTTCTTCATTTCCAATATGATTCATAAACATTATTATTTTATCAACCATACAATTATAATCTCAAGATATTTCCATTTTCGTTCAATTGACCAATGTTCTCAAAAGAAGAATAATTCTCAATTGAAGGAAAATTCTCGATTATTTAAGGCTGCATCTAACACTGTTAGACTGCCTCCGTACCTTTGAACGGGATCAAGCCTTTTGTAGTTCACCTTTCAAAAATTCAACCAAATCCCGAATATATTCCATTAATCCAACATATACCACAATCGTATTAATATCCAAACCTCAGTAGTTAGTTCTCAGAAATATAATTAAAATAACGAAATTTGGCATAAAACACAATGTCGGCTTTCTGGCTGTGCGCCGCTGTGGGTGGCGGTCGGCCACCCCAGCTCGTCGGAAAATTCAACTATTTCTAAAAATTCCCAAAAATTACAGAAATGAAGATCTCAAAGAGTAGAGCAAACTTTATACATGCGGCAACCAATTTGGCCGGGAAAAGCTCTAATTTAACTAAAACCCGATGGAACCCTAGAAATTGGTGGCCTCGAATTCTCAACTACGGTGCTCCACCGCCCTTACCATGGTTTGGGCTTTGTTTTAGGCCTCAAGGGGAGCCCAGCAATGGTGGTAATTGGAAGGAAACCTTTCACAATTGTTTAAAATCGAGCAAGGTTTCTGCGGCACCCGTGAGGGGTTTTCCCCAATTCTAAGACCAATTTAACTCCAATTTGTGATGGAATAGGTAAAAGAGATGATGAGAGATAACTTTTAGGTGGTGGGGGACCTTAATTTCGTCGAAAATTGGTCGGGAGACCATAAATCTCGCCGGTTATGTCTCACGGGTCAAAAGACCCGTTTTTCCCCCCTTTCCTTCTTTCTCCCTCCTTTCTTCCTTTTCTGATTGGGCTGTGCCCATTTCCTCCACTCACCATCCGCCACGTGGCTACACACACCCTACTCCAAAAGATCTGGAGCTCTCCAGAAAATGGTCAAATGACCATTTCGTCTCTGACTTTGTTTGTTTATAACTTTTTCGTTATAACTCTGTTTCACGAACGGTTTAGGCCTACGCGTTTGTAAGATCGAGCTCTAATAAAAATATAAATTGTGACCTCGAAGGGTCTATGAATTTTAAATAATAAATTCCCCAAACTTGAAACTTCGTAACCAGTTTACTTTAAGACTAATCTCAAACAAATTAATATAATTTCTCGAAAAATAACCTAAAATCTTAATAATACTAATACGTAGATTATCATAATTACTAGAAACAAAACTTTACAATTTTCCCAATTTTATTTTCGTACCCGTAAATCGGTTTATTTTCGATTTACTTCACATATTCATATATTTAAATTTTCAGGGTATTACAATATTTTTGTTATTTTATTCTTATTTTATTGAGATTTTTCAAGAAATGGCCAAAATGATTGATGATGGACAAACTCAGGGACTAATTTTATCAAGTTCAAATCTCATGGACCAAAGTGAGAAGTTATGCAAATCTCAAGAATCATTTTGGCCAAAAAACATATAGTTTTTAATAAAATTTCAACTTGTTTTCAATAAAACCGTTTTTAGAAAATGTCAAAACTTAGCTGTAGTATTTTTTATGGGCTCGTTTGAAAGTATTTTCTATAAGTTTTAAAAGCATTTTAAATGCTTTTTAAAAAAAACACTTCAAATGCTTTTCAATAATTCATTTAAATTTTTAATAAAAATTAGTTTCAAAAAAATTTCACAAAACTATTTTAAAATCATTTCTAAACAAGCCGTAGATAAGTACCGGCAGGTCGTGTTTATCGCTAGAACCCAATTTGAGGCCCGACCCGAATATTTGACTTATTAACCCGACTCGGATGTTAATCGGAAACCCTCTCATTTCATTTTTCTTTTGGCCCGACTCAATCTTCTTCTTCCTTTCCGAGCGAACGAACGAAGCCTGCAACTACTGTTGCTCAAGTTGACGTTTTTCAGTTTTTACTCGTGCGGATTAGGGTTTTGCTTGGCTGCCCAGAAAATTTGAAGGGTAAGAAATAAAATCTGTTTACGTTTTTGCTTTGTACTGAACAAGTTGAAAATTTTGATGGGAATGACTTACTGTCGTGATTGTTTCAGGGACACTGTTGTGTGACTGAGGTCGAGAGGAAGCATTCGAGAACAATGAGCATTGTGCCCAAAGAGAATGTTGAAGTAATTGCACAAAGCATTGGAATCAGCAACTTGTCTCCAGATGTTGCTCTTGCTCTCGTCCCCGATATCGAATACCGCCTCCGTGAGATCATGCAGGTAAATTTTCAACTTTTCCGGCGCAATTCTGATATGGGTTTGTTTTGACATTGTTGTTGTCAATCGTTTGAGGTTGTACTAGTAAAATTGGTAAAGTTTGGGAATTGGGTTTACTTGTTTATGTGGTAAAATTTAGATTTGTTTTGATTAGTTGGTCAACAAGATAGTGCAATTATGTTATTTTGTGGGATTTGAGACATTGGAGGGTTGAGTGTGATTTTTCCTTGTAATGGAAGTGCAGGAGGCTATTAAATGCATGCATCACTCGAGGAGAACTAGATTGACAGCCGAAGATGTTGATGGTGCACTCAACTTAAGAAATGTTGAGGTGGGGCTTTAAAATGATTGAATTAGCATGTGTGTGTTTATTATTTGAAATCTCATTTTGCTTATCCTGCTTGCACCAGCCAATCTATGGTTATGTTTCTGGAGGTCCTTTGCGGTTCAAAAGAGCTATTGGGCATAGGGATTTGTTTTACATTGACGACAAGGATGTGGATTTTAAAGATGTATGTGTTACTGAGCAATCTGATTTCACTTTCTGTTTGATTTTGTATGTTTCCTTTTCATTTTCCATATTTATGTTTGACTGTAGGTGATTGAAGCTCCTTTACCAAAAGCACCGCTTGATACTGGAATTGTTTGTCACTGGCTTGCTATAGAAGGTGTACAACCTGCAATTCCAGAGAATGCTCCTCTAGAAGGTTTTTCTCGAAGTTTATAGATTATGCTAATAATTATTACTCATAAATCAAACTTCCAATATAGGAGTTTTGATTGCTTTTGAAGGTTAATTAGTATTCTAGGAATTAGCTGTAGTAAAAGAAAGCATTCTATGAGTTTTGTAGCACTATCTAGACTTTAAAGTTGTGTGAAGCATAAAATGCCTAATATCTTCCTTCTTAAAAAATACTCGGTATATCAACTTCTTTAAAAAATACTCAGTATCTCCAATATACCAGAGATTTTTCATGATCTTGTGAGTGGAAGGTGGTCTGCAGTGTATTTCACATTCTTATTTTTTGTTTGTCTGGAATTCAATCTACATAAATTGTATGGTGAAATGAATCTTCTATTCACTGATAAATCTTTTTTGATATAATTATGAGGAACTAGAGTTAACTCCATTTTCGACTTTTCTACTTTTGTTAGCCCAAGTTTGTCTCACTTATTGAGTTTTTGTTCTTCTTCTGTAGTACTTGCACCTCCTTCTGATGGTAAAATTTATAACCAAAAGGATGATGGACTTCCCGTTGACATTAAATTACCTGTTAAGCACATCTTATCTAGGGAGCTTCAGGTACATATTTCCCTTGTCTGATCTTATACTGGAAGTACTTCAGTTTGCAGCTTGTTTACATGTTCCTTCTTTTTGTTGCCTTTGCAGCTATATTTTGACAAAATCACCGAGCTTGTTGTGAGTAGATCTGATTTGGTTTTGTTCAAAGAAGCATTAGTGAGTTTGGCCACTGATTCGGGACTTCATCCATTAGTTCCTTATTTCACATGCTTTATCGCTGATGAGGTGATGATTCTTGACACTATCACTGACAGCTACAAGAAGAGTATGATATGTAGCCATTGGTTATTTATACCAACCTTTCTTAACATATATCAGGTTTCTCGTGGCTTGAATGATTATGCACTTCTATTCGCTTTAATGCGAGTTGTTCGGAGTCTTCTCCAAAATCCTCACATACACATAGAACCTTATGTAAGTGCTTCTTTCTTCTTTCTTCTTTGTTTCTTTTTTTTCCATAGGAGAGCCTTATGTGAGTAGTTTAAGTTCTAATTGTCTATTAAGGTATTTATAGTCATGTGTACATCTTGATAATGATGTCTAAGTTGAATTCTGTAATTTTGACGATTATGGAGGCTGATTGTAGTATATCACCTATACTTTTTCTGGCCTTTTTCCTGCCCCTTTTCAGTTCCTTTCTAATAAATGAACAAATCTGCAGTCGTTGTTTTTCTATATGCATGTATTGGTAATCATAGTTTATCATCTTTGAACTCATGCTATTTATGTCAAAGGGGTTCTCTTGTCTGGACTCAGTTTTTCATCACGAGACTGAAGCATGTAAGGTGGTGATCAGGGTAAAATGTATTACTTATATGGAAGTTTTATTCTGAGACTTTAATTTTTTCCCGTTCCTTTTGGCTCTTGATCAGCTGCACCAATTGATGCCATCTGTGGTCACTTGCCTTGTTGCGAAAAGGTTAGGCAACAGGTTTGCTGACAATCATTGGGAACTTAGAGACTTCACTGCAAACCTAGTTGCTTCAATCTGCAAAAGGTTAGGCTTGTTATTTTTGTTTAAATGCATTTTACCTTCATGCTTTTCTTTCACCTGGCCTGCTTCCCTTTTCTTGCACTTTCTCTGGCATCTCTTCTTGAGATATCACCTACTTTTCTCTTGTGACTTGACCTCGGTCACGTCCTTTTCACACTTTTGTGATCCTGGTGTATTAAGTAACTTAACATAGGTTGAGTGCATATTCTATTCAGATTCTTGTTAATATTTATGTTTTTTCTCTACATTATGTTAAGTGAAACTGAGCTAGCATATTCAATGCTATCAATCTGCCTAGCATAACTGTTGTTTTAAAAATTTCTCCTGACCATGGAAGCAGAGCTCTGTATTTTCTCTTAAAATTCCATGCATATATTTTGGTGTGAATTTGTCATCTTACCTATGAGATTCAATATTTGAATCTGTTGCAGGTTTGGGCATGTATATAACACTCTCCAGTCGCGTCTTACAAAAACTTTGGTCAATGCATTTTTGGACCCAAAGCGGACATTGACTCAACACTATGGTGCAATTCAAGGTTTAGCTGCTCTAGGGCCCAGTGTGGTAAGGCCTCATGCTCCATGCAACTAAGAACATCAGTTCACCATTATGCACAAAGCCTATGTAAAGGAGTTTTGGAATATGAATTCAACTTGAAGTAATATCTCTCGTGTTTCTTCCCATAAGTTTCTGTTAGCCTATCCTTGTTATCTATTTTCATACATTGAAAGGAGAATCTATACTTGTAAATAAAGCTAGCTGGATCCGGGCCCAGGTTTTCCTGTGTCTGCAACTGGATTATCTTTATTACTCTTTATTCTGAGTCTGAGTCCTAGAAGTTCAATATGGTGGAATGGAAGATATTTGCAACACCTTTTCTCTTTTCCTAATGACTTGTACTTAAATGAAGGCATTGTAGTAAAACAAATCTAGAAAAGAGAGAGACATTACTCCATGCAACATATGAACTCTTATTCTTCCAAAGTTCATTTACCCCGCTTTTCTAGGTTATAGTGATTTCTGGATCTTTTTTTCATTGGAAATCTACTTCCATTATTTACTCATCTTCAGATATTTGTGTTTTCTCGGAATATGCATTTTTTTTAACTCAAAAGAAAGGATTCTCAACTGTTGGGTGATTATTTTTTACTATAGGTTCGCCTTCTTGTACTGCCAAATCTGGAGTCATATCTGCGACTACTTGAACCAGAGCTGCTTCTTGACAAGCAAAAGAATGAGATGAAGAGGCATGAAGCGTGGCGTGTGTATGGAGCCTTGTTGGTGAGTCTCCTTTCATGCCTGTATGTATATACTGTTTGAAAAATCTAAGGCTTCCTAATGAGAGCATGCACTTTTCCAGAATGCAGCAGGTCAATGCATATATGATAGGCTCAAGATGTTCCCACTTATGTCGTCTCCAACGCCGCAATCTTTTTGGAGGGCCCATGGAAAACTTCGTATTACTCTGCCAAGTAAGACATTCAATGGCTTATGTTTTCTTAAATGATGGCACTTCAACCACTTTGAATGAGTAATTATACAAGCATAGAATCAGCATATATATGGGTTTTTGGTTTTTATTTTTCCTTATACCTTTCTTCTACATCTTTCCCACCATCCTTCCACTCTCCACATCCCTCAAATTTCTCCCTTGTGTTTTGCCTCCATCTCTCACACAAAGTGAAAACCAAAAACCAAAAACAATATCAAAGGGCCCATAAATTGCTAGACTGATTCGTAAGTTTCTTGCAATAGAATAGATGATACTGCTCAAACGGGTATACAAGAAGCATAAGCACTGTCACATATAGCAGTTGAGCACCTTTAAGCTACAAGCCTATTGTATGTTTTCCGATTGTAACACATCAACCATGCAATGGTGCAAGAAAGAGTTTCCGCTTTCCTATCCCCCTGCAATCCCTTTCGGGTATGGGATTCTGCTCTTATATGTACTAGGCTTTGGCCATAATGAAGGAAGCACCCCTTGGAATAGGGTTGCTTGTCCAGGAAGAAGTACCCTTCACTTTTCAAGATTTATTATTTAGATAAAGTCTTAAACACTGATTCTTATGTACATAACCAAGATAAACGCAAGCGAAGTGTGGAACACATGGAAGAGCAACCGCCCCTGCAGAAAATTGCAACTGATGGGCCAACAGATATAGCGATAACTAATTCTTCACCATCTCACATGGAAGTAGACACAGCAGCTCCAGCTCCATCAGGGGATACTGATGCAGGCCCCTCGTCGTCTTCTCAGAAAATGCCGGATGAGAGCATTTCACACGGCACAAGTTCAAGGGGCAAGCCTGCTGGTCAGTCTCTAAAGAAATCAGCTATCCTCACTCAGGTTTGGAAGGATGACTTGAATTCTGGGCATCTCCTAGTGTCGTTGTTTGAGTTGTTCGGTGAAGACATTCTCTCTTTTGTTCCAGCCCCCGAGATGTGTTTGTTTTTGTAACTATCTGTAGCACTCTTGAAACTCAAGATTGGTGTACAAAAGTAAAAATAGAAAGAAAGATTTCAGTGAGAAATTTTTGTATAAATACAGTAGAAACTTAGATAAAATCATATCGATTTACATTTATTTTAGCTATCCTTGGTCTGTTCATCCTCATTTATTTGTGATGGAACTTGAACATAAAAATCGACAACGCAGAAGGCTCTTTGTAATTAAGTACATAAGTACAATCTCTTAAAAGTGCTTAATTAAGCAGCTGCTTAGTTTTGGCACTGGAGTGCTCCTTTTCCACTGCTTTCCTCAGCAAGCTATCTTCTTCCAACACCATTTGAACTGGCAAGAACCCCATACCATTGGCCATAGCCAGCATCATCCTCTTGGTTTCAGCCTTGAACTCCTCCAAATCAACCGTCCCGTTGGAGTCATGATCGAACTGCAAGAACAGCGAGTCGTAGACATGAGCAATCTCTTCCGGGTTTGGCTTCACATCAATGCCATAGTGGGTCTCGAAGACCCGTAGAGACTGAAGCTCCTTCAGCATCTCTGTATAAGAAAGCAGACCATCGTGATTGGTGTCGAGACAAGCAAAACGGTCCCGTACTGAGCGGGTGAATGCTTCTTCATCTTCCACAAAGTTGACAATGGTGGCACCATCCAGCACTTCTACACTCATCTTCTCTTATGCTAGCCTGGGAATTGATCACAAGGAAATTAGGATTGATTTGTATTTTGGTTGCAAATTAAAGAAGTGATGGAATGCTAAGTATTTATAAACACATGCATGGGGCACTAAGTTTTTTGTTTTCTTTTTGGCCCCTTGTTTCTGTAATCCATAAGTTTTATGGACTTTGTTTCTGTGAAGTTGATGGATAAACGTTTTACCTACTTTACAAGCGGCTAGCCAATTAAACGGAAAAAATAGACAACCAACTTGCAAGTGCTGGCTTAAAGTAATAGTACGACGGTTGAATTTTATGAGAGAGGATCCTCACTGGATCTTTGGGAATTCTTCAATCACATTCGTTCATCGTACATCGTGTGGTCAATAATGTACGATGAACAAATGTAATTGGAGAATCTTCGGAATCCTCACAAAGAATCATCTCTCAAATTTTATGAGTAGTTACGACTGCCCAATCTTTCGTTTTTTACCAACTACTGTTTGCTTCTAGTTTTTTCACCTTATGTACTGGTTTGCTAAATTTGTTTAATAGTTCGGATTAGTTATGAGCGATTATAATTGAATTGAGAGAAAAAAAACATTTTTTTTCTTACTCTCACCAATTCAATTGATTAAATGACGAACTACTCGGGGACTATAAATACAAATCCTACTTTAAGTCAAATAACTTGAATTCGTACATATTCTGACCTTGGAATTCATATAAATAGGATGAGGATTCTTTCGGAATTCTCTTCGTGGGGATCTAGGGATCCTCACATCATGCTCGTTTATTGTATATTTTACGATCAGTTTTTGTTAGGTGCTATTTGTGTTTAATTCTAAACAAAAAATTTTAAAATAATTTATGACTGCATAATGTACGATAAACGGCTAGATGTGAAGATACCTAAGCTCTTCACAATTTGGATTCGAATGAGATCCAAATCCATATAAATATTTATTTATATTATATATATATAATTCTAGATAGTTATATTACATTAATTAATATTAAAATGAAACAACTAGATGTCTTCAAGTTTTGAAAAAAAATATTGTTATTTGAACCTTCCTATCCAATTGGCCCTAGACAATTCTGGAAGGTCGAATTCAGAATAATTTGACCACGCACACAGATTAAGCTGGTGATGAACTGACGCGTGGGCAAACCGAGCAGAAAATCAACTTCGGTGAGAAAACCCACAGATTTTGCATATTACTGTGTGTGTTATTATTTCTCTTACTTTTAGTCTCAAGACAAAATATGTACAAGGGGCAATATTGTAATTACATCATCTAGAGATATTACTTAGTGGTTAAGAAATCGGTTAGTTTGTTGTATTTGCTTCCTTTAGTGGTTACAAGATACTTGTGTGTGTGTGTATATATATATCAAAAGTACGTATAACATTATTCTCTTGAGAAATGAAATCATTTTTGCCAAATATAGTATCACATGCCTTTTTGTTTAACGACTTCTCTCTCTTCGATCCAAACACTGCCGCTTCTCTCTGATTTCTTGATCGATTCTTCAATCGTGTTCGAGCTCTTCGAGCTTTCATCATCAATTTGGCAATGGTATCCCCTTTGTTGGAATCGGCTTCTCCAGTTCATCCTCTTCCAATTGCACCTCCAAACCCTAATTCTTTAAGCTCTGCATCAATCACGATCCAAAACATCGGATCTATGGTGCCAATCAAGCTCACCACCACAAATTACTTGACATGGAGTGCTCTCTTTGCTCTAATCTTTCATCACTACAACCTTACCGGTCTCATTGATGGATCTATGGCGGCGCCGCCTCAATTTCTTTTTGATTCTTTAGGAAATCACACTTTCAATCTTACCTATGTTTCTTGGTATGAGAATGATCAAAATATTCTCATTTGGATCAACTCCACGCTCTTTAAATCCCTAATTCCCTATACCTTTGGTGTGAATTCAGCTCGTGAACTTTGGGCGAAATTGGAATCAAGACTTGCCACGGCCTCTCAATTTCACATCCATGAGCTTCGATCTTGCCTTCGTAATCTTACCAAAGGTGATTCCACTGCTGCTCAATATCTTCAACAAACTGAGGTAATTGTTGATGCCCTTGCCATTGCTCGCTCTCCGATTGAATATTCTGATCTGATCTCTGTCACTCTACATGGTCTTCCCCTTGAGTATGATTCGTTTGTTGATGCTATTCAATTTTGACTCAGATCTACAACCATTGATGAACTACATGATTTGCTTCTTAGCAAAGAGATACAATTGGCTAATTGCAAGAAAAACACCTCTGAATCATCATCTTTTTAGGCTCTTAATACTTATGCTGGCATTCTTCCACTTCTTGCACCAAACCTTAACTTTCAGGCGTTTATTGCTCAATATCCTTCTACCTTTAACAATCAAGGTCGTGAAACGGATTGCACTTACAATCATGGCAATCTTAATCGCAACAATTATAGATCCTATAATAATCTGAGATTAACCAATTATAATCGCCAGAACACCACTAATCAGCATTATAATCGTGGAGGTTGAAACAATTTTCCTTTTTACAACAAGAAGAATTTTTGCCAGAACTATCATTAGTTTGATCATGAGGCATATGATTGCCTTTATCACATGAATCCGACCTATGGTGGAAAAGCCTCTCATTCAACAATGGTTGCTAACACCTCATCCTCAAATCTTACTTGGATTGTCGACTTCGGAGCCACATCACACATGACAAACTCCTATGCAACTGTGCAAAATCCTGAAGCTTACATTGGTCCAGAACAAGTATACATTGGTGATGACAAAGTTTGCCCATCACTCACTCTGGCTCTACTATTTTGAATACTTCTACTAGTGCGTTTAAACTCAATATAGTGTTATATGTGCCTGATTTGCAACATAATCTTCTCTCAGCAAATCAATTTTTGATTGATAATCAATGTTCTCTGCATTTTTATCCTTCTCACTTCACTGTGAATGATCTTTATTTGGGGATGATGCGTTTTAAAGGACCTGTCCAACAAGGTTTCTATCATTTCCATTTATACTCTTGTATAAATGGTCATCATAAGGCACTCACTGCATCTATAAAGGATTCAAGGGATGTCGGGCACCAATGATTTGGCCACCCCTTTGTCAAGATTCTAAATAAGCTTGCCTTGCAGTCTTGTATTTTAGTTTTAGCTTATACAAATAAGTCATTTTGCTTAGATTGTGCATTAGGAAAATGTTCTAGGCTTCTTTTTGTCTCTACAATTTGTACAACTAGCAAGCCTCTAGAATTTATTCACATGGACGTTAGGGGACCATCACCTATAGCTTCTTCTCAAGGTTTTAGGTATTATGTCATTTTTGTGGATGACTATACTCGATATTGTTGGTTATTTCCTTTGAAATACAAGTTTGATGTACTGTCAACTTTTAGGTAATACAAGTCTTTGGTTGAAAACTCTTTGTGTACAAAGATTATTGCTTTAAGGTTCTAGTGGAGAGTACTTGGGTAGTAATTTCTCAACTTTCTTGGCTACACATGGTATTCAACATCAACTCACTTGCCCCCACACCTTTGAACAAAATGGGTGTGCATAACGCAAGCATCACCATTTAGTTGAAATTGCTCGCACTCTTTTGGTAGCTTCTAAAGTATCTCACATCTACTGGGTTGAGGCATTTCACACAACAATTTATCTTATTAACAGATTGCCCACTACATCAAGACCATTTCCTTGGGAATTTCTGTATCAAAACTACAATTTTTTGAAAGTTTTTGGTTGCGCTTGTTTCCTATGGTTAAAGCCTTACACTTCCCCAAAGTTGGATCCCAAGAGTAAGGCTTGTGTATTTCTCGGCTACAATTTGAATCATAAGGATTACAAGTGTCTTGATCATACAACCAACATAGTGTACATTTCAAGGCACGTTCTATTTAATGAATCCAGCTTCCTATTTCACCATATATCAACCTCCTCACCCCCACCTCCAACCTTACATACTAGTGCCAAATCAACCATTCTATCCACCCTTACCTTTACATTTCCTATTTCTCCTACACCTGTTCATACCACTTCAACCTCACCTAATCTGTCCTCCTCACTTCAACTTACCATTTCACATATCAATTCTCCTAATACAACCTCAAGCTTTCTAGCGGCAGTTCTATAATCTATTACCACCAACCCCATTCCACCAATTACCACTTATCCAATGCAAACAAGTTCTAAGTCTGGCATCTTCAAACTTAAAGCCCTGACTGCCACTAAACACCCATTGCCCTATCATCTCTCAGTGAACTATATACCCAAAACTTACCTTCAAGCCTCAACGTTCCTTCATTGGAGCCAAGTGATACAAGCAGAAGTCAATGCCCTTATCAACAATGGCACATGGTCTATTGTCCCTAAGTCTTCAACACAAAATATTGTAGGCTGCAAGTGGGTTTTCCGAATCAAGAGAAAGCCTGATGGCATTATAGATGGGTACAAAACCTGGCTAGTTGCCAAGGGTTTCAATCAACATGAAGATTTAGATTACACTGAAACCTTCAGTTCTATAGCCAAACCAGTTACTATTAGACTTCTACTTACTCTTGCAACTTAATATGATTGGTTTTTAAACCAACTTGATGTTAGCATTGCCTTCTTACATGGGACACTCACTGAATCAGTTTTCATGCAATAACTTCTTGGTTTTGAAGATTCTACTAAGCCATCTCATGTCTGTCACTTGCATAAATCCTTGTATGGTTTAAAACAAGGTCCAAGAGCTTAGTATGAAAAGCTTTATGGTGCTCTTCACTCTCTTGGCTTTGTAGGTTCTAATAGTGACCATTCTCTATTTATCAAAAAGGCTCCAAATGTGGTTTTCATCCTAGTCTATGTTGATGATATTTTGGTCACTGGTCAAAATTTTGCAGCATGTCGAAAAGTAATTCAGCATATTAGCTGTATGTTCCCAATTAAGGATCTTGAACCTCTTCATTACTCTCTTGGACTTGAAGTTAAAAGATCCTCATCAGGTATATCCATATCTTAGACCCAATACATATTGAATTTGTTATCCAAAGCCAACATAACTGGTGCCAAAAACCATGCAGTACACCACTCATCACCTCTAAACTTGATCATGAATCTCCCTTATTTGAAAATGTTTATGAGTATCATTCTTAGTTAGTGCTCTCTAATATCTTACATGGACAAGACCAGATCTCAGTTTTGTAGTCAATCTTGTCTGCCAATATATGCACAATCCCATAATTTCACATTGTCAGGCAGTCAAGAGAATCCTCAGGTATCTTAAGGGTTCTATCAATCTTAGTTTATGGTTCTCGAAGTGTTCCACCACTCCCACCATCACAGCTTTCTTAGATGTCGATTAGGCTGGCTGTGCTCTAGATAGAAGATCAACTGGAGGTTATTGTGTTTTTTTGGGAAATTCACTGATTAGTTGGAGTGCTAAGAAGCAACCAACTATTGCATGATCTTCCATAGAGGCAGAGTATAGATCTCTTGCCAACACTGTGTTTGAGATTACCTAAATATGTCAACTGTTGGTTGAGAATGACTAGTGCTTGCCAAGTTCTCCCCAACTCTAGTGTGACAACATTTCTGCCATATCTCTTGCCAAGAACCCTATTTTTCATGGTTAGACAAAGCATGTAGAAATATACTATCATTACATTCGGGAAAAAGTCTTGGCTAAACAAATTTCTATGCATTTTGTTTGTAATCAAGATCAGGTGGCTGATATTTGCACTAAGTCTTTGTCTAAGTCCAAATTTATATTTCTTCATGACAAACTTCAACTTTGAATTCCTAAGTTTCGTTTGAGGGGGGATATAAGGGGCAATATTGAAACTACACCATCTAGAGATATTACTTAATGGTTAATAAATTTGCTAGTTTGTTGTATTTGCTTCCCTTAGTGGTTACAAGATACTTTGTATATATATATACCAAAGGTGTAACATTATTCTCTTGAGAAATGAAATCATTTTTACCAAATAATATGAAATCATAATACTCGGAAAGAAGAAGAAAGAAAAAGAACGATAAAAACTATAAAGACGTCGCTTTCATTTTTGTACGAGTCTTGTGATTCAGTTCAGTTGATTTTAAGCATTCTTTTATTACTCAAAATTCTGATTTTATTTTTGAATATGGTATGTTTTTGAAACAAAGATATTACCTAGAAAGCATTAAAAAAAAGGATGGAAAAGGCTGAAAAAGGAGAGAAAACAGTATACCAAAAATGGCTTACAACGAAGTAGAGCAAAAAAAGAGTAGAAAATATTTGAAGACGATTTTTGTCAATTATAAGTTGGTTGAAGTTGTATGAGATGAGCAATTGGTATAAATTGCAATTGGCAGGCTCCCCATATCTCCCTATCCTTTCAAGATAGACACTCATGCATGAACACGACTATTTGTACAGGGTAGTCCCCATCATCCTTCTCTCACTGACTCACTCTATATGCTCAAGGCATGTGTAAAATTTGACATGGAGAGCCCTCCCTCCCTCCTTCTCCCACCCAAGTAAATGAGATATGATCATAACATCAAAGTTACAATGTCATTCAATTTACGTCACTCATGACGCTAATATCATCTATATTTTCTATCCTAATTCCATATCATCTATCTTGGTTCTAATCTACAAATTACTTTGAAAGTATTCCATGTTGAAAATGGAAGTCTTGTTTAGTGTTTAACAAAAGCAGTGCATATATGTCCACTCATCGTTGATTGATTTTGCAATGAACGCGCACATTCTCAATTTTTCTAATACCAAATTAAATAGCCTTAACACTTTAACACATAGCTTGTCCTCATCAATATTATTATTCAGAAAAAGAAAATTAATGAAGCAAAAGCAATGAGAAGTACAGTCCAGTTATTAAGAAAATATATACGTGTTTTAAATTTAATAAATTTGGGGAGGCAACTCCTCAACCTCCAACTACACAGATGGTACATATACACAATTCCCAAGTACAGATTTATCGTACACTGCCCTCTATTTCTCTCTATAAATAGAGGCAAGAATGCTCCTCAATTCCCAAGTATTATACTTTCTTTTCAATTGATCAAAATGGTTTGGCTTTTTAGTCAAAATGGTTCATGAGATTTACATAACACATTTTTTTGGTCCCTGAGATTGAAAATCAATAGAAATGGTCCCTGAGATTGTCCACCATCCATTATTTTGGTCATTCTGTTAAAAACTCCGTTAAGTGTTCCGGAACTCTTAGCTGGAAGTTTGGGCAATTTTCAAAGATTTGTAATTCAATCGTTTCTTAACCAAATTTGACCCATAATATATCAAAATGAAGATAGTAAAGTGTAGAACAAGATTATACCTATTTGGAAGCCTAATGGTTGATAGCTTGAAATGTGACTGGTCCGCGGGAAAACTGGAAAACTCGTCGGAAACTGGGTAAACTTTAAATGTTTATAACTTCTTCAATACTCAACGAAATCAAGTGATTCAAAAACAAAAATCATACTTCTCAACGAGATGAAGAGAATGTTACATTTCTTGATTGGTAATTCATCGTGGTTTGGCCGGAAAACGGCTCAAAAGTGGCTAACTCAAGACCAAAACAGCTACTTTTGAGCAGTTTTCTGGCCAAACCACGGTAAGTTAGCCATAAAAAAAGGTATCATTCTCTTTGTCTCATCGAGAAGTATGATTTTCATTTTTCAATCAATTGATTTCGTTGAGTATTAAAGAAGTTATGAACGTTTAAAGTTTACCCAGTTTTCCCACGGACCAGTCACCTTTCAGGCTATTTTCTCGCCATCTCTAGCAACCATTGGGCTTCCAAATAGGTATAATCTTGTTATACACTTTCCTATCTTCATTTTGATATATTATGGGTCGAATTTATTGGTTAAGAAACGATTGAGTTACGAAGCTTTGAAAATTGCCCAAACTTCCAGCCAAGAGCTCTGGAACAGTTAACAGAGTTTTTAATGGAATGACCAAAATAATGGATGGTGGACAATCTCATGGATCATTCCTATTGATTTTCAATCTTAGGGACCAAAATGATGTGTTATACAAATCTCAGTAACCATTTGGCTAAAAAGCCAAATGGTTTCCAAGACTTTCATTTACTTTTGTCTTTTGCTTGTCATTGTCCTTCTCATTTCCTCTGAAGTGGCCACAGACGGTGAGCCTAATTTTCCCTTCAAATATTTGTAGAAATTGTATAGTGCTACCTAGTGTCACCAAAGTTGCTAAGCAAATAAAGTTATATATACACAATTCGTGAGCTTAATTCGTTGTACTTTCCACGACAATAATACTATAACTTCATTTACCAAATGAACATACGCAAGTGTTTTGCTCAAAATTAAATTAGGTTCTTAAATTCAAAAGATTTGAATAAATGAAACATTGTCACGTCATTTAAACATATGTTCATTACCTGACTTGCAGCTGCAGAGGCCACTATGAATCCCAATGGTGTACGTGATGCCAAGTATGGTGGCGGGTACCAAGGAGATCCTGGGCGAGGCGAGTATGGTGGCGGGTATCAAGGAGATCCTGGGCGAGGCGGGTATGGTGGCTACCCAGGTCGTGGTGGATATGGCAGTCGTGGGGGTTTTGGTGGAGGAGGTCGTGGCAGAAATGGAGGAGGGCGTTGCTACTATGGTTGCTGCAGATGGAGTTACAGTGGAAGAGAGTGCGTAAGGTGCTGCAATCATCCTGGTCAAGCTGTTGATACACAGCCTCACAACCAGTCCATTAGTTAATTAGGCTTCTGCATGCCCATGCATGCAGTGTGCTTAATTAATTAACTAATTAAATGGATATTATGTTGTATTGCATGTGCTTGATATGCTTGAAGCACTTCCCTTAGGTCGTATTCCTATGTATGAATCGAATAAAACTCCACTAGTGAGAGGCAATAAATATTAAAATTAATTAATCACGAGTGCTAGCTGGGTGGAATATTTCTACTCAGTTATACACTTAAGGTTTGACCGCTCTTTAATTAATTTTGTGATCAAATTCAAGTACTTGTGTAATGCAATGTCATCGATCGATGATATACGAAATCAGTGACAGATATAAGTAATGTTTGTATGTACTTTGTTCATTCTCTTTTGTTCTACTTCATTTTATTTTTCGGAATAGGGTTGGGAAATTAAGTTAGCGGGATATGTGTTTAGAGAGAAAGAGCACATAAAAAACCTAGAGGAATGATACCATACGAATTTGGAGAATTATATAATTAAAATTATTACATAAACCTTAGGGGTTAAGATACAAGAGGCAACTTGGTTTATGAGATATTAAGAATACAAATACATACAACTAGGGTAAGTTATCATCTCCTAACTTTAGGAGGAGATAGAATCATTAGAAGATTTTCCAACACTGCTCTTATTAGCTGGTACAGGAACACTATGATCTCTGTTCATCTTGGATGTCAGATATCACTGAGGAGATCACCGGACTCATGCACCATACCACCACCATACTGCAAATATATAGGAAACAATTTACATAACGTTGATTCATTATATAATGATGTTCTAACATAAAATTGATCAGGTGGATTCTAGTCCGTGTATTTGAAGCTGGTCTAAGACTGTTCTTACATTTTCCACTACGTTAATTTGTACTTTCCGAAGCTTTGGATCCTGAACTTTTTTCTCTTCCTTGCAATTTCAAAATCTTCGAAAACAAAAAATGAGTTTAATGGAGTCGAACCAATCCAAACCCTGTACCTATTAGTAACTGGTATATCTGTTGTGGCTTTCACTGACGAAGGTGTAACAAGCTCTCAGATTTACTCTTTGAAGATTATTATGGGTTTATCTGCTTTTGAAAATCCGACATTGGGTGCTGAAAGAATCATGTTAGTTCACAGAGGTGACCCCCATAGGCAAGGCGAGGCATGCGCCTTGGGTCTCGCTTTAAATTAAGTCTTACATTTTCTTCATGCCCTTGTTGTATATTATAAAATTTTCGCCATTCATTTTATTCTTGACTCGAAATAAAGAAAAATAAATTTCTCATTCTCATAAATCTAATGCATCACAAATTCATATTGTTGTGAAAAAGTTATATTATGGTACTAAATTGGGAATGCCTCAATTCATTTTCGTCTTAGACCTCAGTTTGCATGAGGGCGGCTCTGGTAGTTGGATAACTGCATTTTAGCAATAATACCCATTGTTTGCTTTATTTTGTTATTGTACCATGAACTTATTATAGTAATAATCAAGGAAGAAAATATCGGTAATATCGGAAATATCGGTAGTCTGAAAACACGGAAATATCGATGGAAATATCGGGATAATATCGATATCGATAAAAATTACATGGAAACCACGGAAATTGTAAGAAAAACTTGGAAATTTTTAATGAAACTTTGTAGGATGTTTATTTAGTCAATTATCTATTAGTTTATCACAAAAAATTGGAAGGAAATGCATTGCATGATGGATTTAATTGATTTAAGTTGATTATATAGCGAGCTGGCAAACATTGTGAGTGTAGAAAATATGTAGTAATTAATGAAAGAAGTTTAAACACACCATAATCATTTATATATAATTAATTAGTACAATATTTGGAGGTTTTATTTAGGATATTTAAAAAAAAAAAAAGGGAAGTGAATAAAATGATGAAGAATAATGTGCCGAATTTGACACTTTAAATTTCTTACACATAAGCATGCGTCTAGGCGTTGAAGTTCCAAATTATAGTATATCAATTAACGATTGAAAATCAATACATTGAATAAGACTAAACTTTAATTTGGATGCCGATTATGTTTTTTCAAGTTTATATAAAGTAAAAGAATTGAATTTTGGAAGCCAGGAGTGTGTCAATTGAATTTTGGCCGGCGTGCAAGGTATCAATCTCTTCGTCTCGTCGAGTAGTACAACTTTCCTTTTTGTTTCACTCAATTTCGTTGAGTATTGAAAAAGTTATACTCATTTGAATCTTACCCAGTTTCCGGCGACCTCAGTGGCTTTAAAGGCAATTTCCGGCCAAACCACAACGAGTCAGACGTCGTGTGAGGTACCATTCTCTTCGTCTCTTCGAGGGATACAACTTTCCTTTTTGTTTCACTCAATTTCGTTGCTTATTAAAAAAGTTATACTCATTTGAATCTTACCCAGTTTCCGGCGACCTCAGTGGCTTTCGAGACAATTTCCGGCCAAACCACGGCGATTTGACCGGCATTCAAGGTATCAATCTCTTCGTCTCGTCGAGTAGTACAACTTTCCTTTTTGTTTCACTCAATTTCGTTGAGTATTGAAAAAGTTATACTCATTTGAATCTTACCCAGTTTCCGGCGACCTCAGTGACTTTCGAGGAATTTGCCGGCCAAACCACGACGATTCAGACGTCGTGTGAGGTACCATTCTCTTTGTCTCTTCGAGGGCTACAACTTTCGTTTTTGTCTTGCTTGATTTCGTTGAGTTTTGACAAAGTTATGGCTGTTTAAAGTGGGTGTAAATTTTCGACCGAAAATTCTGATTTTCTCTTCCATTGGGCGAGTCCCACATCGCCCATGTGAGTGCAGTGAGCAAGCAAATTTTCCTATAAAACCCACATCCCCCTGCTAAGAAAATCCAAGCTTGTTCGGCCTTTGGGCTATGATCAAGTGAAGTATGTGTTGAGTTTTCTCAACATATTTAAGTATATTTTAGTATTATGTTGCGATATTATCGATAATATCAAAAATATCGCGATATTATCGATAATATCGTGATATTTTGACGAAAATCATTTGGATAGTTAAAAAAATTTCGGACCTCAAAAAAAATGATAATATTGGCGATATTTCGCCGATATTATCGATATTTTCTTCCTTAATAATTAAAGGAATGTCTACTTTTCTATTGAATTATTTGGGAAAAAAAAAAGGAATTTTCAGGGAGTGTTTTGCATTCTTTAATCACAAGCGTTAGCAAATTCTACGTGAAGTAGCACTTGGATCAACAGGATTAACAGCATTCCAGCATGTGTAAATTAGGATATAAATTTTAGATCTCGTCAAATGGGTCTTTCCGATGGAGGCGTGTCAGATTTGGTGGTGGATGTGTTAGAGTATATTAGTGGTCAAGATTGTGACATGTGTCATTGGATTATATGAGTTGAGATAGATAGGTTGACAAGTATTTATAGTGAAATATCTCTTGTAATAGATGTGAACTGAAGAAATAAAAAATCAGTTACAATTTTCCCTCTCTTTCTAAGCTTTCTCTCTTTCTCTCTCTAGTCTTTCCTGATCTTTCAGATTCCACAGCTATTGTTAACATGGTATCAGAGCCGATCACGGGTAACACCATTGATTGACGATCCTCTGCTTTCGCATTGTTTTGTTGTTCTCGTCGTTCGTCGTTCGTCGTTGATTGGCTTTACTGCTCGTCGTTTGCGTCGGTTGTTGAAGGTTGCTGGTGCGATTGATTGTCGGTTGAGTCGCGAATTCTATCTTTTGGAGTTCTTCGATTCGTCGCTGGTGTTTCGGCGGCTGCATTCTTTCATCTTTGAGCTTCAGGAAGGTGATCTTGTTTCTTCTCATACCTACTGCAGTATTCTTGCGATATTGATAATCTTGATCCCGTATTGTCTGAAAACCCTAGATTGTGGAATCTTGATCCCGTATTGTCTGAAAACCCTAGATTGTGGAATTTTGATTTCTGCGATTGTACCGTCATTTGTGGATTGCTTCTGAGTGTGCATTGTGTATATTTGCATTACTTGCTTTGTGGTATTTTCTGGTTAAACAATGGTTACAACGGCTCAATTGGCTCTTACTCAATCCCCAATTTCGTCTCTCATTCCCACTGTGGGTAATATTGTCACTGTCAAACTTGATGATTCTAACTATGTGACTTGGAATTTTCAAATGGAGTTATTGCTGGATGGCAATGGCATTTTTGGTTTTCTTGATGGATCTGTTGTATGTCCTGATAAGACTGAGTTGAATTCTGATGCTTATGATGTTTGGAAGATACATGATAAGGCTTTAATGACGCTTATTACTGCTACCCTGTCAACTGCTGCTTTATCATGTGTTATTGGGTGTAAGAGTTCTAAGGAAATGTGGACTAGTCTTCGAGAAAGATTTGCAAATATGACTCGGACCAGTATTGTTCAAATGAAGATTGATCTTCAGAATATTAGGAAAGGTTCTGAATCCATTGATGCATATCTTCAGAGAATTAAAGATGCTAGGGATCATTTAGCTGCTGTTGGGGTTGTTATTTCTGATGAGGACATTGCTATTGTTGCATTGCGGGGGTTACCTCCTGAGTATAACACTATTAAGTCTGTCATTCGTGGACGAGAAACATTGGTCTCTCTAAAGGAACTGCGGTCTCAACTGAAAGCTGAAGAAGATACGTTGAATGAAGTCACTAAGCAAGTTCCTCTTATGTCTGCTATGTTGGCTCATAAGTCTTCCTCTGCGTATGAAACTGGAGGTATCTCTGGTACTAAGGATGGTTCATCTAGCAACTATGTTGGCTCTCAGTCACCATATTCCTATGTGCCTCTTCAACAACCTCCTCAGTATTCTCCTATTCCTTTCTCACAACCTTTTTCACAGCCCCAATTACCCTATCCTCAGTTTCACCAACTTCCTTTTCCTGGACCCCTGGCTTTTGTCTCTCAAAGTGGTTCCGGTACATACAATAATTTCAGAGGGAATAATTTCAAACACAAAGGCAAAGGCAAGAAGTTTTATCAGGGTAATCAAGGCCAGTTTCCACAACAGTTGTCATTTGGTGGAAATCAGTATTCACCTCAGCCTCCTTTCCATTCAGTATCCGGTCCACAACAACAACAAATGCTCTCTCCACAGAGTTATCAACCATTGCAGCAATGTCAAATATGTGATAAAAAGGGTCACTCTGCTATCAATTGTTTTCAACATGGTTGTCAGATTTGCCATAGAGTGGGGCATACGGCTGCAACCTGTTTTGACAGAAATAATTCATCAGCTCCAGGATATCAGTCATCTCAGCCGTATTATCAACCACCATTTCCACAGTTCCATTCTCAACAGCCTTCGGCCTCTCACCAGTCTATGAATTTCACTGGTCAGTCATCTGGCATGCATTTCAATGATCAGTCATCTGGCCTGAGTGGTTCTTCTTCTTCTCCTGTGGCTATGACAGCTCAAGCTACTCCCACTCCATCTGCACCTCAACAAGAGTTTTGGCTTCTTGACTCCGGTGCTACTCATCACATGACCTCTGATATTTCTAATCTTCAGATGGCTTCTCCTTATCCTCATCCGGATACTGTCACTGGTGCTAGTGGTGAAGGTTTGCTTATTGCTCATATTGGCAATTCTACCCTTCCAACCAAGTCTCATACTTTTCAACTTCAATCTGTATTGCATGTTCCTCGTTTGTCTCAACATTTATTATCTATGCATCAATTATGCAAAGATAATAATTGTCGATGTATCATTGATGAGTTTTCTCTCTGTATACAGGACAAGATCACTGAGAGAATATTGTTCCAAGGACTGAGTAATCATGCTGTTTATCCTCTTCCTGTGCTTCCAAAATCAAAGGTCTTACCAGCAGCATTTCTTGGTCAAAATGTGTCTTCTTCATTGTGGCACTGTCGCATGGGTCATCCTACTAATCACATAGTTAAGGTAGCTCTTAGTAAGTCTGCCATTCCTTTTCATTGTACTGCACACCCTCAGCCTTGTACTCCCTGTTTGGAAGGAAAGTTTACAAAACTTCATTTTCCTTCTCCTGCTTCCAAATCTGTACTCCCTTTTGCAGTTATACATTCCGATGTATGGGGACCTGAACCTTGTATGTCCATTGAGGGGTATAGATACTATGTCTCTTTCATAGACGAATGTACTAGGTATACATGGATTTTTCCACTCATCAATAAAGCTGCTGTCTTTGGTCTTTTTGTGCAATTTCATTCCTTTGTATTGAATTCTTTTGATGCTCATATTAAAACACTTCAGAGTGATGGGGGTGGGGAATATATTGGTGCTTCTTTTCAGTTTTTTCTTCGGGAAAAGGGTATCACCCATCAAAAGTCTTGTCCTTATACCCCTGAGCAGAATGGGTTAGCTGAGAGGAAAAACAGGCATGTTGTTGAGACTGCCATTACTCTCTTGCAGCAAGCTTCATTACCTTATAGGTTTTGGTATCATGCTTGTGCCACTGCAACCTATCTTATAAATAGGATGCCAACCTCCACTTTACTCATGAAGTCTCCCTTTGAAGTCTTGTATAAATCACCTCCTCAACTTGCTCACTTACGCATTTTTGGTTGTACTTGTTTTCCTTCTTTGAAACCCTACAGAACAACTAAACTTGATCCAAAAACCACTGTTTGTATTTTTTTGGGGTATGCATCTCAGTATAAAGGTTATATTTGTTACTCTGTCAAAGATCACAAGTTAATTGTGTCTAGACATGTCCTGTTTGATGAAAGTCACTTTCCTGGTTCCACTAACCTTCATCCTCTACAGTCTATTTCACCTTTGTCTTCCGGTGTTCCACTCTCTGGTCTTCATTCACATTCCTTTGAGCATCCTTCCTTAAATCATACTGTCTTACCTCGAGCCAGTGTTCCTGCTTTTTCCCATACTCCTAGTCCTATTACTCAGTCTCATATTCTCAATCAAGGTGATCTTGTCTCCACACCGACGGACATCTCTGGTTCAGTCACAGATTCTGCCATGGGTTCATCCTTACATCCAACAACTCCTCCGTCTCAACCTCCTATGGTTTCGGACTTGCATCCAGATACTACTACTTCTCAAGCTCCGGAATTACACCTTGTTCCCTTGACTTCTCAGAATTTCCATCCTATGCAGACACGGTCTAAATCGGGGATTTCTAAGAAGAAGAAGGTGTATCATACTACCATTCATCTTGATTCTGTTAAAGAACCGACATCTTACTCTGCAGCTTCTAAGTCTCCACAGTGGCAGCTTGCTATGCAGGAGGAAATGAATGCCTTACTACAGCAACATACCTGGCACCTTGTTCCATTGCCACCAAATAAAAATTTGGTGGGTTGTAAATGGATTTACAAAGTCAAACGCCATCCTGATGGGTCAGTTGCTAGATATAAGGCTCGTTTGGTGGCCAAGGGGTTTTCTCAAGAAGCTGGGTTGGATTATTACGAAACATTCAGTCCGGTGGTGAAGCCTACTACTGTGCGCCTTATTCTCTCTCTTGCAGCCACTCAAGGATGGAAACTGAAACAACTTGATGTCAAGAATGCCTTTTTACATGGCTTTCTTGAGGAGGAGGTGTATATGTCCCAGCCACAGGGTTTTGTTAACAAGGCTCATCCCGACTATGTTTGCAAATTACAAAGGTCACTTTATGGACTCAAACAAGCTCCCCGAGCTTGGAATGACAGGTTCACTACTTTCTTACTCTCATTGGGGTTTAAGTCTTCTTATGCCGATCCTTCCATGTTTGTTCAACATAATGGTACCAACATGGTTGTGTTACTGTTATATGTGGATGACATCATACTTACTGGTGATAGTGATGCTTGTGTTCAGTCTGTTATCTCTCAGTTAACCACCGAGTTTGACATGAAGGATTTGGGGATTCTTCATTATTTTCTTGGCTTGCAAATTGACTATCACTCTTCGGGCTTATTTGTGCATCAGTCTAAATATGTTCATGATCTGTTGCAACGGTCGAATATGCTCGAGTGTAAACCATGTCTCACACCCTGTCATCCTAATCAGAAACTTCTCACACATGGCAGTCCTAGTTATTCCGATCCCACACATTACAGGAGCATTGTCAGAGCACTTCAATACTTAACATTTACACGGCCCGATATTGCCTATTCTGTGAATCAAGTGTGCCAATTTATGCATTCTCCTCTGGACTCTCATTATGTTGCTGTCAAGCGGATTCTTCGATATCTTCGTGGTACTATTGGCTGGGGCATCTTTTTTCAACCTGGTTCCCTGTGCTTACGAGCTTACACAGATGCTGATTGGGCTGGTGATCCCAACGATAGGCGGTCTACTACAGGTTTTGTTGTCTTTTTCGGCTCTAATCCCATTTCTTGGAGCTCTAAGAAACAACATACTGTTAGTCGGTCATCGACAGAGGCTGAATACAGGGCTATGGCCACTACCACTGCCGAAGTTGTTTGGCTTCAACAACTTTTGAAGGATCTTCATCTTGACATTTCCTCTCCTCCCAGTTTACATTGTGACAATGTCTCTGCTATGGCTTTGGCTACCAATCCGGTTTTGCATTCTAAAGCCAAACACATCGAGGTGGATTGTCACTTTGTGCGGGAAAGGGTTCAACAAGGTGTTATATCTCTGCAATTTGTTGCTTCCCAAGCTCAATTTGCCGATATTTTCACCAAGGGTTTATGTTCCCCTTTGTTTACCACTCATTGTTCCAATCTTATGCTTGGTTTACCTAAGACATAAGATTGAGGGGGAATGTTAGAGTATATTAGTGGTCAAGATTGTGACATGTGTCATTGGATTATATGAGTTGAGATAGATAGGTTGACAAGTATTTATAGTGAAATATCTCTTGTAATAGATGTGAACTGAAGAAATAAAAAATCAGTTACAATTTTCCCTCTCTTTCTGAGCTTTCTCTCTTTCTCTCTCTAGTCTTTCCTGATCTTTCAGATTCCATAGCTATTGTTAACAGGATGCTGGTTTCCTCTTTACTTTTATGGTTTTTGTTTCTTTTTTGTTATGCCTTTTGGGCTTTGTGCTGTATTTACTCTTTTCCATTAAGCTTGTATTTCAGTTGTGAGATGCCTTTTGGGCTCTCTTTTTCTTATATTAGTCTCTTTGTTTAATGGAAAAGTATTGCAGTTTGTCCAAAAAAAGAAAAGAAATTATTTTATTGAAATGGATAATGTTGAATGGAAGAACAAATTGATTCACACAAGCAGAAGTTGATACCGACAGAACAGTCCCGGTCGGTATTAATACTGAAAAATTCAACTCTGTATTCAAGTTCACTAAACTTTAATGCTTTCCCAATTAAAAGAAGTACAAGTTGTACATTCTTCCGTGCCCCAAATCTCTTACATATAACATGCATACAGCTCCCAGTTTCGAGGTCTAACTTACACAATACTGAATATATTGTCGTTCTGTATTAATAATACGATATCATGTGAACAAAAATTTATAACGTATATTTATATTATTAACACAAAATACCACGATAATGACCCATGTATCCATAGCATCAATATATTTCTCCTTAACATCATATAAGATTTATTTATCAGTGTCATACGTAGTATATCTAAGAAGATATTAAGAATATCATCAAATTTAGATTAGATTTTATAAACCACGTATAGTTAAATCTTTTAAAATAATTTAAAAAAGAAATTAAACTATATATCAACCGTTTTGTGTATAGAATGGATTGATCGGAGCAAGTGCTAGATATTACTCATTGAGATAACATTCAATAATGACCAAAAAGAAAAGAAAAGATAAGATTCAATAAATTGAGAGTACACTTGACGCCCAAGAACCAGCAACACAGAATGTACGGATCCACTGGCTTCATGACCAGTGACTCTACCCAAATTGGCAGCAACTATCAATTTTGGCAGCTTGACCGAGACTTCTCGTGGATATCACAAGAAAACGTGGTTACATTCAGTATGCATATGGGATCCTTATTTTTCTAGTTGTCTTTGGCGCTTACATATACATAAACACACACACACACACATATATATGTATGTATGTATGTATGTATAATATGTAAGATTTTTATTTTTATTTTTTACTTTTATACAACGATTACATAATAATACGAGTCGTCTGGTTGTTTATCTTTCTTTAAAGATCATATCCTTACAAAAAAATTAATTCAATTTAAAACTATTTAACAACTCAAATAAATGGTTGTCAGCTTTTCAATTTAGTATTTTCTTAAGAGGTATTCATCAATTCCCCCTCTGAACTTGTGACCATTGGCCAATTTCCCCCCTCAACTTTCATAATTAGTCAATTTCCCCCCTCAACTATAATTTGGCCAATTTCCCCCCTCAACTCTCATAATTAGTCAATTTGCACCCTATTGTTAATTTTTTAAAATTTTCCATCTATTCTTTTTTTTTTCTTTCAATCTTTCTAATAACTTGGAGGTCGCACTTGGTGCGATGGCAAGTGCCTTCACCCATGAGCGGTAGGTCTCAGGTTCGAGACTTGGGAGCATCCTCTGCATAAATAGGGGTAAGGCTAGCCGACATTTACCTCTCTCAGACCCTGCGTAAAGCGGGAGCCTTGTGCACTGGGTACGACCTTTTAATCTTTCTAATAACTTCCAACAAAGTACTAAAATTAACATAAACTCACATGCATACTATAGGGTAAAATGTACAAAAACATAATACAATTAGTATGTGATATGGGTTGATTATAAGAAAAAGTTATGAACCGGGTTTAAAGCATGTAGAAGAAGAAATAATAATCATAAACTCATGGATTAGACCTATTTCAATAAAATGGGTTATTCTTAATAAGGAGTCGAAAATTATGAATTGACTAGCCATTTTTGCACTAAAGCTCGATTCTCCGCAATTTACTTGAACTTAGCTTTCACTTTTATATAGAAAATTGTATTCACATACAAAAATGTACACATCAATCCTTTTCGTTATCAATTTTGTATAGTAAAAAATCAAATAAAATTACTCCATACTGATTTATTATGACTAATAATATTATCTATGATAAATTGTAAAATTCTAAATTTTAATCTATTTGTAATAGGATAAAGACATAGGAAAATGATTAACATACATCTTATTTAGTTTCTTACACACACTTGTTTAATTATGATCAAATTAAAAAATTAACAGTAGGGTGCAAATTGACTAATTATGAGAGTTGCGGGGAGAAATTGGCCAAATTAAAGTTGAGGGGGGAAATTGACTAATTATGAGAGTTGAGGGGGGAAATTGGCCAAAATTAAAGTTGAGGGGGGAAATTGGCCAATAGTCACAAGTTCAGGAGGGAAATTGATGAATACCTCTTTTCTTAAAATAACGTCTTGCTTCAAATTTCTCATTGGAAGATTGTCTAATGTTACGAAGCTATCTTTAAATTGAGAATTTAGAAAAAAATAAAAAAAAAAGAACATTTCATCACATCATTCAAATAAAACAGGAGCAAGCGTCACTAAGTGTCTCCTCAGATAAGGTTATTAGATCTCGCTTATTATAGAAACAGAACAATATATTTAAAAGTAAAAAAAGACCTTAGACGAGACACCCCATACTACGTTTGGTCATAAAACAGCAGGTGAATTTTACTCTTTTGTTTTCAAAATTTTAGTTCTTTTTAATGCTTGTTATGAGATTTGTGGGTTTTTGGGTTGATTTCATCCTTGTAACTTCCTTTGCATGCTCTGCCTCTCTGCTCCTCTCCCTCTACCACAATGGAAGGTAATCTCTCTTTTCCTTTTTCAAAATTTGGACACAATAATCAAATGAGTAGTCCTCATTTTCATCAGTCCCATGTATACATTTTCTCATAATTAGTGGAGAGAATTTAAATATTGGATTATTCGAATGACACGAATGTACATAACTTTGCTTGGTTTGCTTGAAACTATCCGTATATAAGTATTGTTAAAGGAAAATAGAGTTGATGTGCTTAACAATTAAATTAGATATTCTTGTTGATACATATGTAAGTCATAATACTCCAAATATCTTGTAATGAAGTGGTGCTTAATTCCTTTACTCTTCAAACGACATGGTATTAAAAAGGGGGTTTTCGTCGTCTTTGTGCCTAGGAGATTAAGGAAAACATAATGCTAGGGAGACTAAAATTTCAAACCAAATTTGAAAATCAAATGATGTGTCACTAGTAAAAAATAAGTACGTTAATCAACACTTAAGTAATAGTATCCAATCATCAACAATCACATTATTTGGTTTACAAAATATAGCTTAAGAATTTGGTCTCCCCAGCCTTACCCTTACAGAAAACCTACTTTTTGTTGATATTAGTTGATGGGACGACGATTTTACGCAAAAACGTCATCTGGTTGCTTTTGGGATGGGGGTTTATAAGAGAGTAATGCTAGGGAGGCAAATTTTTTTTAAACCAAATTGCGAACCAATGACATGTCACCAATTAGAAACAAGCACGTTTATTGACATTTAATTAATAACTCAATCGTCTACAACCACATCATTTAGTTTAAAAAATTTAGTCTACCTAGCATTACTCTTTATAATAAACCTACAAAATTGTTATCCGGTTGTCCTTGGAGCGACAGTTTGGGACTATACTGGATGACGGGTTTTTACCGTCGTCTAATACTCTTCTTGGGACCAATTCGATCCTCCAACATGATTTTTTGGCATCTTGAAAAGATTTGGAAGTGGGCACGGAAAGATTAGAACTTAATTTTATATGAGGAATGATTTTCCATCATTATAAGAAGAGCTAGCTTAAGACTAGGACCCAAATACTTAACTCCCTACTTGTATATTGATCGAGTTAATTAAACATTTTCGATTGAGATACGTAGAGTAATTTTAATGAGTTTGACATATTTGATACGTGATATATCATTTTCTATAATGTAATATAAATAAGTGACATGATTGAATATCACACTTTTTAACATATATGAAAAAATATGCGTTATAATTTAAGTAAAATATATTTTGTTATTGTAATTTTAGGAAACTTCATTCTAATCCTTGGCAAAGATGACTTTTAGACTAAAACCATGAGTAAGATTAAAATCTAATTTTAATCATTTGATACATTAATCACCCCATTTTATTTAATTATATTTTGATGGTTTAATTCTTTCTCTTTTTCTTCCTAATTTTAATGTATTAATTATATTTCATTATAATTATAATTTTTATTTCATTCATCGTAATATATTTTGTTGTAAACATTTAAATTAATTTTTGTTATACAATATATTTCGATATTGACACACCTCGACCCGGGATGTCCACTTGGACTCCGAATCGAGCTGCGCTGGCTAACAACAGGAGGGTGACGAAACCACAAAGTGTAGTGATGTGGAAAATGTGAATAAATTTAAAACCTAAAAGAGCTTAAATATAAGAGCGTGCTTATGAGCGGGAATGAACCTATTTCACACGTGATGTCGGAGCATAAGTAAAGTATAGGAAAATAGGATGAGAATTATACCATCGAAGGTAATCACCTAAACCAAAGTTTGCCAAGAATTCTCGTTAACACGAAATCTCAGCCACTAAACCTGGAGGGGCAAAAAACAAGTGTAAGTGGGCCTAAAAATAAAGTTTTATGAAAACTTTTTGAACACATTATAACCCATCGCCGTAAAACAAGTATAGTTTCCAAAATATACATACTACGTATAGTAATACTTACCGTACATGCAATATCTCAAGAATTCAATATGTCACAGATTCGTAAATAAACACGTGATATCCGTAATCACATAATCTGGCATAAGCAAACATATCATATCAAGTGCACATCGATAAAATCAATTGCTCATCCATCTATGCTAACACACGAGTTCATTAAGAGAAATTCTAACATGAACAGGATTGGGTGTAATCATAATATAAACATACGCTCTAGTACTACAATCACGTGAAGACTAACGCTATACGCAGCATATACAAGTCTTAGTTGCCTATTGCAACCTAGGACAGGATTGGCACCTACAATGGATCCAAGGTGAGTGTACGGTACGATGTGAAGCTTGACCCTGGCCCAGGGCGAGTACTAACACTGGTGCAGTAAGCGATGAGTAGATAAAAATATAGTCATGCCACAGTGATTTGATAATTCTAGTCAACGTAATATTTTTCATAGCCGTAAATTTAATTAAGACAATCATATAGAAAATTCTTTATTATATGTAAATATGGAAACTAAACATATATATGTATATATCAAAGAAAAGACCCACTCACAAATCATGTTGTAACCCCTCCTCGGTCCGTATGCGCTTGGAGAGCTCAATTCTCAAATGAGGGTTGGTAGTTGATATAGTAGTAGTGGTTTTATTTATAATATGGAATAAAGGAGTACAAAGATAACTCTCACTATTTTCTCCCTATTCTTTCCCTCTTATTTCTTTTACTTTGTACTCTCACTATTTTCTCCCTATTCTTTCCCTCTTATTTCTCTTTCTTTCAACCGTGTTGACACACCCCAATCCTTATATCCCAAGTATCAGGATAGACACTTGCTGGCCAACACTCGAGGGTGACGAAGCCATTTTAACATGCATGCAAATTAAAATATGTGAGTAGAAGGAAATAAACTAATGCAGAACTATGTTCAGAGTATACAACTAATAAAAAATAATGTGAAAGAATTATTATAAAAAGATACGAGTCGAGGGATGGGTCCTTCATAGAAGAGACTCGAAGATGCTTAAGTGGAAGTGCCCTGATGCTAAGATCATGTGCCTCAACTCTAACTCCTGAGGGGGCGTAAAATCGAAAAGGTGAGTGGACCAAAGTTTATAATACTAGTACTAATAATACGAAAACCATTTTATATATGAACATATTAACCCCCTGTTTTGAAAACACCTATATAGTACTATATAGTAGTTTTTCAAAAACTTTACATGCCATGAAAACGTTCATAAAACATATACGTGTCAAACAATACTCAATAATGGTGTTATCGCCGTCTGAAGGCAAATCTGTAAATCTCATCAATTCTGTAGGGTATCATAGTGGCCCGAAGGGATAACCATCACCAGAGGTGAAGCTGCACGACACTGGGTTACGCTAGTGAAGAAACCATGGTCCATCACCCAAAGGTGAAGCTGTACGACTTCGGGTTACGCCAGAGAAGAAGATATAACATATATATGTATATATAGTGAGTCCATCACCCGAAGATAAAGCTATACGACTCTTAGTTACGTCAGAGAAGAAATGGGGGGTCTAACACCCGAAGGTGAAGCTGTACGATTCTGAGTTACGCCAGAGAAGAAACATGTACATATAACATATCACACCGATACTAGCCCCGGGCTAGTGAAACTGAGGGTATGTCATCAATATCATCAACTATGTCTTATGGCCATAGACGTCTACATACCTGATTGTATGTGCTATATGATAACCTACTAGATAAGCACCGAAAACACATCTCAAAATCTCATATCAATCTGGAGCTCAAAAGCTCAAAGTCTCATCTCATGAATCCATAATAAATCATATTCATAAACCATAAGTAAGTCCTATTCATAATCCATAGAATTTCATATACAAAAATCCAATAATTCATAACCTTTTGCAAAATCGTATCGAGAAATCATAAATAATGCATAAAATGTAAAATCGTGAAATTATGCTTTTTGTGAACGCAAGCCTAATATTTTATAAGAACATGCAAGTTTAGATTGAGTCATCACACATATATTTTGTTGCCGGGAAGCCGCTCGAGCTAGCGAGGATGGAGTCATTTCCCACCGATACACCTAAGCATAATTAGAGACCACTTAGTAAAGCTTTACTGAAACGATGAAATTTGGGAAAACAGAAAGCGGATTCGTGTTCAGATTCGGCACGTCGAGAAACCTAAGAAGGGACCTTGGTTTGAAAGCCACGCGCCACCGCACGAGCCTAGTTGGGTCACCGAAAAGTTCGTCGAAAATGTCGTCGGCGTTGCCATGGACGACGGCGGAGCACAATACCACCGGTGGAGGCGCGTGTGCTCCACGCATCGGCCATGACATGCACCAACGTGCTGATCCATGCGCGGACCATAAAACTGGGATAGGATCCGGGTCAGATTCGGGTCTGGGCTTGGTTTAATGGGTTAAGCCAAGTTAGGGTAAATGGGTCTGGGTTGGATCCAGTTTTGGGCTACTGGACCAAGGGCTTTAGGATTGGGCCTGAGTTCGGATTTGGGTTTAGGCCTGGATGATGGGTTGGGCTTAGATTGGGTGGCAGGTCGGGTCTAGTTAATTTGGCTTGTGGATCACCGAACCTAACGAAGGGGAAAGCCAGAATTTTGGCCGGGAAACTTCCCCAACTTTGATTTGTTTCGATTATCAACCAAAGTTCACCATATAAGTGCCAAATAAAGCTAGGAGGATAGAGATTCGAGTTATACCACTTAGATTCACAACCATGGCCATAAAGTGGTCAAAAATGCCCTGCAAAACCTTAGGGTCTTGCTGAAAAAACTGGGGAAATATCCTCCCATAGTTTCAGTCCTTAAATCCTATAAATATAGGCCTAAATCTTCAAAATCATTCATAAACAACGAGAAAAGACGAGAGAGAAGGATTCACGAGACCTACTTGATCGAGAAAGTTATGAACTTTCACTGGGAAGTATGGCAATGATGGCAGCCTTTGCTGCATCTGTCCATTGAGCACAGTATCAACTCCGAGAGCGTTTGAAATGAGCAAGAAGGATATAGGTGCTTTAGTGGTTCGCCGGAGGTTAAACCACGATGGTGTGTGGGTGTGCTCGGGGGAGGGAGGAAATGGTAGTGAGAGAGGGTAAGTGTTTCTCGAGGAGAGACCCAGAGAAGGAGATGGAAAAGTGAAAGAAAAAGGGTTCGAGAGATTGGGTGAGGAACCCACGTTGCAGAAGAAGAGTGGGGAGTGTAGTGTAGATGTGGGTCCAATGGGTCAGAATAATATTAAAATAATTAAATGTCCAACCCTAATATCTAGAATAGTGAATTGACTATTTTGCCCTTCTACTTCGTAGTTCCATAAAACGTTCATTGTAATTCCAAATCCGATTCCGCTTGCACTCACACGCTCGTAGCGACAAGTGCCACAAGGATGTGCCAAGGAAATAAACCTTACGTGACACGACAATGGGGTGAAAAAAAGTCAACGTTTTTGCCTTAAAGGGCATTTTCGTATATTCACACATTAATATTATAAAAACCGTAATAATTAGGAACGGGTCGTTACACGTGTATTGTTCTCTCTTTTCCTTCCTCTGTATGTTGTCATTTTATAGTAAAAAGTTTACCGTAGCAACACCTTTTACTTTACAAAAATTTCCTCAAATGAATAGTGCAAATACCATGCATGAATAGTAACCCGTCTGTTTTTCTTCTTATGAATAGTAACCCGTATGTTTTTCTTCTTATGAATAGTAACCCATTTGATTTTTCTTATTTTTTTCCTCATATGAATAGTAACCCATTTGATTTTTTTCTTCATATAAATAGTTACCCAGCTGATTTTTTCTTCATATGCTGAGCTCAAAGTACACAAATGTCTTTTGCTTGAAAAGGTATGAACCATCACTCGTAAACATGCATAATGAAGAAAAACAGGTGATTGCCAAAGCTTTTTTTTTTCTTCATATAAATAGTAACCCAGCTGATTTTTTCGTCATACTGAACCCCTTTATTTTGTCGTTCAGTAGTATCTTCAAGCATATAAACAGGTGATTGCCAAAGCTTAGAGCATTCCCATATTTCTTTGTGAGAATTTTGAGCAGCATACGAGTTCGAGAAATCATGAAATATTTCAAGTCTTTGATTTTGCTAGGCCTTCTGCTTGGCACCCTAGTTTTCGTCTCTTCCACTGGTGTAGCTGAGACATCCAAAAATGAGAACAAAGGTTAGTTAATTATATAGTGTGGTGTGTCTGTATATAAAAATATACAAGATATGTATCCTTTACTTTGCGTATTGACACTGATTTATGAACGTATATACACAAACATATATAACATTGTTATCTAATTAAGTATTGTCAAAATATGAAATCTTAGACTTACAATGACTAGCTTAATTTTTTACAACGCAGCAACAGAGTCAAAAACAGTCGATGATAGCACTGAAACAAAGCCTAATGGATATGGATATGGAGGTGGCGGCTATGGTGGTTGGGGAGGCAGAGGAAGTGGTGACTATGGAGGTGGAGGCTGGGGAGGAGGTGGTTGGGATGGTTGGGGGAAAGGTGGTTGGGGAGGCAGAGGAAGTGGTAACTATGGAGGTGGAGGCTGGGGAGGAGGTGGTTGGGATGGTTGGGGGAAAGGTGGTTGGGTAGGTGGCGGGGGGGAAGGCGGTAGAGGCTGGAGGAAAGATAGTGGTGGAGAAAACTAAAGCCATATGCCTTCACCAGTCTCAAAACACTACTTTATGAGAACTATGCATATATATATAAGTAGAACACCGTCCGAGCTAGCAAATATGAATAAGCTGCATGCATGCATGCCATCATGTTCGTATGTAATTGCTAGTCTTATCATATTTGTATCTCTTTAAAATGTGTCGTTTTAAAGTTTCTCTTAAGGGTTAATCTCAATTTACTACCATGAAGTTTTTTGGTTTTTAATATTTGGTACATGAAGTTTTTTTCATCCTAGAGTAGTACCTAAAGTCATAATTTTGGAACACTTTCATACATATGTTAAGTTTTCCATCAGAACATTCGTTAATTGATGACGTGGCACCCACATGAACAATGATTAGACTAAAAAGGTCGTACCCAATGCACAAGGCTCCCACTTTACGCAGGGTCTTTTCTCCTCCCTTTTTTCTTCCCTTATCTGTCCGACTCCTCCCTCTTCACCACATCCATTCTCTCTCCCCAGATCAACCTTCACCCACCCTAATCCAAACTATGCCGACTAGGGGTGGGTTCAAAAAATCGAAAAACTGAAAAAAATCGAAAATCAAACCGAACTGGAATCGAAAAAATCGAACCGAACTGAAAAAAAAAACCGAACCAAATCGAATATGATTGGTTCGGTTCAATTTCTGAGTTTCGAAAACAAAATCGAACCGAACCGAACCAAAATGTTGTAAAACACGACGTCAATTTATATTTAGTATTAAAAACGGTGTGTCGTTCTGAAAGTTTGTATGCATATTGGTCGACGACGTCATTCAGTGACTTCAGTCTGAAACCTTAAAGCTAAACATCGATCCCTCATTCCATCACTCCTCCTATCTGATCTTCTCTCCTTCCCAACCTCTGCCGCTCCGTGATCCCTAATCCCTCTGTCTGTCTGTGTCCAGAGCTGGACCCTCCCATTCCTTCATTCCTTCATCCTTTCATTCCCTCATCCCTAATCCATCTGTGACTTCAGTCTGAAACCTTAAAGATAAACTTTGATCCCTCATTTATTCCCTCATCCCCCCTATTTGGAGTCCTGGACCCTCTCATCTCCTTCCCATCCTCTGCCGCTCTGCGATCCCTGATCCCTCTGTCTGTCTGTATGTGTCTGGACCCTTTCCTCTCCCTTTGTCTGTCGGAGTCTCAACCCACGACTTTGTTTGCAAGGTTAGTCTTATGGTAATTTCTCTTATGTTCTACAGATTTTTTTTTTCAATTTCATGGGTTTTGCAGACTTGTGGTGTGTTAATGTTTTGCTTTATCTCAATTTCCGGTACCATATGCTGAAAAACTAGCGAATCCAGAACACCCAATAAAGCACAAGTTGTGATGCATTTTCACTGGGACAGTGAGATTTCTAAACCTAAATTTAGGCGCAAGATGTGTGCTTGTATAAAATAATTGTTAGAAATAAGGTACAATCTGAGTGTGTGTGGATGAAGGATGTTTATTGTGATTCCTTCCTTAGTATTGCAGGTGCAAGATGTGTGCTTGTCATTCTGGATCTGAGTGCCGTTTGTATTGCAGGTGTGCTGTGTGCTGCCCAATTATTCTTGGCAAACAAAAAATTAGTTTTAGATGCGTTTGCAGTTTAGTGATGACCGAACCGTGTCAATGTTCACAGTTCAATCATTACTCATTTAAAACATGTCATCAACGCCGACCCCGTCGCCTTCCTCACCGTCATCGCCCAAACCTTAAACCTCTGTAGCTGTTCCTTGAGCACTGTCTCCAACACATCCTCGGTTCTCCAAATCTGAAATGTTCGAAGGGAGACTAGTTGTTGCAAACCCAGTACTCCACTTAAGGCCTCAGTTTCTCACAAACCCCAACCGGGCATTGTAACTACGATCAATCAAAACATTTGCAGACTTAATATCTCTATGAATTACATGTGGACTCGATGAATGTAAAATGTCAATTGCCTGTAAATCATAAAACAATTAAGCCAAGATCATCGAACTTCATGATTTTCACATACAAATAATTTACGGAAAATACATTAAACAATCAAGCGTACCTTGATCCATGACAACGAACGCGAAGAAATCCCAAACTGATTCTGTCAGCGGCGGAGGAAAAAAAGGGTGTTCTCTCTCTTGCCTCTATTTGCATGTGAAAACCCTAATCATGTTTTTTCTATCAAGTGCATATTAGATGGGTATATGCAATATATATAAGTGAGGCAGAGAGAGGACCCGTTTCCATTTAAAGCCCATAATTAATTACCACCCATCACAGTAATTCGATAGAAAACATTTCTCATAATTTGACCAATAGGATTATTTATAAATGATAATATCAGTTAAACCCTACATATCATATGGACCGTGTCATATGGACCACTTTAGAATATTAAAATATTCTTACATTCTCCCACTTGGTCCATAGTGACACGTGTTCCTTTTCAGGTTTAACAAATAAACATTGAGCGCGCAGTAAAGTTCGAAATAATCCTTACTATCAATTGGTTAACATAATTACTGATCTTAAGTAATTCACTAGTGTGAGTCATGGCGGTTGTACATCAACGAGCGACATAGTCCCTTCCATGCACCACAGCACTAGCAATTACCTAAAACAGTCTGTTAGTGAGAAATACATATATAGGTCCGATAATGTCTTTGTCAGAGACATTCCTGTTATCATTCATCCAATCTCATAAATGTATACATATAATGGAAAACAGGAAATACTAGAAACATGTTCAATTATCGAGCTCAGAGTGTCAAGCACAATATTGTCATTAAACAAATTCTCATAAACAAAATAAAAAATGACAATCATCATGGACTACGACCAAGACCCATTCTTTCAACATGATCATTAAATGCCTTCGGCCCCAGTCCCTTTGTCAAGGGATCTGCGATCATAAGCATTGTGCTTATGTGCTCAATAGACACTCTTTGTTTCTGAACCTCCTCCTTAAGAGTCAAGTATTTTATATCCATGTGTTTAGCACCATTAGAATACTTGTCATTCTTGGAGAAGAAGACAGCGGCAGCATTGTCACAAAAAATTCTCAACGGCTTAGCAATGGAATCAATAACGCCAAGCCTTGAGATAAAATTCCGTAACCATAATCCATGATTTGTAGCCTCAAAGCATGCTATAAATTCAGCTTCCATGGTGGATATAGCAATAGCATCTTGCTTTGTACTCTTCCAAGAAATTGCTCCTCCAGCTAAGAGAAACAAGTAACCAAGAGTTGATCTTCTGCTATCAAAACATCCAGCAAAATCTGAATCTGAATAACCAATAACTTCTAGGTTATTAGATTTTCTATACGTGAGCATATAGTCTTTCATTCCTTGCAAATACCGCATCACTTTCTTTGCAGCTTTCCAATGATCCATTCTTGGGTTGCTTTGGTATCTGCCTAACATCCCAACTGCAAAACTGATGTCTGGTCTGGTACAAGTTTGTGCATACATTAGACTTCCTACAATAGATGCATAAGGAATACTTTCCATTTGTGCACACTCCAATTCATTTTGTGGGCATTGCATAAGGCTAAACTTATCCCCTTTCTGAATTGGAGCAACACTGGATGAACATTTTTCCATACCGAATCTCTCTAGAACTCTCTCAATATATGCTTTCTGAGACAAGCCTAACACTCCACGTGATCTATCTCAGAATATTTCAATTCCTATCACGTAGGCCGCCTCACCCATATCTTTCATTTCAAAGTTCTCCGAGAGAAACTGCTTGGTCTCATGTAATAGACCAAGATCACTACTAGCAAGCAAAATGTCATCAACATACAGAATTAGATAGATAAACTTGCTCCCACTGACCTTCAGATATGTACATCGATCAGCGATGTTTGCTTTAAAACCGAAGGATACAATGATATTATCAAACTTAAGATACCATTGTCGTGAAGCTTGTTTAAGTCCGTATATTGACTTCTTTAGTTTACAGACCATGTGTTCCTTTCCCTTTAATGCGAAGCCTTCAGGTTGATCCATGTAGACTTCTTCTTCCAAACTCCCATTCAAGAATGCTGTTTTCACATCCATTTGATATAACTCTAAATCATAATGAGCTACTAATGCCATAATGATTCTAAAAGAGTTTTTCTTTGAAACTGGTGAGAAAGTCTCTTTGTAATCAACGCCTTCTTTCTGAGTAAAACCTTTGGCCACCAATCTGGCTTTATATCGTTCTATATTGCCATTAGAGTCGCGTTTGGTCTTAAAAACCCACTTACACCCAACTCTCTTACAACCTTTAGGCAATTCAACGAGATCCCAGACTTCATTTTTGTCCATTGATTTTAACTCATCACTCATGGCATCAATCCATTTACTAGAATCAATACAGTTAACGGCTTGTGAAAACGAAACCGGATCTTTATTTATTCCTATATCAACGTCAGACTCTTGTAGATATACCACATAATCATCTGAAATAGCACTTTTCCGTTCTCTTTGAGATCTCCTTAATGCTATTTCTTGTGGTTCTTCCACTACATGTTCATTTGTGATAATCTCATTCTGGAGTGGATGGTCATTAATTTGTTGTTCAACATTGTCTAACGGTTCAACATGTGTAGGAACAACAACTTGCTTAGAAATTATAGGTGTAGGAATCTGCACCCTAACTTCATTAATGACCAATTCTTTAGGTTTTTCGCTCCCACTGATTTCACCACTTTCAATGAATCTGGCATTGCCGGTTTCAACAATTCTCGTACTATGATTAGGACAGTAAAACCTATATCCTTTGGATTTTTCTGGGTAACCAATAAAGTAACCACTAATCGTTTTAAAATCCAACTTCTTTTCATGCAGATTATAAATTCTTATTTCTGCTGGGCAACCCCAAACATGCAAGTGCCTTAAACTAGGTTTCCTTCCTGTCCACAGTTCAAATGGTGTTTTGGGAACTGCCTTACTAGGAACCCGGTTTAACAAATATACAGCAGTCCTAAGAGCATACATCCACAATGATATAGGCAAAGATGCATTACTTAACATACTCCTAACCATGTCCATAAAAGTACGATTACGCCTTTCAGCAACACCATTCTGCTGTGGCGTACCTGGCATAGTGTATTGGGCACATATGCCATGCCTTTCAAGGAGTTTTGCAAATAAACCAGGACATTGTCCTGATTCATCATATTTTCCATAAAATTCACCACCTCTATCCGACCTGACAATCTTCACCTTTTTATCTAATTGTCTCTCAACTTCAGTAATGAATACCTGAAGAGCATTCATTGCTTCAGATTTTTCTTTCAATAGATAAATATAGCCGTAACGTGAAAAATCGTCTATAAAGGTGATAAAATATTTTTCTCCACCAAAAGATGGAGCATCAAAAGGTCCACATATGTCTGTATGAATTATTTCAAGAAGCTCTGAACTTCTTGTGGCTCCTTTCTTGGTGTATTTGGTTTGTTTGCCCTTAATACAATCCACACATACACCGAGATCAGTAAAATCTAGGTTCGGAAGAATCTCATTCTTTACTAATCTTTCTAACCTTTCTCTGGATATATGACCCAGTCGTTTATGCCACAAGAATGAAGAATTTTCATTGTTTAGGCTACGCTTAGTTCCAACATTATGATGCAAGGTCAAAAATGTTTCAGCAAAACGATTATTGAGCTTTAAATTATACAGCTCACCTATTAGAATACCAGAACCAACAAAAGAGGTATTATTATATAAACTGAAACATTCATTACCAAACTTTATAAAAAATCCATTACGGTCAAGCTTCGAAACTGAAACCAAATTTCTGGAACAACTAGGAACATAAAGTGTTTGAAATAAATCCAAACAATATCCAGTATCCAAAATTAAACGAAAGGTTCCAACAGCTTCAACTGGAGCTTTGACTCGATTCCCCATGAAAATGAAATTTTCATTTGGATTTAAAGTTTGGGTCGTAAGGAATCCTTGCATCGAATTAGAAATATGAGCCGTAGCACTAGAGTCAACCCACCAAGTATTATAAGGAACCTCAGTTAAATATGATTCAAAACTTACATAAGCCAAGGGCTCACCTTTCTTTTCGAACCATTCTTTGAATTTCTGACAATTCCTTTGATAATGCCCAGGCTTCCTACAGAAGCGACATAAATCACTTTTTTGTTCCTTATCATGAGCCTGAGTAGCATTAGCAGGTCCATTCACCTTGGGTGGTCCTCTTTTCTTTCCCTTTCCAGGCTTTCTTCCAAATTTTCTTTCAGCTCCTTGACTTACTAAATGAACGGAATGCTCTCCTTGCTGCTTAAGCCTTCCCTCATCTTGAACAAGTTTAGTGGCCAATTCATCAACATTCCACTTGTCCTTAATAGCATTATAGTTGATTTGAAATGGCCCATACTGAGGAGGCAAGGAGTTCAAAATAAATTGAACAAGAAAGGAGTCATCCACATTCATTCCAAGAGTCTTTAGCTTTGCTGCTATATTAGTCATTTCAAGGACATGCTCATGCATGCTTCGCATACCATCAAATTTCTTGGTGGTAAGCTCAGCCATTAATGTCCCAGCAAGAGACTTGTCAGCAGTCTTGAAATGAGTCTCAATATTTTTCAAGTATTCCTTAGCAGTTTCAGCTTGAGGAAGGCCAGTCTTTATGTTGCTCGCTATAGTCATTCGCATAAACATTATGCTCAATCTGTTCGATCTCTCCCAGGCATTATAGAGAGATTTTTCCTCAGTGCTGCTTGTATTCGTAAGAGCAGCAGGTTTATCAGTTCGGAGTGCTAAATCAAGATCCAGAACACCAAGGTGAAACTGAACTTGCTCACTCCAATCTGAGAAATTTGTTCCATTAAGTGAGGGAATAGATGGAGCAAGCGAATGAAGAGAAACAGGCACTGACACTGCAATTCAAAAGTGCTCACAACATTAATGCTTTGAATAATAAAAAACACGTGTAATAACAATAAATGTATTATCATATTCTCCTTTGGGTAGATACTACAACAATACAAACAATAATCGATGCATAATACCTTATTGATAATTGTACATCTCTAATAAGACATGTTTCGTTATCTTTGGATATCCGAACAAATAAAAATGAAATATACAATTCTCAACACATTCATATCATCAATCATATGAGCAATTAGTCTACCTTTGGGTGACCCTTAAGAACTTATGACAAATGAAAAACATATTACTCACGTACAAACCTTTAAAACATAATAACATTTTGTTCGTTCATATGCATCATCCTACCATGAGTAATTGATTAATCATCATTTAATTTGAATCCATGTGATCTTTCTAGTTTGGCCACTCTGGTGACTAACAAATAATTTCCATAAGACGAATTACAAATTAAATGAATGACGTTTATAATCCTAATGATCGGTCATAGGTATTCAAATTACTTTAACTAATTCCAACTTAAAAGGATCGCCCAGATTGCATCCATACCCAAATATGCAATTCGGCAAAAAATATAATCATGTCTGCCTTGATCAAACATTGAACCCTTATTAACCAGCAAGCATACAAATAAAATGCTAACAGTAAGCAGCAACATACAAATTATGCTTATAGAAAGCAGCGGCATACAAATTAAAAACAACGATTAGGTTATTTCCAAAAAAAAAAAAAAAACACAGCGGATCATAATTTATTTCGAAATAAAACCCTAATCAAGTCGATTCAGTTAAAGTTCATAATCGTAAATGGAAAATCATGAGGGCTCTCAACTAGGCTCTGATACCACATGTAAATCATAAAACAATTAAGCCAAGATCATCGAACTTCATGATTTTCACATACAAATAATTTATGGAAAATACATTAAACAATCAAGCGTACCTTGATCCATGACAACGAACGCGAAGAAATCCCAAACTGATTCTGTCAGCGGCGGAGGAAAAAAAGGGTGTTCTCTCTCTTGCCTCTATTTGCACGTGAAAACCCTAATCGTGTTTTTTCTATCAAGTGCATATTAGATGGGTATATGCAATATATATAAGTGAGGCAGAGAGAGGACCCGTTTCCATTTAAAGTCCATAATCAATTACCACCCATCACAGTAATTCGATAGGAAACATTTCTCATAATTTGACCAATAGGATTATTTATAAATGATAATATCAGTTAAACCCTACATATCATATGGACCGTGTCATATGGACCACTTTAGAATATTAAAATATTCTTACATTGCCTTCGCAGTTTGTAAAGCTAATCTAATCTTACGACCCCAATTTGAAGCTTGATTCATGCTCTAATGTAAAACATCGTACAGTGTACCGTTGCTCATGAACTCTACCACCAAAAGCCTGTCTTTCGAATCATTTGAAAACCCTAAAAGATTGACCAACCTCGGACTCTGAATCTTGGACAAGATCTCGATCTCGTTGTTAACCTCGTTGGCAGTCTCCGGCCCAGAACATGAGTTGGGTCGGAGAGTCTGGTTGTGAGCTCTAGAGGGTCTTTTGACAGCAACGAGACGGCCGCGGAGCATAGCTTTGTAGACGTAGCCATGGCTGCCTTTGCCCAAAAGCTTCTGATCGGAAAAGCCATTGATGGCGGCGACAAGATCACTGTAGTCGAAATGTTGGATCTTAATGGGCTTTTTTGTGGTGGCGGTGGCAGTGGTTTTGGACGATGATGTTTGGGAATTGGCGACGGAGATGAAAGTTTGGGGAAAACGCCCAGCCGCAGCCCATGTCTCCCAAAACAAACCCCAACCGCAGAGGTTTAGGGTTTGGGCGATGGCGGTGAGGAAGGCGACGGGTGCGGCGTAGTTTGGGTTAGGGTGGGTAAAGGTTGATCTGGGAAGAGAGAAATGAGGGGGTGAAGAGGGGAGGGGTCGGACGGATCAGGGAAGAGAAGAGGACAAATTTTTTATTATTATTGTTTTTTTATTCTTTTATTTCACGTGAGCCAATATTGACATGTGATGCCTAATCATTGTCCACATGGGTTAACGTAGGTTTTGACTGAAAACTTAACGAATGTATAAAAGTGTTCTAAAATTATGACTTTAGGTAACACTCTGGGATGAAAAAAACTTCATGTATCAAATTTTAAAAATCAAGAAATTTCAGGGTAGTAAACTGAAATTAACCCTTCTCTTCTCTTGCATGTATTTGACTCCATCAAAGTTTTTCAGAGCATTTTCACCAAATTTAATTAGCCTAATTATCAACTTTAAATTCATCCAAAGCATAAGAATTACAGTAAACTATATAATTGGTATCTGAAATGTTACCATGGTTTAGGTTTTGTATCTGACTTAAAAATTAATTAATTTTAGTCCCTAAATATATTTATTTAAGGTAGATCATTGGTCCTTCTATAGACCATTGATTCTTCTCTGAACTAAAAATTAATTAATTTTAGTCCCTAAATATATTTATTTAAGGTAGATCATTGATTCTTCTATAGACCATTTATTCTTCTGCATTAAAGTTTCTGTCAAAATCGATCTGATTTTTTATTACAAAAATTCTGAAAATTAGTTAAATGAAAAATTAAACAAATTTTTCCTTCAGCCACCCGCAACCACCCCAGATCCCCAGCCTACTACCTCACTCCCGCCATCCAATTCCACCCTAGCCCCTACCTCCAACAATTCGCCCCACCCTTTCCTTTAGGCTCCCGCATCCATACCACCTTTAGCTCTTATTGAAAGTAAAATCGGTTATCATTTGAAATCCCATTTTAGGGGAGAGAGAGAGAGAGAGAGAGAGAGAGAGAGGTGGAAATAAGTGTTGGTGAGGTCGCATGAATTTGCTGAGAAGGTTGGGGAGGTGGAGAGAGGAGAGAGGTCTGGGTATGACCACAGTTTTAAAATTTTCAAATACTAGTTTGGGAGCGTTATCTATAAAAATGAAAACACAAAATATATTTTATAGAACTCTACTAGTTTTTTTTAGTAAATGTTAGATATACGTACAAACAGGATATAGTGCATACAGTGGGTCTTGATAAAATCCTTATCGGAAATTTCAACCCTGACGAAGAGAAAAAGAGTATCATGCACCATGAGAGATTACATCTGCTTACTCTCCTCAAATAAAAATTCTATTATTATATCAGGAGATTCCTCGAACCAAGCTACCAGAGTATCGAGAGTTAAACCCACTCTTGTCAATCGGAGTACCGATGATCATGACAGCATTCTTAGGATTTGTAATATTTCAAGGATATGGGGACAAGTTTGAAGAATAAGGAATGAATTAATTGCGAAGAAATAAGGTTCAGAGTCCTAAGTTTGGTAGGAGTGGCCAAATCAGGTTTATCCAGTAGTTTGGATCAGGGAGTGAAATACAATCTGTGTGGGACTCTACTTCGGCACCAGGTGAAAACTACTCCTATAAATGGAAGAAGGTCTACAACATTCAAAATTCTCCTCAGCTTAACATATCACAAATCTGCCTTGCATTTCTCGCTTTACGCAAAACTCTCTCATCTTTGAGAACAACTATATCTTCCCTAACCTCGTCAAGCACATCTTATAGTTTCCATTGGACAACATTGTGGTTGACAATTGACATCTTATAGTTTTTATTGGACAACACTGAGCTGTAGAGTCAGGCGAATGTGAAGAATCTTACAATTTATATTGGACAACACTACTCTAAGTTTGGTTGACTATCTATTCAAGTCTCTATCAACAAGGGTTCTCTGAGTCCTTGTTGGAAGAGGTCACTTTATTAGCGAAGTGAGGTGTTACCATGTTACATTGTTCAGCACATTGAAAATCACACCTATTTTATGATTGGATATTCACAGGTACATTTCAGAGTTCGACATTCCGATAGCAGAACCACATTTACGATCAAAACGCTTATCTCATTTAAGTATTTGTATCCATACAGTCTGGTACCGATTCGGTGCACTTATATTTGCACAAATATAATTGAAGCAGCCGAGCCCGATGTAAGCGATTCGTGAACTTCACAGTTACTAGCAACCTTGTCTTCAAGTTCTAGAACCCAGAGGTCGAGATGAGTTCCGTCCTTGACGCCAATCGCAAGATACATAAGTCAGCAGCACGTTCAACACCATCACCATATTCATTCACTCACCGACCGAGCTCGGTTGACAAGTTGGCACACCCCGCATTCAACTAAAGCACGTAGTTAGCTCATTAGCTATTCGATCTGCATGGCACGTAGGTTTGATAATTTTAAGATCAACATATATATAATAAATTCATAACATATCAATGTTATTGTCAGAGACGGCATCATAATTTTTTTTCCTGGCGGGCTATAATCTATGCTGCATAACTTATAACAAGAGCCTCCTAATATAGTTTCCAAAATCCTTGACTAAAGTATATATACATATAAAAACTCTTGGGTATAAATGAAATCATAATGAACAAATATACATCTAGTAAGGGGGACATAATGAACCTTGTCCTTCAAAATATTCATATAAAAACATACTATAAAGGCAACAAACTTAAGCTTAGTTTTAATGTATATACTGAGAATATACCTCAAAGATTCAAACAATTAACAACAAAAGCTCCACAAACATAAACAACCTATCCTAAATAACATATTACAGGAAGACTAATTTTGAGATGAATTTTGTAAACTAAATGACATGAAAGTTGATGATTGGATTATTATTTAAGAGTTGATAAACATCCTCATTACGATTAATAACACATCATTTAGTTTGCAAATTTTTATTAACAAATTTAGTTTCGCTAGCATTATCCTTAACCGAAACATGTGAGGCATTCAAATTCCTCAACAATCACTCAAGCTGACTGAGTTGGACTAAATTATCACAACTACTACTTTTTTTTTTTTTGACTGGGACTGTAGCTCAACCTTACCCTCAAATGGATCCCTAATTATTATCTTACTTATATTATAACACACTAGCCTTCATGCACGCGCTCAAGCGTGTGCAAAAGGCATTTTTTGAATTCCGGTGTGCTACACGCGACTTACACGTTTTAAATGAATAATATTAGACCATGCTAGAAGAAACCTCTCATAAACTAATCAAAGCAGCTGAATCCACATAATAAAATCAGTCCTTGAATTTCGATTTACATTAAGAATAGAGAAAATAATATTTAAATAAACAACTGATTGAATTACATTATTGTACCCATTGTGAGGTACTAATTATAAAATAAAAAACACTGTACAGGACAAAATTAAATATTAAAAATATTGTTTATCACTGTACAATAAATAGTTAAATATTAAAAATACTGTTTACCAATGTTTATATGATGAAAATACCCCGGCTATATTTGATGCATTATTTTGGGTTACTTTTGATATAACGACTCGTCCCTAATTACTATGAAATCTATAATTGTAAAATATGAAATTACGAAAATACCCTTCAAGGAAAATGTGTTCACTTTTGTTGACTGTCGTTGTGTCACGTAAGATCTGTTCCCTTGGCGTATCCTAATAGTACTCATCGCTACGAACACATGGATGCAAACCAAACGTAATTTGGAGTTATAATGAATGAGTTATTAATGAATGCAAAAGATGGCAAAATGATCATCTGACCATAAATCTAGAAGGCTCCAGACTTTGCTGGAGTAATAAGATGGTGCCACGTGTGTGGCTAGGATGGAAGGATGAGAGGAAAAAGAAGGAAAGAAGAGAGATGGACGGAGGATATGAAGGGGAAATAAGAGAAAGGAGGGCGAGTTGCCCAATCGGGAGAAGGGGGAAAACAGTGGACCAATGGAAGAAGAGAGAAATGAGGGGAAATGAGAGAAGAGAGAAACACCGAATCCTTTGACCCGGTTCCTACGTCAACCGACCCGATTACTTCACACACCCCGACGCCTATTCCAGCGTTTTCCCGACGAATTGATCATCGCCACCACCTGCAACCTACTCAATGACCTCTCCTCTTCCATTTTCATTGATTAATTGATGGATTTTAGGCCTAGGTTTCATGGGTTTCGCGTTGACAGCTTCAAGGACACCACAATGTCGTTCTGCAAACACCACCATCGACCACCACCCTTGTTTGACTCTCCTTGATGTCTGGATGAAACCCTAAACAAGTTTGGGGATGGCAGAGCATCGGAGGAGACAGATCGACAACCATCCATTTTTTGGGTTTTCGACAGTTCAAAGGATATTCAGGCCACTTCTTGGCCTAATTTGACTTCGGCCTAGGTATGAAAGTTGTTCCTCTCATTGAGATCATCATTTCTGTAAAATTTGGGAATTTTTGGAGTTGTTGAATTTTCCGGAGAGTCGGGGTTGCTAACTGTCGCGGTCTTCTGGGCCGCGACGGCTTGTGCAGTGGCACGTGGGGGGAAACCCGAGGTCCCTTCTTAGGTTTTTCGATGTGTCGAATCTGAATCTTCCGTCTGTTTTCCCTAATTCTAACGTTTTTGTAGAGTTTTACTAAATGGTCCCTAATTGTGTTTAGGCACGTTCGTGGGAAGCGACGTTATCGCTAGCTCGAGCGGTTCACAGACAATAAAATATATGTGAGTGGACCCCTTCTAAACTTGCATGTTTTTATAAAATATTAGGCTTGCATGCATTTCATATTTCATGCATCGAATATGTTTTATATTACATTTTCCGGATTTCTACATTTACGGGTTATGAGATATTTATGATTTATCGAATTTACATCTTACAAAAGGTTATGAATATGATTTATATTGTGGAATTTCGAATATGAGTTATGAATCTTTGAATTTTCGTATATGAAATTCTATGGCTTTCGAATATGAATTATATTACGGATTTATGAATATGGATTTACGAGATGAGATTTTGAGATATGTTTTCGGTACTTTATCTAGGGGGTTATCATACAACACATCCACACAACACGGGTATGTAGATGTCTATGACCATATGACACAGTTGAGGATATCTATGTATATATTTCTTCTCCGGCGTAACCCAGAGTCGTACAGCTTCACGTTCGGGTGATGGGGCCTGCCTTGTTTCTTCATTGGTGTAACCCAGTGTCGTACAACTTCATCTTTGGGTGATGGACAGGTACTGCCTTCAGGTGAATGAGGAGTTAATGATATTGATGAGATACCCCCAGCTTCACTAATATAGGGCTAATGTCGATGTGTGATGTTATATGTTTCTTCTCTGCGTAACTCAGAGTCATACAGCTTCACCTTCGGGTGATGGGGTGTACCATATTCTTCATTAGCGTAACCTAGTGTCGTATAACTTCACATTTGGGTGATGGACAGGTACAATATTGATGAGATTTACGGATTTTCCTTTGGGCGACGATAGCACCATTATCGAGCATTATTTTACACATACATGTTTACGAACGTTTTCATTGCATGCTAGAGTTTTCAGAAAACTTACTACATAGTACTATATATATGTTTTCAAAACAGGGGGTTAGTATGTTCCTAAATAAAATGGTTTTCTTATTATTAGTATTAATATAAACTTTGGTCCACTCACATTTTCTCTTTTGCGCCTCCTCAGGAGTTAGAATCGAGGCACACGATCCCAGCGTTAGGGCACTTCTGCTCATGCATCTTTGAATCTCCTTTGTGTAGGACACATTCCTCAGTTTGTACCTTTCCATAATAATTCTTTCATATTATTCTCGATTAGTTGTATCCTCCGAACACGATTCTGCATTAGTGTATCCCTTTCTAATTACATATTTTATCGGTATGCATGTTTTAAATGGCTTCGTCACCCCCAGGTGTCGGCCAACACGTGTCTACCCTGATATATAGGGATATCGGGGTTGGGGCGTATCATTTGAAGTTTTTTGTTTGAAGGGCATTTCTTTTCAATCTTTTTTTTTTGTGAAGCTTGTGACCCCAAAAATTACTGTTCAAAAATCCTACCGGTTTTATATATAGATAGATAGATAGATAAATAGTTAATAACTTCGTGTGAGCAATATCCATCTTTGTGAATTTTTTTTTCGATCCAAACTGTTAGGGAATGACTTAGGTTAGTGCCAGGTGTCGTTAGTAGAGTAAAGAATATGGAGTTAGTTATAAGGTGGTTGTATTTATATATAAGTGAGGTAAACATATTGTAATGAATATCTGGAAATATACATAACATTTCTTTTACTCTCTCTCCTTCCTCTCTCTACATTTTCTCTCTGTACTTTCCTTCATTACTGTTGACATGGTATCAGGATTCTGATTTCTTGTCTATTCATTTGCGATTGTTGCTGCGGTGGGATTGTTGAGATTTTCTTGATATTATCTTGATTGGAGTTTCTTGTGTTGCTTGATCTGGTTTCTTGATGTGCCTCTTGCTTGCTTACGTATTGCTGTTCGTCTGTGGAGCATCTTGTTGATCAATTGTGTGTTTTTAGTTGTTTTCTGAGTCTTGACGATACATTGATCTTTTACAGTTCTCGTCATGGTTACAGTTGCTCAATTAGCACTTACTCAGTCACCAATTTCTTCGCTGATTCCTAGTGTTGGTAACACTGTCACTGTCAAATTGGATGATTCCAATTATGTCACATGGAATTTTCAAATGGGGCTTTTATTAGAAGGAAATGGAATTTTTGGTTTTGTAATGCCTACACCGGTCTTGTCTATGAAGTCTCCCTTTGAAGTGTTATATCATTCTTCACCCAAACTAGATCACTTGAAGATTTTTGGTTGTGCTTGTTATCCGTCATTGAAGCCTTATAGATCTCATAAGCTTGCCCCAAAGACCAGTGAATGCATATTTTTGGGATATGCTGCTCAGTATAAAGGGTTTATCTGCTTTAATCCTACAGACAATAAACTAATTGTCTCTAGGCATGTTCTATTTGATGAACGTCATTTTCCTGCAACTCTTATGGCTCGTCATTTTGTCTCTGGTTCCAAGGTGGCTTCCATGTCTTCCACTGTACCCTCCAACACTTTTCATCATCCTCCTTTAGCATCTATACCGGTTCCACAAGTGTTCTCCCGGGATTCAAGTTCTTCGCATAGTCCTCCAGTATGTTCTTCAACACCACGTGAGTTTGTTTCTTCTGGTACCATTTCCTCACTACCAGGGGATATTTCCATGGGTCACCTGTCCAGTGCAGCTTTTTCTGGTCAAGCCATGTCTGAGTTACATCCCGATACTCATCTGTCTCAAGTATCTGAGTTGCAACAAGTTTCTGTTGCTGCTGTTAACTCTCATCCTATGCAGACTCGGTCCAAGTCGGGCATTTTTAAGAAAAAGCAGGCCTTTTCTGTTAACGTTCGAGCTGGTGCTCCGGAACCTCAGTCCTACTCTGCTGCTTGTAAATTGTCCGAGTGGCGAGAAGCAATGCAGGACGAGATGGATGCTCTTCTTCAGCAGAAAACTTGGACCTTGGTTCCCCTTCCTCCCGATAAGAACTTGGTTGGGTGTAAATGGATTTATAAGATAAAAAAACATCCTGATGGTACTGTTGCTCGGTACAAAGCTCGGTTAGTGGCTAAGGGATTTTCACAGGAGGCGGGGTTAGATTATTATGAGACTTTTAGTCCTGTGGTTAAACCTACCATAGTGAGACTTCTTCTTTCTTTGGCTGCTTCTAATGGCTGGCAACTCAACCAATTGGATGTCAAAAATGATTTTTTACATGGCTTTCTTGACGAGGAAGTATATATGGCTCAACCTCAGGGTTTTGTCGATTCTCTTCACCCCACACATGTGTGTAAACTCCACAGATCTCTATATGGGTTGAAGCAGGCTCCCCGAGCATGGAATGAGCGTTTTACTAAATTTCTTCTTACTTTGGGCTTCAAATCCTCTTATGCTGATCCATCATTGTTTGTCAAGTATGAGAATCAGTCTATTGTTGTTCTTTTGTTGTATGTGGACGACATTATTCTTACCGGTAATAGTGTTGCTGGGGTTCACAGTGTGATACAACAGTTGACTGCAGAGTTTGATATGAAAGATCTTGGTCTTCTGCATTATTTTCTTGGGTTACAGATTGAGTATCGTTCCAGTGGTCTTTTTGTTCATCAATCCAAGTATATCACGGATTTGTTACACAAGGCAGACATGTTCCATTGCAAGCCGTGCCTTACTCCCTGTCATCCTAATCATAAGCTGTTGACTCATGGCAGTCCCTCTTTCTCAGATCCTTTCAAATATTGGAGTATCGTTGGGGCGCTTCAATATCTAACTTTTACTCGCCCTGACATAGCCTATTCCGTGAATCAGGTTTGTCAGTTTATGCATGCTCCTCTTGAAGATCATTTCATTGCTGTTAAAAGGATCTTGCGATATCTCCGTGGCACTATGCAGATTGGTATTCATTTTACCCCTGGATCTCTTGATATTAAAGCATATACTGACGCTGATTGGGCTGGAGATCCCAATGACCGTCGTTCCACCACTGGTTTTGTTGTGTTTTTTGGTTCTAATCCTATTTCTTGGAGTTCCAAGAAACAACATACAGTGAGTCGCTCGTCTACTGAAGCTGAATATCGTGCTATGGCCACCACTACTGCTGAAATAGTATGGCTTCAACAGCTTTTACGGGATCTGCATATTTCTTGTCAATCTGTACCCCTTCTTCATTGTGATAATCTTTCTGCTATGGCATTGGCTACTAATCCTATCCTTCATTCCAAAGCCAAGCACATCGAGATAGATTGCCATTTTGTTCGTGAACGAGTTCAACAAGGGACGATCATGCTTCAGTTTGTCTCTACCACAGAACAGTGTGCTGATGTGCTCACCAAAGGTTTATGTTCCTCTCAGTTTCAGGTTCATTGTTCCAATCTTATGTTGGGTTCTTCCCTTCATAAGATTGCGGGGGAATGTTAGGGAATGACTTAGGTTAGTGCCAGGTGTCGTTAGTAGAGTAAAGAATATGGAGTTAGTTATAAGGTGGTTGTATTTATATATAAGTGAGGTAAACATATTGTAATGAATATCTGGAAATATACATAACATTTCTTTTACTCTCTCTCCTTCCTCTCTCTACATTTTCTCTCTGTACTTTCCTTCATTACTGTTGACACAAACCACATTGGCATTCAACTCTGAACTGAGACGTACAGTAAAATTTGCTTCTTTGGCATTGTTCTCCCTGGGGCCGCACACAATACCATCTTCAAGAAAAAAAAGAACCATATATCGGGTTGGATATGACCAAGTACTATATATACATTAATAAATGAGATAAGATTGAAAGAATTGGTTAGTCAACTTGACGTCCAACAACCAGCTACCGCACCGAGCTACTAAATAAGGTACTTTGGCTGGGACTTTCTGATCTAGAATATGATCAGAAAAACTTGGATTGTTGTTTCTAAAGGGTCAAGTATGAAAATAATCACACCAGAACATCAATCGTTCTGTTCTTATTCACGATGTATCATCTTCTTGTATTATAATTTAATTAAAATAATAATATTATGTGAATGTGTTTTGAGACCATGTAAAAATTATTTGTTATCAGCGATCGTTTGGAGGCCCATTACCTAATACAACTTTGATGAGTTTTTTCGTCTAAATTCACTGCGTTCAGCGTTTAACTCTGCCCTTTTAATATCATTTGAATTAAATAATAAAACGAAAATTGGTGTGTCTACGTGGTAAGTGTGTGCACGTGTCCAAATTCTCGTCCACGTGTCCAAATTTGCATGCACGCGGAGCTCAAACTAGACACATGTCTTTGCTTGAACGCCTGAACCACCTTTGTTTTTTGTTTTTTTTTGTTTTCCCATATATCAAGCGGGGTGTCATGATAGGAATCGAAGATGCATTGTTTATTCTATTAAAGTCAAGAGTAAATTGTAGCTATGGTCCCTTAACTTTAACTTAATTGGAGCAATGGTCCCTCAACTAAAAATCCATTACCTTTGGTCCCTCAACTTATCAAAACGTACAGCTATGGTCCCTCAACCAAAAATCAATTACCATTGGTCCCTGAACTTTAATTCAAGTGGAGAAATGGTCCTTTAACTTTAATCCAATTGTAGCAATGGTCCTTACAATATAACTCGTTTTGACAAATTTTTTGACATAGTTGACGAAAAGAACCATAATTATACACTTTGATGAGTTGAGGGACCCTAATTATATAAATGGTCATTCCAACATAGCTTATTTTGACAAAATTTTGACAAAATTGATGAAAAGGACTATAGCTACACATTTTGATAAGTTGAGGGACCAATGGTAATGGATTTTTAGTTGAGGGACCATTGCTCCAATTTGATTAAAGTTGAGGGACCATTTGTACAATTTACTCTAAAGTCAAACATACGTGCGTACTATTCCTTTCATACTGCTAACATAAAATCTGCGTCCTCACTCGTAAATATGCACCACATACTTCCATAATGTCTACTGTCGTGTAGTAGCACTCCCAGCACTATAAATTAACAATGGTGATCGTCCAAGGCTTAACATTCACATCCCTCTTGTCTTTCTTGTGGGATTTTTGAGTAGTGTACGAGTTAGAGAATGATGAAATATTTCAAGTCTCTTATTTTGCTAGGCCTTCTGCTTGGCTCCGTTGTTCTTGTATCCTCTGCTGCTGAAGCTGAGACATCCAAAGATGAGAAAAAAGGTTAATTATTATGAACTTATGTATGATAGTTAATATTCGTTTATATTTTAAATGGTTAATCGCTCTGATAAATATATTTTTTTCAATTCACTGTCTCCATTTTAAACAATTACACATTTATATCAATATTGTTTACACGTTTACACAACGTACCTGTGCACCCCTTACATTTGCACGACTGACTAAAACCACATGTATGCACCCAATTATTAGACTATGTCCAATCCTGACCTAAAACCTAAAAATATTTAGCCCAGAAAATTTAGGTTTTAGCCCAGAAACAGCTTTTCTACTCCAACCCTTTTGGCCTAAAATTTTAGCCCCAGATTATCAAAAAATGAATTAAGGTTATTTTTTTTAAATTAACTTTTTAAAAAAAAAATTGTGTAGACTATCCTAAATTAATTTTATAAACATTTTAACCTAAAAATATTTAAATTCCGATAAATTTTGAAAAATCACTAAATCAATACATGAAAATCATGATAAACCACATAAACTTAAAAAAAAAATTATTCTAGCCGTTGGAAAAAAATATTTAAATTCCGATAAATTTTAAGATTATTCTAGCCATTGGATTTAAACTTTGACCTTTATATCTTTTTTTTTACCGTTAGATTTGATTATATTCGATTTAAGCCGTTGGATTCAATAAATATATAAATATAAAAAAAAATTGAATGTGGACCGTTGGATTAACCAACGGTCCAATTACCACCACCACCCGATGAAGAAAAGTAGCCATTGGCTACAGGACAAGGTCCACTTTTCACTCTCATTTGTGGGTCTCAACAGCTTTTGTGGGCTAAATTTGTAACCTATATTTACCTTCATTTTAAGTTTTAGGTTTTAGGTTTGGTTTAGGTTTTGGGTTGGAGTGGATTTGGGGGGAAGGGGAAAATTTAGGTTATAAGCCACCATTGGAGATGGTCTAAGGGCGAAAAAAGAAAAGGAAATGTACACAAGAATTTGATTCTGTTTCTACTATAAGTTCATAACAGTGTCGTACAGTTCGTAAATTACATATATAGCTAGGGTTTTTTGTATTCATACTGCTCCAATATACTCGACATATACTTGCTAAGTCGACTAAGGCTAAGAGATATATATGTGTTTGTATATGGTGCAGTGGATGAGCCAAAGGAAGTTAACCAAGGTGGCGGGGGATACTGTGGCCGGTGTTGCTATCGCTATGGCCGCTACACTTGCGGCGGACATTGTTGTTGGCCTGAAGTTGCTGATCAGTCCGAAGTATAGTAGTTACCGATGACGCGGTAGAGGACAATTTTGAAACAAAGCAGCCTGATGGATATGGAGGCTGGGGAGGAGGCGGACGTGGTGGCGGAGGTTGGGGAGGAGGCGGACGTGGTGGCGGAGGCTGGGGAGGAGGCGGACGTGGCGGAGGTGGCAGCGGGGGAGGAGGTGGACGTGGTGGAGGTGGCAGTGGGGGAGGAGGTGGACGTGGCGGCGGTGGTGGCTGGGGAGGAGGAGGACGTGGCGGAGGTGGCGGCTGGGGAGGAGGGGGACACGGTGGCGGCGGAGGAAACTGAGGCCATATGCCTAAAAATATAGGCTCGAAGCTAGACCAACAACATCACGAGAGTCTATATAATTAAGCACATGTACATCGTTGTAGAAAAATATGAATAAGCACCGTGCATGCACGTATATGCATGCATGGGATCATGTCGTATGTAATGTTATATGCACAAGCATGAAGGCATGGCATAAGTGTCAAATATCACTTGGATAAATTTGACTCTAGCTAGCTCCAAGGACTGATGATAGTCCATGTAGCTCCTTTGTACTCGTGAACGGTAATGTTATATGAAGCATTATACACATAGCACTCTTTCTAGTGTTTTATATATGGGATACTTTGGATGTGGTCCTTAATCCTTAACATTCTTTGACTAAAACTTTAATGATATTCAAAGTTTGATTAAAGTCCCTTGACTTTGTACACCTCATTATATTACAATTAATATTTATATTTTTATAGTTTTGACATTAATTGTTTGATATTTTATGAGATCTATAATCCTATAAATTTAAAATCCCTCATTATAATACTATTAGAAATGGTTACAATAAAAAAATTCAAACATTTTGATTGAATAAATGGATAAAAATAATGTAAAAATAAGAAATAATAAATGGCAAAAGAATGTATCCATAGTGTTAAAAAAATTGGTACATTTTACAAAAAAATTGGTACATTCACATATAACAAAGTGGTACATTAATAAAGAAGAATGGGTACATTGTAAATAAATTAGGGTACATATAAAAGATAAAAAATTATGAGAACAAATGAATTTTTAAAAAATAGAGGCGCTAAAAGAAATTAATACATGGGTACAAAATAAAACTAAAAAGAAAATACTACAAATTTAAAAAAATGTTGCAAATTAAAAGTGGGTACAAACTAAAAATATAAATATATGATACAAAGTTTAGGCATAAAACATAAATATATCATATGTAATTTTTCTATTATTGATTAAATATACAATGTGACGTAACGGTATACATATGAGTACAAACACAAATAAAATTTAAAAAATATGGGCACAAAAAGAAACTAATATATGGGTACAAATTAAAAATGAAAAAAAAATTGGAACAAATTAAAAATAGGTACAAACTAAAAATAAAAATATATGATAAAAAATTTAGCCATAAATATAAATATAAATATACTAATTGTAACACTTTTAACACCAAAGGAATATATTTAAAAATAAAAATATTTTATTATTCAAATAATTAATGATATTATTAATACCCAAGGACCTTGATCAAAAATTGAAAATGAATAGGATTTTAATTAATGGAGTATAAAAAAGAAGGATGTGAACCTAATTTCTCCTTTATATATACGTACTCTTTTTTGCGCGACTATGATAGATTTTTAGATATGCCTATGTTTTTTTTTCCTTTAATAAAAGGAGACCTGCCAATGGCTTTATCACGGCAGTTTACTTTTTGTAAAAAGAAGAGAAGACTCAAACAGGTAATTTAGCCTCTTCTTAATTATTACCATTCACTAGTATCAGGAAACAAGTTAAGAACGTGATGTGTGAAATATAAATATGGAATTTATCTCCAACTCTGAGGCCGTCGTCTATGATATGCATATGTTGTTTAGTCGAATAAAAGCTCGTATATTTTTTTTGTTAGTAAATTTTGGAAATGAGACATTAAATGTTGTCCACATCCATGTTACACCATCAAAATGGTACGCCATAGTGGAAAGTGTTATGATGAAAATAAAAGATAAAAACCTCCTGACTACTTCCAAAGTTTGGAAGTAAGCAAGTCATTTTCCTCACTTGATGAAATCCGGGAGAAAAAGAAAACCAACAAAATACAGAAAAGTAAGGTCCAGACAAATATGCTCAGCCTTTTCCTTCTTACTGTAAGATGCTCAATGAGACCCATTACCGTGAAGTCTATCAGAGACACAATTTTACAATAAAGAGCATTTTAAGGGGTGATTATGAATTTTTGGTAGCACCTAAAAATTAAAGTAAATCGGCTGGGACTTTCTGTTCTTGAATATGAGCAGGAAAAAACTGAATGCTTGTTTCTAAAGGATCAAGGTTGAAAATAATCAGACCAGTAAAAACTTAGTGCTCCGTTATAAACTGATGAAGCATAATCACTTCATTTCTTCTTCATTACTCTATCTCTCTCTTTATAATTCTGCTGCTTCTTTGTTCATCAATCTTCATCAATTCAGTTCTGTAACGATGGTATCGAGCCCCTGATCCTGTAGGTTGCTGTTTCTGATCAATTGGGGGGAGACTCTTTGGATAAATATTTACTCAAACTCAAATCTATAAGAGATAACTCACTGCTGCTGGTGAATCATTTCAGATAATGTAGTTATAGCAGCTTAGCGGGGTTACCAAAGGAGTATGCCCTGGACTGTCATTGATAGATAGCCTGCTATCACTATGAAGGAATTTCGTGCATTACTTGTGGGAGCTGAAAGGGAGAATGAAATGACTATTAATACTCTGTCAAATGGACTGTCTGCAATGTATATGCAAGGTTCATCCAGTTCATCAATGCACTCTATGTTTAACAATGGAGCTTATAGCTCAAATTCTGCAGATGTTGATTCTTCTTGTACTGGGGGAAGAGTTATGGCTACTCCTGTATTGCATTATAGCACCATCCACAGCCTTCGGGTAACTCCCAATCTCATTTTCCTGTCTCTCCAACTTATGGCTTTGGTTTTGTGGGTAACTTCACTCCTTCTCATGACAATGGTCCAAGATCAATGGATGCACCTCAATATTTTTCTCAACAAAGACCATACAATGGAGGCCAGCAAAGAGGAAATGGAGGTTATAAATCAACCTATAAGGGTAAAGGTTAGAACACTTACAAACCAAGCAATGGATGGTCGGTAATATTGATTCTAGAACAAATGCAACCAGAGTGTCAAATCTGTTAGAGACGAGGACATACATCCCCTAACTGTTTCTTCAGAAAATGAATGCCATATCTATAGAAAAAAAAGGGATATATTGCCTTGGAGTGCTCTCATACAATCAATTTTTCTTATCAGGATTCACTTCTACCACCATCTCTTGCTTCACAATATTCTGTTCAAAATCCAATTCTACCACTTCAGAATTCAATAGCACTAGCACCATTTGCCGCCAATTACTCCTATCAGGTGCCACATCAGTCATCATCATTGCATGTTGATCATTGTCATCAACCTTCCTCTTCATTGAATGCTATGGCAGCTCAGAGCACACCAACATATCCAAATTCTACAACTTGGATTACGGACACAGGGGCATCTCACCACATGATATCTGGCCTTGCTGCTCTCTACCAAGTAAAACCTTTTTGAAGGCTCCGAGAAGATTACATTAGAAAACAGCGAACGTCTGCTTATTCAAAATATTGGTTCTACAGTACTTGAAACCTCTTCTCATTCCTTAGTTTTGAAGAATGTGTTACATGTGCCTACTAGTGATATTAATTTAATGTCTGTCCAAGAAGTGTGTAAGGACAATCGATCCTGATTTATTTATGACGATAATTGATTTTTTATGCTGGACAAAGTGACAAGGGAGATATTGTTCGAAGGTAGGAGTAGAGCTGTAGAGTTGTGTGAGATTCCTGTTTCTACATTCAAGTATGCAAGAGCTCTTCTTGGACAGCTAGTGAAGTCTTCCGTGTGACATCAAAGAGTAGGATATCCTACAAATGAAGTCATGTCTGTTATGTTAGCTAAGTCTCAAATCTCTCATTCTTTTGATAATAATCATTGTATGTGTACTGCTTGTATTCAAGGGAAAATGACTAGGATACCATTTTCTGATGAGTCTCATGGATGTGTTTTACCATCTAAAAGGATACACTCAGATACTTGGAGTCTATTTCCTGTAAAGTCCTTTGAGGGATACAAGTATGTTGTATTGGTTGATGATTGTGTTAACATAAACATATCACCAGAAACATGCAATATGAACCATAGTACTTCAAATACAAACCCATGTTCATAAACCCTTCAACACATAAGGAAAAGCTTACCTGCAGATGAATTCGAGGAGGCAGCCATGTTCAATTTCTTCAGCAAATAAGCAGTGCACCTTCTCCTCTCTTCAGTAATTAGATTGCTCTTAACTAATAATAGGTCTTAGTCCAAAAGAATAGAGCACAGTAACTGTGAGAGCAGAGGCCACTTTATATACATCATATCCTAGCCAAGTCTCATAAGGATTCCCCTATTAGAATCCATATAGACAACCAATTCATTATACATAGTGTTTCAGCATAACATGGATTACAAATCCATTCTCAATAAGACTTCCTATCCAATCTTGAATCAAATAACTTAATTCACATATTCATACTCATGCTCATATTCTAACAGATTGTACAAGATATGTATGGATTTTTTCAGTATTCATCAAAAGTACTTTCCATCTTTGTCAAGTTTTACAAATTTATAGAAGTGAAATTTGGAATTAATAAATAATGCGTTCGTGGGGGAGGCTGGGGAGGAGGTTGTCGTGGTCGCGGAGGTTGGGGAGGTGTGGGACGTGGTGAAAGCGGAGGCTGGGGAGAAGAGGGATGTTGTGGTGGCGGAGGCTGGGGAGGAGGGAAGGGGCAGTGGCAACTGAAGCCACGGGCCTATAGGCTCCGAAGCTAGACCAACTTCATGAGAATCCACATGTACAAGTGCGTAGTTCTGCTCTGTTGTAGGAAAATATGAATAAGCATTCATGCATATGAATGTATATGAAGGGGATCATGTACGTATGCAATGTTCTGCACTTTGTGCTCATTATCCGTAATGTTGAATGAAGCATTACATATTGATCTCTCTCTAATGTTTTGATTTTTTAAAACCATACGCACTCTTCTCTACGACTATGAGTATATGAGAAAAACAGAAGACAGAAAATAAGGTCCAACGAAATCTTGGGAAAAAAAATTGTATAAAAACAAGGTAATTAGCTACAATAGATATATTTTTGACATTTGGTTGTAAAAATTATCAATGTTTACTATGTCATCACTATAACATTACTGTGTTGTTGTTGTCATCATTGTATCAACAATATACGATTGTATATCGTTGTTGCTGAAAAACAATAATTTTTTCAAATCGAATATCAATTTAGTGTAGCTAATTTTCCAAAAACAAAAGAACAAACTTTTGCGTTTTCTTCATCTTTTCTCTTTGGTTACGTTATTCAGTAATTCTACTATGATTAAAGTGAAAATGTTAGAAAAGTTTTTTTTTTTGCCAATCGTTAGAAACGTATTAAAAGCCTTACATGCATATTTTAATTTAGATAAGTTGATTAGAGCAATGTGAATGGTTCCCATATGATTAGAGCATTACATACCTATTTTGGTCAAAATTCACTCTCTGTGGTTTAAATAAATTTAATACAAAATTTTACTTAAAACATTACATATTTTGAGTCATAATCTCATCCAAAGAGCATGTACGTGGACAAGCTCCATTGGCTAGAGAACAAAGCACATTATATCCTCGAACAATTTTTCCTTTTTTGGTCCTTTTAATTGTATTTCCTTCTGGTGGAACTGAGTACTGGTGGAGCTTGCACAGCCAAATGGCAAGGAAGAGATTAACGGTGAGAATCTTTGAACTTCACTTGCGCCAATGAGAAAAGAGATGAAGATATTCGAAAGATAATGACCCCTACCCTCCAAGCCTATACATACACCCAACTTCTCTGCTCAAACCAAAACAAGCATTCGGCGCTCCCACATTGTCTTGGAGACAGAGCTCCAACCCTCAATACAGTTTCATGTTTCCCAAATGGCTTCTTCAACAATGGCTCTCTCCTCTCCTTCTTTAGCTGCATAGGATGAGAGTTAACAGCAGCAACAGAAACGGGTTGCAACTCAGAAACTTGAGACAGATGAGTATCAGGATGTAACTCAGACATGACGGGACCAGAAATAGCTGCACTGGACATGTGATCCATGGAAATATCCCCTGGTAGTGAGGGAATGGTACCAGAAGAAACAAACTCACTTGGTGTTGAAGAACATACGGGAAGACTATGCGGAGAACTTGAATCCCTGGAGAACACTTGTGGAAACAGTATAGATGCTAAAGGAGGATGATGAAAAGTATTGGAGGGTACGGTGGAAGATATGGAAGTCACCTTGGAACCAGAGTCAAAATGACTAGCCATATGAGTCGCAGGAAAATGACTTTCATCAAATAGAACATGCCGAGAGACAATTAGTTTATTGTCTTTAGGATTAAAGCAGATAAACCCTTTATACTGAGCAGCATATCCCAAAAATATGCATTCACTGGTCTTTGGTGCAAGCTTATGAGATCTATAAGGCTTCAATGACGGATAACAAGCACAACCAAAAATCTTCAAGTGATCTAGTTTGGGTGAAGAATGATATAACATTTCAAAGGGAGACTTCATAGACAAGACCAGTGTAGGCATTCGATTAATAAGATATACTGCTGTGGCACATGCATGGTACCAAAACTGAGGAGGAAGACAAGCTTGTTGAAGAAGAGTGATAGCTGTCTCAGTAATATGCCGATTTTTCCTCTCTACGAGCCCATTTTGTTGAGGAGTGTAAGGGCAAGACTTATGATGCAAAATACCTTTGTCCTTAAGAAAATTCTGAAAATTAATCCCAATATACTCTCCACCACCATCACTTTGCAATATTCTGATATGAACATTAAAGAAATTTTGCACAAAAGCTTGAAATTGGACAAACAGACCAAAAACAGCAGCTTTATTCATGATAGGAAATATCCATGTATACCTTGTACATTCATCAATAAAGGACTCATCAATAAATGACACATAATACCGATATCCTTCAATAGACAAACTAGGTGACGGACCCCAAACATCAGTGTGAATGACTTCAAAAGGAACTACAGACTTTGAAGCCAAAGAAGGAAAAGGTAGATTGGCAAATTTGCCTTGTAAACAAGCTTTACAAGTATAGGAAGAATTGAGACACTTAAAAGAAATATCAGCCTTAGAAAGAGCTGCCTTGACTACTGAAGGAGCAGGATGACCCAATCTGCAATGCTAGAGTGTAGAATTTATTCTTTGTCCAATATATGTTGTGGGAGAAACAGGAGAAGACTTCATGACTAGTAAAGGATAGACAACATTGTTACTCAATCCTCGATACAGAACTTCCTGAGTGACCTTGTCCTGTATGCACACAGAAGACTCATCAACAATACACCTACAATTATTATCCTTGCACAGTTGATGCATGGACAATAAATGTTGTGATAATTGAGGTACATGTAAGACAGATTTTAGACAAAGATTATGAGACTGTAATGGAAGAGTAGAATGCCCAATATGAGCAATATGTAAACCTTCTCCATTAGCACCAGTGACAGTATCAGAGGATGAGTAATGAGCAGCCATTTGAATGTTAGACAAATCAGAAGTCATGTGATGTGTGGCCCCTGAGTCAAGTAACCAATACTCTTGCTGTGGTGCAGAGGGAGAAGAAGTAGACCGCGAAGTCATAGCAACCGGAGAATGATTTTGAGAGCTCATCATTGCAGGATGAAACTGAAGAGGATGAACCATATGGGCTGGTGGAAATGGTGCAGGAAAAGTAGCATGTTGAGAGGGTTGAAATTGCTGTGGAGAGAACCCTTGTGATGATGAAGAAAACTGGGGAGGCACCATCGAATAAAAACCACTATTTCGATCAAAACAAGTGGCAGCAGTATGCCCTTTCCGATTGCAAATTTGACACCCTTTTTGAAAACAATGAAGAGCACTATGACCTTTCCTATTACATATTTGACAAATCTGCAACGGTTGATACACTTGCTCAGTAGGCAGAGGAGAATGGAGAGACTGAAAAGAAGAGCCCTGATGAAAATTATTTGATGAAGACTGCTGTGGAAATGAAGCACCAGTTTGTTGAGGTTGCTGAAAATTAGTATAAAATTTCTTGCCTTTCCCCTTTGGTTTGAAGTTATTCCCCCTGAAATTGTTATAAGTCCCTGAACCACCCTGAGATACACAAGCAAAAGGACTATTCATCTGGAACATTTCACTAGTACAAAAACATGTTTGCGCGACGGAAACTTGCGCGACGCAGCAAATTTCGTCGCGCAAAGTATCTTTGCGCGACGCTAAACACAAAACGTCGCGCAAAGTATCTTTGCGCGACGGACCTTTGCGCGACGAAGGAATGCGTCGCGCAAAACAGCTTTGCGCGACGAAGGTGCACCTACGTCACGCAAAACCTCTTTGTGCGACGCATTCCTTCGTCGCGTAAAGTTCCGTCGCACAAAGATACTTTGCGCGACGTGGGTGGCGTCGCGCAAAGTCAACGACTTTTTTTTCTTAAATAACCACACATAGGGGCCTTTTTCTTCACACTCAACCTCTCTCCTTCACTCTCTTTCAGACTCTCTACCTCTCTCAACCTTCACCATCTTCACCTTCAAGTATTGTATTTATTTGATTTATTAATTACATTTATGTTTGGATTTTTTTATTTTTATGTATTTATGTTTTTCTTTAATTATCTTTGTCAATGCTAGCTTATTTTTAACAAGTTGAGTTTTGGTTTTGAACAATTGAACGAGTAGAATGAATGACTAGGAGTATGAAGGATTTTGATAGGTTTAGGGAAACAAAAGCTAAGAAGAGGGAAAAAAAAAAAAAAAAAACTTTGCGCGACGTAGGTACACCTGCGTCGCGCAAAACAGCTTTGCACGACGTAGGTGTACCTACGTCGCGCAAAGTTTTTTTTTTTTTTTTTCCTCTTCTTTTGGGGTTCTTGCATTGCCTTTTTCTATTGTGGTATCTACTTGTGTAAATGTTTTAAATTGACGATCAAATTAGTTCATTGTATTCATATAGGGTTAAAGAGTGTAGCTCTCAAAAATCATCAAAATCGGAGTTAAAACTACCGTTAAATCGTGTTTTTTCGTTTATAATCGTCGAAAAGTTTTGTCCCGTTACTTGATCTCTGAATGTTTGTTTTTTGCGATTTTTGGCGTACGCGATCTCAAAGCATATACAAACACGTTTGACGGTTGGATCGTTGAAACTAGTTTCGTACAATGCGTATCTCATTAAAACGATACATTCACTAACACTTGGAGTTTATTTATATTTTCATCAAGTATAACATAAGATTTTGTGGTGTCCAGTAGTGTAATATTTTAAATTGAAGATCGAATTAGTTCATTGTATTCATATAGGGTCAAGGAGTGTAGCTCTAAAAAATCATCAAAATCGGAGTTAAAACTACCGTTAAATCGTGTTTTTTCGTTTATAACCGTCGAAAAGTTTTGTCTCGTTACTTGATCTCTGAATGTTTGTTTTTTGCGATTTTTGGCGTACGCGATCTCAAAGCATATACAAACACGTTTGACGGTTGGATCGTTGAAACTAGTTTCGTACAATGCGTATCTCATTAAAACGATACATTCACTAACACTTGGAGTTTATTTATATTTTCATCAAGTATAACATAAGATTTTGTGGTGTCCAGTAGTGTAATATTTTAAATTGAAGATCGAATTAGTTCATTGTATTCATATAGGGTCAAGGAGTGTAGCTCTAAAAAATCATCAAAATCGGAGTTAAAACTACCGTTAAATTGTGCTTTTTCGTTTATAACCGTCGAAAAGTTTTGTCTCGTTACTTGATCTCTGAATGTTTGTTTTTTGCGATTTTTGGCGTACGCGATCTCAAAACATATACAAACACGTTTGACGGTTGGATCGTTGAAACTAGTTTCGTACAATGCGTATCTCATTAAAACGATACATTCACTAACACTTGGAGTTTATTTATATTTTCATCAAGTATAACATAAGATTTTGTGGTGTCCACTAGTGTAAATATTTTAAATTGAAGATCGAATTAGTTCATTGTATTCATATAGGGTCAAGGAGTGTAGCTCTAAAAAATCATCAAAATCGGAGTTAAAACTACCTTTAAATCATGCTTTTTCGTTTATAACCGTCGAAAAGTTTTGTCTCGTTACTTGATCTCTGAATGTTTGTTTTTTGTGATTTTTAGCGTACGCGATCTCAAAGCATATACAAACATGTTTGACGGTTGGATTGTTGAAACTAGTTTCGTAGAATGTGTATCCCATTAAAACGATACATTCACTAACACTTGGAGTTTATTTATATTTTCATCAAGTATAACATAAGATTTTGTGGTGTCCACTAGTGTAATATTTTAAATTGAAGATCGAATTAGTTCATTGTATTCATATAGGGTCAAGGAGTGTAGCTCTAAAAAATCATCAAAATCGGAGTTAAAACTACCGTTAAATCGTGCTTTTTCGTTTATAACCGTCGAAAAGTTTTGTCTCGTTACTTGATCTCTGAATGTTTGTTTTTTGTGATTTTTAGCGTACGCGATCTCAAAGCATATACAAATATGTTTGACGGTTGGATCGTTGAAACTAGTTTCGTAGAATGTGTATCCCATTAAAACGATACATTCACTAACACTTGGAGTTTATTTATATTTTCATCAAGTATAACATAAGATTTTGTGGTGTCCACTAGTGTAAATATTTTAAATTGAAGATCGAATTAGTTCATTGTATTCATATAGGGTCAAGGAGTGTAGCTCTAAAAAATCATCAAAATCGGAGTTAAAACTATCGTTAAATCGTGCTTTTTCGTTTATAACCGTCGAAAAGTTTTGTCCCGTTACTTAATCATTGAATGTTTGTTTTTTGCGATTTTTGGCGTACCCGATCTCGAAGCATATACAAATAAGTTTGACGGTTGGATCGTTGAAACTAGTTTCGTACAATGCATCTCCCATCAAAACAATACATTCACTATCACTTAGAGTTTATTTATACTTTCATCAATTATAACATAAGATTTTGTGGTGTCCACTAGTGTAAATATTTTAATTGAAGATCGAATTAGTTCATTGTATTAATATAGGGTCAAGGAGTGTAGCTCTAAAAAATTATCAAAATCGAAGTTAAAACTACCGTTAAATCGTGATTTTTCATTTATAACCGTAAAAAAGTTTTGTCCTGTTACTTGATCTCTGAATATTTTTTTATTTTTATTTTTGGCGTATGTGATCTCGAAGTATATACAAACAAGTTTGACGGTTTGATCGTTGAAACTAATTTCGTACAATGCATTTCCCATCAAGTTCAATGGTATATATATTTAGTAAGTATATTTTAATTTATTTATTTTATACTCATAAGCAAAAGGGCAAGAGAAAAGCAAAAGAAAAAAAAAAAAAAAAACACTTTGCGCGACGTAGGTACACATGCGTCGCGCAAAACAGCTTTGCACGACGCAAGTGTACCTACGTCGCGCAAGTTATGATAAATATGGCGGTAAAATAGTGAAAAATAGGCGGTTTTTTTCAATTTTCCTAAGTTTGGACCTCTTTCCCGGCCCGTAGACATCTCTCTCCGCTTTCCCTCTTTCCTGTATAATAGACCTCTCTCTTCCCTCTTTGCCGTATAGACCTCTCTCTTCCCTCTCGCTCATCTCTCCTTCTCTCTTTCCCGTGGACATCTATCTCCCTCTCGTTCGCAAGCTTTCCTCTTCACAATCTCGAATCCAACCACCACCACTACTCTGTTGGTTGTCTCTCTCCCTCTCGTTCTAAACGACTGGCAGCCATGCGAATCTCGAAGCCGACGCGAATCAAGTCCCAAAATCAAGGTGAGAGTTTCTGATCTTCGATGGGTTTTTGTTATTTAGGGTTTAGGCTCAAATTGCATGTTGGGTTTTTGTCAAATTGCTTTTTCGGTGAAGTGATTCGAGTTGATTGTTTAAAGTTTTTGCAATTTTGTTGATCTGTTGAGCTCCATTGGCGAGAATTTCACAGATTTTCTTTTTCCATCTCTTTCTGTTTGGTTGGTGAGAAAATTTTGGAAGCCAAATTCGATTTCCAGAATGAATTAATATTGGAAGAAAATTGATTTATCTTACGTTAAGTGCTACTCGTTCTGCTCAATTAAGCGTTAAGCTCATGTATTTTACTAGGATAATCTATGGCTTAGGAGTGACTTTGATGCACTTATGTCAAACTTCACCATGAAATTAAGCACTGGCTTCCCCCGGGGGGGGGGGATCCTATGTGCATTGTTAATCTGACTTGCCAAGCTTAACTACCGTACCTTTATTTTTCTTAAGAAATAAACAGGCTTTGTAAATGTTTTGTCGAAGGTAATGACAACAGCATGAACTGTAAACTTTTAAATTCCTTAAAAGTGTTTCAATTGGTGTTAAATGATTTCTGTCTTTGTTATTAGTCCCAATGCGATCACAAAATTATTTGGTGTATGTTTAATGTACATGTCATAGAAAAATATGGTGCTGTGATATATCATTGATGTATGAGTGTGCTGAGTCCCGCATAAAAACCTGTGATTGAATGGTCATTGAGCATTTGGCTTTGGTAAAAACTTATTGGTTTATTTGAACATAGGGGGCCTGAAGCTCCAGGGCAGCTGTATTCTCTTCCTTTAGGCTTTGGAAGAGTTCGTCCTGCTGCGAGTCAACCTTACCCTTCTGCAGGAGTCCATGGGTAAGGACAACCCTTGTAAATTAAACATATAAATTCATTATTATGTGTTTCACTTAGTGTTTTATGTTTTTTTCTGTGTGTATCTGTCTCAATGCGATCACATTCTTGTGGCACATGTTTAATTTATGACACATCAGAGAAGAATATAGTGTTGTGATATATTATTGATGCATGAATGTGCCTGAGTTATGCATAAACACCTGTCATTGAATAGCCATTGCGCATTTGGGTTTCGTTATATATTAAAAACTTATTGATTTTTATTTCAACATAGGGGGCCTGAAGCTCTAGGGCAGCTGCATTCACCTCATTTGGCCTTTGAAAGAGCTCGTCCTGCTGCAAGTCATTCTTACCCATCTGCAGGAGTCCATAGGTACGACAATCCCTGTAATTGTACATTCAGTATTCTGTGTTTAAGATGATTTGAGAAAACCAATTACATTTAGAAGCGGACTTGTCATTAGTCGGAAAAATCTGTGTTATTGTCCAATGCCATGTGAAGTAGAATTGACTAGCTTTAGATAATTGGCATTTTAATTTCTAAGTTGTAGCAGTGTTGTGTGTGTGTTTCAGTTTCGGCATGTGAAACTTTTCGTTTCATTGTTATGACCTTGGTTTAATTAGACCTTTGCACAGTTTCTTTTTGTACGTATTTCTCATCAAGAACTTGGTGGTTGAGCTTGAAATCCTATATTCCATTAAGCAAATATTATATAAGCTGAAAATGTATTCTTTCAGCATTTTGTGTGGCATGCTTTAAGCCTTTTGCTTTCTCTTTAGCGAGAAAAGATTTATGCTTTCGCCTTTTGTTTTCTATTCTTTTGTTAAATTTCTTACTGATAAGTTTGTCTTTGAAATGATGTTGAGTTGAATGCTTTCTTGATGCTCTGCATGTCCTGAACTTACACGTTTTACACAAATATTCGGAGGAGTGGTAGGCCGAAAATGTGGCCCTCCCGATGTCAACTCTGTATAAACAAATTATATGTCTTTTCCATTTCCTATATGCTCGCACTGATTGAAAGATGTGGAAATTGATTTCTTAGAATTGTTTTTAAGAGAACACTCTCTCTATACATTCAGCCACAATCGTTCACTAGTTGCAAGCTGTAGAAATCATTATCAGCACCATTCTGAAACCTTTGTTAATTTTTCAGGGGAAGAAGAAAGATTGCTCAGTTCTCTTTCTCTTCTCCCCTTTTCCTTTTCCCTTTAATTTTCTCGTTTCTCCGTTTTGCTTCTCTGCAATAATTAAATACATATTCCAAGCATATATATGTGTGTATATATATGTATGTATATGCAAATAATTGGAAGATTAGTTGGTTGGATGATGGATTGCAAAATGTTTGCCACTGCAATTTGGAATGCCCAATCCGTTTTGTCCATTCAATATTAATCTGTTAAAACAGAAAAAAAAAATGAAAAAATTCTGTGTTCATAAGTGTACTCATGACTCAGTGAAAGAGTGTGAAGTGGGTGTGTAGAGTTATTCCTTGCAGCCATCATCTTATGTTTGAAGTCCAAATTATGTTGCGAAGAAACCTTTGTTGAGGTTCATATTTGGATTTAATATTTAGATGAGCTTAATTATGATGAAATGCCTGCCATTTCAATTTATCATTTTGCAAAGAAACATATAAATGCGACTGCGTTTTAAATTTTTAGTACCATTTTCTGGAATCACCATTATTGTATTCTTAGTAGCCTGTCTTACCTACCTTTGTTTTTCCCTCTCCTTCACATTTCTATGATCATCATCCATGATGTAGTTTGTATTGGTGAGAAGATTTAAGGTTGAATTTCCACCCTTGGATGCAGATGTTCAGATTGTGACTGAGGTCTTGGATCAGAAGTTCGGTCGTCGTCATGGTAAGGTTGTTCGGTGTACGGGGAAGGCGGGGGTTCGTGAAACGGGTGCCTCTTCTTCCAGATTGTCCATAGGAGAGGTCAATTCCTTGAAGGAGGAAGTGACAACCCTAAGAGGTCAGGTTGCGGCCCAGGGCGACCACATTAGGGCCCAGGACGAGAGGATGAATATGATTGTTCAGGCCTTAGCGATGTCCGGCCTCCAAATCCCGACGATGCCAGCACCTAATGTTGCTCCACCTTCGACTTCCCAGCCATTTTGCCCAGACGATACCGAGTAGCATGATGTATTAAACTTAGAAGACTTGTAGTTTTTTATTTTTTTGTTCGGACAAACATACATTTTCATATATTCTATAATTATTTACTTTTTCTTGGTTTATTAATTATTTTTTAGAATTTAATTATAATATTTATTAAAAATTAAAAAAATAAATATAAATGACAAAAAATAAATAAATAAATAAAACTTTGCGCGACGTAGGTAGGCACTACGTCGCTCAAAGTAGCTTTGCGCGACGTAGATCCCTGCGTCGCGCAAAGTTTCTTTGCGCGACGTAGTGCCTACCTACGTCGCGCAAAGCTGCTTTGAGCGACGTAGTGCCTACCTACGTCGCGCAAAGCTGCTTTGCGCGACGTAGATCCCTGCGTCGCGCAAAGCTACTTTGCGCGACGCAGGTAGGCACCTACGTCGCGCAAACCCTTCCTTCACTGCCTTCGCGCGACGGTTCTTGCGCGACGAAGGTTCGTTTGGCTAATTTTTGGGCGACGTATTTTTGACTTTGCGCGACGACGGTCCTACGTCGCGCAAAGTATTTTTTGTACTAGTGTTTGATTAGGAAATGGCATTTGTTGAAACACTGGGGTTGAAGAGATCGGAAAATGAAAACCATTGAAAAAATGCTGAGATGCATTATGTGCGGCACCACCAGATGATCCCCCAGCATCATAGACTGAATTAGAAGCATACATAGCAGACATTATAGGAGCCTGTTTAATAACTTCGTCCAAAGTAGCCTCTTCAGCTTTCAATTGGGAGTGCAATTCTTTTAAAGACACAAGATTCTCTCTGCCCCTTATAACTGCCTTGATAGTATTAAACTCATTTGGAAGACCTTTAAGAGCAACAATTACAATATCCTCATCTGAAATAAACACTCCAACAGCAGCAAGTTGATCCCTACAGTCCTTGATTTGCTGCAGATACAAATCAATAGACTCTGACCCTTTCTTTATGTTCTGCATATCAATCTTCATTTGAACAATACTGGTTCTAGTCATGTTAGAAAACCGTTCCCTCAGATTATTCCACATTTCCTGTGAACTTTGACAACCAATAACACAGGACAGAGCAGCAGTGGACAATGTAGCAGTGATGAGAGTCATGAGAGCTTTATCATGAATCTTCCATACTTTGTAATCATCAGTAATGTGATGTGAATTAGTAACAGTTTCGTCCTCAGAATCAGAATCATGATATTTATCTGGGCAAGGAATGGATCCATCCACAAAACCAAAAATTCCATTTCCCTCTAATAAAAGTCCCATTTGAAAATTCCAGGTAACATAATTGGAATCATCCAATTTGACAGTGACAGTGTTACCAACACTAGGAATCAGCGAAGAAATTGGTGACTGAGTAAGTGCTAATTGAGCAACTGTAACCATGATGAGAACTGTAAAAGATCAACGTATCGTCAAGACTCAGAAAACAACCAAAACACACAATTTGTCAATAGAATTCTCCACAGACGAACAACAATACGTATGCAAGCAAGAGGCACATCAAGAAACCAGATCAAGCAACGCAATAAACTCCAATCGAGATAATATCAAGAAAATCTCGACAATCCAACTGCAGCAACAATCGCAAATGAGCGAGACAAAATGACGATAAAACTACACCACAATGCCTTCAAGAAACACACAACAGCAACAATTAACGAAGGAATTTCAAGAAGAACAATCACCGACCGACAGACGAAAAAGCCCCACATTTTCTAGGGTTTCAGCCACCGACTGAGATCCTCGACGAAACGAGAACAACTATTACCAAGATAAAAGCACGAACAAGACGAGCGGAAGCACAGAGATCAGGAACTGACGACGGTGTTACCCTTTGCCGGCTCTGATACCATGTCAACAGTAATGAAGGAAAGTACAGAGAGAAAATGTAGAGAGAGGAAGTAGAGAGAGAGTAAAAGAATGTTATGTATATTCCAAGATATCAGTATCAATCTGTTTACATCCCTTACTTATATATAAATAGCCAAGCCGTCGAGCTTAATCCATCTTCATCTACCCTTATAGGTGACGGCTGGGTCACCATGCTCAAAACCGCAGCCAAGTCCAAAAATGTATCGTCCAGCAGCCCGTGGTACGGTCCGGACCGTGTCAAGTACTTGGGTCCATTCTCTGGTGAATCGCCATCATACCTCACTGGAGAATTCCCTGGTGATTACGGTTGGGACACTGCTGGGCTCTCAGCCTACCAGAGACCTTCGCTAAGAACCGTGAGCTTGAAGTCATCCATTCAAGGTGAGCAATGCTCGGCGCTCTGGGCTGCATTTTCCCCGAACTCTTGTCCCGTAATGGGGTCAAGTTCGGTGAGGCTGTTTGGTTCAAGGCAGGAGCTCAAATTTTCAGTGAAGGTGGGCTAGACTACTTGGGAAACCCAAGCTTAGTCCATGCTCAAAGCATTTTGGCCATTTGGGCCACACAAGTTATCTTGATGGGTGCCGTGGAGGGCTACAGAATCGCCCGCGGACCACTCGGTGAGGTGACGGACCCGTTATACCCCGGAGGGAGCTTTGACTCATTAGGCCTTGCAGAAGACACAGAGGCTTTTGCTGAGCTTAAGGTGAAGGAGCTCAAGAATGGAAGATTGGCCATGTTCTCCATGTTTGGATTTTTCGTGCAAGCCATTGTCACCGGAAAGGGACCGATAGAGAACCTAGCTGACCACTTGGCTGACCCCGTTAACAATAATGCTTGGTCATATGCCACAAACTTTGTTCCTGGAAATTGAGCTCCATGGAGACCTTAGAGAAAAATGCTTTTACAAATTGTGTAAAGCGGTTGTTGTAAAACGCAAGTTTTTCTATGTGCTTACGCTGATGGAATCTGATAAATGTCTTTTGAGTTTAAATTTGTGTAGAACAATTTCAACTTAATTACTGCAAAAACTCAATTTTCGTAGTTCAAAATTGCCACCACCTTCAAGCTTAAGTTAATCCATCTTGTCATGAAAATGCAATATCAGTTCAGTGTTCAATGGATTTCATGCAGATACTCGACTAGATTAAAAATAAATATAAATAAAAAATGATGAAATTACACTTGCTGCAGTTCTTTAATTTGTTAGGCTTCATAAAATGATGTGGCAGCTTCAACTTTTGACAATCTGTTTTGGAAAAAAAATTACGAAAAAAGGAAGAAGAAAATTTTACGTTTTCTTCTTCTTTTTCGTTACATTAAATCAACAAAGTCCAAGTTTTACTAGTGAAGCAGACGCAAGAACAGAGAGAATCAGAAAGATAAAGGAACCGAATCTGGTTAATGAGCTCACTAATAAGCTAATAATACAATTAGTAAACTAATTATGAATATTTACAGCTGACAATATATGATTTATCACACCTGTCCAACACTTAAACCCTAAAATGGAGATCGACCTCTGCGTGTTTGGTCCTGCTATGAAGGACGTGAGCAGGTCAAATTTTGGAGATGTTATCACATCACAATAGTTGGCTTGTCAAGATACAAAAGCAGATCACACAACGAACGAAACTAGTGCAATTCACATGTTTAGTGAGCCGAAACGCGCCTGATATTCAGCTTTGGTGGGTGATCGAGAAACATTTTGTTTGTAAAGCACAATGAACACACATTCCTCATGTCACCCAAGTTTGTGTTGTCAACGTGTTAAGCTTGAAAATTCCTTACACATGTTTTATCAGCTGAAGCGTGCCGATATTTAGCTTCGGTGGTTGATCGAGAAACAGTCTGGAACACACGTTCTCCATGTCACCTAAATTTGTATTGTCAACGTGTTGATTGAGCTTGAAAATTCCCCGCAGTGAGAAGGCGTGTTGAGACTATAAATCTCACATCCGTTGGACAACTAGGAAATTTTGAACTGGCAGGGCCAAACCTGCAGTACGAGTAAAAGTAAAAGATATTGCAACCCTCCAACAATGCCTACGAAACGAAGAGGGATCTGATAATGGTTCTCTATATCCTGGTATAATTATAATTCTGTAAATTCGTCTATTGCTCAATAAAATAAATTCAGCTCATTAAGTGTATTGTAATTATAAGTTACTCAAGTTGTTGAATTGCTTGATTCTTAGTCTTCTGCTCCAACAGTAGTGATTCCACACAATGATCACTCTATGATCACTATAGTAAGAAAAGGCACGTGCAGTTGCCCATTCACATTTCTCTTAATCGTTTTTTTCCTCACTTAAAACTAACACACACTCCCATATAGATAGAATCCACATGATAAGTGATGAGTTATTTTTATATTATATATTTTATCCAACTTTTAGTATATTCGTGATTATTTTTGTGAGATTTTGATATTTTGTTTTGTATTTCCAATGTTAGACATGCGACTTCTTCTAAGCCAAAAGTGATCAAACGGTGGAATTTGTTAGTAATTCCAATTGGAGCAGGTTCGTGAGTCTGTTAAGAAGATTGTGTCAAAGTTTCAGGATTTTATCTGAGGCATATGATCATGGCAAATTAATTATTTACCAGCGTTTAGTGCTGAGATTAAGCTGCATAGCGTATTTGCAAGATTTGAGCTTCAAGAAGATGGTTTTTGGAGTTGGGTTCTTATATAAACTTGAAGAGGATGTCCTAAGCTTCAAATCAAGTCGTTTTGGTCTGATTTGGAGCCCTGATGGTCCAAAAACGTGATTACTTACCTGCAAGGTAGATTTCCTTAGTTTGTTTTGATTGTGAATTTAAGTTATCCTTTTATTATTTTGTTTCCTAGTTTTAGAAGACCTTTTCCAGGAATGGTTTTATTTTGTAATAGTATAAATAAGGCTAGCTAGCCATTAGGGTACTTTACACACTAGTTTGGAGAACTCAGCTTAGAGAGCAAAGTGTTTTCTATCCATGTTCTTAATAATATTTTCTTTGATTTTGATTATGAATATGCGTAACTAATTTCTTTTTGCTATGGTGAGTCCACGAACCTTAACAAGAATAATAGTTTGTTTCTTTTCAATTTGTTTATGATATTATGCATGCATGTTTGAATCATTAATCTCCGTGTTTGAAACTATCTAATTGTCTTAATGATTATTGACCATTAGGATGTTTAGACAAGTAATTTGAGGCAATTTTTGTTGGAGCATCACTTGAAATTAAGGAGGGCTTCTTGTGATTGATAATTGTAATTTCACTTAAGGCGAACATCACGCTCTTAAGGTTTGTATGGTTTTTCAAAGAGTTTTCACAAAGCTTAAGGAGTCTTCATGTTTATATTTGATCTGACCATCACTAATAGATTGCATGTTAGATATAAGTTCTTACGTGAAGATCACGAAGAATATGCATTAGGAAAACCTAACCTTCAAAGCATGTATTTGGTAATTCATAAGTAACTGATATAACTGCATAGGGTTGTTAGATGACGGCATGACCCTAGTGTCTTTTAAACTTGATTTTCAAAACCGTTTTCTTTTATTTTCTATATTTTTGTTGATCAATTCTTTAATTGATTTTATTTAATTGCATTGTTATTTCAATTTACAATTTCAAATCTTTTTCCAAACTTTGTTTTAAATAATTAATTAAGAATTGGTTTTAAATATAATTGGTTTTAATAGTCTTTGTGGAAAACTACCTTGAATGAACATTTATACTAGAACTACCTTATTATTTTGTAAGTATTTTTAAGTATTTTTTATTCCTAATTTTGTAGGTGGTAAAAATCATATCAATGTGGCTCATCTATATTAGAAAACACGTCAGTGTGTGATTTTAGTCTGTAAAAATAGTTTTATTGTTTAAACTGTTTCCATAATTTTCTTAACTTTTTATCCACAAGAACTGACCTATTTTGTCCTGCATTAGTCTCAAATTCAACCATTTTTGTCCATTATCTTACTAATTAAACACCTTTCTACAACACTAGTTATTGTATAACTTCAAACCTCTTACAAGATAACAGTAAATCTAAAATTAGTTTGAATTGTTGTCTAGGATGATAACTTCAAACCCATAAATACATAACTAATGAGCTTTCATTTAATATTACATGTTTCTAGAGGATGGAAGTCCCCGTCAATTTTTATACCGAGGTGAGTAACTTTCAACAAAAAAAATATCAACTACCGACTGCAGACTCGAAGTCTCGAAAATTCTACGAACTCAGAAGGCCACATGCCAGCACAAAACCCTCTCTGCACAGCTCAACCTATACACACGTCTCTGTTTACACTGTTTTGAACATGCACATTCGAAGTCTCGAAAACTCTACGAACTCAGAGGGCCGCATGCGAGCACAAATCCCTCTCTGCTGAGCTCAACCTATACACACGTCTCTATTTGCACTGTTTCGGTCCAGATGAAGTGATAACTGAGACATGTACATGCACATAGCCTATTTGCCAACTTTTTCAGTAGCCAAGTAACTACTTAAGAGTTCAGATCTCTGTCCTCATCCCATCTTCCCAATTTTATGGTGGTTTTGTATTTTACTTCTCCTCCTGCATTATAAATAAAGCCTAGCAAAAGTCTGGAAAAAGCATTGGAGTTCCCAAAGATTTCCATCTATAAAGCTTTCCTTTTGAGTGTGGTTTTGTGAGCATTATGTTTATGAAGAAAAAAATGAATAGATTTCTGCCCCTACAGCTGCTTGCGCTCGTTCTCATTTTTTCTTCTGTGGCCACTCAAGTAGTGCCTCAGGATCATGAGACCAAAGGTTCTTCATCCTATCTAGGATCATCACCTTCCATAATCCACATTATTTTCCTTTAATTTGTTCTTTCATTTCTCGTGGTTTTATAATCACAATCTGCATGAAATGTCTCGCATCATTTGCATGTCTTAATACGTAATTTGGGCTATTCTTCGTACCCCTAAATAATTTTATAGTGGAACCTACACTTCCTTAACAGTATTTCAAGGTCCTCTTTTCAAGATTTTCAGACCCCAGTTCCAATTTGTTTCATTTTTTTCACTCCTTTTTTATATTTTGATGAATTAGTAAAAGAAAACGATATAAACATATAAGGGAAAGTTTTAATTTTAAACATGTATACAATTCTAGTGTAAAAATGGTTATTAATAATTGGCAGAAGTTTGATTATTGCGTGGTGTAAACTGTAAAGTCACATGCATAAATCTTTTTTTTTTTAAAAGAAAAAATATGTATATATATTCTCATGGTTAATGCCTAAATTACATGCATATTTAGGGTTTGGATTAAATATTAGTTCACTGATCAGTACATGCATGACCTGTGCAGTGAATGCGGAAGAGAAGACGGTAGACGATTGCATTCACTACGACGGCCTCGGTCGACGTGGTAGGTGTGCCAGCGCTGCTTACCCCAAAACTGAAGAAGCCATACTAGAAACACGTAAGCAAACATCTTCTGACAGTTTCTTTCTTATTACATGAGATACTTATATTTGGATCAATTTTATCTCTCAAATGCTACTCGTATCATTTATTTGTATCATCTTTCTAATAGAGATAGGACACACATACGTTGACGGGCCCTACCTCTATTAGAGATATGATACAAATAGGTGGTAAGTGTGGTATGACTTATTTTATCTATTTTTTTTTAATAGTAGAAGAAACTTTTTACCTACTAACTAATATTGTATGTTAGGCTCCGATTTCTCTTTCAATGCCTAAAACAAGATGATCATATTCTTACACATGAATTTCATTTGTTCAGAGGACATTGACAATCACCACCATGGGAATCATGGTGGTGGTATTGGATATGGAGGTGGCGGAGGGGGCGGAGGAGGTGGAGGAGGTGGAGGAGGAGGTGGATACGGTGGTGGACAAGGAGGTGGTCAAGGCGGAGGTGGAGGAAGTCAAGGTGGTGGACAGAGTGGCGGAAAAGGAGGCAGTGGTGGCCAAGGTGGTGGTAAAGGAGGAGGTGGCCAAGGTGGGGGCGGGCAAGGAGGAGGAGGAGAGGGAGGGGGATATGGTGGAGGTGGTCAAGGTGAAGGTGGAAAAGGCAGTGGACAAGGAGGTGGTCAAGGTGGTGAATACGGTGGTGGCGGTAAGGGTAGTGGTGGTCAAGGACAAGGAGGTGGTGGTAGCAGCCATGGAGGTGGGAAAGGTGGAGGTGGAGGCGGAGGTGGAAGTGGTGGGCAAGAAGGTGGCCAAGGCAGTGAACAAGGTGGCGAAAAAGGAGGAGGCGGTGGTGACCAAGGAGGAGGAGGTGGTGGATATGGTGGAGGTGGTCAAGGTGGCCGTGGAAAAGATAGTGGTGGAAGTGGCGAACAAAGTAGTGGTCAAGGTGGTGGAAAAGGAGGAGGCGGAGGTGATCAAAGCGGTGGGCAAGGTGGCGGTAAAGGAGGAGGTGGTCAAGGTGGTGGCGGACAAGAAGGAGGAGGAGGTGGACAAGGGGGTGGAAAAGGCGGTGGACAAGGAGGTGGTCAAGGCGGCGAATATGGTGGTGGCGGTAAGGGTGGTGGTGGTCAAGGACAAGGAGGAGGTGGCAGTGGCCATGGAGGTGGAAAAGGTGGAGGCGGAGGTGGTCAAGGCAGTGGTGGAAGTGGTGGACAAGGAGGTGGTCAAGGCGGTGGATATGGTGGTGGTAGTGGTGGACAAGGAGGTGGTCAAGGCGGTGGATATGGTGGTGGTAGTGGACATGCAGGTGCTAAGGGCGGCGGTGGTCAAGGACAAGGAGGTGGTAAAGGTGGAGGCGGAGGTGGTCAAGGTGGTGGACAAGGAGGAGGTGGAGGAGGTGGAGGAGGAGGTGGTCAAGGCGGTGGATATGGTGGTGGTAGTGGACATGGAGTTGGTAAGGGTGGTGGCGGTGATGGACAAGTTGGTGGTGGATATGGTGGTGGCAATCGTGTAGGTGGTGCAGATGATAGTGGCAGCGGCGGCATCATTCACGGTAACAGTGGTTATTAATTCTAGCAACAGAAAGGATACTGAAGTGATCCAACAAATCAGTGCTAGCTTAATAAACGAAGAATAAAAACTTTTGTATGTTTCGTACTTAAGCTGGCCAAGTGTATGTATGTCGAAATGTTGAGGAAAACATGAGTAAGCTGCGTTTGTGGGTTCTTGTGTGTATGTTCCATAGCCGATAACCTTTAACGCATGCATGTACTCTTTTTTATAATATAAATAATATGTTTGCACCAATTCTTTTAATGTCACATGATGTATGCTTACATATATACTGCAATGCTTAACAAATGACAATCAACTTATTTCCCAGCGTTCACAATATCAACGATCAATATGAGTATAACTGCAGTACAAATAACGGCAGGCAAGGTTATAACTTCTGCAGTTTATACCATACGTTAGTAAGGAGTAAAATAACAGAAAAGTTTGCTTTGGGAAATAGAATGGTAGGAATGATGATATTTAGATGATTCAGTCCCCATCTGAATAAAATGTTGCAAGTTGAGTACAATTGAATAGTTTTTTGCAGCTGATTGTGTTAATGCCATTTTAAGATTTGTCCAAGTGTAGGTGAACATTTTGTACAAGGATTAGATTCCTTTCACCTACTCTTGTAGGCTTATACTTCTCTTTAATTCACCCTTTAATACTAATTAAATTGTTCATACTGTTGCAGCAGTTATAATTTAATTAGGATTGTAATTGTGTACATCTTAGAAGATTATATTTAAGATTATGTTTTAAATTTTTTTTATTGGACTTTGTAGTTCTCTTAGGACAAGAAAGTCCGCTATGTTTATCATAAATAAAAAGGTGGTGAGAAACTATACAACAAAATATCTCTTTTTTCTCTTTCTCCATGTGCCGCACCTTCTCCCTATTTTCTTACTAAAATAAACCTACAATACAACACATTATCATGTTCCTGACGTTGCGCTCCATATTGGATAATGATCTTCTACAACCAAGTTCAAAGACCTCTTTAGTTTCATCAATCAAGTACCTTGTAAAACACGGTTTCAATTTCGATATTTTGATTATTTTGATAGCATGAAACATTTATCATGATGCATGAACCCCAAATTTATTTTCGTATTACTTGTTATTCAATATCATGCTATATTATATTATATTGTTATGGTGAACTGATTGTGCGAGGAAAAAATGAAGAAAATAGAAGCAAAAAAAATGGTTTTTCAAACTCTAATTTGCGTGTGACAGCCTGAATGTGTCGTTCCTGTCCTTCGATCCCCGCAACCCTCACCATTTCCGGTGACCCTTGTGACCTCCAACTACGACTTGCAATCCACCTCCAAATCTTAGGAATCGAAACGAGTCTTTCCTGTCCTTCGATCCCCGCAACCCTCACCGATTTTAGGATGTGTAAAATTTGATATTTTTCATTCTTTTGGTGAAAGGTCAACGTGATGATGGTTTATAGCATACGTTGTTTTTGCAAGAGATCCATTTGTCTCTTAAAACAAGAGGAGTGTATTTTTTTTTATCACCATCTTAATTATTGAATACTGTTACAAATTAGTTTAAACTCATCCCATGATAATTAATAAGATGATAAGCAAAAATACATTCTTTTATTTTAAGAGACAAATGGATCCTTGCAACATCAATTTATGATATAAATCATAATCACGTCCACTTTTTCAACAGAAAAAAAAAAATAAAAATTTTACACATCCTAAAATCCAAATCTCTATGGAAAAACATCGAGGTATACATATCTAGGTTACCTTTGTTATCTTTGTCAACAACTACACGTGCCTTAGTTTCACTTTACAAGGAAAATAGGAAATTAATGACGTCCAAGAACGAAAAATGTTATGAGTAGTCGCTCACACTCAAATATACAATAACAATAAAAAAAATCATTCACCACCACCGTGATTATTGCCACATTTTTTTCTGTTGATATTGTTCTAACAATCACTACCACCCTATGTATATTGTTCTACACCATCACCACGAACCTATGTAGCAACTTCATCTTTATCTTCAAATATATGGTGCATGTGCAAGGGCATGCGACCATGTAACAGTGAGCAACATGCCAAAGAAGACTTAGCTGCAAGGGGTATATGAAGAGAAATTGGGAAAAACAAACTCATGAGAGTATACACTTCGTTGCAAGCAAATTTGGACGTGCCAAAACACAAACATTCTTGGTAGAAATAAGGTGAAAAACTGACAGTTTAGTTTTTTCAACGGTTCAGTTACAGCCACAGTGTGGCATGTTATGAGCCTTGTACGGATGCTTCCTCTCCCATCTCGTCGTTCTGTACAAAGGTTTGAATTGCAATCACCAACTCTCTAATCTCCATTTTTAAAGGGGTTGGTTGGTGCCAATTGACCGTGTTGTCATTGCCCTTTTTAAAGGGTTTTGATGGAAAAAGATAATTAAAGGTTTTTGTCTCAGAATCTGCCTCACCCCAAGTAGTCAACTTATGTAATTTATTGACGATTTGTTATTAATGTCACTGATTGTGACTTATTAACTACAATAAGCAAAATTAACCATGTCGCATTGTGCTCTAACTCACTCATTTGTATTCAGCAGCTTGCTATTGTAGTTATGGGAATCTGAATAAATGTCCGACATAAGTTTAATAAATTTGTATATGCTTATAAGAGTTAGGTTATTTTTTATATCGCTAATTGGATTAATTGTGAAATTTTTACGGTATCACCATATCCGAGCATATGGACTCACATGTGAAGCTTAAAGGGTATGAAGAAATGTTTCACAATCAAAAATTTACCAAACCTTGCATGTGCTTACGAAGAGTTATCGAGTTAGATTACCCTTCATATTATCAAATTAATTTTATGATAAAATTTCAAATTTCTTCAATAGCCACTAACTAGTGATCACATGTACATGCCTTAAATATATTTTTTTTAAACAAGGAAATTCTAATAAATCAATCAAGCATTAAAGTATTCATTTATAAATTTTGCACATTAACAGTTGACACTCACCGATACGTGTGTGAACATATCTTGAGACCAAACCTTGATCTTCCATTATTCATCATGCATGATGGTGCACGTACCAACAATATGTAGGTTAATTGTTGCCAAAAGTTTGACCAAAACATATATCAAAAGGATGATTAGACCAAGACAATGAAAACGGTGGACAGATGTCACGCTTTGTCCAATAAACAAACAATTTGTCCAAATTCTACTAACATCCAACATATAATACAAACACATTAGGGTACGTACCTATTCCCTCAAAGCTTTTAATTATTGCTTGCAATCTTGGATTTACATTGTCCCTAAATCAAGCTAGTTTTGTTGAGAAAACTAATTAATTTAAACCAAAAAATTAAGCAGAAAACAATCAAACAAAAGCCAATGACGTAGTCGCCAATTAATTAGCACTTTATTCGTGGACTCTTGGAGGCATGGAGAAGCTGGAAGACAACAAGAAGAGTTCCAAAGCGTAGAGAAATTTTTAGTTGTGACGGGAACACAAGTAGTACATCACGTGTTTTAATAGGAGTAATAGGAAATTTTATTTTTTAAGTTATTAACTTTTTAACATACATATCTCACCATTTGTATAGTGACATGTAGTGTACCACTCCGTATACCGGTCACATTAAAAAATACAAAAAGGCCTTCTAACCTCCTGGTATTGGCCACCTTTGATGAAAATTAAAACAAGGAAAACCTCCTTCTTTGAAAACAACATCACGGGAAACGCTCGTCATCTTCTTGGGAACAATTTCATCATAAAACCTCTCTCTCTCTTATGGAAAAGAGAGAAGTATTTCAGTGTCTTGAAATATTGTCATGTGGTGTTATAATTTCATTTACATTATAATACGAATATTTATTTTGTCGGTAATATATTATAAAAGTGAGACATATCAATTTATATTATTTATCATTTCTATAACACGTGGCATCTGTTTTCGAAGCGCATAAAAATTTCTCGGCTCCTCCCCCTTTTTATACTTTCCATTGCATTATTAATTGACTCATCCACGCACTACTGTTCTTTCACTCTCTGTCTCGTCCATGTTTTCGGGTTTTCTTTGAGCAACAATCACGGACAGAAAAGTCATGAAGATCAAGAAGAAGAAATCATTATGGTCTGTTATGAGTGCTGCTACTACTCACTCTTCCAAGAAGAAATTACATAGTTGTTTTTGGTATCATATTTATCATGTCTAGCTTTTACGATCAACCAGCCGTGTGAGTGTTTCCGGTGGAGAATTCATTGGCAGGCAAAAGATTTCGCGGCGTACATGGGAAAGCCAGGCATTTGTTGTTCTTCTCCTTCCCCTTCATCTTGTTTTTTATGTTTCTTGTTATATTTATTAGCATGCACCTTTCTTTTCTTTCCAAAATTTGGGAACATGAATAGTGAGAAAGAGTTACAAGAATTATATGTATGAACTATTCTTACAAGAACTCCAATGGTGACGATTGATGGAAACCGTGAAATAAGATTTGGCTGTTTTCCCAGGTCTTTCTCTCCTTGTGGGCGCTTCCAATTATGAATTAACTTTTGTTTTACATTGCCTATGAGTTTTATGATTAAAGTCCAATATTCCTTGGAGATCTGATTTCTTTGATGATCATGAACAAACAAAACCATGTTTTGCAGTATTTCCTTACTTTTGTTTAAGGTAAATACTAACCGCTCTAAAAATTAATTGTAAATTCTTGTGTATTTTTTTTTAAATATTGAAAGTTTAAAGTGCATAATTAAATTTTTAGAATATAAATAACGATTCTTCTGTTTAATTCTTGATAATTTAGAAAGTTTGAGTAATTACGTAGCATTATTTGAAAGCCAACAACCATTTTAAATAAGTAATTATGTCGTCCATTTTTTGTGTAATTTACTCCATATTTTTATTGAACTATTAGTTGGTAGTGACAAATTAATTAAAAAAAAAGCATTACGTGGAGTTGTGGACATCTCATCAGCAATTTAGCTGTATACGTGCAAGGGTAGAGCTACAAATTTACGGATTTGGATCCATCCGAATCCAAATTGTAGGGATGTTAGGAATTTTCACATCTTAGTTGTTCATCGTATATCATGCAGTCATAAATTATTTTAAATTTTTTATTTAAAATTAACACAAATAGTATTTAACGAAGACTAGATGCACGATGTACGATGAATGGTTAAGATGCGAGAATTCCTACAATCATTACAAAGAGGATTCAGAGAGGATCATTATCCCAAATTTACATAGGGCGGGGATATTTTTTACTTTTATTGAAGCATATGTAGAGTGTAAGTTAGGTTTAGGATGGGCTAAAATATTGTTTTTTAGCAAATTTAGGCTTAGGAGTAATTTCTTATTTTCCCAATAAATGCACTGGCCTATAAAACTGAACCACACTGAAAGAAACAATTTAGTGTGAGGTTTTGATTTTAATGAACAGCGTGTTAACAAAACCAAACCGATTATAATAAAATGTATATTTCTACTAATTAATAAAATTCTCTTTGTCAATTAAATGAGGGTGAAAAGACAAATTAGTCTTCTATCACACAAAAAAAAAATGATGGGCAATAATATAATTTCACAGGTCCAAATTTTATTGTTTTTTATTAAAGCCTCACCGACATGTGGATGCAAATTTCCGCCGCTTTCTTCTTGGACAAAATTGCATTTACAAAACAATTAACACCTTAGGTCAAGGCCAAGAGCCTCACGTGCCCACGATGAATGGGGGGGGCTTTGGCCTAAGAACCTCCGATGCCAAAATTAGAATTTAGAAAAAAAAAGTGTTTAGAGAATTTTTAAGAGTTTTGCAAGTGTATCAACTTAGGTCTTTTTAGAGAAAATGGGGTCTAATTTATAGAGAATGACCAATCCCCTTTTTAGAAGATGTGGCCGGCCCTTGGGCTCCTTTTGGTGTGTCATGGGTGATGGGTTATGTAATGGGGGATTAATTGGCATAATGGGTCATTTAATTGGTGATTTAATGGATTAATTAGGAAAAAAATTCATTAATTCACCGATTAATCTAATTTAAATGGAATGTTTGAAATGGTTACCTTGTGGAGTATATGGATGAAATAACTTTTATTTGTTACCTTCTTTGAGCATTTTTGACTTGGTTAACAGATGATTGCCCGCTGCTCGTGCGTAGGAATACTAGTATGCCTCAAGGGTATTTTTGTCCTCTTTTATCTAAAATCCATGTGTCGCCTTATGAATATTTTTGGCTCCACACTACAAGTGATGTTAAAATACCTCTAATATTAAAATAATAATAATAATAAAAATAAATTAAAAAAACCTCCAACTCTCCCCATGTTCTCTCCCTCTCTCCCTCTCTCCTTCTCATTTTCTAAAAAAATATGTTCATACACACAAAGTGTGTAGGCAAATGCTAGTATTATATAAAAATATTGTTATATAATTTTAGCATTTAACTTTATATATTGCCTGCTAATCAGATTTTAAGCTACTTAGTAGTAGTTAGTACTATAGTCTAGTGGTATTCTTATTCACTTATACGTTAAAATGTGAATTTGAAGAAAACATATTCTAACAAGAAAAAAAAATTCAAATTCATAATCTAACAACATAAATATCTCAAAAGAACTTTTCCTAGAAAACCATTTTATACCTCTATCAAACATATATCATATATGCATCGTTATAGGAATCAAATTCGTGCACCACCGTATGTGAAAGAGATGCACAAACTCAACTACCTGTAATAGAATAAGAGATCATGAACAACCTTGGCAAATCGTGAACAACCTTGGCACTGGTTGAGTACTGGTCAAAGAGCCTCCAACAATCAAGTTAGTAAGCAATATATGAGACTCAATAGGTAAGAGAATAAAATATGCAATAATAGTGTTAACAGAGATGAACCATAAATGAGTGTATTTATACTAGTTGGAATAGAAACATTTTAGGATATGGTATCCGTATTAAACTGGAAAAATCTTAAATGATATCTAGAGATAAGTATTACTTCCTTTTAGAAGTTTGATTACTTGCGACGCATGCTAATCCCTAGATAGTAGGAGTCTCCAATAATATATGAAACTTATTTGATCTCCAATTGGATCAGGTTTCCGTGTCTTGCGGAATAAGATCAATCTCAGTGGAGTCAGTGGACTTTACCCCTACTTTTCCGGAAGAGCAGCTCAATCCGATCAGAACCGTTAAGTCCACAACCAGACTTCTGAGGTATACGTATTGTGATCCGTCTTACTCTGACCCTAAGAACTCAAGGTCCGACAATCGTTATGCATGTGAAATAATCTGTTTGATGTTGGATGTTTTTTTTTCACTAAAAGCAATATTTTACATTAATATACACTAACAAGTGGGGCGAGGATTTGAATCCGAAAGACATAGTTTGATTTTTCATGTCTTCAAACGCTGAAAATGAAACCTTAATTATTGCCAATTTTGTCTTGGGGAGTGAAAAACTATTTGACTTTGAAAAGTTTGAGGCGTTTTTCTTCAGGGGCATCAATGCAGCAAGCCACATAAACATCTTCATGTTCGTTGATAAACTGACACCTATTTGGTAACACATTTTCTTGTTTTCGTTTATTTTTTAGGTTGGATTGAGACATCTATCTTTGAATTTACGGGTTAGAAACCATAGATAAATAGGCAAGAGTATGGTAATGCTAACTTCCTAACTCACGAATCCGTGTCGGAGGGGAAAGCTAACCTCTTTCAATATTGTACGCCATGCACTGCGCCCGAGGCTCGACGCTGTTTATATACTTTGACTTCCCTCCCTTCATTTCGAGAAATTTTTCATTGTGACTTGAATATAGAAGGTGCATCACATTTATTTTTATATAAGTGGTAAAAAAAAAATTATTTTTTAAGTTATTAACTTGTTAACACACATATTTTACAATTTGTATAATGACACGTGATGTACCATTTTGTGTATCGATCACATTAAAAAATCTCTCATTCATTTCACTATTTCTCGTCTCTTTGAATATTCTAATTAGGGTTATAATCCCAATTTAGCTATGAACAAAACGTCGTGATATAGCCCTAACAAAGACTCTCTAACAGCTTCTCTTGAAAATGAATTTTTAAATTTGACTCTTTAAAATAGAGTTTTAGTTGTTGTACAACATTTTTCGTATGCTCTAACTTGTTATACTATATAAGTTATTTTGATGTACGTAATTAAGGTCTCCATCTATGATCTATGCAATGAGTTAATCAGATAGTTTTTGTTTATGTTTATGTTTAATCATCCTCTTAATTTGATTATGGTTTCTATTGGGGAAGTGCATGACAATATATACGAGGCTTTTAATCGTCAACGACAAGAATGCATGCTTGGGAAGTTGCTTGATCAAGATTTGATTAAACTACTTAACTCCGTTTTGTTTATCTTTGACATTAGTACGTAACATCCTATACACGTGAATGAACGTTGGTTTTCTCTATATGATATGCACATGTATGCATGTGTCTAAATTGATAAAGCTTCTAAAACTGTGAACTCCTTTATATATATAAGGAGAAAAAGTAACAAATATTTTGGATTAATGTGACTCCTACTTTTTTAGTAGGAGAGAAACTCTGCTTCATACACCCTTACGAGATATAGAGAATGTGAAATTGTGTATGAAACATGTTCATGTTGTAGGTAAGTTATTGTCCTACACTTACCGCAAGTCGCATAATAATGAGTATTTTGGTTATATGAGTAAGTTCTTCCCCTATTTAAGCTCCATACCTTGGACATCAAATATTGAACTCCAACTCCATGCCTCCACACTTCAGATTCTAGGAGAGAAAGTCTTTGTTGAAGTAACTTTTGGACCACACTGCCCAATTCATTGTCCCATAGATAACCATTCTTCCATTACTCATGCCCAGCAACAAAAGGTTCATAGGCTTGTTTGACTAATTGGCAATATGTTGTCTATGGACATAGGAATTTTCAATTTGTAATGATAACAATATTTTCTTTTTGCCTTATGTTTTCCTTGAAAAGCATACTTTGTTGTAAATATTGTGGGAGTGAATGCCCACATGTTTTTAGCCAAAGGTGAGAAAGACTTTCAAATAGTAGCCATGTGGTTGTTGTATAAGGTTTTTCAAAGGGCACGCATTTCACTTTTGTAAATCTTCACGGATGTGGCTCTGTATAAAGAGCACGTATGTGATCACAACACATAGAAAAGAAAAGAAATGAAAGTAATAATATCAATATCCCTTCCTTCATTTCTTTACCTGCAATCCTTTTGTGTTACAGTTACGAAAACAAACAGTGTGATACTTTACATCTGTTTCGCTCATGTCCCTAACAAATGTTATCTCTCTAACTTTTGCCTATTTATAACACGTTATTAGCACGACTCTCGAACCCTAACTAGTTCTCATTTTTCCTCACCGAAAAATGCTTCCTCCAAGGATCTAAGTGTTCTTCTTCCTCTTCTGCCTCACCTGCTTGATGTACCATCGCCAAGATCTGCTAGCACAATGCCTTTTCCTAGTTCTCAATATAACAATTACTTATATTTTTGATTTCTTGTTTGGTGTAGCTCCTAATTGCTAACTAAGTGTTTATTTATGTTAATTCTGCTGCGATTTTAGATGGTGCGGTGCAATCGCCCATCTCGAACTGCAGATTTAATTTTACTACAATTTTAGGTGGTGCGGTATAATCGTCTGCCCTACATTGCATATTTAAATTTTCCTACTACTTGAGTGGTGTGGTATAATCGCTCATCCTACGCTATATTGTTTCAATGAGAGTGGTGTAGTACAATTGCCCTCCTCATTAATCATGTAAATCTCAAGCCTGAAGTTTCGAGTGCTTATCATTTTGGCTTGAAGATCAAAATGAAAAATTTGTAAAAACCATAAGTTCAAACACTACATTCCTCCAAAATACATATTATTGCAAGTTCTTATACATCTCATTTTTCTTTTGGAAAAAGAAAATGGTGAACTTGGCAAAACTTGAGTTTGTTGCCCTGGATATATTATTGGGAAAAAATACCTTGCGTCGGTAGTGGATACCAAGATCCATCTAGAGACAGGAAATCTTGGAGAAACCATCAAGGAGGGAAACAGTGCATCCTCTCAAAATTGGGTGAAAGCCATGATCTTTATCCGGTGCCACCTTGATGAAGGATTGAAGAGCAAGTACCTAACGGTTGAAGATTTATTAGCCCTCTGGAAGGCATTGAGAAATAGATACCATCACCAGAAAACGATGATTCTCCAAAAGGCTTGTTATGAATGGACACACCTGAGGATCTAGGATTTCAAGTCGGTTGCTGAGTACAATTCTGCAATGTTCAAAATTAGCTTCCAGATGAAACTTTGTGGGGAGACTATCACTGAGGAAGATATGTTGGAAAATACTTTCAGCACCTTTCATGCCTTTAATGTGCTCCTTCAGCAATAGTATAGAGAGCAAGGCTTTACTGAGTAAAACCAGTTGATATCGGTGCTCCTTGTGGCTGAACAGAACAAAGAGCTCCTGATGAAAATCATTAGTCCTGACCTACTGTGTAACGCCCTGCCCTGACTTATTTATTTTTGGGAAAAAATTATCGGTGATAGGGCCCAAACTAAACTATTATTTAGTTCACTACCAACATCCATATTTTTTAATTAAATTTCTAGATTCCACCCACAATCTATAACCATGATTCACTTTTCAACGCATACTATTTTTATGGCTGCATCACTTTAGACTGCCTACATATCCTAAACAGGGATCAAGCCCTTCGTAATTCGCCAATTCAAATTCAATCAAATTCTGAAATTCATACAAATGACTAACAATCACCAACTATTTTCAAACAAGTGAGTCACACCAAATGTTTATCAAATTTGGTTTCAGAACATCAAAATTAGCTTGAAAATACAACGTTGGCTCACTAGCCACGTGTCGCCGCCAGTGACGGTCAGTCATCCTGACTTGCAGGAAAATTCAACTATTTCCAAAAACTACCAAATTTTATAGGCACGTATATCTCAGTGAGGGGAACAATTTTCATACCTGTGGCCAAGTTCAATTTGGCCGGGAATGCCTCAATTTTCCACGAACTCGCCGGAACCCTAAAATTTGGGTGTCCTCGATTCGACTACATAGCAGCTCCAACGCCCCTAAACTTGTTTGGGCTTTGTTCATGGGTTCTAGAGGAGTGTTTTGGTGGTGGTAATTGAAGGTTTTTGTTTCAAGATTTGAGGGATGGTCGCCTTGAACCCGTAGCCCCGCCGTCGGGTTTTCACAAATTCACCCCCAAATTCCTTCTAATTTTGGGTGGAAATGGAAGAGAGGGAAGGCTAGGAAGTTTTTTCCAGGTGGTGATTTGCCTTGATTCGCCGTGAAATTCCGTGAATGGCGTCAGTTTTTCATACCTCATTCGGGTCGAGTTGGCATACCCATTTTCTCCCCCCTTTTTTCGTCTCTTATTCCCCCTCATCCCCCCCCCCCCTTTTTGATTAGGCCATCCCCCCTCTCCTTTCCCTCCTTTCTCTCCTTTCTCTCCTCTCCTTTTCATCTTAGCCATCCACGCGGCTCAATGGGATTGCTCTAGATATTGGAGCATTCTAGAGTGAAGATTAAATTTACAAAAATATCCCTAGCTTCAAACGTTAATAACTCTTTTGTTATAATTTCATTTCACAATCAGTTTGCACCTACACACTCGTGAGGTCGAGCTCTATCCAAATATATCAAGAAATACGATAAAATAAATGAGGATAAAATACGTCATCGTATAATTACGTTAAACCAAATAGGTCATTTTCGTCATCTTCCTCTTATCGTTAAATTTTTTGATGTAAATTTTATAAATTTCCGGAAACAAAACTTTTAAAGTTCTCAATTCAATTTTCCATACCCATAAATCGATTTATTTTCGATTTTTCTCCACATATTCATATATTTAAATTTTCAGGGTATTACATAATTGATCGATGCCATTCCCAAAAGTGAATGATGTTTCCCTTGAAGTGAACACCACATCCTCTCGTGGCAATAATTACAAACGAGGACGTGGCCACAAGCTAGGCCGGTGGAATGGGAAAGGCAAGAATCATGGTGTCCAATTTTGCGAGGGTCTAAAGCATAAATCAGGCCCAAGCTTCAAGAATGCAAATTGCCATAAAGGTAAAGCTCATATGAATAACACTCATAAAAATCCTGAAGGAGTCTGCCATAAGTGTGATGGCAATGGACACTGGGCACGTACCTATCATACCCCAAAACATTTGATGGACCTGTATCAAGCCCCCCTCAAGGAGAATGGTGTCGAAACCAATTTCATCAACCATGCTAAACCAATGGATATACCTAATCCAGTGTTCGATTTATTAGGGCAATTGAACACAACCCACTAGATGTCTTAGACTTTATTGTGGAAAAGGGGAATGAAGTGTATTGGTCCGATTGAATCATTTTTGTTTGATATACTCTTATTATTTGAACTTGTAGTTTAAAGCTCGCATTTCAATTCAATAAAAGTGGCATTTCAATTTCCTTTTATTATGAATAAATTGCTTTTAACTATGATTCCCTTACTCAGAAAGCATGGATAAAAACTATGGTTATTCTCAAAGTAAGAGCAATGACGGAGATATTTATCTTGTATACAACGCAACCACGCATACAATGCTTCGAGATGGAAAATATTTCTTAAGCTTGATGCTTAGAAAAGTACAGGTAACAACAATATCAAACCAATCAAATGTAATTGAAGGCTTAGGAAAAGACCAAATCATGTTACCAAATGGAGCAATATTGTCCATACAAAATGCGTTGTACACTGCTCGATCTACTTGAAATTTGTTCAATTTTAAAAACATACATTTAAATGGATACCACATTGAAACGAAAAGTGCACAAAATGTGGAATATCTATGCATTACCTTTAATGATACCCATAAACGTACATTGGAGAAGTTGTGTGGTTTATCAAGTGGATTGTATTATACATACATAAAGACAATTGAATCACATACTATCATGAACCTTAAGTTCATTGATCCAAAATTTACATGCTTTGGCATGACTGTCTGGGTCATCCAGGATCCACCATGATGTGTAGAATCATTACCAACTCTAATGGACATCCATTATTGAGTAGACACATTGCTATATCAAATAATAACCCTTGCAAGGCTTATTCTTAAGGGAAATTGGTAATTAGACCATCACAATTAAAGATTGATGTTGAATCCCCATCATTTTTGCAAAGAATTCAAGGGGATATTTGTGAGCCTATTCAACCACCTTATGGACCATTTCGATATTTTATGGTTTTGGTTGATGCATCTACCCAATGGTCACATGTTTGCCTCTTGTCTACTCGAAATGTAGCTTTTGCGAGACTTTTTGCTCAGTTAATTAAGTTGTGAGCAAAGTTCCCAAATTACCCTATTAAGTCAATCCGACTTGATAACGCTGGTGAATTTACATCTCAAACCTTTAATGATTACTGCATGACACTAGGCATTGATGTTGAACACATTGTTCCTCATGTCCATACTCAAAATGGTTTAGTAGAAGCATTTATCAAGTAGCTTCAATTAATAGCTCGCATTCTGCTCATGAAAACAAAATTGCCATTTTCTGCATGAGGACATGCCATCTTACATGCTACATCATTGGTTCGATTAAGACCTATAGTCAACCACCAATACTCCTCAATACAACTCATGTTTGGGCATCAACCAAACATTTCACATTTAAAAGTTTTTGGTTGTGCTATTTATGTGCCTATTGCACCGTCACAACGCACTAAAATGGGACCTTAGTGCAGACTGGGAATTTATGTGGGTTTTGATTCACCATCTATCATTAGATATTTGGAACCCTTGATAGGTAATATTTTCACAGCTCGTTTTGCGTGTTGTCACTTTTATGAGATAGTTTTCTGCCGTTAGGGGGAGAAAAAACTGTAACGCCCCAACCCGAAATTTTTATTTCGGAAACTAATTTCGGTGATAGGCCAAATTTAAACTCTTATTTATTTACTACCATTAATTACAATTCTTTTATTTAAGGGAACTTTAACGAAAAGCACCCAGTACTGTTCACTTTAACGAAAAACCACATTTTTACACTAAAAAGTCAATCCTGGTACTATTCACTTTACCCTTTATTTTGTCCTTATCATTAAAACTCAAAGTTTTCAAACCCTTTTCATTAGTTTTCCTTTTATTTAATTCTTAGTTACTCACAAAATCTATAACCCAATTTATTTACCAAAAACATAAGGTTAATTTTTAGAATTAATCACCAAATTCCTTTTTTTTTAAAAACAAATTCCCAACAAAAGATTAATCTTGATTATTTAAGGCTGCATCTAACCTCTGTTAGACTGCCTACGTACCCTTAAGCGAGATCAAGCCTTTCATAGTTCACCATTCAATCTTTTGTCCATTTCCGAAAATATTCTAGTAACGGAAATATTCAACATTATCTTTCACAATCGAATCACATCAAATTGGTACCAATTACGAATTGAAAATATCAAAATCTGCATGAAAAGGCAGCGTCGGCCCATTGGCCATGCTTCGCCGCAGGCGGCAATTTCTGGCGAACGGAAACCCAAATTTTACGACGAACTCCAAAAATTACCAAATTTTACAACCAAGTAGATCTCAGTGATAGGAGAAATTTTCATACCTAGGCCAAAGTCCAATTCAGCCGGGAAACGCCTGAAATTGCCCACGAACTGCCAGAACCCTAGAATTATGTGTGGTTCGATTTGACCTCCATACTCGCTCTGACGCCCCCACCACTGCTTGAGATTTGTTCATAAGGTGTAGGGGAGCCTATTAGTGGTGGTAATTGGTTGAGTTAGTTTCACAATTGGCGGATCGCCGCCGTATACCCACACAGACCACCGTCTATTTTTCCCCAAAATTTCCACCAAATTTCTTCTAATTTTGGGTGGAAATGGAAGAAAGAGTGGCAAGATGATGATTGGGCATGGTAAATCGGTCTAATTAGTTGGAAATTCGATGGAAAACCATCAGAAAATATGGAGGAACCAGGTCGGGTCGCGCAGGTCAAGAGGAACTCGATTTTCCCCCTCATTTTCTCATTCCCTCATTTCCCTTTTTTCTTTTCTTCCCATTAGCTCATCATCTTCCTCTCTCCTCCCCCGATTCGGCCGACCTCCCTTTTTTTTTTTTCCTAAAGCTCTTCTCTTCCCCTTTCTCTTATTGCTATCGAGTAGTTTTTTCTTTCTTTCAATCCCTGCCATCCATCTCTTTCTTTTCTCCATCACAGTCGTCCACGTGGCGATTCCAGATTTTCTGGAGCATTTCAGATTATGGTCAAATGACCATTTCGCCCATAACTTCGTTTGTTAATAACTCATTCATTATAGCTCCAAATTACATTTCGTTTGCGCCTACGTGTTCATATCATCGAGTACTATGCAAATACACCAAAATAATAGGTCATACATCTCTCTAAACGATGGTCAACGGAAATCAAAATCCTTGCCTCTAGGGGCATTTTCGTAAATTCACTCTTTTAAAATTAATAAAATTGTACAAGTATGGACGGGTTGTCATAAACTTGACATGCGACTTATGGATGTCATCACCGCGTATCTATATGAAGAATTAGATACTGATATATATATATATATATATATATATATATATATATATATATATATATATATATATATATATATATATATAAAGGTCCCAGAACGACTTAAGTTGCCTGAAACGACTAACAAACCATGAGGTATACCCTCAATCAAATTAAGACGATCATTATATGGGTTGAAACAATCTGGACGAATGTGATATAATCGTCTCAATGATTATTTGATCAAAGAAGGATATACCAACAATGTCGTTTGCCCTTGTGTGTTCATTAAGAAATCAAATTCTGGATTTGCTATAATGGGAGTAGATGTCGATGATATAAACTTAGTTAGAACCCCTGAAGAGCTCAATAAAACTACTGAATATCTGAAAAATGAATTTGAAATGAAAGACCTTGGGAAAACAAAATATTGTCTCGGTCTGCAGATCGAGCATTGTGCTAATGAAATTTTGGTCCATTAATCAGCTTACATTGAAAAAATCTTGAAGCGATTTGGCATGGACAAGGCTTATCCACTCAACATGCCAATGGTCGTTTGTTCTCTAGACATTAAGAAAGATCCATTTCATCCAAAAGAAGATGATGAAATGGTCTTTGGTCTAGAAGTACCATTTCATCCAAAAGAAGATGATGAAATGGTCTTTGGTCTAGAAGTACAATATTTGAGTGTAATAGGTGCTTTATTGTATTTGGCACAATGTACTAGACCATATATTGCCTTTTCAGTCAACTTGTTTGCAATGGTATAGCTTTACTCCACTAATTCGTCATTGGAAGGGGGTCAAAGATGTTTTACAGTACCGTCATGGGACAACAGACATATGTCTCTTCTACTTAGAGAAATCCACAATTGACCAGAGCTTTGTTGGATATGCAGATGATGATTTTCTCTTCGACCCGCATAAAACCCGCTCACAAATTGGATATGTGTTCACTAATAGAGATACAACGATCTCATGGCACTCAATAAAGCAAACGTTAGTTGCTACATCTTCCAATCACTTGGAAATACTTGCTTAACATGAAGCAAGTAGTGAATGTTCTTGGTTGAGATCAATGATCCATCATATCCGAAATTCATGTGGTTTACTATCAAAGACAGACACTTCAATTGTCATTTATGAAGATAATGCAGCGTGTGTTGCCCAAATGAATGATGGATTCATCAAGGGCGATAAGACTAAACACATATCTCCAAAGGTTTTTAGTACACATGAACTTCAGAAGGCTAAAGTTATTAAAGTTAGACAAATTTATTCCAATGAAAATCTGGCAAACCTATTCACCAAATCTCTACCAAAGTGCATGTTTTAGAAGCTAGTACATGGTATCATATTATGTCGGCTTACCAATCAGTTAAATTTGAAGAATACGGAATCATGGAGAGATACATATCAATGGGAGCATCCATGATACATGTCTGTTGTACTCTTTTTCCTTTAACTAGGATTTTTTCCCACTGGATTTTTCCTATCAAGGTTTTAATGAAGCAACATAAGCATATTTAACACCATATCAACAATCCAAGCAAAGTTGTACTCTTTTTCCTTCGCTAAGGTTTTCCCCACGGGGTTTTTCAAAGCAAGGTTTTAACGAGACAACTGATGTTGAAATGTGGGCATCCAAGAGGGAGTGTCGTAAAAGTTGTGGGAGTGAATGCCCACATGTTTTTAGCCAAAGGTGAGGAAGACTTTAGAATAGTAGCCATGTTGTTGTTCTATGAGGTTTTTCAAAGGGCTCTTATTTCACTTTTGTAAATCTTCATGGATATGGCTCTATATAAAGAGCATTCCGTGTGTGATCACAACACACAGAAAAGAAAAGAAGTGAAAGTAATAATATCAATATCACTTCCTTCCTTTCTTTACCTGTAATATTTTTGTGTTATAGTTACGAAAACAAACGGTATGATACTTTGCTCCTGCTTCGGTCGTGTCCCTAGTAAATGTTATCTCTCTAACTTTTGCCTATTTATAACATACTTTATGTATTCATCTCTAATGAACAACAAAATAAAGTACATCAATAAGCCAAGCTCCATCTTCAATCACTACATGATTACAAGGAAATACATTATGGTTATTTTTGGTGATTTTTGGAGTGTGCGATCTTAGAGCATATAAAAATAAGTTTGACAGTTTGGTTGTTGAAATTTATTTTGCAGGCTGTGAAAATCATCAAATGAATTAAATATGCTAATCATGTATCTCACATTTGGCCAACGAAATTAAACCCCTAAACCCTAATTTATACCTTTTGCGCGACGAACGCTTAAACCATCTTCAATCTTTGGGTTAAAATCTAAAATTCTTAACTTAGAAAATTTAGAGTTTTGATAGGAGCATATTTATGCGACTTTATATTGTTAGTTCTTACTTATTATAGTGTTTTAAGCTATTTTCGTGTGTTCGTAGGTTTATATGACAAAGTTGGCAAGAAAGTGCAATTTGGAGCATTTTGGAGCAGTTTTGGACCATGAATGGATAGCATATGCATGGAGCAAGGCGGATGGACATTTTTGAAGTTCAAGAGGCTAGGAATGTGCTGAAAAGATGAAGAAAATAAATCCAAGAAAAAGAAGATAAGGAATCAGTTAAAAGGAATGAACATTATCCAAAACCTTATCCAATCTAACCTTGTCTTATCTTATCCTAACCTTATCCTAATCTACCTTATTTCCAGCTGAAAAGGGGAATTATTTTTAGTTTAGGACACCTAAATGCAGATTTCTAGAAGCCTTAACATAATCCTACAAGGGTGCCGCAACCTTTCTTCTAAAGCCCTACAAATTAGCCGCACCTAGCCTTTCTAGAAGCCATGTTTCCTGCCACTAAACTTATTCCTAATTCTTCTTGGTTTTCGTCATTTAGTTAACCCTTTTCCTTGGGGATTTGGAGTGCCAATCCTTCTCTAAAGCTACCTAGGCCGTGTATTTTTCTCCCTATAAATACAAGTGCCGCAACATTTATTCAAAACCACCACCCCCCATATATTTCTACACCACAATTCACACATATTACACAAGAATTCATCAAGTGCCGCAACAAGGAAGGAAGGAGAAGAATGATCTTTGTGTCATGGCTTGCAATCCAATGAGGGTTCGAAATCTGGCATTGGAGTTGCTGGGACGTTCCTAGTTCTTTCTATCCTTAGATTTGTTTCAATGTTGGTTTTAATTTTGTTTTCAGTTTCTAAAGGCATGTGGAACTAATTTCTTTATAGTTGGAGGTGAATTCGAAGCTATGATTATATGTTTTATATGAATTGATTACATCTAGTTATTGTTTCTTGAGTCTTGAATGTGATTTGCTTATCTGAGTTATCAAAACTTATTTATGTATGTAGACTGAGGGTCGACACTTAATTTGCAGGCATGAATTTGATGCTAGAGTATAAGGGAGTTTCACCTAATCGTTATGAACTTATATTCACAAGTAGTGGAAGTCACTAGTCATGATTGTGTTAAGTAAAACCTTGGCAGGAGTATCATGCTTTTCATAGTTACGAATGTCTTGTCAATGCTTATGGTTTTCAAAGAACTTAATGATCTTTGATATGTCTTTCTATCATGTTTTTCATAGTTAAGGAACTTGATAAGGATAATTTGGTTGCGATGCGTATTCCATCCAATTCAATGAATTAAGGAAAATCTGATGGTTAATTTGTGCTATCACGGTTAACTTGAGGTGTTGTCATTCATAGTTTAAAGGAATAATAACTGGAAATTGGTTTGTTTGCATATGTCGTGTGTGGCGAATGACCCTCTAACTAGCCTTTCACCATTTTCAATTCACCAAATTCGTTTTTATAAAGTGTTTTATGCAAAGTTTCTGTTTTAAGTTTTAAATTCGTCAAAAACAATCCCCCATTCATTAAGTCTTGTTAGTTGAGTCATAATCTGTTTTCTTTTAATCTTTTGAGTCAAGTTAAGTTTATTTTCTTCAAAATCACTTGTTAGGTCTAGAATTGAGTCTTTTTTATTGTTTGTTGTTGTTTTGAGTGTTTTGAATCAGTTTTGAGTCTATAGAGTCTAATTTAGTGTTTTTAAGTCTTATTTGTGTTGATCAGCATCTCTAGTTAATCCTTGGTCTAGAACGATCTCTACTTACATCTTTACTACAATTGTCAACAATAGGGTTTAATTTGTGTGTCAAGTTAATTCTCACATCAAGTTTAACACAAAAATAGGTTTTTTTTTTTTGCTCCAATGGTTCTAAGCAAAAATTTTGGCCTAAGATTATAAAAGAATGAACTTAGGCTAAATGTTTTTCTTTCGGTAACTTTTCTCAAAATAAAATTTATGTAGATTATCATAGTTTTTTTTTTTATGAACATTTTAACATAAAAATATTTAGATTCCGAGAAAAGTTGAAAAATCACTAAACACAATGAAACATGTATTTATAGAATTTTGGGGTGAATTTTAATTGTTTTAGATCTTATTTTTTACCGTTAGATTTAGTTATATTCGATCTCAACTGTTGGATTTAATGTATTTAATAATTTAAATTGTCCAAAGTTTAGGTTTTAACACAATACTTATTTTAGAGCCAACCATTGGAGAATGATTGACTTAGTTTGAAACCTATATTTTAGCGGGCCAACCTTTTAACCATGGCCAAGATTCTTGTTAAAATTGCCTAGATTTTAAGTTTTAACGCCCAATCATTGAAAGAATGATTGGGTTAGTTTAAAACCTAAATCTTAGGTTTTAATCTGGAGGTAGTCTTAAAGGTTTCCAATTTACGAGCCAAGGTTTTCCCTTGGCGCAAAAAAATTACCCAATGACCAATTCTTTGCCTGTTGAATTTTGCCAAATGAACAGAGGTATTCCATCGGGTAAAGAATATTTGCTTGCCAAAATATTATTCGTCGGGCAAAACTCCGTCGGACAAATGGAAATTTCTGGTAATGAATGGAAACGAAACATTCAATATTTACTTGTGATGGTCAATGAGATCTAGTAGCCATTTATCAACCATTGTAGTTTGCAGTTTTTATATATCAACCACTATAGTTTGCCTTATTTTTTTATTGGTCCCCTGGAGGCTTTTTGTTAGTTAGTATAACCGCCAAGTTTAGTTTTTTCATATTTTTAACTAGAGATGGTACATAATCAAGTTGCTGGTTGTTTGGCTAATTATGTCGTGTTGGTCACCCCGATGGAATCATTCCCTCCTTGTGTTGCAACTGCTTATTCTTGTAACCTTTCTCATCTTCCTTGTTATAGGTTTTGTTAAAAGTTGTTGATTTTTTTTTATAAATTATTTAATGGTTGGGATTTAACTTCACGTCCCTATTGGCCTATTGTAATTTTCCTTTTTATTAAGAAATTCGCCTCATGGCACTTCCAGGGGCGGATGCATTGAGGGGCATGAGGATCAGCTGACCCCCCCGAACTCAGTGAATGTCCAGGGATAACTTGAGTGCTGACCTTTCGAACTTCAGTGAATGTCCATGGATGACTTGAGTGCTACCCCTTTAAAGGTTAGAGTTGCCCTTCATATATGACATTCAATTGCTTGATAAAATGTATTAGAGAGGTGTTGCCCCTTCACAGTCTAGTCCTAATATTATTTACCTCTGACTTGTTTGTTGGTTGTGATTACAATTGTAGGCAGAAAAAAAGAACCAAGTAAAAAATTATCCAAAAATGCAAAGTAAATGAAATGATGATCTCAGAGAATAGCAAAGCATCATCATTCTTAGACAAACATATTAATGAGATGCAATGATATCAAACAATGTTAGTGTGTTCAAGATAAGTGTGTTTCTTTGTTAAGCATTCATATGGGAGCAGCCTTAGAACATGTTAGTTACCCAAGCAAATGAGGCATTAACAGGTGTGCAGTATCCCTTTCCAAATGATTTCAAGTCTACCAAGACTTGAAAAATGACGATATGCATGTTATTTCTTAAAAAAATTTTGCGCGCTATTCTTGCTGACTCTCATAATATTATTTCTTGAATCCGCCACTGGGCACTTCCCATTGTAGCAGTGCTAGATGTGGAATGGACTTTGCAGTTTATTAGGGGGGGGGGAAAATGACCCCTCACAGTTTTATAAGGGCAAACTTGGAAGCATATGAAGATTCTATTCGATCGATCTAATGAACCGTAAGCTTAAAAGGGAAATCATGTTGGTTGATACAACTTCAATTTGTTTGATTTGGTTAGGGCACGTACAGTAGCAACAAAACAAACCTATTTAAAGTGTACATAATGGCCATAAAATTATATGGGGTAAGGTCGTGGGCTCACGTAGCTTTAAAAATAAATCGGCTTTTTTCTTGCTGGTGTCCTGATAGCCATTTTGATTTATATTTTAAAGTGAATAATGTTTTGGATGCTCCTAACTATATGTAACACTTTGTCACGTTCTGATGCTCCTAATTTAATTGCCATTTGCCTGGTCAGGAAAAGATTGGAGATCAGTGATATTTGTTTGGCTTCCAAAAAAAAAAAAAAACTGTAAATCCTTTCCCTTTTTTATGAAAATTTTCACAACTCTATGTGGAGAATTAACAATTAACACCTTTTGGCAGATTAAAGTCCAAATCATGTCTTATGTAAAAAATAATTAACAAAATAGTCAAAAGAAAAAAAGGCAGAAATGTGTATGATGAAGTTTGCTTGCAATCTTTGTCTATAAGGAAAGCAAGCTGCAAAGACCAACGGAAGAACTGTCAAAAAGAAGAGTAAGAAAATTTGTCATCTTTTGCTTTGAAAATCTTTCTGTCAAATGCAAATGTTTCACAATTTTCTTTGCTTACAACAATTTGGGACGGTGGAGTATATACTTGCACGCTAAAATTAAAATTTGTATAATGCGACCATAAGAATCAAGAAAGCAAACCCTAGTACCGTTGTTCATGATGTGATGTCGTTGCTGAATGCCCCTCAGGTTCAGGATTTACATAAATTATCATCATTTCAAATTTACTATATCCTCACATAATCAAAAATATAAAATCAATATATATATATATATATATATATATATATATATATATGTATATTCCTTTCATGCCACGGGGGCAAGAGAGTTTTTTCTTGGAGAGATCATGACTTTGTACTGTTGTGCCCTACATCATTGAAACCTCTCTGTATGTGATTGAGTAGTAATTGTGTATAGCGGTATCCGAAAAATTATGTCCTGCAAGATCTTGTTCTTTTTTTTTTTTTTTGGGTAAATTACATAGTAGCCCTTCAGGTTTGAGGTCTATTACAACCTCATACAACATCTTTAAAACATTTCATTTTCATACCTCACGTTCTATTTTATTTCAAAATAATACCTCCGTTACATTTTCCATCCATTGATCTGTTAAGTGCTGACGTGGCTGCCACATTTGTGCCACGTGGCTGCCAAATGTGTGCCACGTGGCAAAAAAAATTAATTTTTTAAAAAAAAAAAACCTTAATCTTTTAAAAAATAATTAAAAAAAAAAACTAGAAAATCCCGAAACCCAGATCCCTTCCTCCCCCCCTCCCCCACCCTTCTGCAACTCCCAAAATCCTCTCTTCTCCCCGCAACCCCCAAACCCATATCCCCCATCTTCATCTTCTTCCCTGCAACCCAGAAATGATAACCCCCCACCCCAAAACCAGAAACCTAGAACACCCCCGCCCCCCCCCACCCACGACCCTCCCTGTGCACCCCCTAACCCGCGACCCTCCCTCCCTCCGCACCCACCCTCTTTCCTTCTCTACACACCTTCCACTCTCCTCTACACACCCCTACCGCCGACCCAATTGCTTGTTCTACCGCTACATACCTGCAACAATAAAAAGAAGAAGAAGAAGAGGGAGGAAGAAGAAAAAAAAGAAACCCCCCAGGCCCTGCCGCGACCCACGACCCACCTCCCTTCCCCCCGCTCCGCCGCGACCCACGACCCACTTCCCTTCCCCCCCCCCCCCCCGCGAACTGGGCTTTTTTTTTCTCCCTCTTCTTCTTCTTGCAGATTTTGGGGGGGACGAACTGAGGGTTTTTTTTTTTTTGGGGGGGGGGGGGGGGGGAGGGAAGGATGTGGGTTTCTGGGTGAGGTGGGTCGTGGGGGAGGGAGGGTTGCGGGGGGGGGGGGGGTGGATTTCTTCTTTCTACATTTGGAGATCTGGGGCGGAGAGCTGGCGGCGAGAGGCTGAGCTGGAGAGGTCGGCCATGGATGATCAGTTGAAGTTGCAGAGAGCGAGCAAACCAAAGAAACCCTTTTGCGCTTTGATGGTGAGGAAAATGAAGGGAGATAAATGTGAAGGGGAGGTTCTGGGTGAGGTGGATCGAGGGGTGGGGGGTGGCGTGGTGGTGGGGGGATTTCTTCTTTCTGGGTTTCTGGTTTGGGGGGTTCACGGGGTGGGGGTTTCTTCTTTTTTGGTTTTTTTTTTTCCCTTCTTCTTCCAAGGTTCAGAGGTTGGGGGATAATGGGATATGGGTTTCAAGTTTTCAGGTTTTTTTTTTTTTTTTTTTTTAAATAATTTTTTTTTAAAGATTAAGGTTTTTTTTAAAAAAATTAATTTTTTTTGCACGTGGCACACATTTGGCAACCACGTGGCACAAATGTGGCAGCCACGTCAGCACTTAACGGATCAATGGATGGAAAATGTAACGGAGGTATTATTTTGAAATAAAATAGAACGTGAGGTATGAAAGTGAAATGTTTTAAAGATGTTGTATGAGGTTGTAATAGACCTCAAACCTGAGGGGCTACTATGTAATTTACCTTTTTTTTTTCCTTTATATATATATATATATATATATATTTATTTATTTTTTATTTTTAGGAAACTGACATGATCTTGTCTTTGTAGTAAAGGAAAGAAGAAAGTGATAGCACGTGTAATGCATGATCCAAGACGATGATTTTTATTGAGCACAAAAGGAACCCATAGACCATAGCAGTATTGAATTGTACCTAAAAAAATTGATCTTTTTGTGAACGTGTCTCCCTCCCAATTAGTGTTTAAAACATCAACGAAATAATCAATATTTTTGTTGAAATATTTAAAAAATCAAGAATCAATATAGAAAATGATTGAAATGCAAATTTCACCCTATATCAGTGATATATAGGAAAAACAATGAATATCGACGATATTTAACAATCCATTACATAAATTTTGTCGGAACTCATTGCAGAATTCAAACTTTTGATTCTTTTTTTTAGAAATTCTTCTCTAATTCCAACTAATTTGAATGAGTTAGTACACCCATTCCATTGCAAATTTTCATAATTTCAATTGAAAGCAGCCGATAACAGCCTATAAATGATCAAACTATATTTCATATATATATAGGGGCTCTCTGAAAAACCTACATACTTTGATGTCACCAGTTTCAATCATTTGAAATTATAAAAAATTTCTTCTTTTTGGGAACAAATTATAAAATTTTTCTTTAAATGGAAAAAGTGTCTGCCCAAACTTAATTTTGCATGCCCCTTGGCATTGACTCCCTTTGCATTTTTGGAATTTAGGGTTTTGAGTTTGACATTTTTTTTTTAATAAACGATATTATCTATACTAAGGGGGTGTGAGAGTGAAAAAAGCTTCACAATAGGCTAGTAATAATACAATGTAAATTCATTTTTAGCAAGTATCGAATTTAAGACATCTCACTTCTAAAGACAAAATGTGATCAAAGCTAAAAATATGGAGGACCCAAAGTCAATGCATAAATTAATGTTCTTTATTGTAAACTTATTTCTGCTAATTGAATACTCCATCTTTTAGCTTCAAGTTTAACGTCATTTTTTAATCATTGTTTAAACTTTCAAATATATTGAGTTTTTTTAATCTAATTCTAGACACGAAACAAACGCTAAACTTACGAAATAATGTAATGGGATGAATACAACGCTTGAGGACATTAAACCTGAGATAATCAAACATATTTGTTTCTAATGATTTAGATCTGCAACGTAACTACACTTTATTTAAGTTTCATTGTCCATTTCAGTGTAAGATTTTCTCCTCTTTTATTCTCACACTTTCTTTTGGGTTGTTTTATTGGCAACCCATATTTTGTTGATTACATCTCACATACTTAAAACATCACACATTTTTTCCCAAGCTACCCTTACACCCTAAACGCCTCACATACACCCCACATCAAACCCGTTTATTTGTCTTCACAAACTTGTTTCCTCCAGTTTTCTTTTCAATTTTCATATCAGTAGCCTATATAACCCCACATCAAACTCACTTATTCGTCTTCACAAACCTATTTCCTCTAGTTTTCTTTTCAATTTTCATATCAGTAACCTATATAATTCTTCAATCTTTCTTTTAGTCGAAATGAGTTTTTATTAAAGCAAAGACAAAAGGACACAAGCCTCACCCAAACTGACTCGAGGGCAAAAGGGTTTAAGTCTTGCAGTTGTATGTATATATATTGAAGTGATGGAGTTTCACATTGAGTTTTCAAACTTTTACGGAAAACATGTTCATTCATTTCTAGAAAAATAGTCATATTGCTTATGTGAGAGCGTAGAAGTAAATTTTAAGCATGACTCAAAGCAAGAACTTGAGTTGTATTTAGAATATTCTTTTTAAATTTTAGAACATTTTAGGGCTTAAACAGTCATTTTATGAGCAATTTAATATTAAATCATTATCTAGAATGTAGTCAACAAAATATGAGATGTTAATAAAAAAAAACCATTTTTTTAATCTTTTCCTTTTTATAAAACAATTCAAAACAAAATAATTAACGTAATTTAATTGCAACTGTTTAGAAAAATGAAAAAGAAAAAGAATTCTACTATGTCCGTTTTCCGGATGCAACCAAATAAACTGTATTTTGCAGAGAGTCACGCCCTACCACCAGTGGGACCCGCCCAAAAACCGGCCCACCTTCTTGTATTCGTAACAATGGAGGCCGGCCCAGCACCGAACCAAACGCGTCCACATGTCCTCCTACGAGGCACTAGTTGGGGTCCCCAGGGCTCCAGAGAGCAGTACTACACTGCACCGGTCGCATCTTGAATACCGTGAACCCGCATCAGCACACGTGCGTAACCTTCATACCACAGGCCCACAACCATTACGTAGGACTGCCCGTCTACCTACGTGGCGTTGTACATCTTCGGACACGATCTGATGGGCAGATGCAAGAATGTAAGGTACTCGCACGTGATTCCAGCCTTCCTTTTTGGCGCGCTTAGAGGTTGTGGTCCCGCAAACTAGGCCCCATGCGACTCCAGCTCACTAGCACTTCCGGTAATTATTTTGCGGGCCCTAAACTGTTAAATTTCACTGCAGAAATGCCCTTCGACTTTCATTTAATTACTGCGTCCCCCTTCCTGTTGTCAAAACTAAAACACGCTTTACGTTTCTGTCAAATTGTGGTTTGTCCTCTAATTTTGGGTTGGAACTCAATCTGGTTCAATTACAATTAAACCCCTCTAAGGATATCATATTACTTTTTTTCAAAGCAAATATTGAGGGCACTGAGCGTTATAAGACCGAGAGGGCAGTGTGTTATTCTTTCTGTATATAAGTTTTAAATCTTATTATTTTTAATTTAAAGAAGTTTAGTTTAAATTATACCATTATTCGTGTGGAAAAATTATATATTTACTCTTCGACTTCAATATTAAATAAGGAAAATTAACGAAAAGTCTAAAAAAACTTTCCTTTGAATGAAAAGTCATTTTTAAAGGTATAGTGAATAATACCAAGGAATGTATAAATGTGATTTTTCGTTAAAAGTGAACAATATCGGGAGTTTTTTTATTAAAACTCCCTATTAAATATGATTATAAATATCTTATCGTTTGAAAAAAAAAAAACATATGTAAGTGGTAGGTATTTAAATATTTACAGTGACCGTTTAGTATTACGGTATAATGTTATTCATCTTCACTTATAAATGAAAGGTCTTATGTTTGATTTTCATTAAAAACGAATTTGAACCACATTATTGTTAGCTCATTGTTAGGCTAAGCCAACCCTCATTCCTTTAGTATAGATAATATTGTTTGTTCAAATTTTTTTTTTATAGTTAACTGTCGGAGCACCTTCTTTACAACACGGTTAGAAATGACGGCAGCCACCAAGCCTCATTACAGCACCGCGGAACAAATCAAAACACCACCTCCTTGAATTGATAAAAACCAATGTTTAAAAAAATTTCGGTGCGGTCAATATATATAGGAAAAAATTGAAAAAATTCATAGAATTATATGGAAAGACTTCATCTTATATCTAAAAAATTCTTAAATTTCGGTTAAAACTAACAAATTTCGTCGATATTTTTAACATATCTGTTAATATCAACAAACTGCCATATGACTCTCTCCTTTAAAATTTTCCCCTATTATTTTCAAATTTTATTTTTTAGCTAAAATTATCTAAACAAATGAAGTAACAAAAATAACAAATAAAACAAAAGAATCCAAAAACAGAAGGAAAGGAAAGAGAAACTCTGTATACAGTGGGTGTGAAATTGCGAATGTCTCTCTCCTTTCAGTGTCAACTGTCTCCAAAAAAGTTCAAAAAATATATATTTGTAGAAGCAAATTTAAACAAAAAACCCACAACACTACCTTATTTTACAAATTGACCCCTTCCTCCTACACTATTTTCTTTCCCACTTCATACTTCATACCATCCATTTCTATTATGGTAAGCTTTAATTACTAAGATAATTTGAGCAACGCTCTCTTAAAGATTTGGTCATTGATCCTAAATTGTAATAATATGGAGCAATGATCCGTTTGGCTAACTCCGTTAGAATTTCTATCTATTCTTGTCATTTTCAATCATTTATTTTGAATAGAAGTTCTAAGAGAGATAGAGATAATGACTATTACTCCAGATTATAACAAGTTTAGGTATTAATATTTATAGATTTTTAGTTTAAAGACTAAAATTCCAAATTTTCCAAAATACAGGGACAATTGCTCAAATTTTCTCTTAATTGTCCCTAAAAATTCGGACTTTCCTGGTAAAACCACTTCTTAATCATCCAATTCCACTAATAAATTTTCAATCCAAAATTAGAATATTCTTGTCCTCTACAATCAAACCCTATCTCAGGTACCAATTTCTTTCCTTATTTTTCCCTCTTGTAATTTGCATTTCACATTGCAGGAAAGATCTCTTCTGGTTTTTTTTTTCTTCTTTTCCACCTTTCCTTCTCTCTGGTTTTTTTTTTTGTCTGAAAATATTTATTTTTCTTCGAAAATATTTATTTTTCTACAAAAATAAGCCGACATAAAAGGAAATTTTTTTTTCATTATTTTTATTTTTTATCTTTGAATATTTTTGGGTAGAGTTGATATATTAATAGCAGAAAAGAGACTTCGATGGCCATTACAAATGCTAGGTTTTTTGGGTGATGATTTTTTGTCCCAACTCATCTTTCGTCAAATCTGTAAGCAACCTAGTTGAAGAACTCAAACAAATTGCTCAAATTTCAAAGCTTTTTCTTCTCTGACTGCAAAAGAAGACCAATTCCATGGATTTGTAGCTGGTGGGTTTTTTCTTTGATTGACAAATCCTCTCTCTCTATCCTCTTTCTCTCTCCTTGTCTTGATCTGACCCTCTGGAATCCCATACCTGAAGAGATGTTTGGGACTCAGAGCAAGAGAGACCTGTCCCTGGAATTCCAATCCCAGATACCAATCCTGAGGCCCAGCATCCATGCCAGGAGGGCGAATCTGACGGTAAAATTCCAGGACCTTTATGGGTTTACAGTGGAAGGGAATGTGGACGATGTGAATGTGTTGAATGAGGTGAGGGAGAAGGTGAGGCAGCAGGGGAGGGTATGGTGGTCGTTGGAGGCAAACAAAGGTGCAAATTGGTACCTGCAGACTTCCATTTCTGAAGGGAACTTGAAATCCTCCCTAAAGTTTTCAGCTTTGGCCAATGCCATCACTCTGAAGAAGCTGATTAGGAAGGGGATTCCGCCGGTGCTCCGCCCCAAGGTGTGGTTTTCACTGTCCGGGGCTGCCAAGAAGAAGTCCACCGCGCCGGAGAGCTATTACGATGACTTGATCAAGGCCACTGAGGGCAAGGTCACCCCTGCCACTAGGCAGATTGATCATGTGAGTTTCTTAATTTGCCCCGCTCTCTTTTGGATTTTGCAATAGTGGGTTCTGGAAAATTTTGGAATTTGATTTTATATTGGTATGATTTTCTTGGGTTAAGCTTCCCTTTTGAGAGATAAAGTAATTTCAGGACCAATTTAGTAAAATATTTTTGATACCAGTGAGTAGTGATATTCTAATCTAAACTGCGGGGAGGGGAATTTGAGCTTGAGTGCATAGGGGGAGCACATCCGCCGATGTTTGGGAATGTTCAATTTTGCAGGATTTGTGTCTCTGCTTATACAAATCCTTTGGGAAATGTTTGGAAAGTAGGTTACTTTTTGCTCTAGTGCTAAGGGTTATAGCTTATAGGTTGTATCTATATTGCCATTGAATTTCTTCCACTTTCTGCAATCCACTCATTGATGTATCTGCAGGACCTGCCCCGGACCTTCCCCGGTCATCCATGGTTGGACACCCCAGAGGGTCATGCTGCTCTCCGACGCGTCCTTGTTGGGTATTCGTTCCGTGATTCTGATGTTGGATACTGTCAGGTGTTTCTCCTAAACCTTTCAAAATACACTTTGAGGCATTCTTAAAGCTGTGTGATTGCCATTAGCATAAATGTTCCGAACTACAGCATGTCAAGATTCTACTTTTGTTAATCGTAAATCATTTTATTGTTTTTGTTCAGATTAAGTTCAACCCTTCGATTGTTTATCCTTACGGCACCCTTCTTGTGTTTTACAGTTTACTCTTCCTTTTTAAGTCCAATTGTTAACTACACGTTTTACATTGTTCCAATTGGATCTATCTAGAAGCCACACCTCTTCTCTAAAAGAGAATATCCTCATCAAAGAAAATAACAAAAATTGCATATACTCGAATGGTTTCCGAAATGCTTATTGTTACAACAGTACCATTTTGTTGTTTCCCCAGCCATCTCAACTCCTTATCTCACCAACTCCTGTTTTATGCCCCGCTGAAGTATGAGTTTTGCTGCTGTGTTGTAAAATACTTGAAAGTTCATCTCCACTTATCTTAATTGCTTCAGATAATATCTTATGTCAAGTATTTTTTTCGAGATAATTATTTAGAAGCACCAAAGTTGGTCTGTACTTGTCTGTATTTTTATATGAATTATTTCACTTTTGGCTGTGGATGTTTACTTACCTGGAACGGCTTGACCTTCTTGGTGCAGGGCTTAAATTATGTTGCAGCATTGTTACTGCTTGTGATGAAAACAGAGGAGGATGCATTTTGGATGCTTGCAGTCCTCTTGGAAAATGTGTTGGTTAATGACTGCTATACAAATAATTTATCAGGATGCCATGTTGAACAAAGAGTTTTCAAGGAGTTCCTGGATAAAAAGTGCCCGAGGTACCTTCCTTTCACTGACTTGCCTGAAGTGTCTTATGTTTTACTTTCTATCATTTAAAATCGGAAGCAAAATTCAGGATAGCGGCGCATTTGGAAGCAATGGAATTTGATGTCTCCCTTGTGGCCACCGAGTGGTTTCTATGCCTCTTTTCTAAGAGCTTGCCTTCTGAGGTTAAACCAAATCTCTCTCTCTCTCTCTCTCTCTCTCTCTCTCTCTCTCTCTCTCTCTCTCTCTCTCTCTCTCTCTCTCTCTCTCTCTCTCTCTCTCTCTCTCTCAACATGCTGTTAATTTCTGTGACTAACACTTCCATGGCTTTCTCTCGTTTTTTCTTTGAAGACTACTCTAAGGGTATGGGATGTCCTTTTCTACGAGGGGGCTAAAGTTCTATTTCATGTTGCTTTGGCAATCTTTAAGGTACAAGAACTTTATACTTTGGCCTTTTACATTGCTTGTTTTTTGTTATGCAGATTTACTAGCTCGTGACATGAATACGGGATAAGTTTGTCTGATTTTGTGATTTGCGATTGCAGATGAAGGAAGATCAGCTGCTTATAACTCATCATGTTGGTGATGTAATCAGTATTCTGCAGAAAACCACTCATCACCTATTTGATCCTGATGAGCTATTGACGGTAATGCATTTCTCTGCAGTTTCCTTTTTCCCCCTAAAGAAATTTTTATTTTCGTCGTGTCAAACCATCAGTAAATGCATTAACGAAAAACTTTGACTAATGTGAATATAAAAATAGATAAGTCATTCCCTATTTACAGAGAACAGATCTGTCACAAATGATTAATTGATGTAAAAAGATAGGTTCACATAATTTCCAAATCCGTGAATACCAGTTTCTGAAATGATTTTCCATCTAATATGACATCCACGCTATTGCAGGTGGCCTTTGATCAGATAGGTTCAATGACAACCAACACGATATCAAAGCAAAGGAAAAAGCAAGAACCAGCGGTGATGAAAGAGCTCGATCAGAGAGTCAGAAGGCTAAATTCCCTAAAACTGGACGAGAAATAGCATTTGCTGCATCGAGCTGATCAAGCTTCAAAAATGTCGGGCACCCTGTTAGGGGCATTGTTCCCCTCGGGAAGAAAGAAACTGAAACTGTTGTCTCTCATCTGCGTTTCTGTATGAACGAAACAACCAAGTAAGAGAGACTGCCTGTTGTGTATTAGCATGTTGTAGTAGGAGGTGATCGAATGTAAATTTGGAACTGTTACCGTATACATGATTAGATACGCTGCAAATTCGGGCATTGACGTATTTTTATGCCCTGTAATTTTTGCTTCAACGTTGTTTGTGTCTATAAATTTCATTGAATGAAATTCAATTTGTTGTAGAAAATTTATTCTACTCACAAAAAGAAACTACAAAAATGGTTATTTGTGGAATGCAGAAATGGTAATCTGTGAAGAAATGTGGCATGATCACAATCACACCCCTCCTCTTCGGAAGATCCATGCAATTGTACCGGTGCATAAATGCTCAGGCAGCGCTACGATCATAATCTTATGTGTCCCATACGCTGATTGAAATTTCTTCAACACGATCAATATTTTCGTAGACATATCGGAAAAAATCAAAGAAAGATTTGGAAATATATCGGAGAAACTCTTAAATCTCAACGAAAACATCGATATACAAATTTGTTGAAATGTTGATTTTGATATCAATATCGATACTAGTTGCTTCAATGAAAATAATGAAAATTTTAAATTAGATGACATAAAAGAATTTCATCAATATTTAACCGATATATAAAAATATCGACGAAGTTTCTCCCTTTCATATCTTTTTCTGATAACATTCTGCACAGGAGTTTCCCCGCAACGATTTTTTTTTTTTTGTGTGGACAAAGAATAAAAAAAATATGAATTTTATTTTGCAATAAAAAAGACGGATATTTTTCATTTTCCACAATTAAATAAAGAAAAACTCAAATCTCCCTCCGACCCTTCTCCTTCAATCCAAAAACCGTTACACTGAACACACCAGAATGCTCACTTTCTCCAAACCCACCCGCCGCCACCCTGCCGCCCATCATGCACCCAAAGCCCCGACCCACTAAACCCCCAAACCCGACCCGATGACCCAAAACCGGCCGTCTTGGTCCATCGATCCCGAGCTGGATGGGATCGACCTCGACCCCTCCGACTTTGCCGCCTCCGTCGCCCTCAAGAAAGTCCCCAACGGCGACGTTTTCGAGGCCTCACGTGCCGGCGATGTTGACCGCCTCGCGTACCTGTTGGAGTCCGGAGTCAACGTGAACGCACGTGACCAGTGGGACTCGGTGGCTCTCTACTACGCGTGCCTCGCCGGACACCTCGAGGCCGCCCGGATGCTGCTCGAGAACGGCGCCATATGCTCCGAGCACACCTTCGACGGCGACCGATGCCACTACGCCGCGCTTAATTTGAAGGTGCGGAAGCTATTGAAGGCGTTTGAGGCCAGGCCCCCGCCGCTGAACCCCTTACAGGCCGCCATGAGGGAGACCTTCTTGGGATGCGGGGCGAATAGGGCTTATTTGGAGCAGGCTGATGATGCCCACATTGAAATTTCAGGTATTTTGCTTGTTTATTGTGTGAATTGGTGCTTGCAATTGAATGGTTTGAAAATTGAAATGTTGGTTTCTAAATTGGAATGGGTCGGTTTCGAATTCAGCAAGAAGCAATGGGTTGGTTTCAAAAATTTAACAAGAATTAATGGGTTGGTGTTAATTGTTAGCTGAGGGGTTGTGAAATGCTTGCTTTTGGAATGTTGGCTACCTAATATCCAGGTTCTAAAAGACGTTATGTGCTAGTCGGGCAGTGGGCTAGGGCCTAACGGTTAGGTGGGACTTAGGCGGGCTAGGCGGATTTGAGTAAATCTATTATATTTCGTGTTAAATAAGTGTCCGCTTATCCTTAACATATATATACTTTCATCATAAACTACAAAATAAAATGACATACATATTATGAAGTATTGGAACATAATGAAAATATGGGGAACAAAGATCTAATGCGTGTTTATTTAAGTATGCAACAAGTTTCTCACAATTTATTGAAAAAAATAAAATGCAAAATGAAAGTTATCTATTTTCTGTCTAAGTGAGTCGCGACCTAGGCGGGTGCCTAAGCGGGTCTGGACGGGCTAGGCGGGTGCCGAGGCAGTCTAGACGGGCGCCTCAATAAGTCTAGACACCTTTTCTTAATTTTCAAACGCCTAAGCATTAATCGGGACGATGGTCAGCCACCTAGCGCCTAATATCTATGAGAAGTAAATGGGTTATGAGAACTTTAATGTAGGTAAGACGAAGAATTTCGTAGTTAGCCGACATTCACCTCTCCCAGACCCTGCGTAAAGCGGGAGCCTTGTGCACTGGGTACGACCTTTTTTTATTTTTTTATTTCTTGAGTCTTGGCCAAAGTAGTGTGAGGATTGGCTTTTGTAAAACATAGTTAGCATGAAGCTTGAGACACCCCTTTGTGTTCTTATTCAGTAGTGAAGAGGTGTTAAAGTTTACGTCTTTCTATTTTCGTTTCTGTTTTCGGAAATGTAAGGATAAAGAAGATGTCATTGGCTCTAACTTTCTGAAATCTAATTGTATTGATTAATGCTTTTCATTTTCATTTATGTTAAAGCCAGCCAGGACATGCTACTAAATAAGGTGTAAAAGTATACGGCTTTCTGTTTTCGTTTCTGTTTTCTGAAATGTAAGGATAAAGAAGATGTCATTGGCTCTAACTTTCTGAAATCTAAATGTGTTGATTAATGCTTTTCGTTTTCATATATGTAAACGTCGGTCAGGAGTCAGGACATGTTGTATAACATATTTTTCATTCACAAGTGATATGCATGTTAACTTGGGAGCAGCCTCTCCATAAATGGGGGTAAGGCTAGCCGACATTCACCTCTCCCAGACCCTGCGTAAAGCGGGAGCCTTGTGCACTGGGTACGACCTTTTAAGTGATATGCATGTTAAGTGACACTGGGGCATTTGATGGTCCTGAGTAGGTTTTCAATCCAATGATGGGTCCAGTTTCAACTACTTCCCTCCAGATGTGATATTTTATGTTCAAGGTAGAGCCATCGAAGCTCACAGAGTCATCTTAAGTGCCCGTTCACCATTTTTCAGAAGAAAGTTTGCGACTGATTGGAAGCATCGCAAAGAAGTAAGATTTGCTAGGGAGAAATTGTCGTATCCTGCTTTATACAGTCTCATCCATTTCTTTTACTCAGACAGACTAGAGGTTGCTGTAGATGATATGGAGGATGTTGTGAGGATCTGCAAAGTATGTAAATGTGAATCTTTACAAAGGATTCTAGAGAAAGAACTGATTCACCAAAAATATGCTGATTACAAATCATTAAGTGAGATAGACAGCTCTAAAAAACGGTTCATCTTACAAGGCCTGTTTCTTCCTGAAGAAGATCGGCTTCCTGCTTCCTTGCATAAGATCCTTCAGGTCTCTCTTGCTAATTCCACCCGGCAACCCAACCTAAACAATGGGGTCGAAGAATTAATATCGTGTGCTGGTACCATGCAAATCAATGATTTAGAAAATGATCTTGCGGATGTTTGTGCAAGAGTTGATAAAAAGAATTTCCGATGCCATCAAGTGGTTCTAGCATCAAGATCGGAATATTTTAAAGCAAGATTATCCCGTATGATGGACTTTCATGAAGGGAAAGATGATACGCCCATTGACACCCTTCCATGTCTTGAGGAACATGATTTGAGCACAGAAGCATTTGAGAAAATGATCGAGTATATGTAAGTGTTCCTTTTTCTTTTTCCTGAAGGAGAATAATCATAGTGTCAGAAATGAATTAGAATGTTATGAAGTAAATATACTCCCGGAATTTGGCATTTCGGCTATTTATTTGATCAATATGATGACCAGAAATTTAGTACCTAGTCAGCATTCTTGTACTGTTGTGCCATCAAACTATGTTTTAGTTCTTTGGATTGTTTGTGTCTGCCAACTTATTTTGACTCTTTGGTTGGTTCAGGTACACGGACGAATTGAAGGATATAGACCCTAATCAGGTAGCTTAGATATTAATTGGAGCTTCTAGCATCAAAGAAATAATAGAAAATTAATAAAAAGCCCCTCACAAAACTTTTTTTTATTCAAAAACGCTTAAAACAACTTGTTTTTATCATTAAGGGCACCTTTTTCTATTACTAAGGACATTTTTTTTTCAAAACCCTCATGAAGTGTGTTTCCCTTTTTTTTTTTTTTGTCTCTTAATAGTTAATAATTAGAGAAGTTGTCCAAGTGTTTTTTCAATAAAAAAAAGTTATGTGAGGGACTTCTTATTAGTTCTCCAAAGAAATAATGGATCTTGTAACCTTATTGAAAAGAAAGTTTGTGTTATGTTTTTAGTCTAATAATCGTCGTCAACTGAGCAGGCCGGGGAATTATTTGATGCTGCTGCTAGATATTTACTGTTTCCTCTTAAACGTGCGGTAGCTGATGTACTACTGCCGCACCTGGAAGAGGCCTCACCTGCAGAACTGTGCCATTGGCTGCAATTGTCAGACATGTATGGTGCTCCGTATCCCCTACTCCTACTTTCCCTTCCTCTGATATTTTGATCGGTAGCAGTAATCGTTAGCCTTGAACTCAGACATGTTACAATCTTATGATAATCACATTTGTGTGTAGGTACGACGTGCCGAAGATAAGGGAATTTTGTCTCGATACCATAGCTTGTAATTTTGAGACATTTGCCGAAATGAGTGAGTTCCGAGCAATGCTGTTGACTCTGCCTCCACCATCCGGGGATTCATCTTTTCGGACTACTGTTCCAAGTGCACCAGGAGCTGAAGTCAATACGGACCAGTGCAACCTTCTCGATGACTTGCGAGAAAAATGGCTTGAAGCTGAAGCTGCTGAGCTTGACAAGAGAGACGAGAGTGCGTTGATTTTCGACAAACGCCTCGAGATGCTCATGGTTGTCGCAGAACGAGAAAAATCCGATGGTTTTGCCAACGACGGTATTCCTAATGGTCCTAGAACATCTTTATACCCTTATGCTACTACCCCCATGTCAAGTGAACAAAAACATGAAAATGTAGACTAGCCAATTTTTTTCCTGGGAAATTGGGTGAAATGTAGATTTTACAATTATCAATTGCCACAGTGATCTAAATCTCTCTGCGATATTATGCGGGTGGTGGATTCATTAATTAGGGGTCTCTCATCCATCTTATTCAGAGGAGTGTAGTGTATTAAAATTTATATGGACTTTTGTTGAGTTTTAAAGTGATAGGCTTATACGGATTTAGTAAACTTTTACTGACTATTATAAACTCTATAAAATTCCATAGACTTTTGATGATATACTTTTGTGGAAAATAAATTAATTAAATGCAAGACTTTTGCAGAATTTTGAAGAGTTTCATGCTATAATTTTTAGTTTTTTTTTTTGTTATTATGACTATGATAATGGTAGACTATGATAATAGTAGAAGTATCACCTGATTATTGTTGGCAAGACGGTGGAAGTAAAGTTGGGGGGTCTTCGGTGGCCACGATAATAGTAGGCGCGGTGATTGTGGTGGAGTAGGGATGGGGGCGGTGGTGTGGGGTGGTGATGATGGCAGTAAAGGTGGCAGTCATAGTAAGGGTGGCGATGATGTTTATGGCAATGACGGTGTTGGTGACAGCGGCGATAGTGATAGTTTTGGAGGTGCGGATGGAGGAGATAGTCATGGTTAGGTGGTGGTGTAAGTAGTGATAATGATAGTCGTTCATTGGCATTATGGTGGAACGTGGAGTATATATTCAGAGAATTGAGAAAAAAGAAATCTATTAAAAACTTTACTCAAGGTCCATTAAAATCCATGACCTTTTAACAACAACAACAACAAAGCCTTTTCCCACTAAGTGGGGTCGGCTATATGAATCCTAAAACGCCATTGCGCTTGGTTTTGTGTCATGTCCTCCGTTAAATCCAAGTACTCTAGGTCTTTTTTTAGGGTCTCTTCCAAAGTTTTCCTAGGTCTTCCTCTACCCCTTCGACCCTGAACCTCTGTCCCGTAGTCACCTCTTCGAACCGGAGCGTCATTAGGCCTTCTTTGCACATGTCCAAACCACCGTAACCGATTTTCTCCCATCTTTCCTTCAATTTCGGCTACTCCTACTTTATCTCGGATATATTCATTCCTAATCTTATCATTTCTCGTGTGCCCACACATCCAACGAATCATCCTCATCTCCGCTACACCCATTTTGTGTACGTGTTGATGTTTCACCGCCCAACATTCTGTGCCATACAGCATCGCCGGCCTTATTACCGTCCTATAAAATTTTTCTTTGAGCTTCAGTGGCCTACAACGGTCACACAACACGCCGGATGCACTCTTCCACTTCATCCATCTAGCTTGTATTCTATGGTTAAGATCTCCATCTAATTCTCCGTTCTTTTGCAAGATAGATCCTAGGTAGCGAAAACGGTCGCTCTTTGGTATTTCCTGATCTCCGATCTTCACCCCTAACTCGTTTTGGCCTTTGTTTGCACTGAACTTGAACTCCATATATTCTGTCTTTGATCAGCTTAGACGAAGACCTTTAGATTCCAACACTTCTCTCCAAAGGTTAAGCTTCACATTTACCCATTCTTGAGTTTCATCTATCAACACTATATCGTTTGCGAAAAGCATACACCAAAGAATATCATCTTGAATATGTCTTGTTAACTCATCCATTACCAACGCAAAAAGGTAAGGACTTAAGGATTGTTGATGCACAAAATCAGTGAGGACTTTGGTACAACAGAAAGTATTAAGTTTGTGATTTTCGCTAGATTGCTCTGGTCATTAGTGTGGATAAGTATGTAAATGGATAGAGACAGGAAAGCAAACACAAGATGTACGTGGTTCACCCAGATTGGCTACGTTCACGGAGTAGAGGAGTTCTCATTAATTGTGAAGGGTTTACATAAGTACATAGGTTCAAGCTCTCCTTTAGTGAGTACAAGTGAATGATTTAGTACAAATGACATTTGGAAATATTATGGGAAAATGATCTCGTAATCACGAAACTTCTAAATACCGAACTGTGGTATCGTCTTCACTTGCCCTATCTGTCTCATAGGTAGATGTGACATCTTCTTTGGAAGTACTCTTCCTCCATCCAGGGGTGATATCTTTAACTGGTGGAGATGCACAAGGTAATGTATCAATTTCACTTGAAGCTTACTTGTAGTTTCAGGCTTAGTCAAGCGCGATACCAACCATGTAGTAGGATCTGCTAAAAGAGGTGACAGACAAGGTAAGCAATCAGAGCTCCAAGCAATCAGTCCCAGATCAGAAATTTGATTTCGAGTTCCGGCTAATTGTTCTCATTCTCCCTATCTTGCAGACAGCATGAAGGATAAAGAGAAGAAAAAGAAGAAGAGATGATATGAGATACTTTTGCTTTTGAATAAGTAACTTTCCACAGGATTATTCTTGAACTGGGCTGGAGGGTTTTCTGGTTTCCTCCAGAGTATAAGGCCGACTGAAGAATTTGAGGGTTAAAACAAGTCCATCAAATCCAAAGTACGTTCGACCCTGCTGATATGAGATACTTTTGCTGTTAACAAAGTAGTGGATGTATCGGCACGTGCTCTGTTACGCTTGTCTCCACATGCTTCCTTGTATCCTTCTCACTTGCCCTATCTGTTCCTCAGGCAGATATGGTATCTTCTCTTGAAGCATAAGATGTTGAAGATGAGTACTCGAGAGCAATGCCAAGTAAGTAATCAGGTAAGGGGTTCCAGGCAGTCAGTTCCTGACTGGAAGCTTGATTCCAAGTGCTGACTGATTGCTCTCTTTCTTCTTGTCTTGCAGGTAAGAACAAGGCCAAAGGAAAAGACAGGGAAAAAGCATGATATGAGATATTTTTGCTTTTAACCCTGATGATATGAGATATTCTTGCTCTGGTGTAGCTTGTTTGTAGAGTATTTCGAGAGGCTTCGTTGAGAGTGCCCTCTCAGATATGAGGAAATGTTGAGCATTTTTGCAAGTCTGCCTATCCGTTGAGGATGAAGGTTGACATATATATGAGTCTCCTTAACAACAAGTAGTAATGTTATTCCTTTACCCTGCTTGGTCATAGCACGGTAGTGGGAGCTGTCAGCTTCACGTGTTTTAACTCTGCCAGAGCATTTTGAAAAAATGGTCTGTGGTATCTGGAAAGCTGATGTTGCGTGTGAAGATTACAGACAAGCTTTATCCAAGGAGATCTGGCTCTCGAAGTTGAGAAAGCGGTGCCTCTTCGGTTTTCGAACAAGTAATCATGTCGGGGGTCTGTCTCTCGAGATTCGGAGAACGGTGCTTCTTCAATTTTTGAGAAAACAATCCTGTTGAGAGTTTGGCTCTCGAGATTCAGAGAGCGGTGTCTCTTCGATTTTTGAGAAAGTAATCATGTTTAGAGTCTGGTTCTCGAGATTCGGAGGGCGGTGCCTCTTCGATCTTGGAGCAAGCAATCTTGTTGGGAGTGTTTTCTCGAATGTGAGTAAAGGTTGGGCATGTTTGATAGTCTACCTTGCCACGGAACATAGAGGTTGACACACAGGGACTTTCCAATTATCCAACAGTGGTCTTGTTCCTTTACCCTTGTGGGTAATAATATGGTAGCTAGACCTTCAAAATTCATGTGTCTAAACTTTGTTAGTGCTGTTTCTTTGCTATTCTTTTACCCTTCTTGGTCATAGCGATGTAATGAGAGCTGCAAGCTTCACGTGTCTAAACTTTGTCAGAGATCTTTGGCAAAGTTATCTGTGGTACCCATGAGCTGATGTTGCGTGTGGAAAATGGATGATTGAACAGTAAGATTCACGTGCTTTCTACTTCACCAGAAATCTTCGACAGAATGCCCGTAATTTTCGCAAAGCTGAGTGTGCATGTGACAGGTGCTGACAAGGCTGAAAAAGCAAGTGCTTCCTCGATTTCTAAGATCGGCCCTCGTGGTCTCTGAGCAGCCCAGCTTTTGAGAACACAAGCGCCTCTTCGATTTCTGAGATCGGCCTTCGTGGTCTTTGAGCAGCCCAGCTTTTGAGAAAGCAAACGCCTTTTTGATTTCTGAGCAGGCGCCTCTTCGATTTCTGAAGCTCCGTCGAGTGCAGATTTTTATAGAGGCTGGCATTAAGTTTCAAAGCACACTTGAATCTCCACCAGTAGAAGCTCCCTTCTTGCATTTCTAAGATCTTGATTTGTCCGACCTCTTCTCTCTTCAACACCTTTGAAAATGTCTGGCCCTTCCGACCGTCGTTTTGACTTGAACCTTGTTGAAGAGGCAACCACGCCTTCTCCAGACAACATATGGCGCCCATCATTCTTATCCCCTACTGGTCCTCTTATCGTTGAGGATTCCGTGATGAAGAATTATATGACCGTTGTGGTGGTGGCCAGGAACCTTCTCACTCCCAAAGATAACAGACTACTTTCCAAACGATCTGATGAGTTGGCTGTTAAGGATTCTCTGGCTCTTAGTGTTCAGTGTGCAGGTTCTGTGTCTAATATGGCCCAACGCCTGTTTGCTCGAACCCGCTAAGTTGAATCGTTGGCGGCTGAAGTGATGAGTCTCAAACAGGAGATTAGAGGGCTCAAGCATGAGAATAAACAGTTGCACCGGCTCGCACATGACTATGCTACAAACATGAAGAGGAAGCTTGACCAGATGAATGAATCTGATGGTCGGATTTTACTTGATCATCAGAGGTTTGTGGGTTTGTTCCAAAAACATTTATTACCTTCGTCTTCTGGGGATGTACCGCGTAATGAAGCTCCAAATGATCAACCTCCGATGTCTCCTCCTTTTAGGATTTTGTCCAGTACTGAGGCTCCGAATGATCCCCACCGGTGCCTTCTCTTTCTGGGGCTCTACCGACTGCTGAGACTTCTCTTAAGCAGCCTTTGTGAAGGCTATCTCTTGTTTATTTATTTTGACTCATGTAAATGTACATATTTGTAACTTATCAGAGATATCTAAATAAGCTTTGTTTCATTTCAACGTATTGTGTTAAATACACCAAAGCCTTCTTCACAAGTTCTTTGAATTTTTCTTTTGTTGAAACTTGTATGTTGAAGCTTTGTGAGTGGAGCATGTAGGTTGAGGTAGTGTTCCCATAATTTCCCGAGTGAGGAAAACTTCTCGGTTGGAGACTTGAAAAATCCAAGTCACTGAGTGGGGTCGACTACATGAATCTTAAAACGTCATTGTGCTTGGTCATGTGTCATGTCCTCCGTTAGAACTAAGTACTCTAAGTTTTTTCTTAGAGTTTTTTCCAAAGTTTTCCTAGGTCCTCCTCTACCTCTTCGGCCCTGGACCTCTGTCCCGTAGTCGCATCTTCTAACTGGAGCGTCAGTAGGCCTTCTTTGCACATGTCCAAACCACCGTAACCGATTTTCTCTCAGCTTTCCTACAATTTCGGCTACTCCTACTTTACCTCAAATATCCTCATTCCTAATCTTATCCTTTCTCGTGTGCCTGCACATCCAACGAAGCATCCTCATCTCCGCTACACCCATTTTGTGTACGTGTTGATGCTTCACCGCCCAACATTCTGTGCCATACAGCATCGCCGGCCTTATTGTCGTCCTATAAAATTTTTCCTTGAGCTTCAGTGGCATACGACGGTCACACAACACGCCGGATGCACTCTTCCACTTCATCCACCCAGCTTGTATTCTATGGTTGAGATCTCCATCTAATTCTCCGTTCTTTTGCAAGATAGATCATAGGTAGCGAAAACGGTCCCTCTTTGGTATTTCCTGATCTCCGATCCTCACCCCTAACTCATTTTGGCCTCTATTTGCACTGAACTTGCACTCCATATATTCTGTCTTTGATCGGCTTAGGCGAAGACCTTTAAATTCCAACACTTCTTTCCAAAGGTTAAGCTTCGCATTTACCCTTTCTTGAGTTTCATCTATCAACACTATATCGTCTGCGAAAAGGATACACCAAGGAATATCATCTTGAATATGTCCTGTTAACTCATTCATTACCAACGCAAAAAGGTAAGGACTTAAGGATGAGCCTTGATGTAATCCTACAGTTATGGGGAAGCTTTCGGTTTGTCCTTCATGAATTCTTACGGCAGTCTTTGCTCCTTCATACATATCCTTTATAGCTTGGATATATGTTACTCGTACTCATTTCTTCTCTAAAATCCTCCAAAGAATATCTTTTGGGACCCTATCATACGCTTTTTCCAAATCTATAAAGACCATGTGTAAATCCTTTTTCCCATCTTTATATCTTTCCATCAATCTTCGTAAGAGATAGATTGCCTCCATGGTTGAGCGCCCTGACATGAACCCGAATTGGTTGTCCGAAACACGTGTCTCTTGCCTCAATCTATGCTCAATGACTCTCTCCCAGAGCTTCATTGTATGACTCATTAGCTTAATACCCTTATAGTTCATGCAATTTTGTACGTCGCCCTTATTCTTGTAGATAGGCACCAAAGTGCTCTTTCGCCACTCATTTGGCATCTTCTTCGTTTTCAAAATCCTATTGAAAATGTCAGTGAGCCATGCTATACCTGTCTCTCCCAAGACTTTCCACACTTCGATCGGTATATCGTCTGGGCCTACTGCTTTTCTATGCTTCATCTTCTTCAAAGCTACAACCACTTCTTCCTTCTTGATTCGAGGATAAAATGAGTAGTTTCTACACTCTTCTGAGTTACTCAACTCCCCTAGAAAAGTACTCCTTTCATGTCCTTCATTGAAAAGGTTATGAAAATAACCTCTCCATCTGTCTTTGACCGCGTTCTCTGTAGCAAGAACCTTTCCATCCTCATCCTTGATGCACCTCACTTGGTTTAGGTCCCTTGTCTTCTTTTCCCTTGCTCTAGCTAGTTTATAGATATCCAACTCTCCTTCTTTGGTATCTAGTCGCTTATACATATCGTCATAAGCCGCTAACTTAGCTTCTCTCACAGCTTTCTTCGCCTCTTGCTTCGCTCTTCTATACCTTTCACCATTTTCATCGGTCCTATCCTTGTATAAGGCTTTACAACATTCCTTCTTAGCCTTCACCTTTGTTTGTACCTCCTCATTCCACCACCAAAATTCCTTTTGGTGTGGAGCAAAGCCCTTGGACTCTCCTAATACCTCTTTTGCTACTTTTCGGATACAACTAGCCATGGAATCCCACATTTGGCTAGCTTCCCCCTCTCTATCCCACACACACTGGGTGATTACTTTCTCTTTGAAAATGACTTGTTTTTCTCCTTTTAGATTTCACCATCTAGTCCTTGGGCACTTCCAAGTCTTATTCTTTTTTCTCACTCTTTTGATATGTACATCCATCACCAATAAGCAATGTTGATTAGCCAAGCTCTCTCCCGGTATAACTTTGCAATCCTTACAAGTTATACGGTCCCATTTCCTCATTAGAAGAAAATCTATTTGTATTTTTGACGACCCACTCTTGTAGGTGATCACATGTTCTTCTCTCTTCTTAAAGAAGGTGTTGGCTAAGAAGAGATCATATGCCATTGCAAAATCCAAGATAGCTTCCCCATCCTCGTTTCTCTCCCCAAAACCATGGCCCCCATGATAACCTCTAAAATCCCTTAAAATAAATGAAAAACACCTGGATTTTTGTAGACTCACAAAAAGTCAACTGAATACCACAAGATTTCATATACAAATTAAAAGTTGTAAAAAGTCTATCCAATACAAGGTGACTTTTGTTAACTTCTTAAAAGTCTATATTAAATACACTTGAATTTAAGAGTAAAGAAAAGTACATAAAACTCCATATACAATACAACTCCTTATGTAGATTAACGTAGAATATCGTTTGCATTAAAAAAGAAAACCAATCAAAATCAAATGACCACAATATCAATTAAAAAGAATAATAGTTTACAAAAAGTAAAAGAAAGGTGAACAAAAAATGATTTCTCTCTAATAAAAATTTACAAAACTCTTTCCTTATACTTGTTTATCTGTGTTTTACAAGCCCCTTAACAAGAGAGCGTCTGATAAATCATAACTGCAACCAAGTTTCCTCTTATTCCTCCTCTCTGGAAACAAAAAAACTGAAATGTGAAGGACTGAGGATATATCCCCTCATTTTTCATCAGAAGTGTCCGTTTTTCGATTTTCGACCTTCGAGGGATTCTCGTGTTCTGTCTGTGGGGAGGTATGGTTTGAAGCATCCACGGACAAATTAGAGACTGCACTTGCCAAAGCTGCTTCCTTCTCGCCATCAGCAGAAGCTGTAGGGGACCCGTCAGGAGTGGTAAGGTTTGATTCCGCCTCCCCTCCCGGTTGCTGCAGACTCCAGTACATGATGCTTGCAGTCAAAGTAAGCATCATCTTCTGGTTTACCTGTCATACCAAAGCACACAACAGTTAAATTCGGGTGTTTACATATACCAACTAATCAATAATCCGCTGAAGACGGTAAACTAAGGTTTGGGTTAAAACCAGTTTTCAACTGAATAATCATGTTACTTCACAGACATCGGTTAACGGTCTTCTTTACTTGAAAGCAGTTTGAACATAAGCAGAAACATATGAGAAATAAATACGACTTAATCAGAGGCCAGACGGGACAGAAAGTACTCGATGTTTTCATATATTCGAGTCAAGATGAAACAGATGAGTATGTTATAAGTATTTTGATCAACTCTAATACTCATACCTCTATAATGTCCTCTGGTAACAAGAAAATGGAGCAACCTAGCTTTCTGGCCACACTGATTATATACGTTGCATTCAACTTCTTATCTTCCTCTGCAATATTGATGATAAGGAAGTTAAAAACTTGAGTGGTAACGAGAAGAACATGACGTAGAAGTGAAACGTTTCCCACTGTAATTCTATATACATGTTCATGTCAAATTGTCGATCCCTACGAAGCCAAAAGCCTGCTAGCTCGATACAATAACTTATTAGCAAGTACAATGTAACAAGTGTACAAATAATATTGTAAGAAAAAACCTTCATGAACAACAAAAATTAGCATACCAGTTTCCCCCTTTGTGGCAAGACTCCAATTCACCACCCTTGGCTCCACAGAACTAAGAAGCTCGAGGAAGAAAACTCCACTTGAGAGATTTTTATCCTAAAATTTGAAAGTTCAGTAAAAACAAAACCATAAATAAAAGCTGAATCACCAACCATGGGATCAAAGCTGTCAGTGAGAACAGCTATTGTCAAATTAATTACCTTGAAACTCTCCACTTGGGAGTTTCTACCCGCCTGCTTAACTTTTTTGTTCGCCCAATTTAGAATGTCAGCGTCAGTAATCTCTTTACCCGCTTTATCTTGGGAGTGGGATCTCAAGTTTCTCAAGAGTTGAAGCATACTAAACCTCATCAACTGCCATAAAAATGCTGCAGAGGTAGAAAATTTGATAAGTTATCACTTACATCATAAAAAGTATGAATTGACAGAAAGGCCATGGCCGCAGTTTGTCTGCGCACAACCAGAAACAAAAACTTCAGTCTTTTACTTTTGTCAAGTCGATCAGAAAACGTACAGTTCTAAGAAAGTACCATAATTTTTAAGGTTTGCTTGGATGCAAAAATTGAATATTGTGGTTATACCAAGATAGAACATTAAAGAAAAAAACTCTTCAAACTTACCAAGTACGAGCTTCTTATTTCCTTGCACAATATCATTCCCTGCTACATTCACAAGGGAGAAATTTAATTGCTTTCCAATCTCTATAACTTGGTTGGCATTCTCGACTTTTCTAAATGGCATTTTTATTGGAGGCTTTGATGCCTTCTTCCAGTTGACTGATCCTGAAGAAATTTTGTCAAGCACTTCTAAAAGAACCCATCTGCAAACATTAACCACGGGTCAACCAGGCACAACCTGTATGTGCTTCGAAGGGGTAAGTGTGAGAAGGAATTGAAAATCTCACCCATTTCTGACATCTTCGAAAAGATTATTGACATAGGTAGCAGTTCCAAGACTGTTAATCCAGAGCCGGAAGCATCTCTCTTCTCGAGAAGTTTCAGCATCATCTGTCATCATCTCAGCAAAGGACATTTTTTTACTATCAGCAGACAGGCCATTTCTGCAATAAAAACGCCACACAGGATTAACACAGCATAATTATTTTGCAATAGAGAAAGCCAAATTTGCAAGCTCAAACTAAAGCACTTGGGAAATACTGTTTCTTGCCTGTGCTGGAAAATTTGTGCAACAAATGCAAGGTTAAGATTTGGTGAGCCCTCAACAATGTCTTTCGGAGTAAGGTATCTTTTGCAATCCAATTTCTCTGCTTGCTCAAGAACCAGGTTTGCTCTTGCTGTAGGATCTTTCATATCCAAGGCAGCGGGGCCCGAGTGCTCTGGTGCAAGAGCATTAAGCAGGTAAGCATAAGCCTCTCCATCCTGAAAATGTGTTGAGATTATTACACGATCATGAGGACAAGAAAAAAACTCAACAGACTTTAAAACAAAAGGAAATCATGTCGGATACAAGTTTTCTGAAGAATATTGCTTTTATTTATAAGCCAGCAACAAATTCTAGTTGCAAGTGAGTCAAATAAGATACGATGTATAATACATATAAAATCTTCTGCCTCCTAACTGATAATCTAGTGGTCAGTTTACTGGAAACCAGAAGTACAATTGTAACACCAATGCTATTTGGTTTATGCATAAAATGCTTATAATTACTAAAGTGGTCAGCTCGCTCGTACCTTTACATCAGAAGAAAAGTTTGTGACTTGCTTTTCGTAGCCAGCTTTCTTCAGATGAAAATTCATCCATTTCAGTAGAACCTTATCGGGTGGCAGACCCAAGAGCTCCTCTACATCCTGTCCACTAACACAATAGCTCAAGTAAGTTTGTGTGTTCATCCACAAACAGAGCAAAGTGTAAATTGAGATCATCCACCCTTATTCAACCGAGGATAAAAGGGAAACAAATAAAAAAGTTTGACCTGGCTGTCATCCACCAATTCCACGAGTTGTGGAGTTTTCTTCAGATTGAGATCAGCTAACAGTTGAATCTGATATTGCCACCACATGAAAAAACAAGTTACAGTTTAAGCCTGGACAGCCCAAATCTTGAATCATTGTGGTTTCTATGAGCTAAAAGACACACAAGAAAAAGGCAAAAAAGATTTCATACAGCATACCTTGATTATTTGAGAAATCAAGCCAAGTACAAGATGGGGCTGCAAATTAAGAATAAGGAGAAAACATTACGAGAAAACGAGGTAACTCAGGACAACAGGAAAGTAACAATAAGATTCCACTAGGTAGCTGGCAGTGCTCAACTTACTCTTGCTTCAACCAAGTCCTGTGTGCCGATATTAACTACAGTACAGCCGATAGCCTTCGCAGAATTAAGACAAAGGGTATGGTTCTCATTCCTCTCCCACGGATTAAGGACTGCTTTAGTGTTGATAGCTCGCTCATCTATAGTCCCAGGAACAGCTATATTGATAAGCTTACTACATCAAGCAACTAAAATAATTAAGAAACTCGAATATATCAGCTGACTCTACTGAGTAGAAAATTATTCAGTGGTTCTGGCTCCCCTACCAGAGTAGTACTCCATCTTTTGCAAGATCAAATAGAGCATTTGTAGATGGATCCAAAGGAAGATACTTCTTCAAGAACGGATCTTCTGCCAGGTAGCCATTAATGTGGGCAACATAAGAAGACTTCTCAGAAGTATTAATTGCGTGGTGAACCGTTGTTGTGGTTGCCTTGAGAAAGGAAGATTGTTTTGAACCACCAGATTTTGCATTTGCACGCGCTTGCAAATTCAAATGTGCCTGCCATTTAGCAAATCTCATTCCATTGTGTCTAACAAGTATCAGAAAATGATGTACAGTTACAAGGAACAAAACTGAAAATGCATGTTCAATAATCTCATTTAAATGAAGGAGGAATGGAACACTTTACTCCATACTCGAAAACTCACCCGAAGATAGGACTCAAAATCAGTATCTTCGCCAGTGTCCTTGCCCGACTCCAATAAGATTGATTTAATCTCATCTTCATTAAACATTTCACTGAAAGCCTTCAATTTCGCAAAAACAGGCGGCAAATCTCCCAATGTGACTCGACCAGACTGATTCCTTATCGAAAGAAACTAAAACCAATGCAACCAATTCCACATATCACCACAAAATTGCCAAATGATCAAATAATTTCTCCAAAATAACGTATACAGCCTAAAAATTGAACAAAACACAAAATGCATAAGTTTGTTAACAAATAAAAAAAAGCTTACTTTCGATTTGAGGGTGCGAAGCTCGACTTGAGTGAATTGGCTCTGCAGCCATGTGTCAGAAACAATCACTCCTTCAAATGCAGACATGTTCCCCCTTGTGCCAAATTCCCGGTACAAAAAAAACTCAAACACTGAATTCCGAGAAACAAAAATCACATATTTCAATCTTCAAATATCCATAAAGATCACAATGTTCGACATTTTAGCATGGAATTATTAATCTGGCAACAACAGAAACACAAACTAGATCGATATATGAAGAGAACCCAATTGAGGAATCATATCACAGATGTAAACTACCATGCACGTCGATCAAAAAATGCGTTTTTAAGATTGACCCAGTAATCGAATCGTACAGTAACGGACATAAACCAACATACGAATCAAAACCCACGTCCGGGAATGGAGTGCACCAGACAGAGACTCAGAAAACAAAACCGAAATTGATGGACTTTCTCATTGTTTCTGCAGAAGTTTGGATGTTCTTCAGAGAGAGAGAGAGAGAGAAATATTTGTGTGCAGATTTGATGAAAGGGAAGAAGCGAAAGTGAGAGAAGGAGAGAAAAACGTGTAGGCGAAAGGACGCGCGGAGAGCCAGGGGGAAGGCAAGTTAGATTAGGAAAATGGAAAAAGCAGAGGAGATGCTATGTCTCTGTATAAGGAGTGTGAGAATGTCTAAAAATATTTTGAGGGAAAAGGGAACACCAAAACCATTCATTTTCCGTGGGAACGTCTGTTCGGCATCTTCTATAAATTTCAAATAATTTATTGTGCTTCCTCGTAAGTAAACACATTAGTGTGAGCACTGTCGCACGTCGGAAAGTTAAAATTTTTTACAATGGTCGGTAAAGAGTTGGATCACATTTGTTGCTTGTTGATTTAGAGACCGTTTGATAATTATTTTATTTTTAATTTTTAATTTTTTGTCAGTATTCAATTTTTTAAAAAATTAAAATTAACAACAAAGGCCAAATTTTGAACAAATTTAATTTTTGTAACAAAGGTCAAATTTCAGTTTTCAATTTTAAAAAAATGAAAATAAAAAGTGAAAATTGAAAACAAAATTATTCTCAAACAATAAGAATTCAAAACAAGATTTCATTCATACCACATTTGCATATTACTCCATTTGAGTGTCTGGCGAACTTCTGCCTTAGCTTAACCCAGTGTGGGCCTCCTGCTAGGGCCCACTATGCCAAAAGCGAGAGAAACCCCATTTCTCTCTTTCTTTCTTTTTACACCCCCACATCGTCACACGGGAGGGAAATGTAAAAAAAAGGATCTTATCAACCTGTTCCGCCCTAAGATAATAAGTTCATGAACTTAGTCTTACTTCACCGTCGAGAAACAAAAGAAGACTTTCATCTCCAAGTTTAACTCAGACGCAGCTCGCTTTGGGTGTGGAGCAGCGTCAAACCATTAGACATATATAAGAAAAGCTGCATACTTTGTTGCCTGGGCTAGAATCTATATGGCCTTGAGGTTGTGCCTGAAATAACGTCGTAGTTTGAAAAGGCAGGTGGTGTCATAAGCAAAAGTAGGGGCAGGTTCACAGCATGACTCGTGGTTGGAAATACATCCCATCTCCCCAAGTTATCTCCCAAGTCACATAATGAGTGCGATACTAAGATGAGAATATAAACTCGGTGACATCCGAAGATGGGAAAATATACTCCGTGACACTCATGTCTTTAAATATACTCCGTGACACACAAGTCAAGTCTTTCTCCTTGTAAAGATCAATTGAGTGAGCAAGGTTTAATCTTTTTTCTACGCAACATGTTTCTCAATGAGACACAGTGAAAACCTGTGCTACTTTCAGTTGCATAACTGCTCACAAGAAGCAAAAAACAGTAGGCGATCCCCAAAACATGAAAAATCTCACATATAGTTATGTATAACTTGTAAGCCAAGCAACACAATTTTTAAGTTAAAATTACAATCATTTTTCACCGCATAAAGAGCAGCAGATCAAACCAAATCCCATTTACTCAGGTAATAAAAGAACTCAAATTCTCATACACAGAGATATTCAGGACCACATATGTCCACGAAAAAATAGTTTCAAATCAAGCAATCAAACGAAAATAAGCGAATCGACCCTCGTAACATAACTTAAAAACAATGTTCGATCAAAAGTGAAGTCTCTCACAAGATCAAGGCCAGGCCACCTGAGACTGCCAAAAGCAAGTGACCCCAAATGCCCCAGCTGATAATCCTGTAAGACGAAGATTTTCCCGGTGAAGATGCTCGAGATGAGCCTCCGTCAGCGGTTGGAGCATCTGCAGCTGGTGCAATGTCAGGAGCTGGTGCTGGAGCTGGGGTTGGAGGAATGTCAGTACCAAAGATTGCCTCGGGTAGAAGAACCTTGTCAACTTGGTAAACTGCAACAGGATCTGTCGAGTACACGCTGCTGCTCACTTTTGTGTTTGACCATCCTGAGGTAAGGTGCGCAGAGCCTGAAGCATCAGTGAAGTTCAAAGTGTAATCTCCGCCGGCAAATGTAGGAATCGGGCTTGATTCGCTGAGGTTTTTGAAGTCAGCTAGAGTGTAGTAATGCGGCAAGGCATGGAATAACATGACGGACTTGAGCTGGTCAGCGGTGAGATTGGACAAAGAGGGCTTCTTAAGAGCTGTGAAGGCACTGTCACTTGGGACAAAGATAGTGATGCCTTCCTCGGTTTTGTTGGCTTGGTCTTGGAAGGTCTCAAGCACTTTGTTGGACTGAAGGTAGCCAAGGAAGGTGTGGAAGGGGCCGGCCACGGTGAGTAAAGCCGTGAGGTTCACAAAATCTGGCGCTGGGGCTGGGGCTGGAGTAGGGCTGAAAGAGGGAGAGGGAGGTTTGGCTTTTTGAGCATATGCTGCTGAAGAACACAGAAGCAGTAGCATGCAAACCACAGGAAGTTCCATTTCGCCCAAAAATCTTGATAGTACTATTTGGCTCTCCAAATTCCTGCAAGAACAAATTCCAAATAGTGAATTAAAATCTCAGTTTAACAAGACATGCAAGGTGGTTAAATACCAATTAACCACTGCTATGAAACAAATGCCAATTAATCAGTGTGAATAATAGAAACTCTTCAGTTTACTCCAAGATCCAAACTTTTGACCTTTCCATTGCACTAGAACTAATTTTCCACAAAAACCAGTTTTCTAACTCTTGGAAAGAGTAAGAAAAACACAATGAACCAGATCTTGATTTACAGTAAAAACAGTTGTAAAAACAGGATAATTACCCATTAAAGATCTAATAGATTAAGCTGAAAGAACAGATGCAGCAGTAAATGAAGCTGCAATGCAGAAACAAGAAAGGCAGGTGAAAATGATTTAGAAATGATCCAATTCCCTGTTTCTGAACCCAGAAAATAAATTAAAAAATGGGAAAAAAAAGAAGATCAAAACTTCAATTTCTATGAAGCAATGATTCACCTTTCCCACACTCACTAGAGGTTTCTCAGTAAAACCCAATTCAACAAATCACTAGAAGAACAAGAGGAAAGACTCCACATTCAAACAATGCACACCAACATATTAGGTCTAGATCAGTTCAAATCAGAATAATACATCACAACACATCAGAGAGATACACACACACACATACATACAATAACACTTAACACAACAGATAATGAAGTAAAGCAGTAAACTTTCAGAAGCTCAAAGAAGTGTAATTGAACACACAAAATCCTGAAAAAAATAGTGGCAGACCTCTCAGAGCAGAGGAACTTAGAGAGAAAATGGAGGTTGGGAATGCAATTAAAGAGTGAAATGTGATGAGGGTATATAAAGTGAGAAATGGGGGGTTTTGTTGGTGAGATAAAAACAAAAGAAAATGTGGGAGTGGGGAATGGAACCAGCTGGTGCAACGGTGGTGGTGGTGTGAAGAGATGTAAAGATGGAAAGAGTGGGGGTAATGCTTAGCAAACTGAGGATGCTTAACATATACAAGTACTTTAATTGGGATGACTTTCACGTACAAGAGAGAGAGAGAGAGAGAGAGAGAGAGAGAGAGAGAGAGAGAGAGAGAGAGGTAGGGTGGGATTTCTATATCACTTAATCTAATCAGTTTTTAAATGCATTGAAAACTTTCTCCCACATTTTCTCATTAAACTATCGTGTCATGCTAGTCTAAGCTAGGTTGGCAACAAGTATCGTTCATAATTATTTATTTATATTAGCCGCATGTTAATAATTTACACTATCCATCATCGCAAAAATGAAAAAAAAAAACTTAATTCAGTGCCGACCTATATTTGGGGATGCAATCCAATGTTCCCATGAGGAAATGCTCAATTCCTTGAGCCCCCAATTCAGTTTGTCTCATACGTTGCATCTTAGCTAATGTAAGTTGTTGATTATGCTCAGTAGTAAGAGCACCAATGAACTAGTCTTGGCTAACATTCTTGTTATTTCATGGGGATATTAGTATCATATTAGTTGAACAATATTAATTGTGTACACATAAAGACCTATTTTTTGTATTTGGGTCGTGTCTTCGTGTCATAGGACAAGTTGACACCCTAGTTTGAGTAGTTGCTTATGCTTTGTAACTGGGTTTTTCTGTTCTCTCACTCTTTGCTTGAGTAACTTCTTGTTATTTACTTGGGTGGTAAATTATGGGGTAGGAGCTAGGAGAAGGACAAAGTAACTAACTTTTACTGTATCAACCAACTCCAAGCAAAGGAAGGAGTATGCGGAAGGACTTCCTACACCCATTGACATCAAGTCCTTGGTAATGCAGATGAAGTGGATTTGAGTTGAAAAATGTGCATATTTGCCTCTTTTTGTTTAAGGATTTGATTTGTTGAAAGGATACAAATGGTCAAATTGAAAAAAAAAAAAAAGAGATTCTTACTTCTTTACCTTTTGTTGGATTTCATTTTTCTAGCTCAAGTTTTGATGATTAATTACTTTGAAGCAAAAGAAACTGTAAAAGTAAAACTAAAGCATAAGTAATGGTTCAAACTCAAGTAAAAAAAATGAAGGCATTTCAGCTATAATGATTTTTGAGATTGACATAATTCCTCAATTTGGTACATGAGATTTGAAATCAATATAAGTGATTCCTAAGTTCGTCTACCATCGCCATCATTGAACAAGAGAAAAGTAATCGATACTCTATTATTGTAATAATTTTTCTAATATTCAGATTAGTATTAACCAACTTTTATCTAATAATAAATTTTTTTTTATAAAGATTTCAACAATTCATTCATATTGCGACTACAAAATACCAAAATTAAATATCGAACTCATTCCAAACGTATATCTCTGTATATCATCTTTGTCACAACTGGGTATCGAAATTGTAAAACACATTGTTGATTTGCTATTGTGATTTACCAAGCTAGAAATAATAAATATATTTTATTTTTTAAAATGTAATCACTTTAAACTTTGGTAAATTAAGTCTTAGATATTTAAGAGGCATGTGAAAGCCAATGGTATTTGCGGTCAAACCAGGTAGTTTACTTTATTAATCGTTTTAAGAGAGGTGGGATTTGTCTTCTACTTGGGGAAAGGTGTGATGGCAATTTTTAATCACACCAATTAGTTGGCTACGAGCAATGTTTTTGCACATGATCCTCGTTTAATTAACTAACCAACATTGTAATCTCAACCTTTTAAAATTGTTTTTTTTATTTGAGTCACATTCCAAATTAAATCTAATAAATTATAAAGAGAAAAATTCGAACATAAATATAAGAGGCAAACTTGCAGGAATTGGGTTTAAATCTAATTGTGTATTTCTGATAATTTTATTGAATCATGAGTAGATGACCAAATCGTCTTTTTGATAAAGAGATTTCTCCTAATATAATAGGGATCGATATTATAAATAGGAGGAGAGTTAAGGAAACTACAACTAAACCATAAGCTAGTTAATAATTAATTTTCTTTTGACCCTACTTGTTGGATGGGTGTTCACCCCAAAGTGCTCCCGGATTGCACGCATACGTGAAGAAAATATAGAGGTTGCACCAAGAAATGGAGAAGATAAGGTCATACCAAGGTAAATTCTGTTTATAAGCCCTTAGCGCAAGCACTAAGCAAGTAAACTACCTTTAAATCAAAGGAAATTTAATGAAAATGGTTTGAAAATTTTGAATTTTAATCAAAATGACAAAAATGTGTTGTAAGTTAATAGTACCAAGAGTGAAATTTTAGTGTAAAAATGTCCTTTTGACACGCCCCAACCCTGATATCCCCACATATTAAGGTAGACACGTGATGGCTGACACCCAAGGATGATGAAGCCATTTAAAACATGCATACAAATAAAATATGTGCAATTAGAACGGTCAAACCATAGCATGAACGTGTTCAGAGCATACAACTACTAAGAATAATATAGAAGGATTACTAGGAAAAGATATGAACAAGGGAATGATACTGATACTGAAGAGACTCGAGGATATCTGTGATGTAGAGTCCTGACGCTGGGATCATGTGTCTCAATCTTAACTCCTGAGGGGGCGCAAAAACAAAAAAGGTGAGTGAACCAAAGTTTATAATAATAATACTAATAATAGGAAAATATTCTATTTCTAAACATAATAACCCCATGTTTTGGAAACACATATATAATATATAGGTTTTATGAAAAACCCTAGCATGCCATGAAAAACCTTCATAAAACATGTGCGTGTAAAATCATGCTCAATAATGCTGAAAACGTCGCTCGAAGGCAAATCCATAAATCTCATCAGTGAAGTACTCAACAAAGGGTATCATAGTCGCTCGAACACAATACATGTCCATCACCCGAAGGTGAAGCTGAATAACATGTCCATCACCCAAAGGTGAAGCTGAATAACATGTCCATCACCCGAAGGTGAAGCTGTATAACCTGTCCATCACCCGAAGGTGAAGCTGAATAACATGTCCATCACCTGTAGGTGAAGCTGAATCGAATAGCATAACATCCATATCGACACTAGCCGTGGCTAGTGAAGTTGTCCAACACCACTTTTGGCAGTGAAGCTAGGGGTATATAATATATCATATCTCACTCCTCCACCATATGTGTCCTATGGCCATATACAATACCCGTGGTGTGCGGATGTGCCGTATGATAACCCACTAGGTAAGTATTGAAAACATAACTCAAAACTTGAGCCAAATCACCAAAGCTCAAGGGTTCAAAATCTCATCGCATAAATCGTATATAAAACATATTCGTAAAACCAAGGGTTTCATATATGCAAAACCAATAATTCATCACCATTATTAAACGTAAATTCGATAAATTATAAATATTTTGTAAAGCAATGTAATTAAATCATGAATTCTATATAAACCATAATAATAGAAAATCCCGAAAAACATAATTAAAACGTATTAAATGAACGAAATATGACATGCATGCTAAGCTAATATTTTATAAAAATATACAAGTTATGAAGGGGTCCACTTACAAGTTTTCCATTGCCCGAAAGCTACTCGAACTATCGAGAATGTGATCACTTCCCACCATTGCGCCTAAACACAATTAGGAACCTATTAGCAAAACTCTACTAAAACATTATAATTTTGGAAAACGGATGGCGGATTCGGATTCGGCACGTCGAGGAACCTTGGGTTTTTCCTCCACGCGCCGCCGCACGTGGCGGTCGGCCACTTCGATTCGCCAGAAAATCTAACAACTCCAAAAATTCCCAAATTTTACAAGAATGAAGATCTTGATGAGAGAACAACTTCCATACCTGCGTCCAATGCCAATTTCGCCGGGAAAAGCCCTAACTTCACTCAAACCCATTGGAAACCTTAAAAATAGGTGGCTTCGATTCAACTTCTCTAGTGTTCCACCGTTTCCATGGTTGGTTGGGTTTTGTTCCTGGGCTCAAGGGAAGGCTAATGGTGGTGGTGGTTGAAAGAATCACCTTCAGAAATGGCGAATCTCCGCCGATCTCCCCCACGTTGCCGCCGATGCTATCCCCTCAAAACCAAGACTAAAAACCATCGGGTTTGGGGTGGAACTTGAAGAAGAAGAGTAGTTGAGTTGATTCTAGGTGGTGGAGATGGCCAATTTGTAGGGAAAAAGTCGGAATCAAGTTTGGTCACACGGGTTAAGGGGGATCTGGCGGTTCCTCTCCATCTCCCATTCTTTCATTTCTCTCATGTCTCTTATCCTCATTGGTTCACTCCCTTCTCATTTTACCTGACTGAGCAGCACCCACCCTCCTTTATCTCCTTATCTTTCCCATCTCCACCGTCCATTTTCTCCTTTCCTTTATTCTGGGCCACACACGTGGCTTCCCCACTGCTCCAGATTTTGCTGGAGCCTTCTAGAAACAAGGGTTAAATTTACTAAAATGCTCCTGACTTTAAACATTAATAACTCATTCGTTATATCTCCAAATTATGTTTTGTTTGCGCACACGCGCTCGTATCGACGAGTACTACCCAAATACATCAAGAAACATATTTTACGTGACACAACAAGACAGTCAACAAAAGTCAACGTATTTGACTCGAAGGGCATTTTCGTAAATTCACATTTTAAAATTATAAAAACTATAATTTTTAGGGACTGGTCGTTACACCTTTTCATTAAAAATGAACAGTACCGAGAATATTTTGTTAAAACTCCCTTAAATAAATGATTTTATCACGCTTTGGAAGAAAGGTATCTAGCCTAAATGCAAAGACGGGCGTATAGGCAGAAGATGTTAACCTAGCAGAAAGCGTGAGGAGGAAGACTTCTTACACTCAAGTTCAAAGCTCTTTATATGTAAATTCGAACATCTTGCACTCAAGTTCAAATCTCTTTATATGTAAATTAGAGCAAATAAAAGTGAAGGCTTATTAGTTGAATTACCTCATGAAACTGCCATTTAGTCTCAATTTACACTTTGGAAATGGTTTTGTCTCACTTTGCCAATGAAATTGCCTTTTCTACTCATTTGGTCTCATTTCACCCAATTCCGTTAAAGAAACGTTAAACTCAAGCCTAATAAATCATTAAATTCAAGTCTAATAAATCATTAAATTCCTTTATCTTCTTTCATAAACCCTAATTTGTTTCGCAAAGAAGATCAGTTGATTGAACTGAAGGGCTGGATGGAGGCAAGACAAAGAGCTGTTGTAAAAAGTGAAATGTCCAAAATACTCTTGAATTTAATGTTTCTTTAACGGAGTGGGGGTGAAGTGAGACCAAAATAGTTGAAAATGACTGCTTCAGGGAGCAAAGTGAGACAAAACTAGTTTGAGGAGTAAATTGAGACTAAATGGCAGTTTCATGAGGCTATCAATTCAGTTAATAAGCCTTAAGGTGAATTAGAACATATCTTAGTCAAAAGCCCTACTCTCACGTTGGTTTGGCTAAGGTCTAAACAAGGGCTGCATTCTAAGCATACCTGGTTGCATTTTCCAACTAAATTAAGTATAAATTGCTTGCATTTCTCCATTTGGTAGGAAGAAAGTAGAAAAACAATGGCGAAGTCAATAAACATTGAAAGTGGACAAGAATATGAGGGATGGGTGAAGAGGTGGGAGGAAGATGGTGGGTTGTTGTCAAAGTGCAGAAAGCAGATAGGATGCCCTAATCAAGCTGATTCAGGCAAATCTGTTTCTGATAAAACAATGGGAGTTCCTTTCAGTTGTGGTTATTCATCTTTCAAATCTTCTTGCACCTACCATTAAATAAAGGATTGACAGAATGTGAGAGCCTGAAAGTGACTGGCTATGAAACCCTAGCTTCAACTTAGAAATGGGGCATCTTGTATCAGGATTTCACCTCAACAACTCTTGTTTTTTCTTCAATTTTTTTATACCGGCGATGTTAGGGAGGAGGAAATCGAGCCTAGGACTTCGAGTGCAGGGTAAATGCTTTTAATTGCTTGATATTCAAGTCTCTAATTGCTTGATATTCAAGTCTCATTGCCAACAACTCGTTTGAGTGTGAGTTTTGAGATACAAGCACTTGTCACCAACCCATTGCAAACTATGCATTCTTAATTGAAGATGTTAATTAAGACTAGCTTAAGGATACTGCATTCTCCAAATAAGTTTCCAAATTTCGATTCTCTTTTGCGTGGGAGAAACAATTAGGGGCGATTTGGATGGAGCAATTCCAAATCTAGGCTAGATGCTAAGATTTGGATAAGAAGAATGAAGAAAACAAATTTAAATGCATCCAACATAGAGCACCAATGCTTTAGAACCACAATTAGAACACAATCTAAGCTCACCTTTTATTGCAGGCAGTAACCAAAGAATCCCCTAAAAAACACACACACACTCTCTCGCTTTCTTTGCAATCCAATGTTACGAAAATTAACAAACTTAGCACAACCATGGAAGTAAGTAATATTTGGGAATCATTAACCGGAAAAAACTTTAAACTAACTGCGGTGTAAAGAACGTCAGCCGTGTGAGAACATCAGCTGAATGGAAGAGATATGCTAGCACTCAGTGGGAAATTCTCTGTTTATTTAGCCCATTCCTTTCGAATATCGAAGGTGTAATTGATCTCCAAGTAACACTTGTTATCATCGTCAAGAAACTGCAATAACAGAAAGACAACAGAATTAGACTTTGTAGTGGCGACTATATTACTGCAGTCAACTGAAATAAGATCATGTAACTTAGTAAATACTTCTCTCTTGGATTGTAAAGACAGTGGCTGTGGTGCCAATGATTCTGACTGGAAATCCTAAGATACTTCAACTAGGCTTACCTTCGATCTTGCAGAATATGATCCTCTGGCAAACATGCCAGAAGGTGTGGTCTCTTCTGGCATCACATGTATGTAAGGCTCTTGCTGAGGACTGAAAGTTCCAATCATCTCTTTTGTGCTGTCGACTGAAATTAAAATCCTCGTGAATGGAACAGTTCAAGTGCACAATATTTCATTTTACAGGAACAATCAGAATTAAGATAGACGGCTTACCCTTGACACCAGTTTTCCAAACAGTGTTGGTGTACTTGAGACCGGATACGATGTTATTGCTAACTTGGAAGGAGAACTTCAGGTTGTGCGGACTACCTTCTTTCAGCGTGAACCATAAGCCTTTGGGTTTCCCATCTCCCGGAATATCAAGAACAATGTCAGGTCTACCAGGAGAAAGGATTGAAAGCTGAATGAACTTCACTTCTGGTTCAAGAGTTTCTGTTGTAAAAGAAGGGAAAGAATTACTATGTGCAAGAAGGAACAAAAAACAATTGAAACAAAAGAGGAACCTATAAAGGGAAGTAAATCAATACAAATTGATCACAGCAATCGAACAGGTATACGGCAGACTTTTAAGAAATTTATAGTCTCCGTGAAGCGTAAAAATATTAGAAACAGAAAGTTAGACCAAATTCTCAATTCTAAATATACATCCTTACCATCAAACTAGTCACCAGTGCTGTTTTTGTAGAATTCTATGATAAAGATAACCTCATTCATGTGGCCAGATTGACAATTTCATTCTACATTGCACAAGTCTACAAGATTGGAGGTAAAAGATTCCAAAAATGTTCTGGTAAAATGACAGATAGGTGAAGAATCACTAGTTTCTCATAAATGTGGCCAATAATTGACAGTTTCATCTCGACATTTCACAAGTTTACAAGATTGGAGGCAAAAGATTCCCAAAAATGTTCGAGAGACAGGTGAAGAATCACTAGTTGTCAAAGTTAAAAAATAGGGAACTTTAACGAAAAGCACCCGGTACTGTTCATTTTAACGAAAAACCACATTTTTACACTAAAAAGTCAATCCTGGTACTATTCACTTTACCCTTTATTTTGTCCTTATTATTAAAACTCAAAGTTTTCAAGCATTTTTCATTAGTTTTCCTTAAAAAATATGGTTGTTTTACTATTAAGTTCAGATACATACCTTATGCTGCAAGATACACATATGCAAAAAGGAAGAAGTGGAAGAATAAGCTCTAAAGTGTTCAGACAGCAACATGTAATCACAGGTTTACGAGAAAGTTGAATTATGTGGCAATGTAGAACTGATATTCATTTTACAATCATGATTCTTGATAACACTGTTCATTCAAACGGAAAATACTACAAATTATGCATAATCATTCTAAATAATGATTTATTTTTGGTATATTATAGGCTGCATAAAGCGATTTCATCGTGTGTGTGTACACGGGAGCTTATAGCCTGAGCACAACGTCTCCGAGATGATCCTTGTTCTATCTTCTTCATATATATGCAACATGACAATTCATGGTAGAATCATAATCAAAATAATGAAAGCATATACAAATTCTCACATGAAAATTTGCTTCAGAAACAAGCTTAACAGGAACATTGACTTAAGTAATGATACGCGTTAAAATACAAACATTCTTAAGATACGAAATCATATTACTGTACAGGAAAGGAAAGGACATCCAATAAAAGTAGAAAAGAAAAAGAGGTTAAGGGAAAGTTACACTTTAATTATTTCCAATTAGTTTCTAACCACTCTGATCATTGCCAATCATCAACAGTGCAAGATTAAAGTCAAACGAAATGACATTTAATAAAATTTTAGTAAAAATAAAAAAGCTGTGCTGATGAAATGAAATTTCATACCTCCAACATTCTCAAAATCCACAGCCCCAAGAAGCTGCTCCTTCCACCTCCTCAAACTCTCATCATCCTGAAACAACAAAGTCAACCAACAATGCGGCCAGGAACGGAGCTAGAAATTTCTTCTAGTGGGGGCAACCGAAAACAACTAAAAAAACTTTAGTATAATATAGTTATACGCAATATGATATTAAAGATAGTTTCAAATGATGATGTATCACAATTCTAATGTTACAAAAATTTCAATATAGTACATGATAGGCGGGAGATGGTTTTCTCGGTTTGAATGACAGAACAAAAGCACTATTGCTATATATTTTTGATAGAGTATAAGTAGAATAAATGTATGTTGAATATTAGATACATATATTTTCTTCAAAGATAACCCGTGTATATTATATAATTGTAGTATGCAACTAAACAAACGAATCACTTTGAGTGAGAGCATATGCCCTAGTGAGCCTTCTTTGGCTCGTCCATGAATGCAGCAAACAAACAAAAGTCAACAACCCAACAATATTAAAAAGGTAGTCTCGAACCCAACAATATTACATAAATAAAATAAAATAAACGTAAAAGATGCACTTTTTTTGCCATTAATTGAGCAGAAAAAAAACAGACCTTATCCTTCTCAATCTGTTCTTTGAGAGTGCATTGGGGACCCAACTGAATTTTACTGCTTCCCTCTTCGTCTTCCTCCTCCTCAGCCGCAGAAACAGAAGTCTCACTCATCTGCCTCCCAATCCCCTCCACTCCTTCATTATCTGTATCATCCTGGTTTTCTTTCTTTGTTTCTTTGTCACTCTTCTCTCCTCCCCCCATCTTCTTGGAACTTGAAATAGCTCCAAAATCCAGAAACTTATCAACTCATCAACCGCCACAAAAGAAACCCACCTAGCTACGGCGAATTGCAGTAGAACTGAACAAACCCATTACACCAAAAACAGAGTTCAAGGTTCTTGCCTTGTGAATTCGAGAGAATATGGAAGAAACCCAGGTGGGGAATTGGGGAAGAAATGGCAGAACTGAGATGATTTGTGTTTTGGGGACAACCCAATAAGGGAAATAATTGTCTGTGTGTTGGGGAATACACAAGAAATAAGACCCTGAAAGCAAAAAAGGAAGAGAAAGAACAAGGCAGAAGGGGAAAATTTGCTCTTTTGTCTCCTATTGCTTTTTCTGTGGTGGGTTGTTGTTGAATTTCTCAAAAGGGATGAGAGAGATTGGGATAATTTGTCAAACCGAATGAGAATTGGTCCTGTGGTGATCCGAAATGAGTGAGAGAGAGAACGTGTAGGTCACTAATGCAGAAGTTTATGGAGATAATGGGGAACGTAAAGTTATATGTATGTTCTGCTCTGAACATTATCCCCTTTATCCCCTGCATGTATGGGGATTTAGGATTTATTGTAGGGACCTACGTGCCATTGAAGGAAATGTAGTCCCCACTCATGAATGTGTCTTCTCTTTTAATTTTCTTATTAGGGGATGCTAATCAATGTTTGTTACTAGAGAAATAATATTGGTAAGGTTGCAAGGTGTTGGATAGAATTGCACCTATTACTTGTGAAAAATGATAAATGATAAGTCATTTCATGCAATGTAGTCTCCACGTACATCAATGATTGGAAGTCACTCGCTCACGCGCCTATAAGTAACTAATCCAAACATAATTTATTTAACATCAGACTTCACGATCAATTAGACCAAAAGCTTAAATTGTTGCAATATCAAAACACCATGATTGATAAAGCTAAACTTAGTGACTCATTTTCAAAAGCGTAACACACAATTTTATAATTGTCAAAACATAAAATAAATTTTTTTTTGAACAAACAATCTACATTAAGGGGAGTAGGGGTGGGCTTAGCCTCACAATGGTTTAGCAATAATCTAGTTTAAATTTCCCTTTAACGAGAATCGAACCTAATACCTCTAATTTATAAGTGAAGAAAAATATTGCTAGACTATAGTACTAAACAATAAAACAAGAAAATTATTACCGTCAATGGTGCCACTGTCATGGCAGACTCTTTGGAAGGTTGGAACCATGGCTGACATAAGAGGCTTTGTAATGAAGGTCTAAAAGCATAAACCCAATCTCTATGCTTTATGGGCTTTATTGCATCTTTCTAGAGGCCATATAGTCCTACAGCCTATGACTTTCTCACAAACTTTTTAAGCCCCCAAGACCGAGGGATTAAAGACCATTTTGTCAACAGCCCTTCCTCTGTTAGCCCTCTTTACCCATCGTTTTATCTCTCTACGAAAAGCAAGAGCCTTCATGCATGCACGCGTCCACAACGAACACAAACGCCGACCTCACGAGTCACGCCTCTCGAACCAGCATCCGACACCATAGATGATAAGGACGACGATGACGACAACCCATTTGTCCAATACTAATTCGAGCTGGAGTTGAGAATTTCGTGGGCGATTTTGGCGTGCTCAATGGCGTCGTAAGTCGGAAAAAGATCGACCGGGAGGTTGGTGCCGCCGATGTTGGAGTAAGATTGAGGGAAAGAGTTCATATGGTGGCAGAAGGAGCAGAACCAGATGCGAGAAGAAGCTGAATCAGTCTTCCTATTTTGTTTTTTTGTTGTAATTCTTTGATAAATTTATGTTATGGCTTTTGGCCTTTAATGATATTCCAATTCCAAAAAATGATGTTAGAGGTATCGACTTCAAGTGCTTTAAGATGCCGTCGAGATTTAATCAAGATGTCGTCGAGATGCATTCGATACGCCGTCGAGATGTCGATGAGTATTTGGGCGTAGGGTTTCGAAACCTCTGATTATAGTGTAAATTTAATCAAAATTAGTAACTGATTGGGTTTAATTGCTCGAAGAACACGAATTTTGTTTAGTGAAGGTTTGTGTTGCAGTGGTCTGAATAGAAAGGGAAGTGTTTGGGTACTTGGGTAGTGACGAATTTCTATTTAATTTATAATATAGAGATAGTTATCACTTACAAGATGCAGTTTGATTTAAAACTTCAGAAAAACTTTATAAATTATGTAAATGGTCTTAAAAGAAATAAAAGAATAAAAAATTGGTAAAGAGAGTAATTGGACCAAGACCCGTGCAATCAAAATTCAAAAGAGAGGAGATGGTGGGAACATAATGAATTCACCCTACCCGTCCGTTTAAATTGAAAGCTAATATGGTGGTCCCCACCCCTTCATCTTCTTCCTCCCGGCCTGCAACATCATTTTTCAAGAAACATTTTTAGATCCCGGAGTCTTCTCATACGCCCGCCTAGCTTCCGCCTAGCCCTGCCCAAACCCGTATAGCTCCGCCTAGACCCGTCTAATCCCACCTTGGCGTCCACCTAATACATTTTCCGATTTTGTGACCGATTAACAGTTAATCAGAGCGGTCGGTCACCGTCCAGCGGCTAGGCCGATTTTTAGAACACTGCCTAAAATTGTATAAAGTAGATAAAGAAACGACATTTTTCACCTTTAAAATGTAAGTATTGGGAAGTTGGCACTAACAGTGGATTTCCTAAGTTTAATTGATGGGTTTGTAATAGGGCTAATAAAGTAAATTCCCTATTTGAATCTTATGACATTAAATGTTATGTAGTTCTCAAATCGTTAATTTGTTCGATACATTTGAATAACTAAATGATTTTCGATTCGAATGACAATTTTTTACAAATGAACATCAACTCAAGAGTGAGATATTGAATGGTTTCGAGTATAAAATTTATACGTCATTTGTAATAGATGAGATATGTGAGTATTATCCATTTAGGAGGAGGGAAAACGGGCATAACATGATTTTTGTTGCAAATGTAAGGGTAGACGAGACACGGGAGGATGAACGGCGAGAAGGCTAAGAGGGGATGGAAGATAAAAAAAAGAGGGGGGAAGGGTAGAGGAGGATAGAGGGTAGGGAGGACAGGAAGAAGGTGACAAAGACTGCCACTAGCCCCAAGTCGGAGCAAGGGGCCACGACTGTGGAGTTCCTGGATCCTAGGGGTTTTTTTGAGAAGGAGAGAAAGCGGGCTTAGAGATAGAAAGGGTCTTTTTTATTTTATGTTATGCAACGGCATGTGATGACGTGTGGTGGATTGCCCTGATTAATATGACATATTTCTTCAACTCACTGTATTGTAGGTTCAAACTCTTCTCCTTCTTGTTGTTTAGATGAATTTAATGTAAATTACTTTCTAATTTGTATAGAAAATACTTTCCTATAAAATATCATTCTTGACTACTTTTTATTTAATACAATGATACTGATTTCTTAGCTAATAAGTCCATTTGGAGAGTCATTTGAGTTTGCAAAGGCCTTCCAATTGTATGCATTTAATTATTATGATTTTGTCAAAATCGGATTTGATATGTCATACCAAACAACTTGAGGCGGTAAAAGTTAATAGCTAGAAGCCTAAATATGCCCCAAAAAAGTCTACTAACGCAACCTTAGTTGTTTTACACTTGGAAAATAAATAGAGGTGTGGCTTCAGTATTGTTACGTGTCATTAAATGCTTATTTATAGTGATCAACCTTTTTACATGCACACGCCCGCGCCGAAGACATTTCTGTTCTAAACGAAGCCAAGCGGATGATATGGAGAATTCTCTAATCCAATGACCCTACAACAAAGAAGCTTGCTTAATACACTAGCTAACATTCGTCTTATGTTGCATAAGCAGGAAGTAATTTGGCAATCAAATGCGGTGACTTGTACGGTAAAATTAATTAGGGGCAACTCGATGGTTGCCTCCATGAAGTTGATAGTGAATCACACAAATATGGCTTTCTAGTGTGATTATCTTGGCTTCATATTTCATTAATCACGAGTGAATCAGCTTAAATTCTTATCACATGCATGAAGATTTTTCTTTACTTATTTGTGAGTATTAGCAAAAGATTAATAAAAATCTCGAGGATTAATTTTTCAAATCATGCAAGGAGATGGAAAAAGATGAGGGAAAACTAATTTAAAAAGTTTGAAAATTTTGAATTTTAATAATAAGAACAAAATAAAAAATAAAATAAATAGTACTAGAATTAATTTTTTAATATAAAAATATAATTTTTTGTTAAAATAAATAGTAACTTAAAATTTTCGTTAAAATTCTGGAAAGATAAAATAGAACGATAGATTAGGAAAGCCTTTTCATTGCCCAACCTGTCACACGTCTGTTATTCATGATTTGTCACGTGGACCCACAAATTGAACACAAAAGTAGTACCATATCATGTCCATCGCTGACAGGGAGCCACATCCCACTACGTGGTCGGTGTGGCTTTGCCACGTGTCACATTCAGTGGCACAAGAGTACAGCAAAGGTACTGTGAATCTCTTGTGGGCTCCTTATAAGCGGGCCAACCCCACCGCCCAACCCTAGCCTAAAAGTCCTTTACAGCTTTTGATAATCATTGCCAAAACCCTAAAAAAATAATCTGAAATCAGAACTGAATGAAACGGCACGTAGGACTTCAATCATGGTTGTAAATTGTAATGTATACAACAGCCATCCCAAAGCCATGATCGCCAGCTGCTAGTAGCGTACGAAGTTATCAGTTGCAATATTGAACATGCATGCATGGGGTAGATTTGTTCTTGGAATTGATTGTGCGACTTGGTGTTGGAGCCAAATCACACAAAGAATGTTATAGGTATCGGTGACACTCTAGTATATGAGCATTGGAGATCACATTACTTTGTGGATCGCATTTCTAACTAATAGAAATTCGATTCACTTATGCATTTTGCAGTCTACGAATATAATACAGACAGTTGCACTATATTAGTTAATTCGGTTTGTTTTTGCTTAACTGTATCTAGTTTCAAGTTAATGTGATTAGCAAGAGTTTGGTTATTAATTTTAAGAAAATGCTAATGACATTATTCATGTGTCCGTGTATAACTGTCAACTGTTGATTGTTGTGAATCTTACCACTACAGTTTTCTACCTTTTAGTGAAAACAAAAGTAAAACTCTTAACCCTGCCTATAAGAAGTCTAGCTTGTTAACGTTAGGGTTTGATAAGAAATTGAATGTTAATATGATGAATTGTGGGGAAAAGGTACCGAAATGTTGCAACATGAGTATACATCATCACATGTGTGACTCTCTTCCAATTCAGCCAAGGACGCCAGGGAAATTGGGTCAGAAAACAATTAGTTGGGTGTCGCATATGGTGATGGAACATATTGTAATTTGTATATGATGTTCCGCATCAGAATTTTATTAATTTCCTGAAGGAAATTGTGGCTATTGGCTATTAGGGTTCCCATAATCTAAGGCCGGCCTAAGCATGATGTTTCACAATTGGTCTACTTATTAAATGTTTGGTTATATCAAACATTTTAAAATTTTGGAGGAGACTAAAGAAGAATAATGATGAACAAAATAGCTATAAATCAAAACAAAGATGTAAATGCCTCATATTAACTACAATGTTTAGCATGGTTTCTGAAAAAAAAAAGGTCCATTTTCCTACAACAATTAAACTGAAATAGGAGGCAAACGCCTATATATTATGAAGACGTAATACAAAGTTTTAGTTTAGCCTTAACATTGTCATATAATACTACAGTTCCTTTACTTCTTTTTTATTTGTGAGTGAGAGGTCTTAGGTTAGATTATTGCCAAAGATGATTTTGAACCATATTATTATAGCTAGCCCATTGTGAAGCTTAGCTCACTCCCCCACTTCCTTAGTGAAGATAATATCGTTTGTTAAAAAAAAAATATATACACAGACCATTCATATTAAAAAAAAAAAACAGATAAATTACTAAAACTACGTGACAGTATTAGTGTGGCACCAAAAGATTTCTCCATAAGCTGATGGAATAGTAACATGCATAGTAGCTTTGGTAAAGAGGCCAAACAAATGGTAGTTAAGTAATCAAGATTTGAAAGATGCATGAGGGGATATGATGGTAATGTAATCCTGCAAGCCCGACTGCACAAAGCACAGGATCACACACAACCAAACGAAGAATGATGGCTTGGATTGAAAAGAAAAAAAAAAGACCTCCATTATTGACATTCCCTGCCATCCTAATATTATTATAACAGCTCATTACAGAGGTTATTTAACCCAAAAATCGATCCAATACCTTTTTTTGTGGCATTATTACCGAACATGTCAATCTCTGTCAAATCCCAAGATTCCTCAGGTTCTCTCACCCCCACCGCCCCACTGATGAGAAATTTTTTAGTGTGATTGACACACGAGATGATACACCACGTGTCACTATATAAATTGTACGATATATGTGTTAAAAAGTTAATAATTTAAAAATTAAAATTTCTCATCACTTACCTAAAAACACATGGTGTACCACTCATATTCTCATCACAATAAAAAATTTCTCCCGACTGAGGTTCTCTCGTGCATCAACCATGAGGCAGTGAGGTCTATGGACTCCTCTATATAAACCATATCATTGATCATTTTTATTCATTGCAACCATTAGTTTTAATTTGTTCTTTGCTTTCTCAGTCTTTTAAGTTTGCCCTTCTCTTGATCTTCTTATTTGTTCAATTTGATCACTTTTCGACTCCCATTATGGCCACTGCTCAGGTATTCACTCAACTTCAGTTCTAGATTGGCTTATTTTACATTAATTTATGAGAAGTAGTTTCCGCACATTTATTTTGTCTCTCAATATATTTTTATTTATTTTGTCTCTCAATATATTTTTATTTATTTTTGTTCTCCATCAAAGAAGAATTAAGGAATTAAAATAAAAAGAGTTGTGCAAGAAATCATTCCCTTAATTTGGTGATGATAATTTCAAACTCTTTTGGAAATTTAACTAATTGACCCTTTAGTTGAGTATAAAATATTAAGTTAAGAGTTTTATATGTACGTATATATGATCATGCAGGTTGTATCAGCACAGACAGCCCTTCCTGTAGAGGACACAACTCATCACGAGGAATCAGTCAAGGCTCAAGAGATTGTTATCACTCCTACTACTGAAGAACCAGCAGCTGAAGTTGCGGATGAACCAAAGGAAGCTGTTGTGGCTTCTGAGGAAGAAGTACCTAAGGCTGAGGTCGAGGAAACCGTAGTTGAAGCTGAGGCAAAGGATGTGAAGGTAGAGGAGCCCAAGGAAGTTGCAGCAGTCGAAAAAGAAGAAGAACCAACTGTGGAGAAGACTACAACTGAAGAGGAAACTACTACACCTAATAAGGTAGCACCTGAGCCAGAGCCAGAACCAGTACTTGAGGAGGAGGCCAAGGACAAGGAGGATACTGCTGATGACTCTGCTGAGATTCCTCCGGTGGTACCAGTTACACCGGAGGCAGAATCAGCAGTTGAGGCCCCTAAAGAGGAGGTAGCAGTTAAGGAAGAAGAGAAGGCAACTGAGGTTGAGGAGAAAGTTGGCACTGAAGCTCCTGGGGTGAAGGCTGAGTGATTTGGGGTTTGCATGAATGTTAAGGGATCTATCAGATGTCTTTAATTTAGTGGTTTAAGAAATTAAATAAGGAGTAACTTAGAAAATGATCAGGTGTGTGTGGAACCTAGTTAATGCTAGCTTTCCATATACATATGGTAGACATGATGAATTGTATCGTGGTGCATGTACGTACGTTTGAACATTTGAATAATAAGTCGATCATTGTAGTACTATATATATAGCTACTACTTCCATGAAAATTGAGTCACGTTCATTTTTCAGTACTCGTTCAAGCTTTTCTTTCTAGTTGATAGTTTCTTTTTCCTTATTTACAACAAAGGTGCATCATGGAGAGTAGCACATGATGGTCGGAAGAAATAAACTCAATTGTTGAATATTTAGGGATTTAAGGTATACCCATGGATTCATTGGAAAGGTTAATATGAATGCCACCATTGATAATTTGTGTGAAATGCATTTTCATTTCTCAAGTAGCCATATTAACAATTGTTAGGCGACACGACTCTATAATTTAATCCACAATTAAGAGCTTATACTGAAGTAGTGATATGTATGCTACCAATGATAATTTGTAAATTGCAATTTGATGTCTCAAATAGTCACCTAATAGATGATATATATGTGGACAATTTCTATAATTTGATTCTTCAAGTTATTCAGGCTGATGTCAATATTTATCGGTAGCTACTAATTAAGTATAATTGTGTTAATAACTATGCTGCTTGAGAAGCTCTTTCTACCTAGGAATACCTTCGACTAGTACACCAATGATTCAATACCATTAGCTGTATAAAACCTCCCAAACACAAACCATATAAAAAGCTTGATGGGCCTTGAGAAGAAAAATGATATGAAAAGCGTGAAGAACTCTCTTAACTTTATCCTGTGCATGGAATTTTCACCCAACATTTGTCTTTTATGATCTTTGGACGGGAATTGAGTCAATTGACAAATGAGTTCCACCAAGGCTAACCTAGTGGACAGAAATGAGCCAAAATTGCCGATTATTCCCTTTTATAATTATAAAGATAATGTTTAATAATTTTCAAATATAGTTTTTGTTCATCTGTAATGACTCAATTTTTTCATTTTGACAAACCAAATGGCCTCACAGCTCATTCAACCAACAGTGACCAAAGGAAGGGATGAAGTTTATGTTGCAGCAGTGCCTCTAAGAGCAACAAAAGGAGCTGCGCCCAGCTGCTTACATCTGCTGCTTACTCTCTCAATCTCTGGAATTTGCAGCATTTCATGGTTATTATCAAACCCTCTTCATCACCACCTGATTGTCAGGTTCTCCTCCCTCTATTTCTCTGGATAAGGTTATTATAATAATTGGCACCTTAATATTCTTCTTGATTTTCTTCGCCAAAATTTAACTCTCATGCAATTCAATTACCAAACTTGACTGCAGAGTGTTTAAAATAGGTTAACTGAGATTAAATACTAAAATGCTAGTTTTTTTCCCTTTTTTTTTTAAATTTTATAAACGATAACGTTGGTTGGTTAAATAGTTAATTAGTTAGGCCTAATCGGATAAATGGTCTCCGTGGTCATAAGGTATTCGGATGATTGCCCACGTGGTAAAAAAATTCGGATTTAAACCCTTGTGGTCTAAGTCTGTTAGGATTTATGCCCTTCTGTTAAATAATGCTGACGTGGCTGCCACATATATGTCACGTGGCTGCCAAATGTCTGCCACGTGGCAAAAATAATAATTTTTAATTTTTTTTTAGAAAAAACCTGAATTTTTACAAATAAAAAAAAAAAACCCCGCCCTCCCATGATATATATATATATATATATATATATATATATATTTTGGTAAAAATTCAGGTTTTTTTTTTAAAAAATAAAATAAAAAATATTATTTTTGCCACATGGCATACATTTGGCAGCCACGTGGCATATATGTGGCAGCCACGTCAGCATTATTTAACAGAAGGGCATAAATCCTAACAGACTTAGACCACAGGGGTTTAAATCCTAACAGACTTAGACCACAGGGGTTTAAATCAGAATTTTTTTACCACAAGGGCTATCATCCGAATACCTTATGACCACGGGGACCATTTATCTGATTAGGCCAATTAATTATTAGGATAAAAGGAATCAGTGAGGATATGTTACAGTTTCTTCGTTTTAAATACCGATTTTTTTTCCTATTTAGATTTAATACTAGTTGAGAACTTGAGAAGTCTAGCTCAAGTGTCCTAATTAGTACTTAATCTGAACAGTTTTTTTTGGGAAAATGTCTATTAACATGGACCTGGTTTCCATATTCTGTTACCTATTCAATACAAAAGTTTCAAAATTTGAACTCTAATGTCTTTGAGTCTTTTTTTTTTTCAGGCAATGGTTTTCGATTTTCAACCTAAAGATCCTGAAAACATATATGTAGCCCTTGCAGTTCTATCCGGGAAAGCAACATCCGGTGAGCCTAGCTACGTACATCATCTACTACATCTTTGATGTTGCTCAAGAGAGCATAGTTCATCGCTAATTGACATGCATTAGTAAGTTATTGAAAACGTGATGCAAGCATCAATGTCCAAATAATACTCAAAATTAAAACTGGCCGATGCACCTCAAACCGGGGATTGTTCTTGTTCGTCCTCTTTGATGTTATGATATACCGTCTTGAAACACTATTTCTTTGAATCCTTGCTTATCTCGATTTTATTTTCATTCTAGTTCCTGATAGTTAATAAACAGTTTAATGGGAATGCCTGAATCTGTTTCCTGCTTACCCCAATTCATGTCCTTGCTTATCTCGATTCTTGCCGAATTGTATTCTTGCTTATCTTGATTCATGCTTACCTCGTTTCTTAGTTACTAAACATGCCTCTAAACAAATGAATGTATAAGATAAACTAGCGGTGCATAAATCGCTTGGGCAGAAGCCGCAGAACACAATAATATGAGCCCAAAATCGCTTTTGTGATTCCTCAGCAGTCAAATCAATTGGGGCTAACCCAAACACCCCAAGATACTAGTAAGCCCAAAATGTGCAAAAATATCCAATTAAGCATTTTTATGACTTTTTCCCAAACCAAATGACGTTACCATCACAATCTAACAAAATATACAAGGACATGATTGGAAATGTCTTTAAAATAACTAGTAGCACTTTCAAATCACAAACCGTGCCCTAAAATTCCGGCAAACCTTAACGTTCTTATAGCAAATAGGTTTTTTCTAGGAACTTTAATGAAAAACTTTCGATACTGTTTATTTTAATAAAAAAAACATTTTTACACTAAAAAGTCAATCATGATACTATTCACTTTACTCTTTATTTTGTCCTTATCATTAAAACTCAAAGTTTTCAAACATTTTTCATTAATTTTCCTGTTTTTTCTAACGTCATAGTTGCATGTAATTTTGTAGGGTAAAGATATGGTTGATGAGAATGAATCATAGGATCACCAATCATTAAAGGGCTAAAACACAAGTTATAACCAAACCAAATCCTTGGTGGGGTGGGTGCAACAACAGCTCACCAGCTCCAGCTGAGACATTTGCCACCATATTTTTTGGGTTAATTCGTTACTTTTATCAAATTAAACAGGCATTTCCATAGTTCTCAAACCTTTCTGGAAAAAATAAATAAATCGAATGCAAATGCAAATGCTTTGAACAAATGTATGGAAATTAATACCTCAAATTAGAATGTTAATTACGATTCAAGTTTACAGAATAGTTCTACAGAGAAAGTACAAATATAATGATGAATACAAGGATTAACAAAAACTTCAAAAGAAAATCAACAACTAACAAAATAAAACCCTAAAATTAATCTCCTATACCAACTTGTAACAAAACCCAATAACCCAAATTCTATCTTCTACCCAAATGAATAACACAGCAGCCTCCTCAAATCAAAGAACAGAGTCAGCCGCAATGCCGAGCCAAAGAATTTGTATACCGCCAACGGCGAAAACAAAACAAATCAATCCGAATTGTGCAGCAAGTAATGAATTTGACATATCTTCCACAATGTATTAACTCAAATGCTCTGCTAAAGTTGGCAATCTTCAGAACCTCCATCAATGCAAGCTTCCGAAAAACCAACCAAAGCGATGGATGAATCGAATCGGACCCAGAAGCCGAAAACTCTCAGAACAGGCCGAACAAGACGGAGAAGCCGAGGACGATGAGCCAAACAATATGAACCAAAAGCAAAGCTTGAGCAGAGTGGGGGGCGGAGCCGCCGCTACCCACCTCACAAAACCCAATTTTCGCCACCTTGACCCCAGCGCATTGGGCATCTTGGCACCCACACCAGTAGGTCACGCCATCGACGCCGCAGACCGGGTCAGGGCGGAAGCAATTGACCGGGCACAAGGAGGCTGACCGGGTCGACCGGCCGCAGGCGTCAGCGGGCTCGGAATCAGAGGGCAATCTGATGAGGGTGGGTTCGGATACGGACTCTGGTTCTGATCGGACGGCTGGGAAGGAGCAGAGGACGATGAAGAAGGCGAAAAGAACAAGGGAAGAAATTGAAATTAGGGATTTGGGGAATTGGGTATCCATAATGTGGAGGTAAAGATTTGATCTTTGAGAAAAGAAAAGCAAAACCCTAGAATTCCAGCCTTCCCTGAAGCTCTGAACCTTCCCCCAAATTCAAAGAAAGCTTCATGCTTTTTTCCCCAAATTCAAGAAATCCTCGATCTTTTTTCCCAAATCGAAGCTTGGTATTTTGGGGGTTCTCTCGAATTCGACTTCACGTTTGGAATCGAATGTAAAATCACTTTAAATTTTTTTTTTTTTGGGGTCGAAAGGAATTGGAGAAAAAATTGGGAGAAATTGAGGAAGCCCTAATTTTGAGGTTGAAGAAAGAAAGAAAGAAAGGGGAAGGAAACGAGACATTTGGTTGACGCGGTAATTATTCCCTAGAAGGATCAGAAATGTGGTCCGGAATTCGGACAGTGAACGTTGGAATATAACCTAGCTGGCAAGCTGCCAGCCCTTGATCTTCTCAGCCGTTGATTTGTTCTTGTTTACGTACTTTGTTCTTTGTGTGCTTTTTAGTCTCTTGATTTAGTTAAAAACCAAATTTTCAATTTTTTTTTATTAATTAAAACAAATATGCTTAATTGATAAGAACTAGGTTTCATGATTGCCTTGGTGTTTTGGCATGTTACCCTTTTGAGGATGAGACCAGAGAAATCGAAATTGGAAGATAAGGTTGTGTAAATAATGTCATATGTATTCAAAAAATTAGACAATAATTTATTACATAACAAACTATATATTTGAATAATATTTCTTTTGAGTTTTTTACCTTTTAATGTAAGGATTTGTTTCCACTTTAATCCTCATCCTAATCAATATTGGATATTCTACCTTCTTTTCTTTGCTGAGTTGGATTTTCTAAGTAGTCCACGATTCTATTTGGAATTTTTTTTTCATAGATTGTAATCAAATACATGACTATTAGCCCACAAAGTAGTCACACCGTATGTAATATTACTAGTTTACATGTTTTATTGTGAATAGTCTCATTTATGTGGTGTAACTTTGTTGCGGTATGATAGTTTGTCTAAAAATGGGTAAGAAAGGCCAAAAATAGTTTTAACTTGATTATCCTAATTAGACTTGGTTTTAGGAGCCCACTTTTGATTATAAGACCCACTCTAGCCATACCTAGCACAAAATTTAAAAAATAAAAATGAAAGGAAACCCTAGTCCTGGATCACACTGTTTTGGGGGAAGTTATACATAATTTGTAGCCCAAAACAATCATAAGGTTTATATAACTTGCATTTTAATTTCTATAACTTGATCAAATATTCAAATTAGGTAATTTCTACTTTCCCTATTAGGATTGGGAAAAGAAATCCCCCCTCAATTTGTATATATAGCACAGTATCCCTTGAACACATGCATAATTTAATCAGTTCAAGAAAGGATGAATAATTGCAGCCTCAGTATCCCCTGCCATAATAACCCTAAACCTCTTAACACTAGTACTAATCGTTTTAGTGAGTTCAAGGCTGATGAGATTGAGGTCTCTGAAATCCTGCTTCATATGACCAAACTCATCTCTGAATCCAATCAGCAGATGGTGCGGGGCCATGATCATCATCAGACGGCTAAGGTTGGTGTCATTAAGCTTCATCGAGTAGATTTCGACAATGTACCGGATCTGAACCTGCCTGCTTCTCTAGAGGAGGATTAATCAGCTGCCGTTGATCACTACTCAGAATCAGCCTTAAACTGTTGTTATCGTGCTATGTTAACGTAGGGTTTTGAGTAGATGATTGTCCAATGTCCTTTATGTATGATAAAAAATTAACGGATGAATAAAATGTTAATTATGTTGTTTAATGTGTCTACTCTCCCCTTTTGATCATCTTTTCCACTTGCGTATGTGAATATTTGATGAGTATTCCAGTCTATCCATCACAACCCTGATTCAAATTGATTTAAACATCCCAATATGTGTAAGCTGATTAGAAGAAATTTGGATATTGCAACAAAATAAAATACAAAAAGTTTGTAATGTTCGACTCTTGTTTAATTACGCGATGCACATGATTTGAATCGTTAATTTTTGGATCTAACCTTAAAGGTTAAATATGCAAGAGTTCCGCTAAGTTGGGTTTAGTATGGACTAGGTGATGCATTCCGGCTCACTTTACATGATTATCGTGATAGTTAAACTAGTTCTTTTATCGAAACATTGTGTTCATCTATTAATTTAATCACATTTAGATTGCGTAATTTCTTGAAGGATAAATGATCGTCAATCAAGGAGAGCCTAAACAATAAGTTCAGGTCATGGAACCAGATTTTGAGGTAGACCAAAATGAGTAGTTTGTTCCGTATTAGGAATTAATCTAACTACAATAACAAATTAATCCATATATAATTAGATATTACAATTAAGTTTGTGCGAAGCTGGTTCTATTGAGATTCAGTGTACTATAGTGTAAAAAAAAAACTACGTTAATTATGTATGGTTATGAATTTTCTCTCTAAATTGCATGTCCAACGAATTTGTTAAAGACAAACGAATTGACCAAATACCATATGGATTATAATTGCTAACAAATTCAAACAAACAAGGAATGATCTTTAAGTAGCTTTAAGAGAATCAACATAATCATATCTTACAGGAACATAAAAAACAGCCGAGAAATTGACAGACAATTCAAGGGGTTGGTATTTCTTTTTCTTTCCTGATTGTTTGAAATTTTGAATTTGCAAATGCTATATTATGTATACGCAAATAATATACGGTATATACAGTAAGCCAACTAATCAAATATGTAGCTTGACCAATTGGAGAAATTTTTTCAGTATACCAAGTACATGACCCTGTACACTAAATGTCAAACAATTGATATTATAACACTTGATGTACCAGACTGTATTCTCGACACACTAAAATCCGACACATTGACTGGCCATTACCTAGATGGGTTGGCCACTAATTTATCAAATTAATGACATAAATATTGCATAAGAAGTCGTATTACAAGAGTTTGCTGCTAAAATATTTTTACACTACATTTGAGGTTATGTATTCACTTCCTCTTCTCTCCCAATATAAAAGACACTGCAGCGAGATCAAAACACATTTACGCACATTTTGACATAATAAGAAAAATTAATTGTCAATAACCATTGACATTTTTTAAAACATACGATATTCTTTACACTAAGCGGCGGGGGAGTGCTAACACTCATAATGGGCTGGCCATAATAACTTGGTTCGAATATACTAGCCTAATCGAAACTAAAACCCCTCACTCATAAGTGAAGAGAAATACCACTAGACCATATAATACTATGACAACCACCGACATTAGTTGCAAAGGATAAAGCTGGCTAACATTATTCTATAAAAACATAGACATTATAATGGGTGATTAATTGACACATTTATGTATTTTGTAGACAACTTTCCTTAAAAAGGAGGAAGATTAATATGGCCAATAAAGTGGTGTTTTGGGGTTAAATAATCACTACCACTATCACTAATCTCATAAACATAGACATAGTTGCTGAATGTGCATATACCCGGCGACCTAATTAATAGTGAATAAAATAAAAAAAAAAAATTTTTGTTGAATAAAAACAAACTTTTTTTATTATCCATGATCGAAAGATTTGTTTCCTAAGTTTGACTACCATAGTGGAACTATGAGTACGTATGGACTTCATCTAGACCTACTTAGCGCGTTTACCAAAACTTTGAAAAGAGTTTTAGTGAGAGATATATAGCTATCTATTTCCAGACCATGAAAGAATTAGTGGGCAGGCGGCAGGCCATATATTTGTCTAATGGCAATTTACATGAACTGGATGACCACTGATCAGTTCCATTAGGAGCTGGCATTTTTAATTATAACTTTAACATAATTGGAGATCATAATATGATTCCACACTAGAGATTCGAGTGTGTTCCTACAAAGTTAAATAATATACAGAAGAAGATATATATATATATATATATATATATATATAAAATATACACACACAATTGGAAATTCATGTAACCAAAACATAGACAATTAGGAACCTAAAGTCGTTTCCCTTTCTGTTTAAGTCTGTTTGTACCATACTTGACCAATCCCGAAACTACCGAGCACCGGCCAACGCTATACTGTCAAGGACCCAGAAGAGTTCCCCTCCGACCAGGAGGCCAATCACTACTTGACACGTGTCAAGATTAGAAGCCAATCAGAGCGCAGCACGTGTCAACATCAAGAACCAATCATAACATGACACATGTCAATGTGACAAAGCTACAAGTTTTTCTATAAATAGGGGTCATTCCCCCACAATATTGCCTAATGCCATTTTGTGTTAAATCACACAAGAACTCACTAAATTGAGAGCTTGATCCTTTGTACTTGTGTAAGCCCTTCACTACTAATAAGAACTCCTCTACTCCGTGGACGTAGCCAATCTGGGTGAACCACGTACATCCTGTGTTTGCTTCTCTGTCTCTATTCATTTACGTACTTATCCTCACTAGTGACTGAAGCAACCAAGCAACCAAGCGAAGGTCACAAAACCTGACACTTTCTGTTGTACCAAAGTCTTCGCTGATTTTGTGCATCAACATTTGGCGCCGTCTGTGGGAAGTGACACTTATTCCTACTCTCTTCAGCTGTGTCAAGCTGGTTTCTATCATTCGTACACTTTCTTTTGATCAGGCATCCCTCTCCAACATGGGAAGCGAAGGAAGCCACAGCACACAGAATGACACCCCCCTTGCACATAGTGCGAAACAACGAAAGAAGGAAGGAAAACGAGTTCTTCTTCAAGCTAAAGTCGATGAGTTGGAAGCTCAGAACAACAAGATAGCAATGAGGAATGAGGTCCTCCAGGAGCAATATGAGAAGCTCTTCGAGACACTCCACAAAGCTAGGCAAGCTCAGACACGCGAGCTTGTTGCCCCCGTGGGAGAGCTTGTTGCCCCCGTGGAAGTCAACCATCAACTGGGTGCCCTCCAACATGGAGGGTCACATGCATTCGACATAGATATCCCTGATAGGGAACAGATTACCCCTCGACTTGATAATCAACATGAGGCTTCTCTTAACCCAGTTGCTTCGACCCGAACCATGAGAAGTGGAGGGAGACACCTCTTTGCTGAAGGGGCAGAAGGATCGAAAGCCGTCTTTCGCGATTGTCGGGATTTCCTGAAGCAACGTCGAGAGAATTCCATCCATATAAGCTCAAAGATCAATGACCCAAGGATTTCTGAGAGACTCGGTCCCCTGCCACGGCCCAAGCCGGCCACCAATTTGGGGAAGGGGCAACAAGTCCTAGAGAGACATGAGGGTACAGGGGACTCAGAGGTGTTCCGACAGACATACCCTGGAAGCCAGTACAGCGAGTCCAGGGAAAAATCACATGCCCTTGATCAAACCTTCCTAATTCCAATAGGAGATGGAGATTTACGAAAGAAAGCTCCAGTGACACATAACTCCGCTCAGGACCCCCTTGTCCTACAACTTCTTGAGGAAGTAAACAAGTTGAAGGCTGAACGTCAGGCTGAAATACCTGACTGGAACCAACCCAGGCCTGGCCCTCTTACAAGGAGGATCTTCAACACCCCCCTTCAAGCAAAGACAAAGCAAAAGCTTGGCTTGCAACTTTATACTGGAAAAGAGGACCCGATTGAGCACCTTAACCTCTTTGAATCCACCATGGCATACCGGATGCACACCGACGAAGAGCGATGTCTTCTCTTCCCCTCCACCCTCTCTAGTGGAGCTCTAAATTGGTATTGTCGTCTTACACCTGAGACGGTAGACTCATTTGAGGAATTGAGGAAACTATTTGTTTCCCAACACATTTTCCAAACCGATCGCTTGCACTCTGCAGATGACTTGTACACTATCCGCCAGAAGCCAGACGAGTCATTACGTATGTATGCTGGCCGCTTCAGCCATGAATACTCCCGGTGTGCCGAGGCAGACGACAAGACTGCCCTCAAAGCCTTCACGGCAGGCCTACGTGATTGTTTCTTTAAATACATGATCAATGCCAATACTTGGAAGACTTACTCTGAGGTGATGGCGCAGGCTTATAACCATGCCTCCGCCGAGGCAAAGACATATCAGGAGAAACCCCCTACAACCATCATTTATCAACAAGTGGGAGGTGGAAGCCAGACTCACCTAAATGAGAAGACCTCGACTTTCCAAACAACAGTGGCACCTCCCCATGCCTTGCATAATGCTTCACCGAATCAACAGACATATCAATTTCAAGGCAAGAGGAAGGATTTCCATCCTCACCACTCTCCTTTCAGTAAAAAGAGTAAGGGACACTATCCCGATAACCAAGGGTATCGCCACAATAACGCTCGCCCCCAGGCAGTCAATGCAGTGGGTCAAACCCGCGTCAAGATACCCCCTACCCCAAGGTATGAGACATACACGCCCTTGAATGCCACATGCGCGGCCATTTACCCCAGCATAGCTCACCTGATACCAAAGCCAAAGCCGAGGCACCCAGATTACACGCCCCCGAATAACGCGGGCATGTTTTGTTGCTACCATGAGCATAACGGCCATGATAGCGAGAAATGTATCATCCTCCGTGATCGTATTGAAGCTTTGGCACGAGAAGGAAAAATTGATCAATTCCTCCTTCACCCTCAAAGGGATAACCGTAACCAACGCCAGGTGAATGTCATATATTCCATAAGCGGCGGCACACCCATATCTGAATCTTCCAATAGGGCCATGAAAAACAGTGAACGAATTCTGAGGCCTGGTCACCAAGTGTTTCACGTGGAAGACATCAGGGGAGGGAAGTATCAAAAGCCTAACTGGGATCCGATATGTTTCTACCCTGAGGAAGAAAGAGGCATCATCTACCCTCATAACGACCCATTGATCGTGGAGGCTCACATAGCCAACTTTGATGTTCGACGAATCCTCGTAGACACAGGGGCTTCGGTCAATATCATGTTTGCCGAAGCTTTCAGGGCACTCAGTGTAGCTGAACACTTGCTCGATCGCTCGATTTCTCCTCTGATAAGCTTCTCCGGTGATATCGTGCAACCCTTAGGGAGCATACATTTACCCTTTACTATTGGTACAGGCCCTTACACGGCTACCATTACCACTAACTTCCTAGTGGTTGACTGCCCAACGGCATACAATGTCATATTTGGGCGCACAGGCATCAATGATCTCAAGGCTATGGTATCCACGCATATGCTGTTGATGAAATTTCCAACCCCCCATGGCAACGGCTACATCAGAGGAGATCAGCTTAGTGCACGATCATGTTACAACACTTCAGTTAAGCAACAACACTTGCCCGGACCCAAGGAAACCCTGTCTGTACATGACCAAGTCACAAAGACCAGCCTAGATGAAGCGAACTTGGATCTTCCTGATAGCAACAATCAACCCGATGATCCTCGAGATGACTCTTTCACCCAGCAAGCCCAACCTGCTGAAGAGTTGGAGAAGGTACCTATCTCAAGAGATTATCCAGATCGCATGGTGAAGATTGGCACCACATTGTCACCACCCCTTCGGTTAGCATTGATATCTTTTTTGAAAGAGAACACTGAAGTCTTCGCCTGGTCATACGAGGACATGCCAGGCATCTCTCCCGATGTCATCTGTCATCGTTTGAGTATTGACCCCAAGATCAAGCCGGTGAGACAGAAGCGAAGATCTTATGACGCTGAACGATACGAGGCAATGAAAGCAGAAGTTGAAAAACTCAAAGGCATAGGCTTTGTCCGCGAAGTCAATTACCCGACATGGGTAGCAAATGTGGTCATTGTTAAGAAAAATCCGACCAAAGAAAGTCTTTTGCTTCAAAAGGTCTTGTGGAGAATGTGTGTTGACTACACCGACCTAAACAAAGGGTGTCCGAAAGATAGCTTCCCTCTTCCTCTTATTGACAGACTTATAGACTCTACGGCCGGGTGTGAACTCCTGAGCTTCATGGATGCTTACTCAGGATACAACCAAATCCTCATGAACCCTTCGGATCAAGAACACACAGCCTTCACTACCGACAGAGGACTATACTGCTATAAAGTCATGCCTTTCGGCCTAAAGAATGCAGGAGCGACTTATCAGAGACTAGTCAACTCAATGTTCGCCGAGCAGATTGGGAAGAGCATGGAAGTTTACGTTGATGATATGTTAGTCAAGAGCAAACATGCTGACCAACACATCACCAACCTATCTGAAACTTTCACTATTTTGAAGAGGTATCGAATGAGGTTAAACCCCAACAAATGTGCCTTCGGCGTAGGCTCTGGCAAATTCTTAGGTTTCATGATTAGCCAACGAGGCATTGAAGCTAATCCCGAGAAGATCAAAGCAATCCTCGACATGAAGGAACCGGTAACTTCAAAGGACATCCAGAGCCTTACTGGCAAGGTGGCAGCCTTAACCAGGTTCATTTCTAAGGCCACAGACAAATGTGCTCCCTTTTTTAAAGCACTTAAGGGAAGTAGGAAGTACATTACATGGACTGATGAATGTGCCGAGGCATTCAAAAACCTCAAGGAGTACATGAGTAAAGCCCCTCTACTCTCCAAGCCCGAGGTAGGAGACATTCTCATTATCTACCTATCGGTATCAGCTTCAGCCGTAAGTTCCGTTCTCATTCGAAAGGATGGGAATATTGAGCGACCTGTCTACTACGCTAGCAAAGCCTTACAAGATGCGGAGACACGGTACTCTAACATTGAGAAATTGGCTCTGGCATTGGTCATGTCTGCTCGAAAACTCCGCCCTTACTTCCAAGCGCACTCCATCACCGTGCTTACCAATTATCCTCTTCGACAGATACTCCAAAGTCCTGACACTTCAGGGCGAATGATCAAATGGGCAATAGCGTTGGGTGAGTTTGACATCTCCTACCAACCAAAGCCAGCTGAGAAGGGCCAAGCAGTGGCAGACTTCATTGCCGACTTCACATATCCGGTTGACATTGCTTCTACACCTGAAGCAGTGGCTTCATTACCCCCGGAAGCTCAGAAGATAGAACCAACAACCCCAGCATGGAGTCTGTATGTTGATGGCTCATCCAACCAACAGGGCTGTGGAGCGGGACTAGTCTTGACTACACCCGACAAAGTAGCAATGGAGTATGCTCTTCGTTTCAAATTCAAGGCATCAAATAATGAGGCCGAGTATGAAGCCCTTCTAGCAGGATTACGTTTGGCCAAACACCTCGGGGTTAAACAAATTGATATTTTCAGTGACTCCCAATTGGTGGTCAACCAGGTTACCAACAACTTTGATGCTAAGGACAGCTCCATGGCAGCATATCTTGCGCAAACACAACTTTTGCTCAAGCACTTCCACTACCAGATCACCCAAGTTCCTCGAGCGGCAAACAGTCATGCAGACGCCCTGGCTCGCCTCGCCTCGGCTGTGGAAGACAAGATTGGAAGAAAAATTCATGTCGAACTGTTGGCAACACCAAGCACCATGGCCGCAGAAGTATGCAACTTACAACAGGGGGATAGTTGGATCACCCCGATCTATAATTTCCTTGCTCATGGCACCCTCCCAAATGATAAAGTCCAGGCTAAGCAAATTCGATACAAGTCTACCCGCTACCTGATCATCAATGATCAACTCTATAAGCGAGGTTTTAGCCTGCCATACTTAAGGTGTCTTACGCCTGCCGAGGCGGAAATCGTCCTTCGGGAAATACATGAGGGAGTCTGTGGAGATCATGCTGGATCTCGGTCCCTAGCACACAAGACTTTTCGCCAAGGATATTACTGGCCAACACTCCACCAGGATGCCATCAAAGTATCCCGCTCATGTGACAAATGTCAACGATATGCGGCTATTCCTCATTCCCCTCCAGAGCCTCTTACTCCTATGATCAGCCCTTGGCCCTTCGCCCAGTGGGGACTTGATTTGATCGGCCCAATGCCGGCAGGGAAGGGCAAAGTCTGTTACGCAGTCGTTGCAGTGGACTACTTCACAAAGTGGGCCGAAGTAGAACCCTTGGCAACCATTACTGAGGCAAAGATAGAAGACTTCGTGTGGAAGAACATCCTTTGTAGATTCGGCATTCCCAATGCGATAGTCACTGACAATGGGCGACAGTTCGACAACAAGAAGTTCAGGTTGTTCTGCTCTAAGTTCAACATCAACTTATGCTTTGCCTCTCCAGCTCATCCCCAGTCTAATGGACAAGTTGAGGCCATCAACAAAATAATCAAGCGCACTTTGAAAACCAGCTTGGACAAAGCTAAAGGTTGTTGGCCAGAATTTGTACCCCAAGTTCTTTGGTCATATCGCACTTCATATCGGACTTCAACAGGAGAAACTCCATTCTCACTTGCCTTTGGCACAGAGGCGGTTGTCCCTGTTGAGCTCGAGCAAGCAACATTCCGAGTCCAGAACTACATTCAAAGTGAAAATGACAAACAACTCACCCTCAACTTGGATTTAGTCGAGGAACACAGAAACCAAGCTCACTTGAGGAATGTCGCCTACAAGCAGCGCATCTCCAACTATTATGACTCTAGGGTCAAGCCTCGTTCTTTCAAAATAGGAGACTGGGTCTTAAAGAAAAGATTACTCTGCGACAGAATCCCGAGTGAAGGCACACTTAGTCCAAACTGGGATGGACCGTATGAAGTCATTGGCATCAGTCGCCCTGGCTCTTACACACTTAGAAGCTCCGATGGCAAGACCCTTGGCCATCCATGGAACGCTGATCACTTGAAGTACTACTACAAATAGACTCACGATGTACAAGTGTTGAGCTATAGCCGTTTGGCATCCTATGTAATGAAGGCCATTTGGCAATGAATTCAATAAAGAGGTAATTTAGCCAACTCAGCCCTCACTCTTTTACATTCATAGCCAACTCAGCCCTCACTCTTCTCAATCAGAAAGCAATCCGTCTTCCACAGTCACTACAAAACAAGCAAATGAAGACCGTGTCAAGCGCCAAAAAAAAAAAAAAAAAAAAAAAAAAAAACAGCTTCATCCAAAAAGCTTCACCCGAAAAGCTTCACCTCCAAAGCTTCACCCACAAAGCTTCACCTAAAAAGCTTCACCCACAAAGCTTCACCTAAAAAGCTTCACCCGAAAAGCTTCACTTAAAAAAGCTTCACCTACAAAGCTTCACCTAAAAAATCTTCACCTAGAAAGCTCCCTCTACATACTTTCACCATCAAAGCTTCACCCACAAAGCTTCACCCACAAAGCTTCACCTAAAAAGCTTCACCCAAAAAGCTTCACCATCAAAGCTTCACCTAAAAAGCTTCACCCAAAAAGCTTCACCTAAAAAGCTTCACCCAAAAAGCTTCACCATCAAAGCTTCACCTAAAAAGCTTCACCCAAAAAGCTTCACCCGAAAAGCTTCACCCGAAAAGCTTCACCTAAAAAGCTTCACCCAAAAAGCTTCACCCGAAAAGCTTCACCTAAAAAGCTTCACCCACAAAGCTTCACCTAAAAAGCTTCACCCAACAAGCTTCACCCGAAAAGCTTCACCTCCAAAGCTTCACCCACAAAGCTTCAACACCAAAGCTTCACCTACAAAGCTTCAACACAAAACCTTGCTCCAAATAAACAAATTTTGTTCACAAAACCCAAGATGCCCTTGAACTTGTACAAAAACACTTGGGTAAACATAAACATTTTTTGTTTTACACCCACAAGGGCCCAAAATTTTCCTTCTTACTTATTCACTTATATATGTTCTCAAACATATTATAATAGATCCAACAACAAGCCAAAGTCCCAAATTTCATAATGGACAAAAGTACAAGCAATTCATCAATAATGAAGGTGCTACAAAAATTGGAATCTGCCCCAAAATAGAAATCCAACCCAGGAGACTTTTTCTCTCTCTCCCTCTTCCGCCTCCTTTCATCTATCAAATTTCTGCAACCTCTGCTCTTCTCCAATGGAGCTGAATTTTGGACACCCTATAGTTCTTGAGCATATGAACAACTTTCAAGAAGGAACCATTTCTGTTTGAGCGACGGAAATTAAAGTGTTGAAGCTCCAAACATGATAGTCGGCTTCTTGCAGATTTCGAAGCTGTTGTGATGTTTCGAAGATCTGGAAATATTTAACCGTTAGTTCATCCTGAATTTTTGATATGTTATGAAAGAGTCGATGAGGAACAACTTCAATGAAGAAAGCATACCGATCTGAACAAGAGAAAATGGAGTTTCGAAGCTCACAACAAATCTGACGGGTTGACAGACAAATAATAACCAGTCATTCATCATACCTGAATTTCTTGAGTTATACAGCTCCGAGGGATCTCAAATTTGGATATGTTGTAGTTCACAAGCTGAGGAACAACTTCAATGAAGAAAGCATACCGATCTGAACAAGAGAAAATGGAGTTTCGAAGCTCACAACAAATCTGACGGGTTGACAGAAAAATAATAACCAGTCATTCATCATACCTGAGTTTCTTGAGTTATACAGCTCCGAGGGATCTCAAATTTGGATATGTTGTAGTTCACAAGCTGAGGAACAACTTCAATGAAGAAAGCATACCGATCTGAACAAGAGAAAATGGAGTTTCGAAGCTCACAACAAATCTGACGGGTTGACAGAAAAATAATAACCAGTCATTCATCATACCTGAGTTTCTTGAGTTATACAGCTCCGAGGGATCTCAAATTTGGATATGTTGTAGTTCACAAGCTGAGGAACAACTTCAATGAAGAAAGCATGCTGATCTGAGCAAGAGAAAATAGAGTTTCAAAGCTCACAACAAATCTGACGGGTTGACAGACAAATGATAAACAGTCACTCATCATACCTGGATTTCTGGAGTTGTACTGCTCCGATGGCTCTCCAATTTGGATATGTTGTAGTTAAGGAATTAACGAACAACTTTCATGAAGACAACTTTGTGATTCGACCTACAGATGATGGTGTTATGTTGAAAAACAATTCCGGTTGTTAGGGGAAATGAAAAACAATTCCACCAAAGAAACATCATTATGATGTTTCATCATTATGGTGTTTTCATCATTATGATGCTTTCATCATTGTGATGCTTCCATCATTGTGATGCTTCCATTATGATGTTAATGCACCAACGGTTACACCTTCTGCAATTCCACTTATTCGGGCCTAGCAACCTTCATAAACAAAATCTATGAAGAAAAAGTCCGGGGCTACCACTTAGAAAACAAAAGAATGAAGTTTTGGTACTTACGACATGGACTATTAGCAAGACACCTCATTCGTCAACTCCCTCGACTAGAGACTTGGGGGACTCCCACCATATGCTACTACGCCTTGGTACTCAAAAGTTCGTGACTACTCAGTGACTTGGATTTTTCAAGTCTCCAACCGAGAAGTTTTCCTCACTCGGGAAATTAAGGGAACACTACCTCAAACTACATGCTTCACTCACAAAGCTTCAACAATACAGGTTTCAACAAAAGCAAAAATTCAAAGAACTTTATGAAGAAGGCTTTGGTGTATTTAACACAATATGTTGAAATGAAGCAAAGCTTATTTATTAATATTTTCGATAAGCCACAAATATGTACATATACATGAGTCAAAATAAACAAACAAAAGGGAGCCTTCACAAAGGTTGCTTAGGGGAAGTCTCAGCAGTCGGTAGAGCCCCAGAAAGAGAAAGCACCGGAGGGTGGTTATCCGGAGCCTCAGTACTTGACAAAACCCCAGAAGGAGGAGGCATTGGAGGTTCATCATTTGAAGCTTCATTACCAGGTACAGCCCCAGAGGACGAAGGCAATAAATGCCTTTGGAACAAACCCACAAACCGCTGATGATCAAGTAAAACCTTACCATCAGATTCCTTCATCTGGTCAAGCTTCCTCTTCATGTTTGTAGCATAGTCATGGGCGAGCCGGTGCAACTGCTTATTCTCATGCTTGAGCCCTCTAATCTCCTGTTTGAGACTCATCACTTCAGCAGCCAATGATTCAACTTGGCGGGTTCTAGCAAATAGGCGTTGGGCCATATTAGACACAGAACCTGCACACTGAACACTAAGAGCCAGAGAGTCCTTAACAGCCAACTCATCAGACCGTTTGGAAAGTAGTCTATTATCTTTGGGAGTGAGAAGGTTCCTGGCCACCACTGCAGCGGTCATATCATTCTTCATCACAGAATCCCCAACGGTAAGAGGACCAGTAGGGGATATGAAGGATGGGCGTCATATGTTGTCTGGAGAAGGCGTGGCTGTCTCTTCTCCAAGGTTCAAGTCAAAACGACGGTCGGAGGGTCCAGACATTTTCAAATGTGTTGAAGAAGGAAGAGGTCAGACAAATCAAGATCTTAGAAGTGCAAGAAATGAGCTTCTACTGGTAGAGATTCAAGTGTGATGTGGAACTTAATGCCAGCCTCTATAAAAATCTGCACTCGACGGAGCTTCAGAAATCGAAGAGGCGTTTGCTTTCTCAAAAGCTGGGCTGCTCAGAGACCACGAGGGCCGATCTCAGAAATCGAAGAGGCGTTTGCTTTCTCAAAAGCTGGGCTGCTCAGAGACCACGAGGGCCGATCTCAGAAATCGAAGAGGCGAATGCTTTCTCAAAAGCTGGGCTGCTCAGAGACCACGAGGGCCGATCTCAGAAATCGAAGAAGCACCTGCTTTTGCAGCCTCGTCAGCACCTGTCACATGCACAATCAGCTTTGCGGAAATTACGGGCAATCTGTCGAAGATTTCTGGTGAAGTAGAAAGCACGTGAATCTTACTGTTCAATCACCGCTCTCCATATGCACCATCAACTCCTCGGGTACCACATATAACTTTGTCAAAGATCTCTGACAAAGTTTAGGCACGAGAATTTCGAAGTTCCAGCTACCCTACTATTACCCATAAGGGTAAAGGAACAGCACCACTGCTTGACAACTGGAAAGTCCCTATGTGTGTCGACCTCCGGGTTTTGCGGCAAGACAAGTTGGCAAGAACGTCCAACCTTTACTCACATTCGAGAAAAGACTCCCAACATAATTACTTTCTAAAAAACCGGAGTAGCACCGCTTTCCGAATCTCGAGAGTCAGATCCTCGACGGGATTGCTTGTTCGAAAACCGAAGAGGCACAACTCTCAGAACTTCGAGAGCCAGATTTCCTTAGATAAAGCTTGTCTGTAATCTCCACACGTAATATCAGCTTTCCAGATACCACATACCACTTTTTCAAAGTGCTCTGACAAAATTAAAACACGTGAAGCTGGTAGCTCCCACTACATTGCTGTGACCAAGAAGGGTAAAGGAATAGCATTACTACTTGTTATTGGGAAATCCCTATATACATTGACCTCCCTCCTCAACGGACAGGCAAACCTGCAAAAATGCTCAACCCTTTCTCACATTCGAAAAGGCACCCTCAACATAACCTCTCGAAATACTCAGCTTTATTTCCCCCCGATAATACCTCAGCAAATAAGCCACACCAAGAACAAGAGTATCTCATATCATCAGGGTCGAAAGCAAGAGTATCCCATATCATGCTTTCTCCCTGTCTTTGTCTTTGTCCTTGTCCACACCTGCAGGACAAGGAGAAAGAGAGCAGTCAGTCGGAACCTGAAATCAAACCTCCAATTTGGAACTGACTGCCTGGAGCCTTTGCCTGGTTGCTTACTTAGCATTGCTCTCGAGTACTCATCCTCAACTGCTGTCAAGGTCACGAATTCCACCGGCAAATACCTCATGACAGTTGATCAGATATTGGCTCTTTACACTGAAGCTGCCAAGCGTGGATGAGTCACTATGAAGGAATGTTCTGAAGGACCATTTAAATGCAAAGGTTGCACACCACTTCTGCCATGCAAAAGATTGAAGCAGAAGGTTCAACGGTGAGCTGAAACAGATCACTACAGCACGACACCTTTCCATACCACATTCATTATTCCGTCAACAGCAAAAGTATCCCATATCATCAAGGTCGAACGTACTCTAGATTTGATGGACTTGTTTTGACCCTCAAATTTTTGAGTCGGCCTTATACTCTGAAGGGCACCAGAAAACCCTCCAGCACAGTTCAAGAATAAGCCTGTGGAAAGTTACTTCTTCAAAAGCAAAAGTATCTCATATCATCTCTTATCCATTTGCTTCTCCTTATCCTGGCAGTTGAATGAGAGACAAGGAGAATGAGAACAATCAACCGGAAGCCGACGTCAAACCTCTGATCCTGGGTTGCTTACTTGGAAGTTTGACTGCTTACCTTGTCTGTCACCTCTTTCGGCAGATCTCCTAGCTCGGCGACTTGGGGGACTCCTACTATAGGGTTTGTATCACACTTGACTAAGCCCGAAACTACAACTAAGCTTCAAGTGAAATTGATACATTACCTTGTGCGTCAACATCAGCTAAGTACACCATTCCCGGATGGAGGAAAGGTACTTCCAGAGAAGGGCAGATGAAGATCAGACCACACTTCGGTACTTAGAAGTTTCGTGATTACTCAAGGGATTGGATCTTGCAAGTCCCCAACCGAGGAGTTTCCCTCACTCGGGAACTTAGGGGAGCACTGTTTGTACCATACTTGACCAATCCCGAAACTACCGAGCACCGGCCAACGCTATACTGTCAAGGACCCAGAAGAGTTCCCCTCCGACCAGGAGGCCAATCACTACTTGACACGTGTCAAGATTAGAAGCCAATCAGAGCGCAGCACGTGTCAACATCAAGAACCAATCATAACATGACACATGTCAATGTGACAAAGCTACAAGTTTTTCTATAAATAGGGGTCATTCCCCCACAATATTGCCTAATGCCATTTTGTGTTAAATCACACAAGAACTCACTAAATTGAGAGCTTGATCCTTTGTACTTGTGTAAGCCCTTCACTACTAATAAGAACTCCTCTACTCCGTGGACGTAGCCAATCTGGGTGAACCACGTACATCCTGTGTTTGCTTCTCTGTCTCTATTCATTTACGTACTTATCCTCACTAGTGACTGAAGCAACCAAGCAACCAAGCGAAGGTCACAAAACCTGACACTTTCTGTTGTACCAAAGTCTTCGCTGATTTTGTGCATCAACAAAGTCAATATCAAGTGGACTGATAATTTTTCTAACAAGGTTTCTTTTTACTTTTTAATAATTGTAATTAGTTTGGTAACTATATGATTTGTCAAAGAAACGAAACTAATTGAAGTATGCAGGTTCATGAACTTCTATCACTATGGACCTAATTAATCACTTTCCAGTCAAGCACTAACTTGTTGATTATGTTTCTTTTCCAGAAAGAAGCGACCAGCTAAAAAGATCAAAAACAAAAAAAACAAAAAAACAAAAAGAATATGTGAACAAACCAGCATGGTTTTGTTTCTTTCATGAACGTAAAGCCCTGATAACTTTGGGATGTATAAATAAATAAATAAATAAATATATATATGTATATATATATATATAATATACACACACAATTGGAAATTCATGTAACCAAAACATAGACAATTAGAAATTAATTGAAAAAGAACCTAAAGTCGTTTCCCCTTTCTGTTTAAGTCAATATCAAGTGGACTGATAATTTTTCTAACAAGGTTTTTTTTACTTTTTAATAATTGTAATTTGTTGGTAACTATAGGATTTGTCAAAGAAACGAAACTAATTGAAGTATGCAGGTTCATGAACTTCTATCACTATGGACCAAATTAATCACTTTTCCAGTCAAGCACTAACTTGTTGATTATGTTTCTTTTCCAGAAAGAAGCGACTAGCTAAAAAGATAAAAAAAAGAGTATGTGAACAAACCAGCATGGTTTTGTTTCTTTCATGAACGTAAAGCCCTGATAACTTTGGGAGGTATAAAAATAACATAAACAAAAATAAACTGTGGGCAGTAGCTAGCTAAGAGACAAGTAAATGGCAGCCATGTCCAACATCACAACGATATAAACTATACATTAGAGTATCACTAATTAGCAGAGGCTGTTTCACTATTTTAATGGGAAAACGCATAAAAACACAATTTCAATAACCCGGCTAAAGGGCTCGCTATTTTAGTTTAGTGAACAATCGCTCGTTAGATTTAACACGGAAGAGGGAGAAAATAGTGAGTCCACAAAACTTTAAATAATGTACTTGTGTTTCTCCCTTAATCTCTATGCTCGGCCCCTTCGGTAGTCCGATTAGATGGTGGAGCGATGAGAGCTAATGACAAGTAAAACCAGATGAAGAATCATCAAGCTAGATCCATTGACTTGAGCATTGTACTTGAAGCCACTATTCTAAAATTCCTCGCCTAGTGCCGCCTAGGCACAAGGCGACTGGCCACCGTCCCGATTAGTCCTTTAGCATTTGAAAATTAAGAAAGGACGCCTAGACTTACTCAACCATCTGCCTAGCCCTCCTACATGTTGGCCGAATTCCCCATAATGGTTGAATTCTGTAAGTTTTTTGTTGTTTAAGTTTTGAACAATTTCCCATGTCTTGGATAATTTGTTTGGTGAGCAACAATACATGACAAGAATATAAGCAAAAAAAAGAAAGTAAAGATCCAAATAAAAAGGTTGCTAGCATTTCTTTTATAAGTAATTATTTAGTAACAATACCAATTTATAGCTAGGTTACTAAGCATGTTGATTACCACCTGTAAAGTATCTCCAACAGGGGTAGGAATTGACTATCAAAGTTAAATTTGCTATGCCAAATAGGGAAAACACATTAGCAACGGAGTTAGGAACCCAATTAGCAAATTGAAGAATTAGCTACTGACCTTGTACTTCTTCAAGTTAACAAATTGGGTCCTGCAATATATCATTCAAAAGTATTGTTTGGTAAAAAGTTCAAAAATGAAATTTGAGCTCCACAAGATAAGTTAAAGTTAAGATATTAATATTTTTTAGTGAAAGGTAAAATTTGAAAAGTTGGTTAAAGAGTAGGTTGGTGTGACAAATTTTTAAACTAGCATAAAAATGTCCAATGGGTTAGTAAATGACACTTTTAAAGAAAAAAATTGCTAACTCCTACAAAAATGCTCTAAAAGACTGAGTTATATTGTCATTGTGATAGCCATGATATTAGACTTATCACACAAAAAATTCTAGTATTTGATTCTCTCCTACATAGTCCAAACCTGGGACCCGACTGATAGCTAGTAGACTTCCTTAATTATGCATCATCCGTCGTGATACATGGGTGTTATGTATCCAAGAGAGAATATATATTTGAAGTTCAGTAGTTATCAAACGGTTGAAATTCTCTCATCATAAAATGATTGGTACCGCAACATGTACTGATTTTTGATACGATCTGTAACTCCCTTTTGTGTCTCAGCTCTCAAGCTTCATATACACACATGTGGGACCTCCTCAGCCCTCAGTTTTGTACCAAATGAACTGTAAAGGGAGTGTCAAAAAAAAAAAAAAATTCTCTCCTTTTGTATATGCTAAAAATATGTGTACAAAATCAGCACAACACGAGGGGCTTTAATTTGTAATAATGTTATATAATTAGGCGGCTTTGTGGAAATGTTTGCCTTGATATTACATAACCCCACAAAAATAGGTAAATAAATATGTGTGAATGTGAAGTTCCTTATAAAAAGGCACACTCAGACATAAACCCTTTGTGAAAAACACTAGCACTAGCAACTCCACCACCATGCCATTATCAAAAGCCACATAGAAAGTTTGGCCTCCCCAAAACCCTTTTCCTTCAATTCACCAAACTCACAACCAAAATCTGTTCATTAGTTTTCTTATTCCAGCAATCAATTCGGCATCCGATTGGTGATTCGAGAGATGTGTAGTATGCTAACAACAATGAGGCAAAATATCCACAACATAAGGAAAAGCCCTAGAGTAGCAGACGAGAGCATGGTAAATGTTGGAGCAGGGAACCCAGCACCAGCAGGATTGCCAATTTTTCCAGCTCACCATGATCATCGTCACGTGGATAGAAGATCATCCTTGCGTATACGTTGGATTAAGGGGTTTAGTTCAGTGTTCTATAGCGTTGTACTCGTGCCATTTTCTGCAATTTCTTGCTTTTCTCAACCTCATCATGTTCATGGTGCTGATGGGGTGTGGGCATCTGGTGAGTTTTCCCAGATAACGGAGATGAATCAACTAATGGTAAGTGACAGCATGCGCTATGCCATCTTGATGTGAAAAAAATGAATGTAACAATTGTTGTAGATCATCCTCTCTCTTTTGCAGCAGTACTACATGCATGGATTGGCAAACGATCGATCGATCATGGTTACTTTTAGATGACCATCCATGTATAATGTTTCCCGTAGTTTTATCAAAGATATGTTGGTGAAGTACTACATCTACATATATACATACATAAATATATAAATAATAGTATAATTCAGCTTTAATTTGTTTTATGAATAATATGGCATCGTGTGGCTGCTTAATTTTATTCTCCCTCAGTACTCTATTTAGTCATGTATGTCAAGGAGAAAAAGTAATTATATTATTGGTGCTTTTGGCTTGAACCTTTTCAAATGCCACGATTGTGTTGACATTATTACTTTACCTTAATAAGTTTTAATATATATGCATAACACAATGTTGTTGAAATATTTTGTTTACTAAACCATTAAAGAGATTAAGAGATAATTAAAGGCATGCACTTTGTTTTCTGTACGTTTGTACTGGTTGATTGTTGAGTGTGGAGGAGGGAATTTGTTAGCTTTTAACTATTTCTTGGCTCATATAGTTCAAATTTTTTATGAGTTGAGTTATTGGTTAACATGGTATCAAATTTTTTTTTTTTTTGGTAGAAAACATGGTATCAAATTAAACTTCGGTTGTAAAGGTGAAAAACGGAATCAAATTACCTTCAATCCCCTCTTACTTCTTTATTAATTACAAATGATGGTGCTTTTATATTTATATTGACATGGGCCTTCCGCATACTTAAAGGGTGAAAGTTGGGTTGATATATAAAGATGTAAGGTAAAGTCATTTTTTTGTGAATATAAAATACAAACAGTTTCAATCGTCGATAAGTTTTTAATATTTTTTTATTCTTTAATGAATTTGTTTTCTTACAAGAACAATTTTACACTAATTGGTTTAAAATGACATTTTTTTTGTAATACAAGCGATATTTTATACTAATCTACAATAAGGGGACATGAGAATTTGAACCCGAACCCAGTGGGTAGAAAAAAAAATTTCTAATCACCAAAGCAATCCACTATTTTCCAAGGAATGACATCTTTATCATAGAAAAACTTTGTAACATATATTGTCTATTTTCCTAACGACTTAAATTTTTAAGGTCCAATTAATAATTCAGCAACATGTTCTATAGAGTAATACTCACCTAAGGTCCCCATTTTGAGGACCTATGAAGAGACCAACTATATCCTAGCCATAAGAATGATTCAATGAGATCTGGCTCAAATTCTTTTTACGACCTATATTTACACTCTTTTTTTAATTTTGACCCGTTTTGTTTGAAGAACCCATTTTTCTTTTACTTTCCCGATTTCTGTCATGTTTGTTTCTTTAATCAATATGAAGAAAATAAAAACACATTAAAATTCCTTGACAGCTTCGTTCATTTCTCCAGATTTGGCATAAAAACATCTATAAACCTATTTCCAACGAAAGCATCTTATGCTCTTCGTTTAATCAGCAACCCTTGAACTTCCTTCCCAACTTCATTTATTCAAAACGATTGGAGAAGCCATGTTTCAAATACAGATGCTTCTACTGCAAGAACCCAGATGATCATAATCAAATAAAAGAAAAGAAAATCAAATAAGCAGCCTAAAAATTCATGTGTGTTCTGCAATTTATTAGGACAAAATTTCACAAGAAGGGGAAAAAAAAGGCAATCAATTAAAGATTGATGAAATACTTGCGAATCAAACAAAGAAAATTGTTATTTTTGCAAAACCTTTTAAAACAATATGAGTAACGAAATTATTTTAACAAGAAATGATGGAATGGTATTCCATTAATTAATCATCACAAACAAATATAAGGGTGTCATTGCGTACATTGCTCTAATGACTAATAAATTGATGTAGAGTGAATTTGTACAATTAAACAAAAAAGTGTAAATCCTAAAGACTACCACAAGTACAGACACACAATTGCTACTAGTGTTAATCTATCACAATAAACAATAGATGCAACAAAGTTATATTGGCAGCCACATTATCGCCCAATAGCAAGGCCACGTAAAGCCATCGCAGTTGAGTGATATCACATCAAATTACCGTTGATAAATGAGACCATATAACTCATCAGTCATCACTCAAAGACGAACACTAATCTAGTTATCATAACAGAGCGACCACAACACTCACAAGGTGAGGCAAAAACACAACCACAATACTCTGGGAAGGGAACCATTGCTCAACTCACCTCAATGGAGAACAGGGACACTCATGCCCAAGCCACCTACAACTTCACCGCTCTAGTGAGATTCCGGTTTCCATCCGTTAAGCACCCAAGATCTAGTCGAATAAGACAACAGAGTCGCCAAATCCGATGTCACCAAGCGCCGGAGTTGCGAGATTCGAAACACAAATGGTAGTGGGGCCAGTAAAATGAAAAGCACAACATGCAGAGAGCTTTTATCTACATTTAAAAAAATTTACCTTAATGAAAAACTAATTGAAAGAATGAGTGATATAAGATGACTAACAATATTTCTTTAGTAAAAGAAGAGCAGAAAAAATGAGAATTCTTTATATTTAAACCAAGAAAAAGCATGATCCTTTGGCCAACCCATCAATTTCTGGTCCAAGATATGGGAATAAATTCCAGTGTTACCTACAAGGGAGATGGATTGTCTGCCCTCCCCTTTCCATACCCTCTCCATGCTCTCTAGTTTTGTGCGGTCACGGTTAAGCCACGTCAACATTTTATATTTATTTTTTTTATAAAAATAATAAGACAAAAAGCAAATGTTGACGTTACTTAACCGTGACCGCACAAAACAGGAGAACATAAAGAGGGTATGGAGAGGGGAGGGCAGACAATCCATCTCCACCTACAAGAAGCCGCCCTATACCGACCCCTACAAGAAGTCCCCCAATACGGACCCTTGATGGAAACCTACCACATCATGCGTTACTTTGACAAATATTTATGCCTTTCCCAAACCCTTGTTTTCCCTTGTTTTGACGATTGACTAATGATGAGGGGACAATGTAAAATTGTGTTCAAAATCCCAAATAAGAGGGGAAGAGAGTAAGAATGTGGCTTGGTTTTTGTCCATAATTAGTGGGAAACAAGGATAGAGTCAACTACCCCAACCTTTGTACGTAACTTGTATTGTGGAATTGTGGGAATTCATGTTTATACTAGCTAGTGCAGTTGTGGTCACAATGCAGTCCTAACAAATCATTTGATTTAAGATTTTCTTTTTCGTTATTTGATGATCAATCTATTCATTCCTAGCCACCCAAAAAGTCTAGTTTTATGAAACGTCTGTGATGGGTTTGGTGAAGTTTTCTTGTCAGATATCCGACAAGTATATTAATTTTCATACAAAAATATGAAATGTAGGGCCAAATTTAAATTACTCCTCTTGATGAAGTACACACTGAGAATTGTATCCAAGAATAGTAGTTGTCACTGTGAATTTTGTGGTAACTTCTTTTATTAAGAGAATAAGGGGCAAAAGGTTGTGCACCATTTAGATGGACATTAAAAAGTAATATGTTTCTTAATTCGATACGTTACCTATACGTTATTGTCAACAAAAATATTGGCTGAAGCATGGAAAAGAAAATGTTTGCACGTTTCTGGAAACGAGTAAAACTTCTCTTTTTTCAGTAGTTGTGTATAAGAATTGTTAATCTATTTCATGTGTATGGTACTCTTTCAATAGTGTTAATGGTTAAAATCTGGTTTAACTATATGCTTGGTAGGTGGAGCTAGATGACTAGAAACATTTTAGAAATTAAACAAATATCTCTATTGGCCAGGGTGGAGAAAATGTGCCTACAACCAAACGTAAACATATATTTGTATACAATCGAAAACACATAAGAATTTACTATTAGGCTGTTAAATTAAAATAGTATCGATATATAAATATATAGTGTGTGTGTATATATATATATCCCAGAGTTTTAACTACCACATATTGAATCCATCAAGAGAGAATTATAGACATAGCATTTTTTTTGTCAATCAACTTGTTAAAAAATCACAAAGCATATCGAGAGGAACCAATACAATGCTCAAAAAGTAACTATCATAGAAAAATACCATGTTAATAATCACTAACTAGAAAACAACATGCAACGAAAGTACTTTAATTTTATCTTATCCTTTGCTTAATGAATACGATTTCGAAGTGCTATGAACCCCAATTATCTCACCATTGTTCACACTTTTTATACAGACTGAAAATGACATGGGAATAAAGTAGATTATCATGGAATGATGGAAATAATTGAGTCTCGACAATGACCAATTAAACTACATGTACCTGATGAAAAATACAATTAAATAAACTAGTTTATTTTTGCTTTTTTTTTAATCAAAATTTTACTTTCGACGGTGGCTGGTGGCATCAAAGATTATGATGTTGCTGCCTTGTTGGTGACATTTTTGTCCACTTAAGGATTCTGAATTGCAAATGCACCTGCCGACACTCTGATTAGTTGGTTTTGGCTGTGCTTTAGTCATGATTATGGTATGTCAGTATCAGTATCTGTGCTATATTCGATTTCAAGGCTTTACATATATATATATATATATATATATATATATGAGCAGCCAAACCAAATTTCAAAGTCAATATTTTAATTACCAAAAGTGGTGAAGGATTCTTCTGTTAATCACTAGATTTGGATTTGGATTTGTATGGTACAAGCAGATGTGTATGTATTTGATGACAGTGAATCTTACATATCAAACTAACGTACATAAAAGCAAAAAAGTAAAATAATATTATGAGTTATGTTTTTCCATTTTGACTCATTAGAAGTTCTTCAATGTGGGACAAATTTTGCGAGACAGTTATGGCACGTAAGTTGCCAATCCACCCAATTATAGTGTATCAATCGACTAGCTACTCACTTCCTGCAAGATTTATTTGTATTTCCAAGATTGTAAGATCCTTGATAATTTTCTCAACTGATTTTCAATCATATAATTCTAGTGTCCATTTTAATATCTTGTAAAAAATATTAGATATTGTTGATGATAATGAATGATGATTTACATATACAATTACAAAAATATTAGGACAATCAGTAGTGAGTCCTGCATGATCCAAATTGGCAAATCATTATAATGTTGTTCTCAACCTCTTAGCAAGAAAATGGTAAACAAATTTTAACATCAGATCAGATACGATTGCGACTGCGACTGCGTAGATTGTATCTTCTAGTATATGAAGAGACTGCATGTAAATTATCTCCAACTTCTTCTTTGAAATGGTTTGAATCCGTCAGGTGTTCAATGCCGTCTGATATGTCTTTGTCAACGAATGCAGACCAGTCAGATTCATCATCCGATTCCCAGGAAAACTGATCTGCATTTTTTCGCAAGCTTATAACCTCCTCTGTTAGTTTTTGTAGCATATCGTAGTTTAGCCTTTCATAGTCCCTGAAATTTTCAACACAGAGACATGTTAAATCCAAATCATAAAAAACCAACTGGATAATTTTAGGTTTGATGAGTTCTTTTCACTTACTTGTATTTCCAACAAGCATATAATAAGTGAAGGGCAGCATACAGCACATAAACGTTCCTAACTCCACTATCCCACCGAGTCCGTTGCTCTATTCCATTTGATGCAAATCGAAGGACTGCAAATTCAAGCAGGAATGCAAGGCATAGAACTGCGACAAAAAATGTTCACATACAAGTTAGTTCAAAATCACGAAATATATTTTAGTTAAAAATACATACGATTAATGAATGATATACTTACACAAATAAAGCCAGTGTCTCACTGGGTAAGTTTGCTTTGTGCTGGTTAACATATAAATGGCAAGCATTGATATGAAATAGAAAAATACTGCTTTCATTGACCGCGATTCCACCAGCAGTGCGTCGTGCAAGGCAAATAGCCTATCCAAAGCAACAAACATGGATGCCTGCTTCTGTTCAAAAGTTTCCTATATACATAAACATAAATTATTGTTATGTTAATCATAAAATTATGACAAAGACTGGACTAATTAAAATGCAACAAAAAGAAATAGTAACCTGAGCTTCCAATATGGTCTTTGAATTTTCGACTAGATGGTCATGAGCTCGTTGAATCTTCTCTTGGCTTCGAAGAAGCTCTTCCTGTTTTTCACGGCCTAATGTAGCAAACTGCTGCAATATTCCCCTGCAAATTTAAAATATGTTATTAACCACATTAAAACATACAGCTTGATAATGTCTAAAATATATTCACTAACATGGCCAGTGCATTATGCCTTACTTGCTCTCTTTTAGAGCTTGGGATTGGAATTTAGTCAGTGACTGAAGCCCGTTAAGCGCTTCAGATTGGCCATGTAGAAGTTCCTTTTGCCTTTCCAAGGAAATATCAGCTACATTCCCAATATCGTCCGCCTTGCTTTGCAACTTGCTCATCTTTGAAGACATGGCTTCTCCAACAACACCTATCTTCTTCTCTATTTCGTTAGTCTCATCCTGCAAGCTGAGTATTCCTTTACCTAAAATGTGATAAGATTCATGAACCATTACCATCCCTGCTTCCAAGTTTTCCTTCAGTTTGTGCTGCCCCATCTGCAATTCCAATTGGGAGGCTTCAATTTTCTTGGACTGCTCAAACACCGCCTCTGACTGCTTCACTATCTCACCAATGTGATCACTCACATTCTTGGAAGTCTGAGCCACTTGTTGTGTTTGTTCATCGATTGAAGTCAAAGAATCATGTATATCTTTCGAGCCCTCTAACAACATATCTGCCGTTTCGGCTATGTTCACTAATTTTTTCTCTGCATAATCAGATGATTTTTTCAAATCATTCACCAATTTCTCCGTCTGATGCCTGAAAATTCCAGACTGTAACTGATGGCAAATGGAGTTGGTTTCTAAATAGAATCCGCGGTACGTGTGAATAGCATCATTGTCCAGTTTTTCAAGGCAAGATTTCATAGGAGAGCCTACGCGACACATTGGAAAAGGGGTTCTTCCAGAATCCTTTTGAAAGCAATGGCTAAGATCCCAAGCAAATCTCTTCCTCTTATCATTGTTATCCGCGGCCATCTCTGAGCATGCTCCAAATATTCCTCTATAAGCATCATGCCAACAAGAATTAGCGCCCACCAGTTTTCTTCTAGCATTGTTGACACGTTCAGTGCCTTTTTCATCATTGAGAGAATCCATGGAGAACTCGGCAACGATATCACTTGATATTTGCAGATTTTGAGGTGGATTATTGCCAGTGTTTCCGGAAGAAGAGGACCAAAACCATGACATACCAGACCTTGAGAGAGTTAGGAAGATCAAGAGTAAAAGAAGAGACTTACATTGTCCCATCTGAGCCTCTTTTCCTAGCAAAAGATATTCTTCAAATTTGTATGTAGTTCGAATATCCGGTAACCTGCATTACAAAACCCTAATAAGTACCGGAAAGAACCATAAACTATATGCTGCCAGAAGTAGAAAGGTTAGGGGATTTCAATAAAAATTGGCAGAGTTGGAAAAAATGTAATAGAAATCAATGAAATCCGTATTTAGAAAGCATTGAAAGAGAAAGATAACAGGAAAAGGAAAAGCCAATGCAGAGAAAAGAAGGTGATCGTAAATTTGATTACCATAAGTTTTGTGTTCAGAATTCTGTTCACATATTCACTCCAGTAGAACTAATAAGCACCACATAGCCTACTAAATGAAAAATAATCATTTCCTTCGAATTCGATAGCCCGGCAATATGTGCTTAATTATGTCGTTTTGAACTAGGCCTCTTCATCAGTTCAATTTTTTTCTTTAAATTGAAAATTGACATTCAACTAATATGATTTAGTCCTCCTCAGCAGAAACATAATCAACAACAACAACAACAACAACAAAGCCTTTTCCCACTAAGTGGGGTCGGCTATATGAATCCTAGAACGCCATTGCGCTCGGTTTTGTGTCATGTCCTCCGTTAGATCCAAGTACTCTAAGTCTTTTCTTAGAGTCTCTTCCAAAGTTTTCCTAGGTCTTCCTCTACCCCTTCGGCCCTGAACCTCTGTCCCGTAGTCACATCTTCGAACCGGAGCGTCAGTCGGCCTTCTTTGCACATGTCCAAATCACCAGAGCCGATTTTCTCTCATCTTTCCTACAATTTCGGCTACTCCTACTGTACCTCGGATATCCTCATTCCCAATCTTATCCTTTCTCGTGTGCCCACACATCCCACGAAGCATCCTCATCTCCGCTACACCCATTTTGTGTACGTGTTGATGCTTCACCACCCAACATTCTCTGCCATACAACATCGCTGGCCTTATTGCCGTCCTATAAAATTTTCCCTTGAGCTTCAGTGGCCTACAACGGTCACACAACACGCCGGATGCACTCTTTCCATCCAGCTCGTATTCTATGGTTGAGATCTCCATCTAATTCTCCGTTCTCTTGCAAGATAGATCATAGGTAACGAAAACGGTCGCTTTTTGTGATCTTCGCTAGATTGCTCCGGTCATTAGTGTGGATAAGTATATAAATGGATAGAGATAGGAAAGCAAACACAAGATGTACGTGGTTCACCCAGATTGGCTACGTCCACGGAATAGAAAAGTTCTCATTAATTGTGAAGGGTTTACACAAGTACATAGGTTCAAGCTCTCCTTTAGTGAGTACGAGTGAATGATTTAGTACAAATGACATTAGGAAATATTGTGGGAGAATGATCTCGTAATCACGAAACTTCTAAGTATCGGAGTGTGGTGTCGTCTTGACTTGCCTTATCTGTCTCATAGGTAGATGTGGCATCTTCTCTGGAAGTACTCTTCCTCCATCCAGGGGTGGTATCTTTAACTGGTGGAGATGCACAAGGTAATGTATCAATTTCACTTGAAGCTTACTTGTAGTTTCAGGCTTGGTCAAGCGCGATACAAACCATGTAGTAGGAGTCCCCCAAGTCGCCGAGCTAGGGGGTCTGCTGAAAGAGGTGACAGACAAGGTAAGCAATCAGAGCTCCGACTGATTGTTCACCTTCTCCCCATCTTGCAGCAGCATGAAGGATAAAGAGAAGAAAAATGAGAAGAGATGATATGAGATACTTTTGCTTTTGAAGAAGTAACTTTCCACAGGCTTATTCTTGAACTGAGTTGGAGGGTTTTCTGGTTTCCTCCAGAGTATAAGGCCGACTGAAGAATTTGAGGGTCAAAACAAGTCCATCAAATCTAGAGTACGTTCCACCCTGCTGATATGGGATACTTTTGCTTTTGACAGAGTAATGGATGTATCGGCACGTGTGCTGTTACGCTTGTCTCCACATGCTTCCTTGTATCCTTCGCACTTGCCCTATCTGTTCCTCAAGCAGATGCGGAATCTTTCCTGGAAACATAAGATGTTGAAGATGAGTACTCGAGAGCAATGCCAGGTAAGTAATCAGGTAAGGGGTTCCAGGCAGTCAGTTCCTGGCTGGAAGCTTGATTCCAAGTGCTGACTGATTGCTCTCTTTCTCCTTGTCTTGCAGGTAAAAACAAGGCCAAAAGAAAAAACAGGGAAAAAGCATGATATGGGATACTCTTGCTTTTAACCCTGATGATATGAGATATTCTTGCTCTAGTATAGCTTGTTTGCAGAGGTATTATCGGGGGGAAAGAAAGCTGAATATTTCGAAAGGCTTTGTTGGGAGTGCCCTCTCAGATATGATGAAGGGTTGAGCATTTTTGCAGGTCTGCCTGTCCGTTGGGGATGGAGGTCGACATATATAGGAGTCTCCCTAACAAGTAGTAATGCTATTCCTTTACCCTGCTTGGTCATAGCACGGTAGTGGGAGCTGCCAGTTTCACATGTTTTAACTCTGTCAGAGCACTTTGAAAAAGTGGTCTGTGGTATATGGCTCTCAAGATTCGGAGAACGATGCCTCTTCGATTTTTGAGAAAGCAATCATGTTGGGGGTCTGACTCTCGAGATTCGGAGAGCAGTGTCTCTTCGATTTTTGAGGAAGTAATCATGTTGGGAGTCTGGCTCTCGAGATTCGGAGGGCGGTGCCTCTTCGATTTTGGAGCAAGCAATCTTGTTGGGAGTGTTGTCTCGAATGTGAGTAAAGGTTGGACATGTTTGCTAGTCTACCTTGCCACGAAGCACAAAGGTTGACACATAGGGACTTTCCAATTATCCAGCAATGGTACTGTTCCTTTACCCTCTCTTCGATTTTGAGAAAGTAGTCATGTTGGGAGTCTGGCTCTCGAGATTTGGAGGACGGTGCCTCTTCTATTTTAGAGCAAGCAATCTTGTTGGGACTGTTTTCTCGAATGTGAGTAAAGGTTGGGCATGTTTGCTAGTCTACCTTGCCACGAAGCACAGAGGTTGACACACAGGGACTTTCCAATTATCCAGCAGTGGTACTGTTCCTTTACCCTTGTGGGTAATAATATGGTAGCTAGACCTTCAAAATTTATGTGTCTAAACTTTGTTAGTGCTGTTTCTTTGCTATTCTTTTACCTTTCTTGGTCAGAGCGATGTAGTGGGAGCTGCAAGCTTCACGTGCTCAACTTTGGCAGAGAACTTTGGCAAAGTGATCTGTGGTACCCATGAGTTATTGTTGCGTGTGGGAAGTGGGTGATTGAACAGTAAAATTCATGTGCTTTCTACTTCACCAGATGCTGACAAGGCTAGAAAAGTAGGTGCCTCTTTGATTTCTGAGATCGGCCCTCGTGGTCTCTGAGCAGCCCAGCTTTTGAGAAAGCGAGCGCCTCTTCGATTGATTCGGAGAACGGTGCCTCACCGATTTTTGAGAAAGCAATCATGCTGGGGGTCTGGCTCTCGAGATTCGGGGAGCAGTGTCTCTTCGATTTTTGAGAAAGTAATCATGTTGGGAGAGTGGCTCTCGAGATTCGGAGGGCGATGCCTCTTCGATTTTGGAGCAAGCAATCTTGTTGGGAGTGTTTTCTCGAATGTGAGTAAAGGTTGGGCATGTTTGCTAGTCTACCTTGCCACGAAGCACAGAGGTTGACACACAGGGACTTTCCAATTATCCAGCAATGGTACTGTTCCTTTACCCTCTCTTCGATTTTTAAGAAAGTAGTCATGTTGGGAGTCTGGCTCTTTAGATTCGAAGGACGGTGCCTCTTCGATTTTGGAGCAAGCAATCTTATTGGTAGTGTTTTCTCGAATGTGAGTAAAGGTTGGGCATGTTTGCTAGTCTACCTTGCCACGAAGCACAGAGGTTGACATACATGGACTTTCCAATTATCCAGCAGTGGTACTGTTCCTTTACCCTTGTGGGTAATAATATGGTAGCTAGACCTTCAAAATTTATGGGTCTAAACTTTGTTAGTGCTGTTTCTTTGCTATTCTTTTACCCTTCTTGGTCAGAGCGATGTAGTGGGAGCTGCAAGCTTCACGTGCTCAACTTTGGCAGAGAACTTTGGCAAAGTTATCTGTGGTACCCATGAGCTATTGTTGCGTGTGGGAAGTGGGTGATTGAACAGTAAGATTCATGTGTTTTCTACTTCCCCAGAAGTCTTTGACAGAATGCCCATAATTTCCGCAAAGCTGAGTGTGCGTGTGACAGGTGCTGACAAGGCTGGAAAAGTAGGTGCCTCTTCGATTTCTGAGATCGGCCCTCGTGGTCTCTAGGGAGCCCAGCTTTTGAGAAAGCGAGCGCCTCTTCGATTTCTGAGATCGGCCTTCGTGGTCTTTGAGCAGCCCAACTTTTGAGAAAGCAAATGGCTCTTCGATTTCTGAGATCAACCCTCGTGATCTCTAAGCAGCCCAACTTTTGAGAAAGCAAACGCCTCTTCGATTTCTGAGCAGGCGCCTATTTGATTTCTGAAGCTCCGTCGAGTGCAGATTTTTATAGGGGCTGGCATTAAGTTCCAAAGCACACTTGAATCTCCACCAGTAGAAGCTTCATTCTTGCACTTCTAAGATCTTGATTTGTCCGACCTCTTCTCTCTTCAACACCTTTGAAAATGTCTGGCCCCTCCGACCGTCGTTTTGACTTGAACCTTGTTGAAGAGGCAGCCCCGCCTTCTCCAGACAACATATGGCGCCCATCCTTCGTCTCCCCAACTGGTCCTCTTACCGTTGGGGATTCCGTGATGAAGAATGATATGACCGCTGCGGTGGTGGCCAGGAACCTTCTCACTCCCAAAGATAACAGACTACTTTCCAAACGGTCTGATGAGTTAGCTGTTAAGGATTCGCTGGCTCTCAGTGTTCAGTGTGCAGGTTCTGTGTCTAATATGGCACAACGCCTATTTGCTCGAACCCGCCAAGTTGAATCATTGGCGGCTGAAGTGATGAGTCTCAAACAGGAGATTAGAGGGCTCAAGCATGAGAATAAACAGTTGCACCGGCTCGCACATGACTATGCTACAAACATGAAGAGGAAGCTTGACCAGATGAAGGAAACTGATGGTCAGGTTTTACTTGATCATCAGAGATTTGTGGGTTTGTTCCAAAGGCATTTATTGCCTTCGTCTTCTGGGGCTGTACCGCGTAATGAAGCTCCAAATGATCAACCTCTAATGCCTCATCCTTCTAGGGTTCTGTCCAGTACTGAGGCTCCAAATGATCCCCCTCCGGTGCCTTCTCTTTCTGGGGCTCTACCGACTGCTGAGACTTCTCCTAAGCAACCTTTGTGAAGGCTCCCTCTTGTGTGTTTATTTTGACTCATGTATATGTACATATTTGTAGCTTATCGGGGATATCAATAAATAAGCTTTCCTTCATTTCAACGTATTGTGTTAAATACACCAAAGCCTTCTTCGCTAAGTTCTTTGAATTTTCTTTTGTTGAAGCTTGTATGTTGAAGCTTTCTGAGTGGAGCATGTAGGTTGGGGTAGTGTTCCCTTAATTTCCCGAATGAGGAAAACTTCTTGGTTGGAGACTTGGAAAATCCAAGTCACTGAGTGGGATCGGCTATATGAATCTTAGAACGCCATTGTGCTCGATCCTGTGTCATGTCCTTCGTTAGATCCAAGTACTCTAAGTCTTTTCTTAGAGTCTCTTCCAAAGTTTTCCTAGGTCTTCCTCTACCCCTTCGGCCCTGAACCTCTGTCCCATAGTCGCATCTTCTAATCGGAGCGTCAGTAGGCCTTCTTTGCACATGTCCAAACCACCGTAACCGATTTTCTCTCATCTTTCCTTCAATTTCGGCTACTCCTACTTTACCCCGGATATCCTCATTCCTAATCTTATCCTTTCTCGTGTGCCCACACATCCAACGAAGCATCCTCATCTCCGCTACACCCATTTTGTGTACGTGTTGATGTTTCACCGCCCAACATTCTGTGCCATACAGCATTGCCGGCCTTATTGCCGTCCTATAAAATAACAAAACAAAACAAAGACTAATACTTTTCACCTTCTTTTACTACTCTTGTAGAATAAATTATTTAATGGCATAAAAGGAGACAGGCCAAGACCCTCAAAGGGTGAAATCGAAACAATCAAATTCCTGGGAAAAATCACACAAAACTTTGAAATATATGCAATCGGATGGTGAAAATTTAGAAGTGTATGCAAAACAGAAAACGAAAGTTTACAACTTGAGAGAGAGAGAGAGAGAGAGATGACTTACTTGAGAACGCGAAGAGGAGTCGCTCTGCCTGCGTTTTGGACTATTGGGTTACATGCAATGGTGACTTTCAGAGAGAGAGAGAGAGATGACTTACTTGAGAACGCGAAGAGGAGTCGCTCTGCCTGCGTTTTGGACTGTTGGGTTACATGCAATGGTGACTTTCAGAGAAAGAAACGTGTATGATATTTATAAGGGAGGAGACGCTGTCTTTTTGGAAACGACCCAAAATAAAATAAAATAATCAAACTGTTTGAGTTAGGAAATAGGACAAAAACAGGTCAGTTTCTATATAGGGTCCACTAGTGGAATGCCGCGTGGTGTTTTGATGGGTACTCCTTATTCTCCCGGGAAAACATCGCGATATAAAGTAAAGACTTGCGATCCAAGGAAAAGCAACGGCATGTAAAAGAAAATATGAAAAATACAAAAAAGTAACCTGGTGGAGTTGGGAAATATGTCTTTTTGTCCAAAGGGTCTGCCGCGTGTATTGTTATTCGGTCCTCCTTATTCCGCTGGAGTTGGGAAATATGTGTATTTATCCATTTAGGCGCTTATAAAAACCCAAATCAAGTTGTGATTCGTGAATGGTGGAAATTATAAGCGTCTGTAATTTCATGCCGAGTGCTGTCCTCCCGATTGCTGCCGCTGCCTTCGACTCCTGCAAGGAAGGCTGGTACTACCGCTGCGTCGGCCTCGACCCCTAAGCCTTAACTGCCGCCGCCTGTCAAATTTTTATTACTTTAATTTTGATCACTAAACAACGACGAAGATGTTGCTGGACAAAAATAGGAAGAATGAGAACACCGCCAAGGGCAACCGGCTCTTGATCAGCGTCACTGTGGTAAGCAGTGCCGGCCCGATCCGTTTCCTTGTCAACGCAGGAGCTTGTTGCTGCCGCCATCGATACCACCTTGAAATCCTATGCGCGTGAGGGACGCCTACCGGTTCTCGGCTCCAATATCAATGACTTCCTGCTCTACTGCCCCAACGCAAGACCTGATGGTCTGAGTCCGTGGGAGACAATTGGAGCACAAGGAGGAGTTCGTAACTTTATGCTATACAAGAAGCCGGTGAAGATGGAGAACGATGAAACACCTGCAGCATCCGCAATTACTCGCAAAGGTAATGGTCGGACCTGGAAGGGATGGATCAATAAGAAGTCCCTCAATCTCAAGATCTCTTCTCATTGAATTAATTTCTCAATTAATGGGGAAATTAAAGGAGAGTTTTCTATATTTGCTTTTATTTCTAGTTTTGTTATTGGTGTCCTTCCCCATTATTTTTGCTTATTTCTAGTTTTGTTTTTATTAATTTTGAACAAAATCTACTAAGTCTAAGCTAAAAATTAAGCAGAACATATGTAGAAAAAAATTTGATTTTCTTTATATGTTTTAAAGCAGAAATTACAGTGCGTTCAAGGGGTTTGCAAATTTCGCCACAGACCTCCAAAACTTAATTAGGTCGGGCGCACGAATGTAACCATAAATCAATACCAAAAAGAGACTTTAACTAAACCCTAACAATGGCTATTTTCTACCTCTTACAGTCTTACACGATACCATAACAACAAAACCAACAAGCAATTTATCTAGTGAGAACGTTGGTGAAATTTCTTCTGGTTCTTGGAGTCGGTGAATAGGACCAGTTAGCACAAGCAAGAGCATCTGGCACGTGAGTAAAAGAGAGCTTGACATAAGCACATCGAGAGGTAAGTGTGCCCCTTTTTCCACTGTATGTGAGATCAACGTCAGTTAACCACACCTTCTCGCACGGTCATTTTCTGCTGCACAAAAGCTTGACTGCAACTGGGGTTGCAGATGAGCCCTTGATGTTGGTGAAGCCAATTTCGCTGATCTTGACTTTGGATGGATCATCTTGTTTACAGTAAGTCCCAGATTGGCGAGGTCGTAAAATGTTGGGGAGCCTGGCCATCTTTTAATTCTCACGCCATTCTGTGTGTATTTCAGAGTGCAATTCTTCACTGCGACTCCAGTTACAGGCTCTTCATTTGGGTACTTTCCTAGGCTACCGATACTTATGCCTATTAACCTACAGAAATGTAGTGAGAGGAAGAAGAGATTCAAGCAATTTAGAGAGAGAAGTAGAAACCAAACACTTTCAGTATATTACTTTTCTTACTTACTAAGCAATCCCACATACAACAGTATTTATACCCTTCTCAATATTCTAAACAAACTGCCTAACTAACTTTCTAACTAACTCTCTAATCTGCATACAAGTGGCAATATCTCAGCCACACAATATATGTCTATCATCCTCCCTCAATCTCATGTTTGGATGATCCTAACATGAGATTGTTACAATGAAAAAGAAACAACGAAGAGCTGAGGCCTTTGGTTAAGATATCAGCAAACTGCTCCTTTGAGGACACAAACTGCACCACAAGCTTGTTCTGAGAAACCCGCTCTCGAACAAAATGCACATCAATTTCAATGTGTTTGGTCCGTTGATGTTGGACGGGATTGAAAGACAAGGCTATAGCAGAAAGGTTGTCACAATATAAAACAGGAGGAGCAGAAATCGGAAAATGCAGAAAAGCAAGGATTTGTTGAATCCAATCAAGTTCTGCTGCATTGGAAGATAAAGCACGATACTCTGCCTCAGTCGAAGATCGGGACACTGTCTGCTGTTTCTTAGAGGACCATGATATAGGGTTATTCCCGAGGAACACCACAGACCCTGTTGTAGATCGCCGATCATTGGGATCTCCAGCCCAATCGGCATCACTAAATGCAGATAGTGCCAAGTCCCCTTGAGAATAGGTAATGCCACAGGACATAGTGCCCTTCAAATACCGCATGATCCTTTTAACGGCAGTGAAATGAGAGACCATGGGATGCTGCATAAACTGACAAACTTGATGCACAGAGAAAGCTATATCAGGTCGTGTGAACGTTAGATATTGAAGAGCACCCACCACACTCCTATATAAAGTAGGATTAGGATAGGGGTCACCATCATCCTTGAGTAACCTGTTAGAAGGTAAGCAGGGTGTGTCACAAGGCTTGGAGTCAAGCATTTCTGTTTTGACTAGGAGATCCTGCACATATTTCTGTTGGGACAAAAATAACCCCTTGGCAATCTTGGAAATCTGAATGCCGAGGAAGTAGTGAAGATGACCTAAGTCCTTGATGTCAAATTTAGAAGTTAAAGCATCAATGACTTGCTGAATCACAGTGGTTGCACTTCCTGTGATGATAATATCATCGACATATAGCAATAAGATCACAATATTGGCACCAACAGTTTTCACAAATAAGGAGGAATCAGAATAGGTGTTATGGAAGCCCAACTTAGGCAGAAAAGAAGTAAACCTGTCATTCCATGCCCTCGGGGCCTGTTTTAAGTCATATAGGGATTTATGCAATTGACATACCAAAGTGGGATTCTGGGGATCCTCAAAGCCAGGTGGCTGATCCATATACACCTCATCCTGTAAGATTCCATGGAGAAACGCATTCTTGACATCTAGTTGCCGAAGTGACCAATTAAATTGAGCAGCAAGTGCTAAAACAATCCTCACTGTGGTGGGTTTAACAACTGGACTAAAGGTCTCACTGTAATCCAGCCCAGGTTCTTGACTAAATCCCTTGGCAACCAATCGAGCTTTATGTCGTGCAATTGAACCATCTGAATGTCTCTTGAGTTTGAAAATCCATTTACACCCTACTAAATTCTTGTTTGCAGGTAAAGGAACTAAACTCCATGTTCCTTGAGTATGCAAAGCACTGATCTCTTCCTTCATTGCTTGAAACCACACAGGACTCTTGAGAGTAGATTTGTATGTTTTGGGTTCACACATAGACAAATCAGCATCCATGGAAGTAGCAAGGGCAGACAAAAGAACCTTCTTTTTGCTGATACCACTTTTACTCCTAGTCTGCATAGGATGTATATTCAAGGAGGGAATGGAAGGAACCACTTGTAGTGTAACAGGACTATGTTCAAGTACCACAGGGATGTGATCAGTGGTTGAAATGGCACCAGTAATGGACTGAGGAGAGGGTGGTGGATCAAGAAAAGGAGAAGTGGTTGGTGAGAAGGATGAAGACCCGGGAGCAGAAGGGGAATGTAATGGAGACTCAGGAGAAATGGGAGTATGATAGGAGGGTATAGTGACTATAGGCTGTGAGGGGACTACAGGAAGAGATGACAGATCAGTAATGTGAACAGAAGTGGTAGATTGTGGTGTGGTGGCTCGGGACAACAAGTCATTATAAGGAAACTTATGTTCACTAAACACCACATGTCTAGACACAAAGAATTTATGTGTAGAAACTGCAAAACATATGAAGCCCTTGAATTTGGATACATATCCCAAAAACACACATTTTGTAGTCTTAGCTTGAAGTTTGGTAGCATTGTAAGGTCTTAAGAAAGGATAACAAGCACAACCAAATGTTCGCAAGTGATGAATCACTAGAACAGCACTATATAAGGCTTCAAAAGGAAACTGGTTATGTAGAATGGGAGTAGGCATTCTATTAATGAGATAAATGGCAGTTTGACATGCAAAGGACCAAAACTGTGAAGGCAGTTTAGCTGTTTGCAACAAAGTAATTGTGGTTTCAATAACGTGTCTGTGTTTACGTTCAGCCATCCCATTTTGTTCAGGGGTATAAGGACATGATTTTTGATGAGAAATGCCCTTTTGGAGAAGAAACGATTGAAGTGACTTGCTAATGTACTCACCACCACCATCACTTTGCAAAATTTTAATGTTTGCAGAGAATTGAGTGAGAACATAAGCATGAAAAGCAATAAAAGTGGCACAAAGATCGGATTTATTAATCAATGGGAAAATCCAGGAATACCGGGTACATTCATCAATGAAGGTGACATAGTACCGATATCCATCCACAGATTTACACGGTGCAGGACCCCAAAGATCACTATGCACTACAGCAAAAGGAGTTACAGATTTATTGACACTTAATGCAAAGGGAAGTTTACAGAATTTACCCTCAAGACAACTAGGACACAGAACCGGATTTGGGTCTTTTGCAAAAGCAACTTTGGACTTATGCAACATAAGAGAGACAACTGAATTAGATGGATGTCCTAATCTATTGTGCCAGGTAGTAGAAGTAACCAACTGACCAAGGAGGGCTTTATTTGAAGCAATGCTTTGAGAACCGGCAGGTGACACATTGGCTAGAGATGAGAGTGGGTAGAGTCCATTACTGCACAATCCTTTATAGAGTACCCTCCCTGTGGCCTTGTCCTGGATCCAAAAACAGAAGGCATCAAAGATAAGCCAACAATTATTATCCAAACAGATGCGATGGACAGATAGAAGATTCTGTGTTAATTTGGGAACATATAACACAGAATTCAATTTTATAGGATGGAGAGATGGTTTTATAACAGTACTACCAATGTGAGATACAGGCAAACCTTCACCATTGGCAGTTTGTATGACTTCATTAGTGAGATAGGGTGAAGCTAGAGACAGATTGGAGAGATCAGCAGTCATATGATTCGTTGCGCCGGAATCAGTTATCCAAACTTGGGAAGGAGATGAAGATGCTGCTGGAGGAGAGGGGTGTGGCACCATAGTATGAAAAGCCTGCATTGGTGCCTGAGACTGAATTTGTTGTGGAGCAGGAAACTGTGATGAATACCCTTGCTGTGGATAAGAAGACTGCTGAGAATATAGATGCCCTGGTTGTGGATAAGAACCATTGCCAACACCAATATAGTTGGGACCCTTGTCATTGTAAAAACAGAACCATGTACTGTGATTAAACCTGCCACAAATCTGACATCGGGATTTCGCAGAAGAATTGGATGGACAGAAAGACGCAGAATGACCATCACAGTTGCAAAGTTGACATGAGAGGAGGGGTGGAGCAGAAGGAGGAGAGTGCTGCTGATGAGGAAAAGAACCAAGAACACCAGGACTTGGATTTTGGAGAACATGAGTTTGAGTAGGAAGATATGGCTTGGATGAAAAAGGCCTGTTATTTTGATGAAACCGGCCCTTCCCCTTGTTTTTGGGAGCATTGAACTGCTTGAAACCACCAGCTACAAAATTGGATTGAGTAGGTGCTCTCGGAGGTAAAGTATGGGCAACCATTGCAGTCATAAAGGGTGCATTAACAGTGGATTCCAGAATAGCTTCTTCAGCAAGTAATTGTGTCCTAAACTCCTTCAGAGATATAACATTCTCACGTCCCCTTATTACTGTTCTGAATGTATTATACTCTGGTGGCAAACCATTCAACGCAAGAATGACAATATCTTCATCAACAAAATACACCCAAGCAGCTGAAAGATAATCTCTGGCCTCTTTGATTTTCTGTAAATATTGAGCAACCGAATCATATCCCTTTTTAATGGTTTGAAGATTAGACTTCATCTGAAATATGCTAGTCTTGGAGACTGTGGAGAATTGTTCTTGCAATCGAATCCAGAGATCCCGAGAGCTTGTACTACCAATAGCACACGACAGAGCCATTGGACTCAAAGAAGCAGTAAGTAACTGCATCAGGGCTTTATCATGCATCATCCAAATCAAATACTCATCACTAGCAGAAGAAGTTGTTGAATTTGAGGAATTAACACCAGAATCTCCAGATTGTGAGGAATGTCGAGGAGGACAGGGATGCGTGCCGTCGACAAACCCTAGAATTCCATTACTCTCAAGCAGTAATTGCATTTGAAAATGCCAAGTGAGATAATTCGAATCATCCAACTTCACATTCACAGATGTAGAAATCGACGAAACTAGAGCAGTGATGGGAGATTGAAGAAGCTGAAGTTGAGAAGCTGTTACCATCGTTGCCGAAACTCACTGAGACAATGTATCAAACACCTGGAGTGCACTATTAGAAGAAGACGAAGACGCAACCAGATCGTAGTTGCAGAGCACCCGGAAACAATAAACCCTAGAAAGCAGAGAAGACGAAGTCAAAGCAATCAAGAAATGCTTGCAAGAAGCAAGAATCCAGAGGAAGACGAAGTGTTGGAGCTGCGGAAGACTCGGATCGAAGAAGCTGATCAAGCTCTAATGGCGAGTGATACCATATTAACCTACAGAAATGTAGTGAGAGGAAGAAGAGATTCAAGCAATTTAGAGAGAGAAGTAGAAACCAAACACTTTCAGTATATTACTTTTCTTACTTACTAAGCAATCCCACATACAACAGTATTTATACCCTTCTCAATATTCTAAACAAACTGCCTAACTAACTTTCTAACTAACTCTCTAATCTGCATACAAGTGGCTGTATCTCAGCCACACAATATATGTCTATCAATGCCGTGCCCTGGTCCACAAATAAAGTTGGTCGCGATGATGTTTTTGCTCCCACCAATAACAGAAACACAATCGTCTCCGGTTCCAATAATTGTCGTGTGATTGATGGTTATCCCGAATGAACTCCCGATGTGAATTCCATCCGTGTTGTGGCTGTCCTCCGGCGCTGTGATGGTCAAGTATTGTAGTGTGACATTGCGACATTCATGAGCATTGATGTAGAAATATTTTCTATCAAGTGAAGTTATACCCTTGATTATGGAATTGGTGACAAAATCAAACATCAGATTCTACATTAGAAAAACAAATAGATTAGCATACTTTAAAAAAATAAAAAATAAAAAGATTAGCATATTGTGGTACTAGCAATACAAAAAACAATTAATACAAAAAGTAATTTTCGCACATATGTATTGTTTTCCTCATACACACATCTGTTTATTTTTGGCATTTAGGTTGAATAAATAAAAAAAGAATCAAGTAGTAGAAATAAACAAAGAGATGTGCAGGAAGCGAAAAATGTATGCAGAATTTGTTTCCCCTAAACGTCTAATGATCGTTATAAAATAACTTGGTAGCAATTATTTTGGCCATCAAAAGTTCCACCACCAAACAACATGAGCTTGTTAACGTGCTGAAATCGAACCCAGGTGCCCTGCTGAATGAGTCGGCTGCGGTCTTGAGGGGCACGTAAATAGCCTTGAACTTGAATCTCAATCGGAGCTTTGCAAGGACCTTTCAGAATAGCTCCTCTTAAATAATATTCCCAATGTGGAATAATAACTTTGGCTGGCCATGGTGATGCACATGCATCTCTCCAAGCGTTAGCCACAACCTGTGTAATGTCACCCTTAGAATTTCCTCGATATCTTAAACTTGTCACATAAAAGACCTCGGCTTTAGCAATGGATACTAAAAATAAGAATGCCAATATCCAATTTCCAGCTGCATTAAAATAAAATAAAACAATTAGTTTCAATTCAATAAATTTCATATCATATATAACTAGAACAAGGATTAACGTTTTAGACGGGGAAAAACATTCGGAAGCAAATTTCAGAAAAAAAACTTCTGACTTTTTGCATTGAGAAATGGGTGAAAGTCAAAATAAACCCTAAACCCTAAAGAACATAATAAGATCATGCAGACGTACCCATTAGGTTAGAGCGACAGGAGATTGAGCCGCTCAATTTGCAGGCGATCTGAACTTCACAGTTCGTTGCAACTTTGACATGTAGAGTTCATTCATGCAAATAGGCGATTTGGGAGAAGGAAAATTGCCTGTATTTATAGAATCAGGAATGTGATAACTTACTGGAATTAAGGGAATAGAACGGAAATTATGAAGGAAAAAAATTGTGTCCTAAAATGGAATAAGGAAATCTGGATAAATATTGTGCCGTAAAAAAAAATTTAAAGAACAAGGTAAGCGTTATTTCTCCTCTCACAAGAAAAATGTTTTCCTGCTTTCAAACTTTAGGGGTGAGAGTTTGACACACCCCGATTTTAGAATCAGGGCGTGACTACACAGTTCGCAAGCACATTAGGAAAATGTCTACCACTCTCACGTGACGGCCAGCATGCCCTCCTTCGGGATGGGGTGTGTCAGAGTTTGAGAGATTTTGATGGATTTATAAATTTATAGATTTTGATGGAGTTTAATTAACTTGTAGAAATTTCTTGTAAAATCTTGATTCAATTCCTTCATAAATCTCAAATTCCATCAAATTCCTTAACTTTTTAAAGATCTTTAAAATAAATTCCTAATTAAACACACCTAAAATGTTATAAACTTTCTTAAAGTCCTTAGATCCTGATTGGATACACGTTAAATTTTAGAGAATCACTTAAAATCTTAATTGGATACCTTTATTAAAATAATTAAAATCCCTCAAAATCCAAGTTGAATACCACCCCTTAAATTTGCTTAGAAAATGTCCACCTTTAAAGAACTATTGAGGCTGAAACAAGAAAATTTTCAGTTAAAATGTCAAATGCTTCATCCCTCGGAGGGTTAAGGTATGCTTTCATCCTTGTACAAGAAAAAAGGAATTTAAGTTGAGAACATTATAATTTTTAATATCGACACTAAGGGAGAGGGGTGAGCTAAACCTCTTATTTACAAATGAACAGAAATATCACCAGACCATAATACTAAGTGTCAACAATATAATGTTTAGTAATTAAGAAAATATCAAGAAGCCAAATTTGATTTTAGGTAAGATGTATAGGCTTCATTTAGGGGAATATCTCAATGAAATATTAGCACTAGGCCGTCCGTTTCAGCCATCGCCGCTTCGGCAATCCGTCTCTGATTATGGCTCTCGGGCATAAAATAAAGATTGTTCCAGAATTGCCCCTGATCGTTAACGACTCCGTTGAGGGGGTTGAGAAGCCTCGGCGGCTCTGAAGATTTTGAAGGAGATCCGGGCCTACGCTGTGTTGGGGCTTAGAAGGACTTCACTAATTTGGAGATGTTTATCTCACAAAGAAGAATGTAATGCAGCAGAATTGATAGGCAAGAGAAAGAAAGAATACTCAAAGTATTACACAAGATTTTTATTCACTCACAAACTTAGTACAAGAGGAAACACTCAAACACTCTTAGAAGCTTTGTTGCTTCTTCTCATTTCTCACTACTTGCTCTCTTGGTTGTTCCATCATCCCTTGTTCATTCTCTTCTTCAAACTAAGGAAATAAGTGAAGATCACCTGCATGAGAGCCAAAAACTCATTCTCTTTCTTCATCAAACGTCATGTCTCTACTGATCACCATCTTCCCATTATTTGGATTATACAACTTATAGCCTTTTGAATTTGAATCATAACCGATGAAGATGAACTTCTCACTATTGTCGTTGAGTTTCGTTCTCCTCTCGTCTGGTACATGTACATGAGCTATGCTTCCAAAGACTCTTAGATGAGAAATATCTAGTTTTCTTCCACTCCATGCTTCTTGTGGAGTCTTTCCCCCACACACTCCTTGTTGGAGACCAATTGGATAGGTAGACAGCACATGCTACAACTTCTGCCCACAACTCCTTGGACAATTACTTACTTTTGAGCATACTTCGAACCATGTCAAGGATAGTTCGATTTTTTCTTTTCGCCACACCATTTTGTTGAGGGGATGTTGAATTGTAATCTTGTCTTGGCCCAAGATAATTGATCCGGCCCATACACAAAGAAAGATCCATGCACATGCTAGAGAGTTCTAACAAATTCAAGTTGGTGAAATGCATGCATAAATATCTAAGGCTTTTTTGTAGAAAGATCTAGAATCTTGTAAAATTGTGTGGTTGTTAAGCATTAGCTAGAAAGTACTAGCAATGTCAAAGTTGGCAAACCTTGCCTATAAATAGGTAAGGTGCTAAGCTATGTGATGTAACAAACAAGAGAGCAAGTAGTGAGAAGTGAGAAGAAGCAACAAAGCTTATAAGAGTGTTTGAGTGTTTCCTCTTGTACTAGTTTGTGAGTGAATAAAAATTTTGTGTAATACATTAAGTGTTCTTTCTTTCTCTTGCCTATCAATTATGTTGCATTACATTTTTCTTTGTGAGATAAACATCTCCAAAGTAGTGAAGTTTTTTTAAGCCCCAACACACTGATGCCAATCGAAGGCAAAGGACAGCGACTACACTATACTGAGTTTGACAACTTTACAAAGTGGCTCGGGGTAGCCCAGTGATTTGTTGTTCATTAAATTTACAAGGCCTTGTTTTCATAGACTATTTTGTGTTAATGTTTACCTTGTGTCTTTTGTTATCTTGAGAGTCAAAGAATGAGACGTGGGAGGACAAGTGGTGTATTAACAGAGTGCGTTTTCCCTCTCGAATCTTCAGATGTGTCATATGGCGTTTCACTTGATTTATGTGGTGATAGCAGCTTATCGGATAACGTGTTCATCGACATTTAAGGGTAGAGAAATTCCTGGATATGGTCGCTTTCATGGCAGATGCGCTTCGGAATGAACCCTGTATGAGCCTTCTGATGGGTTTGGATGATAAGAGGTGGCCATCCGTGCCTTAATACGGAACCCCAAAATTAGCCTTCGAAGTTGATGGACCGGAGTCGTACCACTTTGTGTAAATAAAATATATTTGTCTCATAACAAGCCTTATTTTTATTTATGGCTCAAATAGTGTTCTTATAGAGAAAGTTGATTAGTGAAATAAGGCTTATTTTCATATAAGCAAATTTCCTTTGCTTTTTTTTTTTTTGGTGACTCTTGTTTCCTCCTTTTGTTAATTTCACTACAACTAAAATGGCCACTGGGCACAATAAATTATATGTGCCCTTTGAGGCCAAAGAGCACCAACACATGTGCTCATAGACCAATAGCAACAATGCAGCTACTATCTTAGTGTATGTGCCCTCTATGGGCGTCACAATTGCTAAAAGGGCACAATAATGTATGTTATGCTGAAAAGTGTAAGCACAAATAAAGGTCCTTTTGTGCCCATTTCTAACAAAATTGTCAGATGGTTACTGCCACCCATGTTAGCGCATTTATTATTATTGTGCCCAATATGTCAACTATTTAAAAATAAAAAATAAAAACCGAAATCACCTACAAATTGAGATTGAGGCTAAACAAAAAATTATTTTTTTCATAAAATTAAAACAGCCCACAACCACAAGCATCTATAATATTACAATTTACAAAGATATTCACAACCATTATATATAAAAACAACTAGAATTTTACAAGTTCTATCCCCAACTAAAATAAAACTAAAATTATAAAGGTTTTAAGTGAATATCGGTTCTCTCAGGAATAAGAACATCAAATATTAAGGTTTTAAGTGAACCTGCACATTTCTTTTCTCATATTCGAGTCGGCAACCTGGTCAGGGGTGGCTTTGGTGGTTGATGGGTTTCGATGTGGCCATCATGTATAGAAAGGGAAAAAAATGATTGCCTGCTTTTGAACAACTGGGTCGTTTTGAATGGCCTCGCCAAGTACCCCAAGCATCCATATTTCTTGTACCAGCATCACCATGATCAAGCTCTCATATAACCACAACAACTCCCCCATTCAAATATGACCCTAAATCATAAAAAAAAATTTAAAAAAAAAATCAACATAAAAAGAAAAGGTCAGTACGTATGATTCGAGTTCACGTTGCTCAGGGTCACTGACGTTGTTAAGTTTATTCATCATTGCTCGATCACTCTTGTTAATTTTCTTTTTCGTTTCGTTTTGTTTCGGCTTTTCTTTAACAGCGTAGGCACACAAAACCAATCAAATTCATTCACCTACGTAGCCACAAAAGCATGAATATTTTGTTTCAAATTTCAATCCCAACAAACAGAACCAATCAAATTCATTCACCAATTGATGCACAAAGCACACAACTTTGTAACTCAATCCCTATTATTGCACACAAATTCTTGACTTTTAACACAAAGCCCACCTCCAATTCCACATAGCAAAAGCTGGGCAATCAATAATTTCAATCCTAACTAAAACTTTAACACAATTATAACCGAAACAACTCTAATCACTTTACCCCCAAAAAAAGGTAGATAGAAAGTGGATGTACCTGTAATACGAAACTGGTTGAAGTGAAGAACACAAAGATTTATGCTTTGCTGCTCAAATTTGTTGAGTGAGAGAAAGTACCCAGAACCAAAATCATATTAGGGTTGAGAAATTGGAATTTATTAGAATTAGGGATTCATTAATACAACTATGCCTCAGCCCAATTCTATTTTTTTTCATTTGGCCTAAAATAGAAAAAAAAACAAAAACTTCAAGTTAAAAAATTAGAGAAATAAATCTGAAATTTTAGAGAGACAAAGTGAGGAGAGAGAAATAAGCGGAGGACCTTGGGCGAGGAGTCCATTGACAGCTTCGTTAGGGAGGACCTGAGCGCAGTTTTTCATGATGAAATTGGGGTTCCACCATAAAATCAATTGGCAATATAGGGAGTAGCCCAAGATTATATAAACACATAGCAAACCTTGTCCCTTACCAATGTGGGACAACTCTCAACACGCCCCCGCACATGTGCCGGATTTTCAAGCCTACACGTGGATAACAACTGGGTGACGTGGAACGCATGTGGCCGTTGGGCTTCACATATGGACAACCTTGCTCTGATACCATGATGAAATTGAGGTTCCACCATAAAACCAATTGGCAATATAGGGAGTAGCCCAAGATCATATAAGCACGTAGCAAACCTTACCCCTCACTAATGTGGGACAACTCTCAACATTTCACAATCTCCTTTAAGCTTTGCACCAAAAATTAAAAGCAACATATCATGATTGAAGAACACAGCAGCTGAAGAGCACTACCGCAGTTCCATCAAGTAACACAACCAGTACAACAAAGCAAGAAGGAAATATGAAGTCCTCACCTCAAGCTCGTGTGAAGAAGCAGAGCTGGAGGACTCTGTTGCAGTTCGAGGTGGAGCTGGACGGGTTCAACTCCTCTAAGACTTTTATGTCTCGTTAACTACAGCAAGTTGAGGTAGGTGGAAAAAGGATAAGAATGGCGACGGATGCAAGAGAAATGAGACGGAGGCGAGGCAGTTTGTGTCGTGGGTCACTAAGAGAAACGATCGGCTTCATCACCAGCTCGGGCCTCATCACCTATCGACGCCACTACTACTTCTCTCTTCGCCGTACTGTACGCCGCTCTCATACCTGCAAAATACACTAAACCCAAAAAAAATCATATGTTTCTTAGATCTGAAATTGAAGAAATTTGGCTATGAATTTGTAGAAACTAACTTAAGGATCGGAAAGATGATGGGAAATGGAAGGCGACACTGTTGCCTGAAATACAAGAATGAGAGGAAAGATACGGGAATGAGAGTGAAAGGGAAGGAAGAGGAAGGGAAGAGAAAGAAGACTAATAACCTTTTTTCATCTTCAAGTTTTTCATATTTTTTTATTGTTATTTTGCACAAAAGGCACAATTATTTTTAGGGTAAATCGCCAAAATAGTCCCTGAGATTTGCATAACTCATCACTTTGATCCCTGAGATTCCAAATCGATAAAAGTGGTCCCTGAGATTCTCCACCATCCATCATTTTGGTCATTTTCAAAGCTTCATAACTCAATCATTTCTTAACCAAATTCGACCCATAATATATCAAAATGAAGATAGGAAGTGTATAATAAGATTATACCTATTTCGAAGCCCAATGATTGCCAGAGATTACAGGAAAATAGGCTCAAAGTTGACTGGTCCGAGAGAAAACTTGAAAACTCGCCTGAAACTGGGCAAACTTTAAACGTTCATAACTTCTTCAATACTCAACGAAATCAAGTGATTCAAAAACAAAAATCATACTTCTCGAAGAGAAAAAGAGAATGGTACCTTTTTGACAGCTAACTCACCGTGGTTTGGCCGTAAAACAGCTCGAAAGTGGCTATCTTGGTCTCGAATTAGCCACTTTCGAACCGTTTTCCGGCCAAACCACAGTGAGTTAGCCATAAAAAAGGTATCATTCTCTTCGTCTCGTCTAGAAGTATGATTTTCATTTTTGAATCACTTGATTTCGTTGAGTATTGAAGAAGTTATGAACGTTTAAAGTTTACTCAGTTTCCAGCGAGTTTTTAAGTTTTCACTCGGACCAGTCAACTTTGAGGCTATTTTCTGGCAATCTCTGGTAACCATTGGGCTTCGAAATAGGTATAATCGTATTCTACACTTTCCTATCTTCATTTTGATATATTATGGGTCGAATTTAGTTAAGAAACGATTGAGTTACGAAGCTTTGAAAATTGCCCAAACTTCCAGCCAAGAGCTCCGGAACACTTAACGGAGTTTTTAACGGAAAGACCAAAATGATGGATGGTGGACAATCTCAAGGACCACTTTTATCGATTTGGAATCTCATGGACCAAAGTGATGAGTTATGCAAATCTCAGGGACCATATTGGCGATTTACCCTTATTTTTATACGTGCCGTTTGAAATCTAAAAAGTATATAGTGCAAATAATTCAAAATGTACATTTGATTTAAATATATACCAAATATTAGTGCATAAAATTTAATACTAAACGTTTGGGCCAAAAAATAACTTTTATTTAAATATATTTAATCATAAAATACAAAACTACGTATGTTACCGTGAGGTTAGAGTTGTGCGGCCCATGATTTGTGACACTTGTGTGTGTAGCTATTGGCAGACTGTCCTCACTTAAAATCACTTTCTGAAATTTGGAGTGGAAGATTCATGGTGTCCTCAGTTAAAATCACTTTTGAAACTTGGGGTGAGTGATTCATGGTGCTTTTCAATTGAACCAACATTTGACTTTGGGTTTCTGGGCTTGTCATTGAACAATTGATTAGAGAAAATATTTTGGGCCTCATTAATTCTAGAAAAAATTGCAGAGGAAAGTTTGGAGATAGAAGAGAGGTTTGTAACAATGTTAACCCTTGAGAAACATACATGTTATTGGTAGCCCTTGTAAAGGCACAAAAGTCATTTTGTCATACATAATATATTTAATTAATAAAAGCTTCATTATTATAAATATGGACACATGCAATTGTGCTTATAAATCCTATTTATAGCACAAAAAGTCTTTTATGTCTGTTCATGAGCCCAATAATGTGTTTGTGTCCATCTTCTTTTACATTGGGCACAATATATGGTGCCCTTTATTGAATGTGCACTTTTCCACACACAAACTTCTCATTTGTGTCCTTAATTTTATAGAGACAACATGTTTATTGTGCCCATTTTCAGTAAAAAAAAAGGTACCCCACTCGGCACGGTTTCCGTGCCCATTATTGTTTTGTGTCTACTTTTTTTAACATTGGGCACAATAGATGGTGCCCTCTATTTAAGCTTTTTGGTGGTCAAACTTACACAACAATCTCAATTGTGCCATTTGTTTTGTACCCAAAGCTCATTTTTGTTGTAGTGTTTATTTGGTTATTAAACTAAATAAAAAGACATTTATTAGAAACAAAATGCGACACTATATAGCATGATATTCAAAGAAGCATAATGTTCCAACAACTCGAACGTCATAAATAGTAATTAAAATATACAATAATATCTAAACACATGAAACCAATATACACACACATAAAGACGATATCTGCACCGCTGCATATGTAGTTCACCACCCATTAAGCAAATGAAGGGGCGCCTATTGATTATTTCATCTCATTCCTACTACTATCTTTTTCCCCTAACATCTCTTTGAGATGCAATTATCTCTCCTTAACTGATCCAAAATTAAGAAGTCTTTGCAGAACAAGCAGGTGGAATAACTTTGCCAGTCACAGTAGGGTTCACATTAGAACATACCGATGTACAGGTGCCATTTTTCCCATTGCATGTCAAATTAATGTCACTAATTTCCACATTCTGACATGGAATGCCTTTGCTGCAAGCAAGCTTGACAGCAACAGGATCAGCAGAGGTGCCCCTAATGTTCTTGAAGCTCACATTGCTGATTTTAACCCGCGACGGCATTTTCGCTTGGCATTGGCCATTCGGGCAGTATTCTTGGTCTATAAGGACCGGGGAAGTAGTCACGTTTTCCATAATTATGTCCTCGAAATGCAAATCCGAGGCCACACCATTAGGTGAAGCAGGCCATGTCTTAACCCTAACACCATTGGAAGTGTTTTTTATGGTGCAATTTCTCACTGTGACCCCTCTTACAGGTTGCTCATCGTGGTACCTGCCTAGGCTACCAATGCTAATGCCGTGGCCTGGCCCGCACGTCACCTTCTCTATGTTAATTTGCTGGCTTCCATCACCAATGGAGACACAATCATCACCGGTTTGAATTTCTGCGCCGGTGATGTTGATGTTCGTTGACCTACCAATGTGGATTCCGTCGGTATTTAGGCTTTCGCCAGGGGCGTTGATGGTCACATGTTGAAGAGTCACGTTTTTGCAGTTCAAGATATTCATGTGGAACAACTTGCTGTTCGTAGATGTTATGTCTTGAATGTGTGCATTGGTCAGCCCAGTTAATCTTAAACTCTGTGTTCAAGGAAAAAGAAAGTCTGTTAGCAATTGTGTTAATTTTGGGTGTCTAAATAGCATTACTCATTGAGAAAATGTGGAGATAAAATTTAAAAACTTACAATAGGAAGCGAGTTGCATTTGCCAGTTTTGGCACAATCATTTTTGGACCAAGCAATTGAACCTTGGCCATCAAAAGTGCCACCTCCTGAGACTGATAACGCATCAATGTTTTGGAAAATAACCCACCCATCTTGTGACTTGAGCTTTTCGGGTTCTGCCGGAGCCTGTAGGGTTCCTTCAACCCGAAGGCTAACCGGTGCTTTGCAGGGTCCTTGAAACTTCACTGGACCAACCATGTAGTTTCCCTTTGCTATCACAACCGTGCTTGGCGTAGCAGATGTACAGGCTTCTTTCCAAGCACTATTAATAGCCTAAAATCATAATCAAAACATCACTAATGTGCTAAAAAGTCCGGTTCATATTCATAGTCTGATAACATATATAATAAATGTGCTAGATATGTGACAAGAAATGCAAACGGAACCAAAATGCGCAGAAAATTGTACCTGGCTGTCATCTGTCTTTCCATCAGCCTTGGCTCCAAACTTCTTGATATCAATATCTGCAGCCTTGGCTTTTATGAAGAGTGCTACCAAGAACAAAAAGAATGTAGCTCTAAGAACAAACTTCGAACCCATGTCAGACTTCTTCTGTGTTACAAATTTTTAGAATCTGATAAACTTGATTAGTACTGAAATTAATTAAGATTGATTTGATTAGTTAATCTCAAAGGGTTCAATTTTTATAGTGTAGTAAAGGGAGCTGAAAACCACAAAATCCTGACCTAATTTTTATTTGGACTAATCTCTGACGTCCTCATGTTTTTGTGATGATTATTTTAACTCAATTTTAGGTGTCATGGTTCCTTAATTTACCTGCTAACAGGCTTTTAAACCTCTAAACCATTCACATGTCAAAAAATGCATGTCTTACTTTTTATGACAATTTACGTGTGTGGAAGAGCTTATGGCCTCTAATCTAAGATAAACCTTATTAACCAATGCACATTAATTAGGAAGTTTTATATTAAGATGCAAAATTCAAAAATGACACTCTTACCATATTTTTCATACCATATGTGTACATCTTCCTAAGACCATCTCCAATCCTTGGGCTAAAAGCCAAATTTTTTAGCCCGGAAAATTTGGCTTTTAGCCCAGAAACATCTTTTCTGCTCCAACCCTTCTGGCCTAAAATTTTAGCCCAGAATTATTAAAGAATGAACTTAGGCTAATTTTTTTCTTAAATCAATTTCTTTAAAAAAAAATTAATATGTAGATTATTGTAAATTAATTTTATGAACATTTTAATCTAAAAAAATTTAAATTCCGATAAATATTGAAAAATCATTAAATTTTTCACAAAGCAAGCTACTTTCACCAACCTTTAAACTTTCACCAACCGTTCATCTTTCACCAACCATTCAACTCCAAACTTTCAACTTTCAACTTTCACCAACCGTTCAACACCAAACTTTCAACTTTCAACACCAAACTTTCAACTTTCACCAACCGTTCAACACAAATTTTTCAACTTTCACCAACTGTTCATCAATCATCCTCTATATAAACACAAGTCCAATATTAGTTGGTCACACAATCTTTCAACCTTCAATCATCCTCTATATTCACCAATCTTTCAACTTTCAAAGAGTTTTTGTTTCCTAAAAATTCTCAATATCTCATCAATGGGTGATAGAAGCAGGCGTAGCAGGGCAATGGAGATGGCACAATACCAAGCAAGGCTTGACATTGAGGATTTAGAACTGATCAACGCCGAAGCTGAACTTGTAAACTCGTTTATGCAATATGAGCACCATGGCGAATCTAGCCATCGTGGTTCTGTCACGGGACGTTCATTTGTGCAGCGTGATAGAGAAGAGTGTCATGACCAAATGATGAAAGATTATTTCATTGAGCAGCCGAGATTTCCTGCTCATGATTTTCGGAGGCGGTTTCGGATGAGGAGAGAGCTTTTTGAAGGCATCTTGAACGCAGTTGTCAATCATGACCACTACTTTACAAGGAAGATAGATGTCGTAGGCCGACAAAGTCTATCACCTCATAAAGTGCATGCTTTGTTGATAGTCTTCCACCGATCATAAACACCACCACAGTCTCGCCCGCTACCGTTGCAGTTTTCTGGAAACTTTGCAATGATTTTATCCCACAAAACCTTTTTATTTTGATTTGTGCCAACTGCACCATCTTCACTAACAGAAACCCATGCCAAGCATAAAGAAACATCTTCCTCAAAGGTCCAATTACGACCTCTAACATGCTCTCTTGCCATGTTGAACAATTTGGAAATGGAAAGAAATGATAGAAAGATAAATTGGAAGAATTGTAGGAGAAAATTGAATTTTGTGTGGATGTTTGAACAAATACATAGGTATTTATAGAGTTTTTGGGTAAATTTTGTGTTAAATAAATTTATTTAATTATTTTAGCCGTTGGATTTAAATTTGGGCCGTTAGATCTTTTTTTTTACTGTTAGATTTGAGTATATTCAATCTCAACCGTTGGATTCAATGTATTTTAAAATAACATATTTTTTAAAAATAAAGTTTGAATCTGGACCGTTGGATCAACCAACGGTCCTTAAATGCTGCCCGTCTGATTTTGAAAAGAGTCGTTGGGCTCGAATGAGTGGCCGACATGGCCTGAAGCTGGGCCCCCTTCCTGTCGGGCTCCGGTTGCAAGTTGGGGGCGTGGGGCGCGTGCGCGAGTCCACGGGCCGAGAGTGGCCCAAAACTGGGCGAGTCCACGCAGCTGGGGGGGAATTTGGCCCAACTTTAGCATTCCCCTTTTAGCCCAATATTTTAGCTTGGGTTGGGGGGTGTTTGGGGGGAATTTTGGGCTAAAATTTTGGCTTTTAGCCCAGGGTTGGAGTTAGTCTAATAGAGATGTGACTCATATGTGCTGGTGGGCCTACTTCTATTAAAGAGATGGTACAAATATGATATGAAAAATGTGGTAGTATAGCTTACTCGAAAAAAATCGATGTTTTGAGCAGTCATCTTGGTGCTATAGGGTTTGGACATCTGAAAATAATGTTGGAAACACACATCACCAATGATGAGGTTGGAGAGAGAGTTGTAAAACTAGACTTCGCCAAGTTGGCTACAGTGGTGTGCCCCCCTCACCCTGTCTATGATAGATAGGGTAGCCAAGTGGCTTTTTGGAAATGAGACAAGTGTCTAGATCTTAGTGGTTGGTTTGTAATGGCAGCTTTGGGTTGCTAATAGCTGTAATTAGTTGCTGTTTGGTTAGCAATTAATTAGAGTCGATCTTCTGCTGGTTAATCAAAGCCATACAATTTCAAATGCAAGGCAGGTAAACTGTCAATGAACTTCTGGCTGACATTAGTGCCTTCCGTCTATATGAATATATACAAATACAAGTGGCAAATGCAGCCTGTAACGAATTTTGCATCGATACCGACTTCAAACTCTCTCAGATTCAACCTCTACTATGATGGACCAATCTTGGCACTGACTAAACAATAAATTGGTACAATGCTGCTATGGTAAAGTACAAATGCAACAAAATTGCTTTTATGCTATCGAATCTGTTTCATTTTTTGTGTTTCCCAGTGACTAGACATCTTTCCAAATCAACAGGAAGACCACCCTTCGGCTAAAGCCAACTGCAAGCACATCAAATTGACGCTTTGCTTTCAATGGTTGACTTGATTGTACTGACAAAATCGTCAATTGGCATGGTGCCAAGATCGCCACCAAACCTGGATCTTACTGTAACAGTCCCAGTTTCAACTTCCTTGGCACCAACAACAGCCATCAATGGAATTTTCTGTATCTCTGAATTTCTAATCAGTTTCGGCAGGCGTTCACCCTGGCAAAGTTCACCACGAATACCATTTGCTTTCAGTTTGTTGGTTACCTCTTTGCAGTAATCAAGCTGTACAAAAATCAAATTTTTGCTTTAGTGCAAAGATAATCATCTCATACTCAATAGTAACTAAACAAAAAAGACATTTATCGAAGGTTGATTTGCTTGTCTACAGAAATTTGAATGTCTCCTTTGCAGGTTCGCTTGCACATCACACAATGCACAAATTCTGTCATCTTTTGAATGGATCCATCACTTCTAAAGTGTTGGAGGGTAAAAAGATGTCATATCAGATGAATTACAAGTATACAACTAATGGTATGGAAAATCGCTCATGGGATGGATGAAAAACTGGACCCATTTTATCAATGAAAATTGAAAAGGTGAAGTAATCCAATGTAAGTTGAGCCATGCAAATTTCATGGGGCAACCAAGGCCCAATGCAGGTGTGTTGAGGGTTCTTGAGTTAATTAAAACATTAAACATGCAACTGCTTTACAAACCTGGGAGTCAGTAACTGGTACAACATGAGCTTGTACTGGTGAAAGCCATAATGGAAAATCCCCGGCATAATGCTCTATAAGGACCCCAAAAAACCGCTCCAATGACCCAAGAACAGCTCTATGAATCATGATAGGCCGCTTCTTTTCAGAGTTTGAGTCAACATATGTTATGTCAAAACGCTGTGGTAGGTTAAAATCAACCTGTACAATTTGGGAAATACAAAAGATCAAACAATGTAAAAAAATAATAATAAGTGGCTTTAGTCCATCAAACAAATCCATGGAATTCGCTCAATTCAAAAAAGATGCTTAAATCTCCAATGAACATTTTACAAAGTGATACAGAGATAGACAGAGAGACTACCAATTAAAAAACAAAGCACACATTAGAATTATCCCGCCATGAGTTCAGGATTAACCTATATAGTTGAGCACTGCCACTTCCTTCCAAGGGCATCCTCAATCTTAAGATCAATCTTTGGACCATAAAAGGCACCAGCACCTTCATCAATTTGATAGCTCCAACCTTTATCATCCAAAGCATCTCTAAGGGAAGATGTTGCTTTCGCCCATATATCATCATCTCCAACAGCTTTCTCTGGCCTCGTACAGAGATTGACCTCATATTTGTTGAAGCCAAATTGCAACAAAAGTTCTTCGGTAAGATCTAGGACACCCCTGATTTCATCTTTGATCTGATCTTCTAGACAAAATATGTGGGCATCATCCTGCAAAAGGTCCCGAGGTTAAGCAAAAAAAACACTTCATACACCTAGGATTATAGACTCACAGTTTACAAATACTAACACCATACCTGAGTAAAACCTTACACGAAAAAGACCATGCAAGCTTCCAGATAATTCGTATCTATATACGGTTCCCAACTCAGCAACTCGAATAGGAAATTCATGATATGAGTGAGGCTTCCTTTTGTAAACCAAGATATGATAGGGGCAGTTCATTGGTCGAAGCTGATATAGTTCATCCTCAACATTCATTTGATCATACATATTCTCCTTGTAGTAATCCAGATGACCACTTATCTGCCAAAGGTTCGCCTTTGCAACATGTGGAGTATACAGCAGATCGTAACCACGGTCTATGTGGATCTTTTTCCACAAATCTTCCATTACATGCCTCACAATAGCACCCTTTGGATGCCAGAACACTAAACCCCCACCAGCATCATTATGTGAAAATTCAACAATGAAAATGTTCAATGCAAGAATCCTCATAATTACAAATAATGGGATTGCTAACTTATATATCTGCGAAAACAGCAGAACGAGATTCAAGGCAATTCTGAGTACCTGTATAGAAAACAGGTCAAGAACTTGACCAAGGCGCCTGTGATCTCGACGTTTAGCTTCCACTTTGAAATGAAGATATGCCTTCAATTGATCTTCACTCTCCCATGCAGTGCCATAGATCCTCTGCAGCAGTGGTTTCTTTTCATCTCCTCTCCAGTAGGCACCAGCAATAGACTCAAGTTCGACAGCTTTTCTGTTAATATTTCCAGTTTTTTCAACATGGGGCCCCGCACATAGGTCCCACCATTCATCACCTATGAAGAATTTGGCATACTATGAGGAATTATGATATAAAGACAGTTTAATATGACAGGATGCTAGTTCAAAACACAATCAAATCCCAGAACAAGCATGCATATGTATAAACATATGTATAATTTGGTTAGCTTGACCAAAAGGCTCCTCCCACCTTCAAATTAGTCTCCTTTTCAATCTGCATATCAATAACTCATTTTTATAGAGCACCAACAACATTGTTTTCCCTGAGCACATCCCCGCCCTTTCTTTTTTTCTTTCTTTAAATTTCCATCTTAGACTCGACACAAACACTGTACATTTCACTTGTGTAGCTAATAAAAATATAAAATAAATAGCTGAGTTTTATTGATTAGCAAAATCATTTACACACAGTTCCTCCACATTAAATCATCACCTTCCATACTATATTGAGCCTGAAAATGGTGAAACCCTTACCAATATGATATATGGTAATGGGATCTTCTTTAATACTTTCCAAAATTTCCAATTTGTAAGGTTCGTTGAGAGCAGTTATTCTTTTGTGAGGTTCATCTCTTGAAACTTCTTCTCTTATGAGTGGTAAGTTTCTACCAATGATGCGATCCTACAAATCACAAAAGAAATGCTCATGAATAGTTTTCAATAGTTTCATGGTTCCAAAACTTTGATACAAACACGATAACTTATACAGAAATTCCACTTACCATCTCCTTCTTGATTCTTTTCAACTCTTTGTCTGTCAAAGGCTCCATATCAAAATCATAATAGAACCCATTTTCTATCCACGGACCAATTGTCACTTTTGCATCTGGGAAGAGCTTTTGAACAGCCATGGCCATCACGTGTGCACACGGCAGTCAAACACATATAAATAGTTCATCATCATAACAGCGGAAAAGGCGCCATTAATACCAAACTACAAGGAAATTCAGAAAAAAAATGAACATAGCTCGACCTCAACACTTTATCAAATACAGAAACCCATGTATCTTCTCACATTCCCAAAAACAGGATTGAAAATTTTTCCAGCTTATGACTGCTGTACACCCATTTTTCCAAGTCCTATTCGACCAAATTTCAAATTACCGAAAAGCTATGTTCTCATTTTCTTCTACCTCACTTCCTCATTCTTCACAACAGAATCAGGTGACAATCAATAACATAGAATTGAAAATAGTTGAACAAAAGCATCGAACTTTCAAAAACAGAGCTCCAAAGAACCTAAAAATTCAAAATTTTCGCCACGAAAGCACCTCCTACTTCAATTTAACATAACACATCACAAATCCAATCAAAAGAAATGAAATTTCAATAAATACCGTGTGTCGAATCCTGAGGAGGCTCTCGGAGGACTCGTTGGTTAGAAGCACGACTTTCTCAGGCTTATCAGTTACCTCCATCTGGGCATCCTTCAATTTGTCGTCTTGGGTCGAGACCCGAGCAGCCGTGGCCATCGCCGAGGAGGTGGAGACTCCATTTCTGCCGCCGTAGAGGGACAGAGCCCTGAACTCGGAGCTCAGTGGCGAAGCGCAGTGTTTAACTGGGGAAAGGAAAGAAAAGGTCTTTAGGAGAGGGATTGAGAGGAAGGAAGAAGAAGAAGTGGCCATTGCCATTCTCTGAAGAATTAACATCTGGGTTGTGTTTGGATTTCAGAACTATGATGGGTTCGTGTGCAACGGTGGAGGGTGAGTGAGAGTGGCGTTTGTGACTTCGTTTGTGGTGGAGGTTTGGCTTTCGGTTTTTGTCCCTCGGGCGCCTTAAGAATCTTAGGACCCAAAAGAAAAAATTTGGAGCCAAATGTTGCCTTTTATATAAAAAGTAATGATTTCTAATCCAAAATATCACTACGATATAGTGGTATTACTCTTCACTTGTAAATGAGATGTCATAAGTTTGATTCTCATCAAATGCGAGTTTGAACTACATTATTACTAGCTCATTGTAAAACTAAGTTCACCCTCTCCTTAGGGTAGATAATATCACTTGTTCAAAAAAAAAAATTATGTTTCAATTTTTTAAGAAAAATATATGAGATTAGAATTCTCCATCTAAATGAAATTTTACATCTCTAAGACTTACTCCAATTCTTGAAGTAAAACTCAAATTTTAAGTTTTAAATTTACCCCAACTTACTTTAACTCTTGGGAAAAATATAAGTTAAAACTCAAAACTCATTTCTAGGGCAAATTTAGTTTAGGATTTTCCCTTAGGTTAGTGGGGTTGGCCTACCATATATGTGTATTTTTTTTTTTTAGTTTTATATTTATAAATTCATTGAATCCAACATTTAAGATCTAATTTGATCTAAGGTAAAAATATATATAACGGTCCAAATTTAAATCTAACAGCTAAAGTAATTTAAAGAAATATTTTATGTGTTTCGTATTCTTTTATAGTGTTTCACGAGTTTCATGATGTCGGTTCAGTGATTTTCAATATTTATCGGAATCTAAATATTTTTAGGTTAAAATATTCATAAAATTAAATTATGATAGTCTACATAATCTTTTTTTTTTTAAGTTACTTTACCAAAAAAAAAAATTATCCTAAATTCATTCTTGTTGTAGGCCTATTTGACTTAACTGTATTTAGGACTAGAAAGGGAGAGAGGCCAGCGGCAAGAGAAAGAAAATAGAGATTTAATTGTGAGGTGTATGTTGTATCACTTCATTATGCTTATATTTATCGTAGTAGGATAAGTTAAATCTTTACCCTAATAGGATTACAAATCTAATAGAATAATATCTACTAAGGAGAATATTCCAAGATATCCCTAAATACACTTGGATTTACACAATTACATTCCTATTCTAAATATGACTACAACATTCCTCCTTGAGTGTGGAAATACTCAAACAAAATATTGCATCAGATCTTCAGCAGATAAGGTAGAACAATTGATGAAGTCGTCGACACAACGGGCGAATGCGAGTCTCTAATATAAAGAAAGTATGCATAGGCAGTAAAACTCACAAAATCTCGCTATGGTAAAACCTAAGGCAGGTGAAAACCTATAGACTAAGGAGAAAAGTGAGAAGTATGCATAATGTTTAAAACAAACGTCAAACAAGACGAAGGTAGTAAACTCAACAGAGTATGATCATCCCAGGATGGGTGCCTCATCAAAACCTCGTTAGGTAGTAAAAATCCAGTGAGAAAAATGTTCATAATCGTAGGAAAAAGAGTACATAAAGATCAAGTGAGTATGCTTCAGAATACTCCCCCTGAATTAAACATAACTTCCAAATAAGAGAACTACAAACAATTCAACTCATATAATTTATGCATACCGATTCCTTAGACAAGCTTCTGAAAAGTAGACTTGGACAATGACTTGGTAAAGAGATCGGCCAGGTTGTCTTGGGAATGGATTTGCTTGACTTCAATGTTCTGATGTTATTGTTGTTAGTGAGAATAAAAGAACTTTGGCGTTATGTGCTTGGTGTTGTCTCCTTTGATGTATCCCTTCTTTAACTGCTCGATACATGTTGCATTGTCTTCAAAGATCATCATAGGAAGGCCAACAACGGTAGTAAGACCACTAGTACTTTGAATATGTTCTATGACTGCTTTTAACCAAAAGCACTCATGCGATATTTCATGCATGGCGAGGATCTTATCATGGTTCGAAGAAGTCGCCATTGGTGTTTGCTTGGTAGACCTCCAAGATAAAGTGGTGTCTCCAACGATAAAGACATAACCCGTTTGAAAACATGCCTCATGTGGGTCAGACAGATAACTATCTGCGTAACCAAGAAGGCGGAAATCAACTCGATGACCAAAGGGGACGGCGTCTCCTCTCGAGAATTCGTGGGTGTAAAACAAACCCAAATCCATCGTACCCTTGAGGTAGCGGAAAATCTCTTTAACATCATTCCAGTGTCTGCATGTAGGCGCATTGCTGTATCTAGCCAAAAGATTAACAGCGAATGAGATGTCTGGTCTAGTGCATTGAACCAAGTACAATAAAGCACCAATTGCAGTTAGGTATGGAACTTCAGGCTCCAAAATCTCTTCCTCATCCTCATTGGGATAGAAATGATCTCGTTTAGCATCTAGAGTCCGAACGACCATAGGAGTACTCGAAGGCTTCGCTTTATCCTCATTAAAAGTGTTGCAACACCTTTTGGGTGTAGTTCGATTGATGTACTAGGATTCCATCCGAATAATGCTTGATCTCTAGGCCGAGACAATATCGAGTTTTTCCCAAGATCTTTCATCTTAAATTCCGATTTCAAGTGAATGGTAATTTCCTCAAGCTCTGCGGGAGTTCCGATGAGGTTCATGTCGTCGACATAAACTACAACGATAAAAAATCCAGAATGTGACTTCTTTATGAACACGCATGGGCATAGTTCGTTGTTCACATAACCCTGACTTGTCAAATATTCACTCAAACCGTTATACCACATCCGCCTAGATTGTTTGAATCCGTAGAGTGATATCATCAATCTAATAGAGAGAATTTTTCGTGGTCTAGAACTATTTGAACCAGTCAATGGAAGTCCTTCTGGAAATTTCATGTAGACTTTTGTATCTAGATTCCCATAGAGATACGTGGTTACCACATCCATAAACTGCATATTCAGTTTTTCGGAAACTACCAAACTGATAAGGTAGCGGAACGTTATGACGTCCATTACAGGGGAATATGTCTCCTCGTAATCAATCCTGGTGCGTTGAGAGAAGCTTTGCGCTACGAGGCGTGATTTGTGTCGCACTATTTCATTCTTCTCATTACGTTTTTTTACGAAAATCCACTTATAGTCCACGAGCTTCACATATGGTGGAGTAGGAGCTACAGGCTCAAACACCTTACGTTTCGCAAGCGAATCGAGTTCAACCTGAATTGCTTATTTCCAATTTGACCAATCAGTTATACGTCAGCATTCATCAACGAAACGTGGTTCAATATCGATGTTAGTAGCTACTATGTACGCAAATGCATCGTCGACGATCATCTCATTCTGATTCTAAACTTCATCCAATACTACGTAGTGGACCGAAATCTCGCGATTCTCAAGAGGTCGGGTTGTCTCATCTAAGTCATCATCATAATTTAGAATAACCTCATGTATTGGAACAAATGAGTAAATGATGGTCGAATTCAGAATAGGGTCACTAATTTGTGTCATTTTCCTCTTCCGAGGTTGTGAATCCTTTGAACCAGGAAGTTTGCCACGCTTCAGGGTAGGAACAGATGATTGGCTAGCCACCAATGTACCGAGCCGCGTGGAAGGTGCGACCAACCACCCTCAAGGATGGTTCGGCCTTCCCAGGCGATATTATAACGTACTTTAGGTACATCAATCCTTGCAGGTGCATTTGCAGCGGGTATATGTGATCTCATCACTTTTGCTATATCAGTAAAAGCATCAAGCATGCTTTGAGCAATGCTCTGAAAATCTAGTATACGTCGCACTTCAGTTTCACATTGGGTAATTCGGATATCTAAATGAGACATAGTGGGAGCATACCACGACAATTTGCAGCATTCTACATGAATGTCAGAGTTCTTATCTTCCCCTAACGACATGAAGATGTCACATCAAAGTGACAATCCGTTAAACATGGGGTAAAAAGATCTCCTGTCAAGGGCTATAAGAAGCAAATAATTGAAGGCAAATCATAACCGACATAGATTCTCATTCTTTTCTGAAGACCCATTTTGGTACGTAGTAGTGACGCTATTGGCACATCGACTGAGTACCCAAACACAGATAAATGCAAGACATCGGGCTTGTATCCAATAACCAACTGTAACGGTGAATGAGGTTGGGTAACGGTGGGCATTAGGCAGACCAACATAACTGCATGCAATATTGCATAGCCCTAGGCAAATACTAGCAGTTTGGTTCACATAATCAAAGTTTGAGTTATCAATTGAATGTGCTTTATGAAAGCTTCTGCCATGCTTTTTTGGGTATGAATATGGGGTACATGATGTTCAACTTCGATCCCAACTGACATGCAATAATCGTCCAAAGTTTGTGACGTAAACTCTCCATCATTATCTAGTCGAATTGAATTGATCGAATAATCAAGGTGGTGAACCCTAAGCTTAATAATTTGTACTAGGAGTTTCGCAAATGCAGTGTTGCGTGTGGACAATAAGCAGACATGTGACCAACGTGTTGATGCATCAACCAACACCATAAAGTATCTAAATGGTCCGCATGTTGGTTGGATAGGTCCACAAATATCCCCTTGAATCATCTGAAGAAACTTAGGAAGGTTGTGAATAATCTTTGTAATTGAGGGTTAAGTATTCAACTTCTCTAAAGAACAAGCTTTGCATGGCGAGAATCCAACTTAGGGAGGTAAATGATGCTTATGTGATGATTTGAGGATACGGCGCATCATGTCATGTCTGAGATGTCTCATACCATTATGCTAAAGCAGTAAAGTGCCCTGGAACCCGGGTTTAGGGCCGGCCACATGGTGGGTCTCTATATCGCGAATGGTTGTACAATTCATTTGGGTGACGCTCCAGCTTATCATGAATATGCTTCTGGCCATACTCATAAGAAGTGATACAAATAAATTTAGAACCATTCTCTTCAGTGGTTTCAACATGATATTGATTATTTCCAATGTCTATAAAACTCAGCAACATTTTTCCGGAACGTGGAGAATAGATGACATCTTTAATGGTTAAGACAGTACCATTACACAACATTATACGGGCATTTCTATATCCTTCAATCAGGCTGGATGAGCCTGAGAGGGTTGTTAGAGACGCATTCTTAGGTATGAAGTTAGTAAAATAGTGTCGCTCACGCAATATGGTGTGGATAGTAGCACTATCAGCCATACAACTAACTTCTTCACTAGTCATACCCAAAAATAAATTAATTGAATTGGTCACATGCACAAATATAATTTCATTCATTCAATTAATCAATCGAGGAATGATATCCATAAAATAATTATCCAAAATTCAAAACAAACCAAAACCAAACAAATTATTCCAAAGACTTAGAAAAATTGTCCAAAAATTAAACCATAAACCTAAAAATTAGGGGGGGGTTCGGCCACTCCTAGTGGGTTTGGCCACTAGGGATAAAAACACGCTAAAAACATGTCTAGAAGAATAAAACTTATTCGTCCATAGGGGCAGATGCCTTCTGAAATTTTGATATCTCCATGGATGTAGTAGCATCTTCGGGATGTTCCACAATGGCAAAGTTAGACTCACAACGGGAATGATACTCGGTAATAGCCTCGGGGGTAGCTCTGCATATGCGTGACCAATGATCCTTTGATCTACAGCGGTAGCACATGTCCATTTCAGTGGAAGTCGATTAAACGGTAGCTTTTTCCTTATTCTTGAAGTTTGGGGCGTTAGTTGCAAGGAGTTGGCACTTTTGGGTCAACTTTCCTCCCTTGAGTGGGCCTTGGTTCTGTTGACCTTGGGCTCGTGGGTGGGCTTGTCGCCTATTACCAAGGCCACGACGATTTTTCCGTCGTTTGTGGCTGCTAAAATTGGTCAAATGAGCTTCAGGCAAAGTGTTCAAGCCAATAGGTCGAGCTTGATGATTTCTCATCAAAAGTTGGTTCTGGTTGTCAGCGAGAAGTAAAACAGAGATCAAATCCAAAAATTTGGTGAACTTATATGCCCTATATTGTTGTTGTATGACAATATTGATGGCATGGAAGGTCGAATAGGTCTTCTCCAAGAGATCTGCATCTGTTAAGTCCACTTTACAGAACTTAAGCAGTGATCGGATTCTACAAAATTCAAAGTTGTATTCATTCACGGACTAAAGTCTTGGAAGTGTAAATGATGTTAGTCGTGTCTTGCTTCAGGCAAGTAAATGTCTTTCTAGTGATTGAAACCATTGGCCAGATCAAGCAGAGAGTGTGTGGGTCCTTCTCAGCAAGGTACTCGATCTGCAATGTATCATGGATGTGTCTTCGAATGAAGATCATTGCAGTAGTTTTATGAGCTTTATCGATGGGTTTGGAGTCGGTAGGTTCCTCGATGTGGCTCTAATACCTTTTGCAATAAGATGGAGCTTCATATCTTGAACTTACTTCAGGTAGTTTCTTTCAGATACTTCCAGAGCGGTGAAATCGAGCTTATTCAAGTTTGACATGTCCCTAAAACGGAGGGTACAATAAAACGTGGTTAGTCATATGGTAATCCATAGACATACATCGTAGAACATTCGGATTCTATAGACATGTATTGGTTTAATTTAAACATGAAAGCTACAAGTTTCATGTGGTAAGTTTTGAATGAAAATTTCGGATTTCAAAGGCACTAAATATGAAACTACAGGTTCAATTTAGTTTTATGAACGATTAGTTCATAAAGGTGAGGTTCTTGCAAGAACACAAAATGCAATATGCTGATTTAAGTTCATAAAGTTGATTTGAGTTGCTTCGGAAACTCAAGTGTGAGAGTTTCGGGACTATGAAAGGATGTCAACGGTTCGAAGTAGAACAATAAATTATTGAATCGCTAATGTCCAAAAGTGATCTTTAAGTCAATAGTTTTGGATTAATTATCAGATTAATGGATGGCATGTCACTTTTAATTAATTCAATAGATCGAGACCAAACGGGGTCAATTGTGGAAGCAAAATAATGATAGACGAGTCATATTAGCTTCAGTTAGTGATAAATCAAGTGATTATTAAATTAGAATTAATTGGCGTAACCTAAAGTACCCCAAAAGAAATATTTGGGTGTGAGTTATAACGCAAGCATGCCAAAAATTGGCATTGGGTCGAAAGAAAGGATGCAACCCAGCAAAAAAATGGGATGGTAATGATGTGAGGACAGGCTCTGCAGTTCGGTTGCAAGTCATTGGGCCTCAGGAGGGCTGCAGGCTTCTGGGCCGTGTGGTCTAGGTAAGCCAAGCAGCAAGTGCCGCTGGTTTGGGCCAAAAACAAGGCACAGGTTTCGGCTGGACTTTTCTAGGGTTTTAAGAACCCTAAATTGCTTCTAATTTATTTATATGTTTTGACTCACAAATTCCACATAGCAAAATAATTGCGTAATGCATGAAGCGTGTGTGTATATATATATATATTAACAAATATATGAATCATATACAATATATATATATATATATATATATATATATATATCAGAAGGAAAATATAAATATAGGGGATTCATACATCATGGGGAATGTTTTCATGCTTCGTAGACGTTTAAAATATATTACTTTATTTTAAGCGTACCTGATTAACAAAAAACAAATAAAAACCTTTGAATTTTGTAGAAGAAAGCCTCCTCCTACGATCCTTCAGGTCCTTAACTTCTGACAAAAGCGTGCTATCCTTCAAGTGCTTAGCTTCTGGCAAAAGCGTGCTGATAACGTGTTATAGGCCTATTTGACTGAACTGTATTTAGGACTAGAGGGAGAGAGGTCGGCAGTAAGAGAGAGATTTAATTATGAGGTGTGTGTTGTATCACTGTATTGTGCCTATATTTATAGTAGTAAGATAAGTTAAATCCTTACCTTAATAGGATTACAACTCTAATAGAATAATATCTACTAAGGTGAATATTCCAAGATATCCCTAAATATACTAGGACTTGCACAATTACATTCATATTCTAAATATGACTGCAACAATTCTTTAATAATCTCGAGCTAAAAATTTAATCCAGAATGGTTGGCGGATAAAAACTATTTTTGGGTTAAAATCTAAATTTTTGGGGTTAAAAATTTAGAAAAACTAATGAAAATGGCTTGAAAACTTTGAGTTTTAACGATAAGGACAAAATAAAGGGTAAAGTGAATAGTACCATGATTGATTTTTTAATGTAAAATTGTGGTTTTTCGTTAAAGTAAACAGTATTGGGAGCTTTTCCTTAAAATTTTAGATTTTAACTCAAGGGTTGGAGATGGTCCAAGTGAGAATTAGGTAAACAATAGTTTCACACGCCTGGTATTGATTTTTATAGGACTGTAAACGAGTCTAATTAAACTGAATATTGCAATTTTCAAGTTTGACTTGTTAATTTTTTTTTTTTTTCAAGCTCAGGTTAGTTTGTTTTACTTACAATTGTTATAGGAGCCTAACTCGAGTGAGCTTAAAAAGTTCAAGCTTGGACCGAACCGAGCTATTTCGAACTATTAACTTGGCAACACATTTTACTAATAGAAAATTATATAAAACATAAACCTTGCGAGACAACATTTTCAAACATACTAGTTTAAGATAGTCGCATAAACATCTCTTTCATTTTTGAGTCTTTTGGGTTGGAAGCCCGTGGGAGGCTAGTCACCACATTTATATTATCTTTAGAAACCAAAGAAGACGGTGGAGACATAATATCAATCTCCCTCGTAATAAAAATGGCCAAATTGAAGATGGTTAATTTTAAAACTTAGAGAAAAAGTAGTAAACATAATTCTTCAAAAGCAAAATTCCAAACACAATGTTCTATTCCAATTAAACTCCTTAAATAGAATCTAGTTCGAGTTGCCTTGTGACTACTCACAAGCTTTATGAGCCAAACGTACCAATATTCTAGTTTAGCTTGTTTCTTATCTAGTCGAACATAAACTTGACTTGCTTCTCACATGAGTGAGCATCGACAAGCCAAACACGAATCGAACCCAATGCAAACTCAAGTCATGCCGATTTACAACCCTAGGGTTTGACTTGAACCATCTCCAAGTTGGACTAGATTTGTAGACCAATTCAGGCAAATAAGTAAGTCTAACTAGGGTTTGGCGACCAATTCATGACAGTTAGGGTTTGTCCAAAGAAAAGACCATATATTGTCGCACTTTATGTTATGTACTATCTTATGTCTCCAACGACATAAATAACTTAACACATCCTAAAACGACAACATTATGGAAAAATGTTTTTAAGTTGATAATCCTACATTCTTAATTATTGTTTAACTTGTACATTTTAAGCTAAAAACATACCGATACAACGGAAAAACAAATGTTCCTCCATTTTTATCTTCTTCTTATCCCTTTCGCTTTGCATTCTAAGCCCTGCATTTACCATTTTCTGGTTGCAGTAGTTGTGAATCCAATCCATATCTAGTTTTCTATGCCTCTAGATTCCACGTGTCGCAAGTTTATTAGCCAGTGGATCCCCTTTGTCAACGGTTCCTATATTTGTAGACTCCAACAACTCTTTCTCAACAAAAAAAAAACAGTTATGAATTGCAGATTCTAAAATTTCCTAATCTCTTCTCTCTCTTCCTGCCTTCCTCTTAAACCCTAACATTCTCAATTCCAATTCTAAATGCAAAGTAAGAAACGTAGGAGGAGTTTTTAATGAAAATCTCTTATGATGACAAAAAAGTTGAATATGAAAACTCTTTTCAAGCCAAAGACGAGAATGCCGATAGAGCTTGTAAAGCACATGCATGAGCTTTTGATTTTTATTGATCAAAACACCGATGCGCGTGAGCAAAAGCGAAAGGAAAAGGTTTGAGTTTTACTTCACATTCATGTTGTATAATTGTTTGATTGGTTTTTCATTTTGGGTTTTGAAAAATTGAATTATACGATACATTGTGTCTATAGGGTGAGTATGGTTGAAATTAATGAAATTGTAATTTGGTTTGAATTGTACTGATTTTTTTTTTTTTTTTTTTTTATTTTTTTGAAATTTGTTATAGATGGAAGAATTGACAAAAGCAATATTGGAGATAAGAACTGTCGTATATGGAGATGATGATTCAGAACCAAATAAAGATTCTTGTGCACAACTTACCCGAGAGTTTTTTAGGGAAGACACTTTCAGGCTCCTCATTGTTTGTCTTTCAAAGCTCAACTTGGGGGTAAGCGATAAGAAATGAAAGCATGTTAGCTTAATTAGTTAATTACCAGATAGATATTGTTAATTAAACGAGTTTGTGTGCCCTATTGCATTATTTAAAGATGTCACATTTGTGTTAATACATGTGATGCAGGATCGTCAAAACGCCACTCATGTCATTGCAAATTTGCAAAGGCAAAAGGTTCAGTCGCGTATAATCGCATTAGAGTATTTGGAGAATAATATTGATATTATGGATATTCTGATAAAAGGGTAAGAACGCAATGTACTAGTAATGAAGTTCATAAAATGTAATAGCCAATATTGGAATTAAAATATTAATGAACGGTTTAGTTTGATTTGGTTTAGCTACGAAGACAATAGTGATATTGCTTTATCTTATGGTGCAATTACAAGGGAATGCATTCGTCATCAGAATATTGCAAGGTGATTAACCTTTTGCTTTGTAATTGTAGTCTTAGAATTTAATTTCTTTTTAAATGAGCTTGGATATCATATCATAGTATAAATCATTCATTGGTTAATGTCACAGATATGTACTAGAATCAGACCACGTGAAGGAGTTTTTTTATTACATTCAAACTCCAAATTTCGACGTAGCATCGGATGCTGCAACTACTTTCAAGGTTCGATCCATTTCAAACACTTATCAAATTTTAATGAATGGTCATTGTTATGCTTAAAATTCCTTTCACTAGCAGCTTGATCATTAACTCATCGCATACTTTGAACAGGAGCTTATGACTAGGCACAAATCAACTGTTGCTGAATTCCTTTCTAAGAACTATGAGTGGGTAAGATTCATATAATCTTCATGAAATTTTTTGGTTATTTCAAGCTATTGGTACTTCATTTTTTTACTTTTTACATTTTCTATGTTCAGTAGAATGATCTTTATTAATATATGAATTATTAATTACCTTCTCTTGTGAATTTGGATCCAGTTTTTCCATGAGTACAATTCACAGTTGTTGGAGTCTCCCAATTATATCACCAAACGCCAGGCTATCAAGGTAATAAAATTTACAAATAATTTTTCAGCCGACTTTCTTGGATAATCCATTCAATTTGTTCCTCTATGTTATTTTCGTCTTGAGAACCAATTTATGTGTTCATCAATTGTTGTTATTGATATGCATGTCGTAATTTTGTTTCAGTTGTTAGGAGATATGTTATTGGATCGTACAAACTCTGATGTGATGGTTCGATATGTATGCTCTTTACATAACATGATCATCCTAATGAACCTTCTCAGGGTATCGAATCTCTCTTTCTCACGAGAATTTTGCATGCATCTCTGCATCACTTATTTAATTCATTTATGTGTTTTTTATGTTTGCAGGATCCAAAGAAGACAATCAAGTTAGAAACCTTTCAGGTCTTCAAGGTTTTGTTCAGAACATCAACTTTTAACCTTTTAGTATTATAAATATTTAAAGTGTAATTAATTTCTTGTCTTTGTTAATGACAGCTCTTTGTTGCAAACCAAAATAAGCCTCCTGAGATTGTTAATGTACTTGTCAAAAATCGAACCAAGCTTATTCGTTTCCTTAACGACTTCACCATTGAGAAAGGTAGGGTTTCTTTGTTTCGATTCAAAATTTACTCCTTGCTGTTCATCTCTTTTTTTAACTCATTTTTTAATAAAAATCAAACTACAATTTTATGCAGAGGATAAGCAGTTTGAAGCAAACAAAGCTCAAGTTATTAATGAGATTTCTGTTCTTAAACTCAAACCGAGCAATCCCAAGATGTCATCGGTCTGCAGCTTTAGAACCAATTGTGCGATTCAATGTTAAAATTGTACAGTTGAGCTATAGGCCTCGTTTCAGAACTCGATTTGAAAAGAGAAGTTGAATTACTCTACCACTGATCAATTAAAGTTTTGTTGTCATATATCACCTACAGCTTAACTCCGTCTATTGTTCTATGCACTTGACCCTTTTTTAAGCATATTTTGGCATGCGTCAAAATATCTTTACAGTTTTTTTTTAAGGGTCACGAGCATTCAATTTTCAAGACGAAAATGTCTAGAAGGTTGAGATGGTGATGTAACTCAAATTTTCTTTTCACGTAGAAAAGTGCAAATAGGACCTATAATTTCATATTGTATTATATTCAATAACCAAGTGTAAACTGAAGATGTATCCCAATATCTTCTTTAAAGTTCTAATAAAAGTATATTTGTTTTCAATTTTGCATGAGAATTTTCATGAGCTGCATTCATTCCCTTTTTATTCTTTCTTCCTTAAATATGTTAGACTATTGTTTTCTATGTGATGTTGAAAACGAAGGCTTTCTGTTTTGGCTCAAAAAACCAAAATTTAGGTTTGGAAGTTTCATATTTTTTGTTATGTTGGGAAGGTGTTCGTATGTTTGATATTTGTATGATATAAAGATTTAAATTTTTGTTTTTGTTATTCTTTTAATCAAGTGTAGGCCTACACAAACATAATTATAAGCTCATTTAGCAACAAAATTAATGAGACATAAACTATAATGCCACATCATTGTTCAAAATCAGTTATACAAACAATCTAACTCAATTTATCTAAACTACCTATTAATGAAATTTTCTTTGTCAATCAAAATAGGGTGAAGCATGTGTTTCAATATCCTAGTGGATAGTGTGTTGCGTTTTCAACCATGCGTCCCAGGTTTGAAACTCCCCTTCCTCTAAATTATTGTTTTAGTTTCAAATCATTCCCCCTATCCTTACTAATAATAAATTAAAAAAAAAACCAAAATAGGATGAAAAAACCAAATTAATTCTGTTAACCAAACTAAAGAAAAATAACCAAAATAAAAGTTATGGGCAATATAGTAAATCAAATATAAAATAATTATATTGTTTTAGTTCAAAGCCTCACAACTAAGTAACCATATTGGTTGACCCCCTTTTCTCTTCCACGGTTTTCCCAAAATAAAATAAATTTTAATGACAAAATAGTTATTCAGAAATTGTCGATAAAGATAAGAACAACCTCTTCAGCAACGAAAAATTGTTTTAAGTCGTCACAAAAAGCTTTACCAACTATTTTATATTTTCTCTCCTTGTAAAATTTTATTTTCAAAATTTTATTTTCAAAATTTTAATAAGCACATGCATAGGTTTACAATTGCTAGTTTGAAATTACTTAATGTCCAGAATACATTGTCATCCCAAAAACAATAGACATTGACAAACGTCAAAAGTTTCAAGTGATTCCCTTCAAAATTTCACGGTTTCAAGAGTGCCATTGGTAGGAGATTTAGTTTTCAATATGAAATAGCCCTGAATATTTAGATGAAAATTTAACGAAGTTAATGTGAAATAGCATATTTAAATTTTAAGAAGATTAATAGGACAATTCGCTTAACAATTTAGTTAGAATGACAAATTAAAAGAGGTTTATAAGTTTATATAATATTTTAAAAAAAATTGCCTCCTTTCAAAAGATTATGAAATAAAAGAAAAGGATTTCAGAAGGGTAAAATACAACATAAAAAATAAAAAAATTCAACATAATTCCCCAGTAGTAAGAATCAGAATATGCGATCACTTATTCATGGGTAACCCTTCAAATGTTTCACACTAATATTAAATCAACATTAATCTCAGGTACAGTAAAAACAAACCAAATGATGGTAAAAAAAAAAAAATGAATGAAAAAAAAAAAGAAAAAAAAGCCATCCCTTACCAGAACCCACAACTTGGCCAGGAGATTGTACAGATAAAATTCTAGAGGGAAAAAAAAATGTATCAGTCTCTCTTTTGATTTTTTTGGTTTTTCCTCTTTTTCTTTTGGGTATCGTCGCCTCACCGGAGATGCATGATACACTTGTGACTATATCCCGCAATCTGGTTTTACATCTCACTCAAAGACCAAAACAAAAAAACCTAAAATCGTAACTCAAAACTCACAGAATTAACACAAAACCCATTTTTTTAACCTCTAACACTAAATTTGACTTCTTCAAAACAGCCACCCCCAGTTAGCTCTTACTAACCAAATTTCTCTTGCTGTAATATATAAATGGCGGTGGTGTGCAAAATTCACAATTCACCTGCTTCATTATCTTCACCTACAGTGTCGTGATATCAGAAATGACGATCCTAGGCAGCAATTCCTGAAAAACAATAGGAACGGAACCTGTAAGCGTCGGCAGTCACAAATATTGATAATTACGTGAGCAACACGCACATTGTCTAACACAAATTGCAAATGTGTTGCCGGTACTCATGGGTACTGCTCAAGAGATATCGAGTAAAACAGTATCCTAAGCAATACAAAATCTCGCTAAAAGAATGGGCGCTCGCTCATCTGAGAGATTAAGCTACGTAAATATAACAACATGCTTTATCGTTTAGAACTGTTGCAAGATTCCAGCAAACAAGTAATATGCAGCCATCATAATCTAAGCTGTTAATTGTTCACTGATGGAAACACTGCACAATTAATCTGAGCTCAAATCGGACGAGACAAGGATCAAAAAATGATACTTTCAGTGATGGCCTATTCTCTGTCCCTTGTTTATCTCTCCGTTGTTACTTTGACACACTCCTAATTGCAGCAGTTGAACATCCATAAGACAGTCACTTTTCAGCCCAACAACATCTTCCTTCTCCATAATTTCATGCCCCTGATTAGTGATTTTATTATTTAAACTGACAGACGGAGTTTAAGGGTTGTTTACGGGATAATTGTTGCCATTTGGTGAGGAAACACACAGAGGTAAGAGAGAAACAGAGAGAGCCTAGACACATTTTAAGTTTAACCATGGGCTGAGCTGAATTTGTATTTTATAGACTCAACGATCTTATCATAGACTCCTTTAGATTTCTCTCAGTTTCTTCCTTAAATGCATTTAAAAACAAAAGGTAAAGATAATACTCGTATACTAATCTGCAAGGACCTTGTAGCTCAAGTTGTTAGAAGCATTTATCCCAACACCTTAGGTCCTGAGCTCAATTGCCCCCTCCCTAAATAACACTTGTATAAAAACAATAAACTTAAATGCACCATTGAGTATACTTTATGTGGGCCAAGGTGTAGGAAAAAGAAAGCTCCTACTTTAAAAAGCATGCCTTCAAGCTCATATTATGAACATTAAAGCCACTTTACTAGTGAAGATAACCTAGAACGGAGAAGGAAAAGAAGCAACTTTATTACGGCACAGATGCTGGATCTCAGTAAAGACAAGGTGAACAAGTCCTTACAACAACAGATATTTTCAACCATTAAGAGCTAGGGATTGCACAATAGAGAGACAAGCAGTGCAGCAGATTAAAGAGGGAAACACAATTTTATACATTTTTCTCATATGAGAAAAACAAAACATTTATGACCCAAAAACGCACATGCCTACAGAGAAAAAGAATGAACTTGAAACTCTGGTGAAAAAAAATTGAAAAAACAAATAAACTCAATGTAATGGAATGAGACTATGAGAGGTACACCGTCAAAAATAGTCATATGCCTTTCAGAATACCCATTTGGAACCATCATCCCCTTAATTACTAAGATGTCGATAATCATATTTAGTTAAGCATCAAAGGTCACTAACCAGTTACAACCTCCACCAACAACACCAACAAAATCCCAATAAACTGAGTTGACCGATACAACAAATTGAAAGTCTTTTCCATTAATGTCTAAGTCCATCCCATGGTTTCCCCATTCCTTGAGCAAACTTGCCAAAAATACCTAATAAACCTAGGACTCCAAAGCAATACACTTCCCGATCAGAACAAACAACTGGCTTCCAAACCCTCCATATGGAAGATATAGGAAAGCTAAAATCTACCGTCTATTTATAATAATAATAATAATAAGACAATTAACAGATGTGTGTGGAAAACAAGCTAGAGGAATTTTGATAAGTCCAACCTTCAGATGAGCAATATCATGATTTACTCAATCTACCGAACCGCTAACTAGACAGTGACCTAATCCAACAGCACTATACAGCAGAAGCTACAGAACCATGAGCTTAACAATTTCTACAGAACAAGATGGACCATAACCAAAAAATCACACGCAGTTCAGCAACGTTCCTCTCTTGGATGGTATGCTAAACTAAAGTTAATCCTGTACTACAGTAATCAGCTCCATGGAACATCAGCTAGAGAAAAAAAAGATTTCATGAACCTATTGTTTGGATGCAACAATTCAAATCAGTTAAATCTTGTGGATCCAGTGCAGCATAGCCATCCAAATAAGCAAGCTCAAGAAAGTTTTGAGGTTATACGTAGACATCCATATGAATTACTAGAAAAAACAAAGTTCCCTATATTAACAATTAAAGAGAACAAATAAAAAAATGAAAAATATAAGTTACGTCAGATATAGATTAAGTGTCTCATACCTGTATTTGGCTGTCTCTTATTAACACTATAACCACCAACATAACCAGGAGAACTTTTAGCTGAAACATCAGAGGCTGCTCTGCCAAGCCCATAACCAAAGGGACCAGGTCCATCTTGATCAGAATTTGATGATCTCCAAGTAGGGTCTCCATAAACTGAATTACTACTGTAAAAGTCAGCCAAGGAACCATCAAAACCACCACCATTTGATGCAGCAAATGAAGATGTTGGGGCCACACTTGCACCACTGTTTCTTCCATACCCTCCACTTCCCAGACTGTAACTGCTATCCCTGACTCCATAACCAAGATTCCTGCTATTGTTAGTAACATTATTTCCTCCGCCTTGAGCTGACATTGCTGAAGAAGGCCAATTAGCTCCAGAATTTCCAAACGTACGTCCTCCAATGGTCCCACTTCCTGATCCAATGTAAGCATTGCCATTTGTGGAGTTTGTTCCATAATTAAGACCACCCCCATTCCCATTCCCATTCCCATTCCCCCACAAGTTCTGAGTCTCTGAGCTGAAAAACGAAGATGTGTTTCCTCCATTATTGCCATCATACCCAATGGGGCTGCTAAACCTATTTGAAACATTGATATAATAAGGACTCAAACCCCGCCCGTAGCTCATAGTACTATTAAAGTTTGCATTTCCACCAAATCCTGGGCTCAAACCTGGCTCATAATTGATACCAATTCCATAACCAGAACCATATGGAGGAAATCCACTTCGACCACCTGCAACTGGACTGTATCTTCCAAGTCCATAGCCTCCAACTGTACTTGGATTATACCCCTGAGTGTAGCCATTAAGGAAGCTATTGACCCTACTCAGACCATAGTTGTATCCTCCAAGAGGGCTGCGACTGGGACCAGGTGATAACTCCTTCGGAACTGCTCGCTTGACCTCAACCATTTTCCCATTCAGTTCATGAAATGTCTTAAGCAAAACCTTGTCCACTGCATCCTCAGAATCGTAAGTGATGAATCCAAAGCCTCTCGGCCTCTGGGTGTTGTGATCATACATCACCACAACATCCGTGATTGTTCCAAACTGTTCAAAGTACTTCTTGAAGTCACTCTCCGTGACAGTGGATGCTAAACCTCCAACAAAAATCTTTCTTGTGCGACCTGGACCTGGAGAACCCTGGATGCTGCCACTGCTTCTACCCAAAATATTCTGGTCATCCCTGGGAACAGCCTTCTTTGCCTCAACCTGAGAATAGAGAATGCAATAGTAAAAACGAAGATCAAATTATACAAGCTCCGTGTATTAATTTAACAGAGTAGAAGTGAAGATCAAAGTAATGCATCAACTAAACTGACCGCAGAAGAAAGATAAAACACAGAGAACTATGATTTACTCTAGCTGAATTTGAAATTAGTTTAACACAACCAAAGGAAATGAATTTGTGCAGTTACATTTTCAAACTCCTAACTGTAACAAGGAAACGAATTTGCTTCGCAATTTGAGCGATCCAGAAGGAAAAGAAATCATTTTGATTACCATCCTTCCACCGATGTTGTGCTTCTCCATTATAACATTGTCCGCCACAGCTGGGTCAGAAAATACTACAAAACCAAAACCACGAGCACGGCCTGTGGTCCGATCCTTCATGATCACAGCCTCTACCACCTCCCCGAAGCTGCTGAAATACTCTTTCAGCCGCTCCTCATTTGTATCCCAAGATATGCCGCCGATAAACAACTTACCACTGTCGGATTGCATTTTCTCTACAAGCCACAAGCACGTCATCAATTCAAGCTCGCCAAAAATCACAAATCAAACCCAAAAATGCAAACTTTAAATTAAAATTTCAATCCCAACCCGGCAAAGATGGAGCATTTTACAATGGATCCGATGTTAATTATACAATATAAACAAAAGTAAACCGATTCCGAAAAAAACAAAATGCACACAATATCCAATACAATCCAACATCAACGCCCGCAGCTCAAAGTCTGAATTTTTTTTATCAATCCACCTAACTAGAACCAAATGCAGAAAATAGATACCCAACCAAACTAAAAAGAATAGTACCTTATTTTTGAAATCCTAAGAACACAGATTGTAATTTCGATTCAAAAACAAGTATTCCTGGATTCAATTTAGAAACATCCGATCCTTCACCGATCAAATACTGGACCCAGAATTAAGCACACCTACCAGAAGAAGAAAGAAGAAGAAAAAAAATAAACCAGAGAAAAATTTCAATCAGAAAATTCACCAGGATCCGAACCCACAATAAATTCAGAAAAAGCAACAAAAACCCAAATCAGATTCCCTCCATACCGGCAGATTAATGAAAACCCAGATGCCAAATCCTGCAGAAAATTAAGATCTGAGAGGAGGTACAGTAAAAATAAGAACAGAGGGCATGTTCAACCTCCTCTCCATATATCCCTCCTCCAATCCTTTTGTTTGTTCTTTCAATGGTGATTAACAAATGCAAATTCAGTTATCAAACAGATGAGTATTACCAGATTAAAAAATGTGTCTTTCTGGAGAGAGAAGGAGAGGTTTGGGAGAGAGAAAGGAAGGACATTGAAGGTCTGTGATGGATATATAGGCACTACGGAAATGGGAAGCTCATGATTTTCAGCTTTTCTATTTTTTTCTATTTCTTTAGGCTTTTTTTTATTTTGTGAACAATTTGATTTGAAAATTTATGGAAATGTGTCAGTGCGAAATTTTGCCCAAATTAAGATAATAAATTTTTGTTAAAAAAAAAAAGATAATAAATTTATCAGAAAATAATGGAAAAATATGGTTTTTCTTTTCTCTAGGATGATAAAATGGGAAGGATTACATGTCGTTCCGGTCGCCGTTCATTCCTTTTATAGTTTTTTTGGGCCAAGATCATTCCTGTTACAGTTACTGACAATACGCTGACATTTTTCTAATTTGAAACCACAATAAAGTGGGCCCAATGTCATTCTATAATGAGGCCACAAGGCATAGATTTTGAGGACTTTTTCTAGGCCTCTTTTGATCTTTGTTTTTTTATTTTCTCACACTATTTCGCTGCTGAAAGAAAAGCAGCAGTTGAGAATTTCAATTACAGATGAATACGTGTCTAATTATAATTTTTAAATTTACTTATTTGAATACGTGTGGATCACAGATTAGGGTTCAGCAGTTGCTGCTATTCTTTTTGCAACGAACTAGTGTTCTTTTTTTAATACATGCGATATTAGGAGGGTATTTGAACAAATGATCTTAAATGCAAGGTGAATGTTGTTATCCAACTGAGTCATAAGTCTTTGATCTTAGTTTCTTATTGTTGATAATTTTGCTTTCTCAAATAATGACCTGAGTTTTGTACCATATTTTGATTTGCTTTTTGAACTTTCAATTTAATTCTAATCCTCTTAATCTTTGAAAACGTGTTACTTTTCATATTATTGTCAAATCTATCAAATTTTCCCGTAAACTTGAAGGTCATTCTGTCTACTCAGGTAGAGAAAACTAACACAAAAATGTTGAAAAGTTTGATGCTTGAAGAGAATCGGGATGTTACAAAAAAATAAAAATAAACTAAGAAGCCTTGAACCAAATTTGAAAGTCCACAAGAGACCTCGTTGTTCTGGATGATTGAATTATTGCACAATCAAATTTAACCATGGTAGAGTCTTTGTTATTAGAAAGTGTGTTTTTTTATTTTACTTCTTTTGAAGAGAAATTCTATAGAGAATTTTTCAAAAGTAGGACTATTCATGTATTTAGTATCACCTTATTTTTTGACACAATGTTTTATAATGTTGACATGGAAATTAACGTCAAACTATGAAGTGGCAAAGAGTCCAACTTAATGCGGGAATTAAAATTTAATGAAAATATTAAAATAGACGAAGTGAGCAACATGGATGGAGTTGGTGAGTGAGCAACATGCACGATAATATTCAATGAGAATTTTAAAACTACTAAGAGGAATTTATTCTGGCGACTGATTTAGCGTGCGTAATTAACGTGCAACTTCCAAGAGGAATGTGTTCTTCACCTCATGAAGGAGTGTGCGTTTGCCAAATGTGCTTGGATTTCCACCACCCCCACCCCATGGGTTCAACCTTCAACGCTTGGACAACGGAAATGGTTCCCAGACATCTCTTTGTCCTTTTTCTGATGACATGCTGGGCTCCGTGAGGCGCAAGGAATGAGATATTGTGGACGGATAGAAATGATTCCTCATACCTACTGGTGCTGGTGGCCAAGGCATCTGCATTGGTTGCACGAATCTGTGGCGGTCAACTCACAGCCTTTTCACTACCCAATCAATCCCCTGGTTGCTTTCGTTGGTCACCGCCGCCTACGGGTAGCCTGAAAGTGAACATAGACGGATCATGGCACTCGGATCAAAAGATTGGTGGCGCGGGATTATTGTAAGAGATGCAGCTGCTGACTTTGTCTCGGCGGTCTGCAGGAGTTTCAGGATGTCTTTTCCCCTTTGAAGCCGGAGGCAATGGCGGTTCCCGAAGGTATAGTTTAGGCAGTGGCGAGGGGTTTTCAAAAACATTGTATTGAGAGTTTTAAAAATCATAATACACTCCCACACCTATTTTTACTTCTCACACATCTTTCGATAATCGGTTGTCGGATCGAATAAATTGAAGAAGATCGGTAGCCAATTAGTACTACGGTCTAATGGTATTCCTTTTTACTTGTAAGTTAAAGGTCTTAGGTTCAGTTATTGCCAAAGGCAAATCTGAATCAGTATTGCTAGCCATTTTGAGGTTAAGCCAACCCTTTTCTCCCTGTACATAATAGCGTTTATTCAAAAAAAAAAAACCAAAATTGAACAAGGATGTGTGAAAAGTAAAAATAAAAATATCACATTGTTCAAGCGTCCATTTTTTATAATTGATCATTGATGAGATTTTTTTTTTTTTTTGACAAGACAATAATCTTATATAGGCGAATAAGAATTCGAACTTGCATGCAAAAGACAATACTGCTCTGGCAGAGAAGCTTAACCCACACATGCTCAATTCGAAGTTAAATGTTAATTTAGGTGATCCTTATGCTCATAATTCCAAAATCTCACCAACTGAAATGTAAGGGAAAAGAATTTAAAGCCTCCATTTGCTTTTAACAAGAGCAAAGAATTTTTTTTTTTAATTTAAAAGGTCACTTTCTGAAACTAAATACAATAAGAAAAGTCTTGGGATGGAAAAAGGTAACTATGAATTATATTTGGTAGGTTTCGGATCATGCATGTTCGTGCTCCCCACGAAAGGGACTTTGCATGATTTGGTCTTTCCACACGATCGTTACTTTTTCATTATCATTATTGTCACAACGCTATTTAATATTATTAACACGTGAACGATATGCTAACAATGTCATCTACTTGTATTATAATATATGAATTAGTACTATTACGTAGTTGTGTGAGTTGTGAGCGTTATCTTAAAAAAAAAAAATTGTTGTTGTTATTAGGGGTAATATTGTAAAGGACAAAACTTAGTATTCTTAAGTTTTGTTATTTCAGTTTTATTTTGCATAGTTGGTTGGTTAGGGTGAGCTATCAATACAAGAGTGTTAGTATCTTGTATATAAATACTTGAGTGTGATCTTATTGATTAACTAATGAAAATACAGTTACCAATAATTGCTCTTTTGAAGTTTAATGATTTCTTTTACCTATCGTGTTTTTAGAATCTACAATTGTTTAATATACTGTCTCTTAATTAATATAATTATATTTCTCTTCCTAATGTCTGAAGAGACCTCAAGTTCAAATTGAAACTTCTCGTAATAAGTAATGATAATATAAGAAATAAAAACTTATAACAAATATCACCCATATGTACATATTGACTCTGTTACAAGCTTTACAAGGCAAGAGATTAGTAATTTAGTATTCCTTTTGCCAATGGTAGAGAGCTTTCATTAAACAAAGTTCAATCAGACAAATTACTAATTTAATAATTAGTAATTTAGTATGGGCATATTATATCCAAATTTGATCGATCTATTGGTTAGTTAATGTGCTGATGATGGGATCCGAAGCCATCATACCCTCACATGCATACAAAGTCATACACTTACATATTATATTGATACATGTACTATTATGTATAAGGACGAATTCATAGCACCACTTTTATAAAAAAATTGACACATTTTTTTGAAGTTTATTCCGCAATGTATTTCAATAACCGAACCATTTATCTTTTAAATCTTCCCTTAAAGATCATGTCTACCAAAAAATCACCTAAATCTGAAACCATATGACTATTAGGTTGAAGATTTGAGATTTCTTTGTAGATCTGTGTTCGTCCATTTTCTTCATTACAATGAATGCCTTTATGGTTTTGGATTTTTTAAATTCTTTGCAAAAATGATCTATGAATAATGTTTAAAAGATAGATGGTTAGAATCGTTAAAATAAGGAACGTGATATCCACACACCTCTTATTAATTTATGTCCTTTGATCTCATTCAATTCGTTCAATCCGGCGACCGGAAATTAAAAGTGTATTAGTAAAAAAATGTGTGTGAATAGAGCACCTCTAAAATAAATCACGAAGTGAGCCTCATAAAAACGTATATCAAAAGTTGTAAAAAATTTGGTGCCGTGAATACGCCTCGTGTGTGCGCGCGCGCGTGTAAGTTTGTACTTGAAAGAGGAATGCATATGCCTTAAGCTTGTGTTGTCACCTTGATTCTAAATTATAATTAATAATTTAATCATGCAGTATCTTAATTATTAATTAATCTTCTTCAAGCTCCATATCCAGTAATCCATGGAAATAACTGCAAGAACTTTTTATTTATTTTCCTTTTATAATTTTCAATTTTCTCAATTTTCTCAATCTTCTTCTGGTTACTTGTTCCTGCTGAAACTAAAACCCGCTCTGATTGCACCTTTTCGACCAACTGAATCTTCGGTTCTTGAAGTGACCTTTCAGGTACTACAACCCCGCCTTCATTGGAACTACATTCAATCCACCAGAAGCATCCAATTTTGCTAGCAGAACTACTCAAGCTTCTACAGGATGGATTGCATAGGTAATCAATCCAACCGGAAGGCCATCATCGGTCTTTGCACAGTTGTAACGGGAGAGAAGCAGTTCATACAACACTGATAACCAGTTACAACCGCTGAATGCAAACAAGACCTCTTGCTTTCAAGTTTCAAACGTATCTGCAGAATAGCTAATAGCACCACATTCAATCATATACGGCAACCTGGGCCAAATATTCAAAACCGTCAGAACAATTTATTTTCCGTCAGGGTGAACAACTCCGGTCATCTTTGCTACCATGTTTTTTCTTTATGTGTTTAACAGCAATAGCTTACTAACAAACCAGCAGGCGAAAAGAAATACGCAATTACAGAAGGGTGAAAATGGATAGAAAATTAGTAAACCAGCAAAAATTATCTTCAAATTGGATTGAATGTGAATTCTAGCCCTAGCATTTTAGTGTAGCCCTGTTCAGTAAGGTTAACTTCCCTGATACGGTAGAGTCTAAACAAGCATATAGGCCTACCAAGCACTGGTGAAAGAGTTGATGTTGATTGTGAAGTACAGAATTGGCACAAACAAATAGGCCCTTGACAGCTAGGTATGAATCACGAAGCTACCCATCTGCAGCAGCTCCTCATGCTTGTTCTTTGTTACATGTAAATCCAACGTCACCTGTCATATATGACAGGAAATTTGTTAAAATTGACGGATGGAGCTCCATCACTGAATGTGGATGTTGAAGAAATAGTCAAAAACTAATTGTTGTAATCGTCGAAGAGAAACTTTGGCGAGGAGACTTGATACCCACAAATTGATAGACCTCTAAACTCTTTACGGTTCTTATTCTTTTCAACACAGGTATCAGGCCCCTTTTAACAACATGACACTATTGGAAAATAACTTATTTGAAGCAGGACAGTGCATAAGCTATATTGTAAATAAACATCCATTATAAGTCATAGCGATATTCTGAGCCACTCCAAGGTCATAAAGTGAGTCAGAACATTAAAAAGAGTACTTCTGTTGAAATTCCAAGAATCAAGATGAAGGCCGCATAGACCAACTAAAGCCTGTGAACATATGCAGATTCCATAGAGATAATTCCGCTCACCTCTTTGAAGATTTCACCATGAGAAGTCTCCTCAAAGCCCTGCATCAACCATATGTGAGTTTACTGAACCACCAGGAACAACCGTGCAAAATGCAAGTAAAATATGACAGGCCAATATTGCTAGATAAATTGCATGAGTTTGAGATAAGAGAAAATCAGAAAGAGAGAGTCACAGACCAATTTCCTAAACAAGCTAAGAGATGCTCCATTTTGGTCCCCAATTTTAGCACGGAAGATGTGGATTCCCAAATTTTCAATTGCAAAGGCCATCATCATTAAGGCAGATTCCTTCCCAAGAGATAGTATTGAAAAATTACATTATAGCATACATAAACTGTTCCTAAAATGGAAACGAGTGAGCAGGTATAAATCTTTTGGCGCTGGAAATGCTTCAAATAAAAAAAGCACATATACAAATAGAAGAAAGAAAAGAAACCCATATTGGCACTAACGCAAGCACTTCGGCCTCACCATCCGGAGAAAGCAAAGGAAGATACCTTTTCGGTTCAGCAATCATTATTTCAATCTCTCCCATGTGTGGATCATCCAGATCATTCATATATAAGTTCACATCACCTATCATGGCTGCAAAGGGCATACTATTATTCACTCATAAATCATAACACGCAAACAAAGTCCCTTAAAAATATGATCTTTATCGAAGTTTCCCTAAAAGTCTCAATTTCTAATAAAGAAAAACTGATCAGAAAAACACAAACAATATCCTGTAAACTGATATAACTTAACAGTTCCCAAGTTTACTTGCTGAAAAGTAACAACCTTCTCATGATTTCATCCAAAACCATCCAACCAACTGTTCTTAAGTAATCATTTGAATGTCTCCATAATTTTTCTCAGCAACCTATCAGAAGGTAATTTTTTTAAGAAGGACTGTAAATTTGGCCAACCTTCCACATGAGGCTCTCCATGGCTGAACTCTTCCACAACCAATTGCTTATCCAATACAATGAAAGTATGCTATGCAAAAACCATTTTCAACTCTTCAATCATTCACCAAACCACTATTACAATCACACAATAAACCCTCAATCATTTGTCAAAACTAAATTGAACCCTTTTTATAATTTTCCTGAAAGATCAAACCTTCAATATCAGATTCCACAATTACCACTTTATTGTCAAACCCAGTTCAGTTTTTGTTATGAAAAAGCAAAGGAATCTACCAAAACCCACAAAAACACATGTAAGAGAGAGAAAGAGAGTACTGTTGGGGTCTTGGGTCCAGGCGAGCTGCATCTTGTATTCCTGGTCGAGGGTGAGGGGCTCGGAGCCGGTGGCTTGAAGGAGAGCTGGGTCTTTCATCAACTCGTGGTATTTTGGGACGTGTTCGTTCATGTACGGCACCAGAATCACTCTCCCTCCCTCCAAGCTCACTCTCTCTTTCTCTCGCTCCATCGCTGGTTCCCTTGCTCTCTCTCTCTCTCACAGTCGCGCGCACAAACTGACAGTCACAATTATTAACGGAGGCTGATTCTCTGCCCTCCACTTCCGTGGCCTCTATATTTGTGTGGTCACGGTTAAGCTATATTAACATTTTATATTATTATTTATTTTTATCTTATTATCTCTATAAAAATAATATAAAATGTTGACGTGATTTAACCGTAACCACACAAAACAAAAGGGCACAGGAAGTGAGAGGGCAGAGAATCTGCCTCATTATTAACACCTAACGACGTGGTTCGATTATCATGTCAATGATATATTTTCAATGTTAGGCTAATAAAAACTTACACGTGATATTGTATTGTATTATATACGGAGCACTCAAATGAGAAATACACTATCTTAACCAACTTGGTTGCATCATATTTGCTAGATTTTAGTTTACTTTTTCTTTACATTTCTATCTCAAGCGAGTATAAAGGTTCTCATCAAGGTTGTTGCCCAAGCTGTTCTCGCCTACCCCATGCACGTCTTCTTGTTCCCCGACTCTTTATGTGACGATATGGATTCAGCCATACTAGATTTTGGTGGGGCCAAAAGGTGGGCGAACGACGTATTCACTAGACAAGCTGGACTACTATGTGTAAGGCTAAGGTGGATGGAACTTAAAAGAATTTAATCGGGCTCTCCTTGCCAAGCAGTGTTGGAGGCTTATTCATGAGCCTAATTCTCTCTGGGCTCAAGTTATCAAAAACCGGTACTTTCCCTCTGTGCCTTTCCTGGATGCTAAAGGGAGGGTAGGGCTTCTTGGGCATGGTTGAGCCTCCTTGCTAGCAGAGATTTTTTGCTCCTTGGATCCCATTGGCAGGTAATGGCTGGTGATCATGTCAGGGTGTGGGTGGACAAATGGATTCCCTCCCTTCCGTCCGGACACCCTACCCCTTTGGAAGATGACGAAACTAGGGGCTCGCTTGTTGTCTCCTCTATAATTGATCATGAAAACTCAGCTTGGCAACTGGACAGCATTACTGATCTCTTATCTACTGAGGACCGTGAAACCATTCTCACTACCCCCATCAGTGATCCCACAAAGTATGATCGACTTGTGTGGTCGGGCGATCGAAAAAGTAAGTTCTCAGTCAAGTCTGGCTATAGATGGTTGCACGATAGAAATGGGAGATCCCATCCCCCGCGTCAGTCAGGTCCAGATACTTTTGAGCCCAAGTTGTGGAACTACATTTGGTCCCTGGATGTTCCACCCAAGATCAGAAATTTCATGTGGCGGGCCCTTAGACGGGGACTAGCAACGAAACTCAGGCTGCTCATCAGAAGGTGTGCCACATCCCCTTTATGCCCTTTTTGTGGTTCATCCGAGGAATCGGTGAAGCACCTACTGCTACTCTGCCCGTAAGTGGCGTAAATTTGGTTGAGAGGGTCGTTAGGTCTAAGAGTGGATCGTGGGTCTATCACCTCTCTGCAAGGCTAGCTTTTGGAGCTTTTGGATACGAACCATGGTTCTAAGGAGGAGAGGCAGAAGGCCTTGTCTATCCTCGCCTTCACTTACTGGCATATCTGGAAGGTAAGGTGCACTAACGTGTTCAACAATAAACTCTATTCTCCTACTCAATCTATCCTTGCTCTGAATGGTGCCTTTGCCTCCTTTTGGGAGGCCCGGTCCAGGTTGCCCCGGTCACTCTCATCGTGGATCACTACTCCATAGCCTTGCTCTCACTGGACCTCCCCACCTCAGAATTTTATGAAAGTTAATGTTGATGCATCTTGGAAGCCTTGCCTTCTGGGCGAACTAAGTGATGGGTTTGTTGGTCTCGTGCTTCGGAACTCAAATTATTGTTGTTTTCCGATACCCCGCAGGGTGATTAAAGCCTCAGAAGTGTGTTCGGCGGAGGCGTTAGCGATCCTTAAAGGTTGTTTACTGGCTTTACAGTGGGGCTTTTCAAACATCATCATCGAATCTGACTCGCTGAAGTAATTTTTGCTCTGAATAGTCAGATTGATGACTTCAGCTGGGAGGCATTCCCTTTCCTCTCTAGAATTTGTGGATTGCGGAATTCCTTTGCAGCTTGCGACTGGTCTTGGGCTCTAAGATCAGCTAATCAAACGGCGGATTTTGTGGTTTCTCATTCAGGCGCGGAGATGTGCGACAATGTCTAGGTTTCTAGACCCCCACCTTCGCTTGTTGGCATCCTGAACACACTACTACAATATACCCTATCACTGGCGAAGCAAAAACCGACAAGAAACCCAATTTTTGTCGAAAATTTAGCAAAAATCCGACATCAAACAATGCAATGTCGGATTTGAATTTCGACACTAATGCTAACGTCGTGAAAGGGCTTCAATGTCAGTTTGTATGCTTAATCCACCACTACGCAACGTCGGTTTAAAGCGACACTGATACTAACGTCGATTTAAAGCGACACTGACACTAACACTAACGTCGGTTTAAAGCGACGTAGATTAGCAATTAAAATATAAAATATCTAGTCTTAAATCGATTTAAAGCGACGTGATGTTTTGACATGATGGCGATCATAACCAACGTCAACTAGCAACTAACAAATAAAATACTTAATCTATTGTCGGTCCTAACCAAGGTATTAAATATCGATGATATCAGAAATATCAGTAGTCCAAAAACATGGAAATTTCGATGGAAATATCGGGATATTATCGATATTGATAAAAATTGAATAAAAACCACGGAAATTGTAAGAAAAACTTGGATATTTTTATTGAAACTTTGCACGATGTTTATTTAGTCAATTATCTATTAGTTTATCACAAAAAATTGGAAGGAAATGCATTGCATGATAGATATAATTGATTTAAGTTGATTATATAGCGAGCTGGTAAATATTGTGAGTGTAGAAAATATGTAGTAATTAATGAAAGAAGTTTAAACACACCATAATCATTTATATATAATGAATTAGTACAATATTTTACACTTTATACATTGCATGGTAAGATACATGAGTGACTTAGCAAGGTCTAAAATATCGATGATATCGGAAATATCGGTAGTCCAAAAAAATATCGGTAGTCCAAAAACACGGAAATTTCGATGGAAATATCGGGATATTATGGATATTTTAGACCATGGTCCTAACCGACATTACCCAACATCTCGATAAATAAAATAATTATCATGCATTCCTACATAGATGGTAAATGAGATGCAAACTTCACAGATTCAATTTATTCAAGAATTCAACTGGTTCTTTTGGGTGTAGAATTTCTTGTTAAATGTATTCTATTTCATATAAATAAGGAAGTACAAATAACACATATATAGGAGCCATTAGAGAACCGGTTACAAGATGAAGATAAAAAAACTAACAATTACATATAATATTAATGAGAGCTCCATGCTTGCATATAATCCTAGCAGCTGCCATGATGCTTTCCTGTGCTTGCCTTTGTCGAAGACCACATATTTTGTAGCTCCATATTGCCATATATAATACTAGCAACTCCATGCTGCCATGCTTGCCATCAGATCAGTGCTCCAATACTTTACTACTTCAACATTAGGGCTCTAATCTCTATAGATTAAACTCAGGTTTTATACCTTTCAAAAATTATGGATCTGTGATTTCCAATGTCCTTGCTCTTCAGATCCAACATGCATAAATACAGAAAAAACAATTAAAAACCAAGAAACAAAAATAATTTTTCAATTTAAGCATAAAACTAGTTAGAATACAAAATAGAAACTAAAATTAATAATCATAATAATTTAAAAATGAACCACCTTCAAGCTCTTCCTCCTCGAATTGAAGTTCCTCAGAATGTTGATCTTCAAACTGGTGATCCAAAGCAAATGGGGAAGGAGAAGAAGAAAGTCTGAAATTGGGGGAGAAATGAAAGCACAGTTGAAATGGGAAAGAGAAGGATTTAAATATGGGTACTTTTCTGACACATTTTTTGAAATTCATATAGCGTCACTTTAATGAAACTAGCGTCGGTTTAAATCGACGCCAACTTCTGACACACTTTGTGACTAGCGTCGGTTAAAACCGACACTAAGTCTCTCCATCCATTTCCTCATGCAAACAAGCGGGAAATTTCCTGCCTAATATTTCAAATACTATAATTATATATATATTAATTTTATAATTTTATAACCCTAAAAAATACTATAATAATTATATATATTAATGTAACAATTTTATATCCCTAAAAACTATAATAATTATATATATATTATTAAATTAAATTTCAAAAATTGGTGACCATTGGATTAGCTTAAATATACATATCATTCAATCTCTTAATTGTTATACATACAAAATAAATAAATTTAAATCTACTTAATAAATATATATATATATATATACACACACACCATTGAACTTAATAGGATACGAATTCTACGAAACTAATTTCAATGATCCAACTGTCAAACTTGTTTGTATATGCTTCGAAATCACATTAGAAAAAAATTGCAAAAAGCAAACATTCAGAGATCAATTAACGAGACAAAACTTTTCAACGGTTATAAAACGAAAAATCACGATTTAACGGTTATTTTAACTCCGATTTTGATTATTTTTTATAGCTACACTCCTTGATCCTATATGAATACAATGAATGAATTCGATCTTCAATTTAAAACATTTACATTAGTGGATAATGAAAGTATAAATAAACTCTTAAGTGTTAATGAATCTATCGTTTTGATGGGATACGCATTCTACAAAACTAATTTCAACGATCCAACTATCAAAATTGTTTATATATGCTTTGAGATTGCATACGCCAAAAATCGCAAAAAACAAACATTCAAAGATCAAGTAACAAGACAAAACTTTTCAACGGTTATAAAAGAAAAATCATGATTTAACAGTGATCTTAACTCTGATTTTGATGATTTTTTACAGCTACACTCCTTGACGCTATATGAATATAATGAATGAGCTCGATCTTCAATTTAAAATATTTACACTAGTGGATACCACAAATTCTTATGTTATACTTAATGAAAGTATAAATAAACTCTAAGAGTTAGTGAATCTATCATTTTGATGTAATACGCATTCTACGAAACTAATTTCATTGATCCAACCGTTAAACTTGTTTATATATGCTTCGAGATTGCATACGCCAAAAATTGCAAAAAAAAAAACATTCAGAGATCAGGTAAGGAGACAAAACTTTTTTACGGTTATAAATAAAAAATCATGATTTAACGGTTATTTTAACTCCGATTTTGATGATTTTTTACAGCTACACTCCAATACAATGAACTAATTTGATCGTCAATTTAAAATATTTACAGAAGTGGATACCACAAAATCTTATGTCATGAAGATTGATGAAAATTGAGGATTTTGTAAAAGGAATAACATGAAAGCTTTGAGTTCCATTGGCAATGTTTAAACTTTTGATAAAGGCTTCACAACAGGATTCAGGCAAACAATCCCATTCATGCAACATTCTTTTAATTAACTCCAGTAAAGTGGTGAAGATCTCGTCTAGCATTCCCGCTAAACGCTTGATCTGATATAGTCTTACAACTGCTTTCAATTTCTTAACCTTCTTACAACTTGGCCACAAATCTTGATCCGCCTCTTCAAGCAACCTAAATAAAGTCTCCATTTCGGGGTATCATCAACCAACTCTTGTCCATGTTTTACCACTTTACGAGGGCAAAATATTACGTTGACACTAAGATGCCTACAATCTTTCAATCCTTATCATGTAGGCATAACTATTAGAATTTTCAATTTCTATCTTTCAACCCTCAAACTCTACCACGATTGCAATTTTTTAATTTTAACACCTATTATAGTAAAAACAAATTAAAATAACAACAAAAAGTTATCAAAATTATGCTCATCTAATCTATTCTAGTAAATGACAACCAAAAGTTATCAAAATTATGCTCATCTAATCTATTCTAGTAAATGACAACCAAAAGTTATCAAAATAACAACAAAAACAAATTAAAATAACAACAAATTAAAATAACAATTAGAATGCAAAACAAATTAATTTAACATAATATATTCTTATATTACTAAATAGGGCAAAAGATTGTTTACTACCCTCATGTTTCGTGGTTTTCAACATTTGGTACATCAATTTTTTTTCATCCCAGAGTCATACCTAAAGTGTTAATTTTGGGACAGTTTCATACATCCGTTAGTCAAACTGTTAGTTCTCCAGTTAAGTGATAACGTGGCGCCCATGTGGACAATGATTGAGCGCCATGTGTCATTAAAAAAATATTAAAATATTAAAAATATTTATATTAAAAAAAAACCATAATCCCCTTCTTCTCTACAACCTGCACCCTCCCCAGATTTTTCTTCTTCTTCTTCCCAGATTCGGTTTTTTTTTTCCTTTTCTTTCTTCTGTTCTTCTTCGTCTTCTTTCTTATCTTCAGGATTTAAAATTTTAAAACAAAAAAAAAAACAAAATTTGGGTTTTCACCCATCCCGACACCCTTCCTCCTTCTCCCTCCCCTTTCTTCCCTGCACCCATCCTCCCCGCACACCCACCCATTCCCCTCCTTCTCCCTCCATTCTCTCCTCTGCAGTCCACACGGATCCCTCCCACCCCTCCCTCCGAAGCCACTGGGAGGAGGTCAAGCGTCGTTGACATAGGGGTTATGGCAGAGATCGAAGGCCCCTTGAGGACCCATCAAGTCCGACGACCTGCAATTCCATATTTTAATTTTTTTTTTAATTTTTTTTATACCAAATTAATGTTAGGGTTAGGAATTGGAGGGAGGGTGAGAGATCTCCGTGTGGATTGCAGAAGAGAGAAGGGAGGGAGAAGGAGGGGCATGGATGGGTGTGCGGGGAGGATGGGTGCAGGGAAGAGAAGGGAGGGTGAAGGAGGGAGGGGGTCGGGATGGGTGAAAGCCTAGAGTTTTTATTTTTTTTTGTTTTAAAATTTTAAATCTTGAAGATAAGGGAGGGAGAAGGAGGGAGGGGGGTTGGGATGGGTGAAAGCCCAGATTTTTTTTTTTTTTAAATTTTTAAATCCTGAAGATAAGAAAGAAGAAGAAGAAGAAGAAGAAGAAGAAGAAAGAAGAAGAAGAAGAAGAAAGAAGAAGAAAGAAGAAGAAAGAAGAAGAAGAAAAAGAAGAAGAAGAAGAAGAAGAACAGAAGAAACATGGGGGTTATGGCAGAGATCGAAGGCCCCTTGAGGACCCATCAAGTCCGACGACCTGCAATTCCAGATTTTTTTTTTTAATTTTTTTTATACCAAATTAATGTTAGGGTTAGGAATTGGAGGGAGGGTGAGAGATCTCCATGTGGACTGCAGAAGAGAGAAGGGAGGGAGAAGGAGGGGAATGGATGGGTGTGCGGGGAGGATGGGTGCAGGGAAGAGAAGGGAGGGTGAAGGAGGGAGGGGGTCGGGATGGGTGAAAGCCCAGATTTTTTATTTTTTTTGTTTTAAAATTTAAAATCTTGAAGATAAGGGAGGGAGAATGAGGGAGGGGGGTTGGGATGGGTGAAAGCCCAGATTTTTTTTTTTTTTAATTTTTAAATCCTGAAGATAAGAAAGAAGAAGAAGAAGAAGAAGAAGAAGAAGAAAAAGAAGAAGAAGAAGAAGAAGAAGAAGAACAGAAGAAAGAAAAAGCTGGGGAGGGTGCAGGTTGCAGGGAAGGGATTATGTTTTTTTTTTTTTTTAAATATTTTTTTAATGACACATAGCGCCCAATCATTGTCCACATGGGCGCCACGTCATCACTTAACGGGAGAACTAACAGTTTGACTAACGGATGTATGAAACTGTTCCAAAATTAACACTTTAGGTATGACTCTGGGATGAAAAAAAATTGATGTACTAAATGTTGAAAACCACGAAACATGAGGGTAGTAAACAGTCTTTTGCCCTACTAAATATTACAAGTTCATGTTATATTTAATATTGTTAATTTAACATAAATGCTTATAAATATTATTCATTTCCATTTTCTCATAACAATTCAAGTGACAAAATTAATTAATTTGACTAAATATTTATTAATTTAACAAAAATAGTAGAAATTTATCTAAGTACTTAAATTAGAATTTTTAAATAAATAAACTTGTGTATCATACAATTTAAAAATTAAAGAATTTAGTGATAAAAACGTAAATTATGGAAGAATTCCGTCGTCGATCAATTCTTTATGTACTCAACTAGCTCAAATTGTAATTAAAATTAAACATAAGAGGAGAAAATAAAAATATTACAAGCAAGAAAAACTTACTGCTCTGAAAAAGGAATAAATGAAGTTGGAAGAACAAATAAGAAAGATGCAAGCGAGAACACACAGGGAGGGGTTTGTCAATTAGAAGAACGAATAGGAAAAACGCAAGAAAGGAAGAAGAAAACATGGGGGAGAGTAATCAATCTGTCGCTTAAAACCGACACTGGGTTTCAAAATATTTATAAAAAAACTAATTTAAAGCGATATTGGGTTTCAAAATATTAAAAAAAAAATAATTTAGTGTCGGTTATAAGCGACACTCATATTTTATATCGCTTAAAAGCGACACTGTTATATTTAAAGCAACACTGTTTTACTTAAAGCGACACTAGTATTTAAAAATTATTAAAATGTATGTCGGTTTTAAAGCGATGCTAAATGTTTACGTCGGTTTAAAAGCGACATTAAATGTTTATGACGCTTATAAGCGACAGTAAATCCGACGTCATGTTTAATAAGTGTCGCAACTGTCTAGTCCGTCACTATATTATATTAAACCAACACCTTCTACTGACACTATAAGGCTCTTTTGTAGTAGTGACAAAGATGGCCTTCCGTGCCCCCCGTTGTAGCTTTTGGTTGCTGGGAGGATGGGTTGATGCAATTCTTGTTTGTGTCTGTCTGTAATCTTTCCTCTCTTACTGTTGTCGTTTAGGCCTGTTAGCCTTGCTGGCTCTCTTGCCCCTCTTTGTGGCTCCTTTTTGGTTTAATCTAATTAGCTCTTTCAAAAAAAAAAAAAAAAAGTGTTGTGCAACAATACTATTTTACTCTCTAAGTTTAGGGGGTTTTTCAAAATGGATCACATGATTTTAATTTTCTCACATTTAATCATTAAGTTTAAAATCGTAACTTTTTTTATTGTTCTCCATTAAATTGATAATGTGATAGACATGTAACACAATTCTTAACGTAAAAGCCTTATTTGCACCACGTGGACTGAAAATTGTCTCCATGGAGTTTCAGTTTTTCCACGATTGATGTTTTGTAGCCGAAGGCGACAACCAATTGCAATTGATCCCAATGTTTTAAACCTAAATTCTATGTACGCTTAAAAACAAGTCGCAAATATGTCATGTCATCAACTTCACAAAAGATCAGATGATCAAATTGGAGGAAAGTACAAATTTTTTCGTTTTAAAACTTCATAATGCAATGTAAGAACATTGAAATCTTGTAATAATTCAAACTAAATCTAAAAGGTATAAACATAATTAATCCTTTTTAGCACATAAAGAGATAAGTAAAGAAATACTTCTTAAAAATAATATAGTGCTGGATATCTTTAACCTTTGTTCCCACAAGAATAATTAGCTTGAAATTTCATACTACTTTTTCGTAAAAAGGGGGTGAAGGGAAGAGGGGAGAACTAAAATATCTGGGTTGTGAAACCCTTTGATATAGAAATGGAATGATTGAATATGTAAATTGTGTTTGATAAAAGAGCAATGTAATCAATAGCATGAGGAGAGGAGTTTGAATTTGCTCACCACCTTCACTTGGTGCTGAGTATTACTACTTTTTTTAGAAGGCGCTATGTGTTCGCTGAGTTAGCTGTAATTAATTTATTTAATTTTTATATATACAACATATATTATTAAAATCAGAGATTTTTCCCAACTCGTATTTGCTCTGCCGCTATAATTCAAAAATGCTATCAGACTATAAGTAATTTTTACTCAAGACAAGAAAATGAGAGCCAATTGGCAATTCCAATTAGACAAAAGGGATCAACTTTGGCAAGGAATTAGCCAAAAAGAAAACGTCTTTGGCCCTTTGGGTGATGATCTGATTAATTGATTAAGCAAATGAAATTAAGTTTGTTAACCATCCAGCGCCCTATGCAGATGGTGCTTTAGTGCGGTGATGAAAAACAATAATATCTATTCATCCTGGTGCAAACTTGATCCCCACCAATCGCCCTCCTCCCTAATATCCAGCGCCCTATATATAATTGTGCCGAGGCTTCTACTTTCTATATTATGATTCCCTTGCTTCAAAGCCAAGCACAATCCTTGCAAATATCTCTTCCATTAAAAAAACCCCAATAAAAAAGTAATGAAATTTTGGCCCAATATCAATTCATCACAAAAGACACGTTCACTTCCAGTTCCACATGAACCCTCATTTTATACTCCACCGAACAAACACTTTGGTTTCCTTAACTTCAAAGCTAAGCACACAAAAAACTATTCAGTACACATATATTCCCTCCACAGCCATGATGGTCCATTGCATCAACCACATCATTACCAAACACATAAATGTTAACAAAAGCTTCCCAACCAATTCTACACCCCTCTAGCTCCCATTCCCCTTGATATTCATTACTTCTTCCCAGCCATCAATATGCTCTTCTTCTTATCCCTCTTCCTTCTCTTTTCCTTTCCCCATGTCACATTTTCTGCCCATTGCACCACCACCGCCGCCGCCAAAACCTTTCAAAAATGCATCACACTCCCTACCCAACAAGCCTCCATAGCATGGACTTTCCATCGCCACAATGCCACCCTAGACCTTGTTTTCTTTGGTACTTTCATATCTCCTTCTGGGTGGGTTGGGTGGGGCATCAACCCGACCTCCCCGGAAATGACTGGCACACGTGCTCTAATTGCCTTTCCGGACCCTAGCACCGGTCAAATAGTTCTCCTCACTTACCTCTTAGACCCAACCACAAAGCTCCAAAAACGCCCTCTCCTCTCTCGCCCTCTTGACATCCACATTCTCTCCTCGTCCGCCACCCTATACGGCGGGAAATTAGCCACCGTCCACGGCGGTGCTGCAGTCCAAATCTTCGCTACATTAAAACTCGCGCCGAACAACACAAAGCTCCATCACGTGTGGAACCGCGGCCTCTACGTCCAAGGCTACTCGCCAACCATACACCCAACCACAGCCAACGACCTTTCATCCATTACGACATTCGATGTCATGTCAGGCACAACGGCCACACGTCACTCCAACATTGGCACACTCAGAACAGTGCATGGCATCATGAACGCCATTGCATGGGGCATCATGCTCCCCATTGGAGCAGTGCTTGCACGCTACCTCAGGCACGTACAATCATTAGGGCCCACATGGTTCTATGTGCACGCTGGGGTCCAACTGTTTGCTTTTTTCCTAGGGACTGTAGGGTTTGCTATTGGTATTAGGCTTGGGGATATGTCACCTGGGGTCCAGTATGGGCTCCACAGGAAGCTAGGGTTTGCAGCATTTTGCTTGGGAGGGTTGCAAACCCTAGCACTATTGTTTAGACCTAAAACTACAACCAAGTTCAGGAAGTACTGGAAATCTTACCACCATTTTGTTGGGTATGCATGTGTGGTGCTGGGTGTGGTGAATGTTTTCCAAGGTTTTGAGGTGATGGGAGAAGGAAGGTCTATTGCTAAACTGGTTTACTGTTTAGGATTGTCCACACTGATTGGGGTTTGTATTACTTTGGAGGTGAATTCTTGGGTGGTTTTTTGTAGAAAACCAAAGGAGGAGAAGCTGAGGAGGGAAGGTTTAGTTGGAGCGTCTGATAAAGGCAGTGGAATCCTCAGTTGATCAGAGGCATCACGTACTTTAACAAAACGATACTTCTCAGGCCTATGGAAAATTGTCGACCGACGAACAAATTTGTTCGTTGGAAGGTTTTTCAGGAGCCCTTTTTTTGCTTTCAAGAACCATATTTATAGCTGCAATTTTGGTTCGCTTTTTTCATGCTTTTGTAGAAGAGGTGAGATCATAGAGAAAGTTGTTGTTGATGTTTTTCCATTACCACAGTTTCACTCAAAAGCTTATAAGTCGAGTTTTTTACTCTTGGCACTATCCAAGTCTTTCGATCTGGGTTAACAACTATCAAATGCTCAATTTGTTTAGAACAATTCTTAGATTCTTAGGTTGTTTAGGAACAAAACTTGTTTACAGTTTTACTCGATACTTCGTTGCGTTTATGACTCAGGATGCTCAATCCACAGAGGAAGCCCAAGCTGCGAAAGAAAGTGGACTAGTAAAAGGATGGAAGCCCCCGTCCCACATCGACCAAAACAAAGTTCACAAACTGCTTTATATATTCCTACTTGATAGCACTGCTTGTCCCTTCGGGGACATCCGATAAAATTGGAACGATACAGAGAAGATTAGCATGGCCCCTGCGCAAGGATGACACGCATAAATCGAGAAATGGTCCAAATTTTTTTTGTCATTTTTACATGATTTTCCTTTTGTAATTTTAGAAACACAAAAAAAAAAAAGATTCTTGTCATTTATACATGATTTCTTTTTTATTTTTGTAATTTTAAAATCACCAAAAAAAAATTTAGTGTGATTATCATCCCAGTAAATGGTATTACTACACTAAATATTAAAAAAGTTGCGAATGTTTGTAATTTTAGAAACACAAAAAAAAACAAATTCTTGTCATTTATACATGATTTCTTTTTTATTTTTGTAATTTTAAAATCACCAAAAAAAAATTTAGTGTGATTGTCATCCCATTAAATGGTATTACTACACTAAATATTAAAAAAGTTGCGAATGTGACTTTTAATTATTACCATTAATCTTCATATTATAATATGAGTTGATAATATAGTCAAAATTACCTAACCTATGATATAATTGTACTAGCCGTTGTCATTATAACTACAATTAATATACGTTATAATATGTGGGAAATATATAACACCATGTTGGAATATGAAGGTCGCTACAAAAAAAACTCCCGACGTACATCCAATTTTTATTTTTAGACACCCACCATTAAATTTACATACTTCTCTGGACAACCATGTAAAATTTTAATATTCCTAAATCATCCCACTTAAAAATAGAGAAAAAAAAATTGGCACAACCACTCAAACCCCCTCCCAAACCTTTTCTTCTTCTGCCTATCCTCATTCTTATCCAAGAACAGCAAATCCCATTCTCCACCCAACCCAGAGCCCATCTCCCTCACCAATCTTATCCAAATTGATGGCAAAAGCTATGAAGATCCATTGCAATAAGAAGTTGGAGAAAAACACCCATTTGCGGATCTGAGATGATTGAGAGAGCAATAGAGCATGGAATTGGCTGGGATAGAGTTAGCTAGGGATTTTAATGGTAGAGGGGCAGCGAAAGGTTTCTTATCAGCAAAGGTCAAACATTTTGCCCTTCCCTTTGAAAGGGAATATTTTTGCTCACTATCAGTAAGCCATGGTGATGTTCACCATCATATTTATCATCATTGGATAAATTTAAATTTCAAGATATGTGTAGTGTATTACAAATCTCAAAAGTTAAACTCATTCAAAGAAAAGAACTCAAGCCCGTACTCGGCTTGGCAAAAAATTACAAATAAAATATAAATGGAATTGTCAAGAATGGGATTTGAACCCATGCCCTTTCGGACCAGTACCTGAAACTGGCGCCTTAGACCAACTCGGCCATCTTGACATTATTGATTAATTTTCGAGTATATAAAATATAACATTCATAAAAAAACAACTACTCCAGTGAACGCCAACTTCTCTCCCTTAACAAAAGATATTTTCCCAGCCAATGACTAGGTAAAACATTTAAATAATCTTACTCATATTCAATTGTTATCATAACAACTTGTCGTGAGTTTGCCTAGTGAATCCATGAGCCAAACTTTTCGTATTAAAATGAGGCTCCATAGAGAGGCGAGAGTCAAACTCTTATCATGAGCATTCAAAATATCTGGAGGCAAACGTTCTATAAATTCAACTTATATCACTTTCAAATAGAAGTTTGGGTATCCAGCATTGTTGGCCGCCCATTAGCTTTTCGTATCATTGTTTGGTGGTGTAGAATTTGCATCTTGAATAGTTACCGCAGGCAGTAAAAAGTTGAAAGAGATAGATCACAAATTCAAATGGTCTTAGTAGTAAAAACTAGAAGGTCTAAAAGGCAATAAAAAGGTGGCAGTTGCCAATCCTCCTCTTTCTTCCTTTTTCTGCTTTCAACTTTTTGGCTCCTAATATTCGAGAGATAAAAAGCAAAAAGGAAGCAAATGAGAGTGGAAGGAAGAAATGTTGGTCTCTCTTTTGTACAAGATCTTCTCTTTCCTTTTTTATCACTTCCAAAGATTTTCAAACTTAAATGATGGCTTACTTTGCCTGATCGGTAACCACCAAGACATTCTTCCTTGGTGGAGAGAAGGAGAGCAACTTAGATGTATACATCACCTTCGTAGGTTCGTAGCGTTCCGATTCAATAACTTAATGTCATGTAGAGCAACTTAGATGGATTCATTTCATGTTATTACGACGTTCCAGTCCAATACCATAATCGCTTGTAGAAAAACTTAGATGAATTTGGTACACGCCATGGTGCACTTGGTCCATCTAAAAGGTTTAATTTTCTACTCATTGTTTTTTAGCCTAACTACATTTTCTCCTTAGGTTTAGCGACCGAAGACGTACTTGACGTTTCTGGGCACTTGGTTATGAAAACCTACTTGACGTAGGTTTTTTGACGTATGTCTTCAAAAAGTGGTCACGGAGTTTCAATTTTCTACCAATGCGCCTTGAGAATACGAGATTGTATCAACTCATAAGAATTGAAGACATCTTTGATGTTTTTGGGTTGACATGGAAGCCACATTCGCACCAAACAGATACAAATAATAGACCTAAACTCCACAATCAATGGTTTAACGTCCCACGACAAGTAATCATACAATTCCATCTCGATGGTGCAGGTGTGACTTCTACATCCGCCCAAAAACGAATCTCGCATTTACCACATCATCAATTAAACAGAGGATCAAACAGTCAAAGCAAAGTAAAGAACCAAAAACATTAAACATAACCACATACCAAAATAAAACTTGACAATTGCTGCATACCAAGTCCTCAAAGTGTAAGAATCAGAATATGGGATGGCTTATTACTAACTGGGTAAACCCTTAAACGTTTCACACTAACAAATCAACAGTAATTTCAGGTACAAAAAGAAAATAACAGAATAATGGAAGAAAAAAAATGAATAAAAAAAAAAAGCATTCGCTGAGCATAACCAATTGCCAGAGATGTTACAGATGAAAACTCTAGGAAAGAAAAAGAATATATATATCAGTCTATCTTTTCTGTTTTTTTTTTTTTTTTTTTTTTCGTTTTCGCGTTTTGGGTATCGTCGCCTCACCGGAGATGCATGATACACGTCTGACTATATCCCGCAATCTGATTTTACATCTCACTCAAAAGACCGAAAGAAAAAACCTAAAATCGGTAACTCAAAACTCAAAGCATTAACACAAAATCCATCTTAACTTGTTCTATCTCTCTACTTTTACTTCTGCAAACAGGGCACTCCAGTTAGCTCTTCTTACTAACCAAATTTCTTTTACTGACATATATAAACGAGGGCGGTGTGCAAAATTCACAATTCACCTGCTTCGCCAGATTATCTTCACCTACAATGTCGTGATATCAGAAACGAACGATGGATCCTAGGCAGCGATTCCTGAAAGAAAACAGGTGGAAAGAGGATTTTAAGCATCAGGAATTGGTAGAGTTTTCAGTTATATATACATATTTGTATTTCCGACAAGTTATCATCTATTCATCTATCTGAGAACAAGATATAGCATAAAGGTTAATGTGTTTTGTTACCAACAGGTTCAATTGACGATGACGAATTCATGGAAATCACTTTGCACTCAGGTATTGATTACAAAAGCTAAACTAGAAAGTTTCCCAACAGAGAGCTTATGCGAACAACATGTTTCACCTTTTAGAATTGTTGCAACATTCCATTTTAACAAGCAATATGCCACCGTTATAATCTAAATAGTGATCGTTCAAAGGTGGCAAGACTTATAACAATCTGACCATCAAATATGAAGAGACAATATGGATCACGAAATGAGATTCCAATGATTCATTAAATTTCCTATCCCCCTCTTTTTCTGTTAGTTGTTAAGTATCTTTGACAAATGCATCCAGAGACAGAAAACCGTACAGATTGCCAAATTATATCTTCCCTCTCCACTTCAGAACCCTACTTAGTGCTTTGGATTTCTTAAATTAACAAACTCAGAAAGGTTATGTAAAGGTCGAGAGAAAATAAATATTATATTTTCAGTTCAAAAATATATATATTTTTTCAGAGAGAATCATATTTTAACCAGAGACTCAAAAAACTTAATTTTAGACTTCTTTAGATTTCTACATTTCTCTCAGTATCTTCCTTGATTGAATTAAAAAAATAACAGGCATAAAACTCGGACAACTGTTAAGCAGTATACTTAAGAACGAACTGCCTTGAAGATGAAACTATGAAAACAAAGCCACTTTTCACGTAAATATATTCTAGATGAGAGAATAAAGGAATCAACTTAATTTGTGAAAAGCACATACTGGATCTCTGGAAGGACAACGTCAAGAGCTTCATAAAACAAGAAGGATCTACTTTATATTTCAACCATTAAGGGAATGTGATTGCACAATCTATAGTCTAAAAGAAAAAAATGATTCATATACTTTTCTTTTCTATGACCCATAACACATGCGCCAACAGATAAGATGAGAGAGCTCATTCAAAAATCTAGAATGGCCAATAAACAAGAAACAACGTTAAATTCATCCACAAAAAACATGAAAGCAAACAAACACAAGAGAAATTGATGAAAGCTGCCTAACCTTCTTATCAGAAACAAAAGAGCAGAAGTTTCTTTGGAATCACATAAGCAGAAGTTTCTTTGGAATCACATAAGCAAGAAGCGAAACTGATGAAACGCCCTACCAACACTATAATACAAAATGGCTGATTGTCTCATCAACCCTGAACAGTCAATACCCATTTGGGACAATTGTCTCCCTAATTCCCAAGAGGTCAATGGTCGTATCTAGTTAAGTAGCGAAGAAGCTCATTGTCCAGCTACAACTTCTACCAACACCAAACAAAAGCCAACTAAAATTGTTTCACCAGTAACCCCAACATTGAAAGCCTTTTGCTTTTATCTCAAAGTCCCAGTTTTTCTATTCCTCAACTGAACCCGCATAAAAGCTAATAAGCCTAGGACTCCAAAGCAATACACTCAATACAAATAGCTGGCTTCAAAAGAGTCTTTAAAGATGATGTGATATAGGAAAGTAAAAGTTGCATCTCTGTGGTAACAAATTTATCAGCCAGTATCAACTATCAAGGCTATAAATGAAGAATTGCGTGGAAAATAATCTAGAGGACTAAACAAGAAGCAAAGAACCACAGAGGTACATAGTGTAACAATCACAAGGTAGCAATGTGGTGTCATGTGAGCAGCCATTAGGGAACAATGTAACCAACAGGATAAAGGACTTCATAAGTTCAGCTTGATGAACTGGGATGAGTGTAACAATCAGATAAGAAATATCATGTTTCACTGGATCTATTGAATTACTAACTAGACCAGTCACAAAACTCAATACGCAGCGCAACCAGGAGCTTAACAAGAGCTTTTCCTATTCCTATTTTTTTTCAATAACATAGACCATAACACAGAAAACCTACAAATTTAGGATCAAATCCTGGGTTTGACTGTCCCTAAATAAATTACGATAAAGTTCCCTATCTTCCAAAAAAAATTAAAACTACAAAACATACCAAGAAAATAGATGAAAAACAGAAGTTGCATAAGATATTAATTAAGTGGCACTAACCTGTGTTTGACTGTCTCTTATTAACACTATAACCACCAACATAACCAGGAGAACTCATAGCTGAAACATCAGAAGCTGTGCCGCCAAGCCCATAACCAAAAGGAACAGACCCATCTTGCTCGGAATTTGATGATCTCCAAGTAGGGTCTCCATAAACTGAATTACTACTGTAAAGGTCAGCCAAGGACCCATCGAAACCACCACCATTTGATGCAGCAAATGAAGATGTAGGGGCCACACTTGCACCACTGTTTCTTCCATACCCTCCAGTTCCCAGACCGTAACTGTTATCCCCAACTCCATAACCAAGGTTCCTGCTATTGTTAGAAACATTATTTCCTCCGCCTTGAGCCGGCATTACTGAAGAAGGCCAATTAGCTCCAGTATTTCCAAATGTACTTCCTCCAATGGTCCCACTTCCTGATCTGATGTAAGCATTAGAATTTGTGGAGTTAAGACCACCACCCCCATCCCCCCACAAGTTTCGAGTCACTGAGCTGAAAAATGAAGATGTGTTTCCTCCATTACCGCCATCATACCCAATGGGATTGCTAAACCTATTTGAATTATTGATATAATAAGGACTCAATCCACCCCGTCCATAGTTCATATTATTATTATTATTATTATTATTATAATTTGCATTCCCTCCAAAACCTGGGCTCAACCCTGGCTCATAATTCATACCCATTCCATAACCAGAACCAAATGGAGGAAATCCACTACGACCACCAGCAACTGGACTGAATCTACCAAGTCCATAGCCTCCACCTGCATTTGGAGTATACCCCTGAGTGTAGCCATTAAGGAAGCTATTGACCCTACTCAGACCGTAGTTGTATCCACCAATAGGGCTGCGACTAGGGCCAGGCGATAACTCTTTGGGAACTGCACGCTTGACCTCAACCATCTTCCCGTTCAGTTCATGAAATGTCTTAAGCAAAACCTTGTCCACTGCCTCTTCTGAATCATAAGTGATGAATCCAAAGCCTCTCGGTCTCTGGGTGTTGTGATCATACATCACCACAACATCTGTGATTGTCCCAAACTGCTCAAAGTACTTCTTGAAGTCACTCTCTGTGACAGTGGATGCTAAACCTCCAACGAAAATTTTTCTTGTGCGGCCTGGACCTGGAGAACCATGGATGCTGCCACTGCTTCTTCCCAATATGTTTTGGTCATCCCTTGGAACAGCCCTTTTGGCCTCAACCTGAGAATAGATAACACATCGGTAAAAATGAAGATGAAATGATACAAGCATTACAAATTAATTGATCAGCTCAGAATAATACAGCAATGCATTAACAAAACTGACAGAAGGAAAGATAAAAGAATGAGAAGCATGATTTACTGTTGCTGAATTTGAAATTTAGTTGAACACAGAACCACAGTAAAAATGAATTCCTGCAATTACAATTTCAGATCCGTAACTCCTATAAGAAAATGACTTTTCCTTTACATTTTGAGTGATTCAAAACTAAAAGCATAATGCTACATGATGAAACACAGTGAAAATAAGAATGTAACCAAAGGCTAAAACTGGTTTAAACCAAAAGGAAGTAGTTTGCTTACCATCCTTCCATCAATGTTGTGCTTCTCCATTATGACGCTGTCCGCAACCGCTGGGTCAGAAAATACTACAAAACCGAAACCACGAGCACGGCCTGTGGTCCGATCTTTCATGATCACTGCTTCTACCACCTCCCCAAAACTACTGAAATACTCTTTTAGACGCTCTTCATTTGTATCCCAAGATATGCCGCCAATAAACAACTTACCACTATCGGATTGCATTTTTTCCTACAAGCCAAAAGTACTACATCAACTCAAGCTTTGAGAAAATCCACAAATGCAAATCACACTATCCACCTCAAAGCAAAAACACGAACTTTATCGAAATTTCAAACCCAATTGGAAAATGAAGGATTCAACGGATGATCCAATAGAATTCTATTTTAAAAACAGAAGCTAAAGGTATTCCAGCAGAATGAGATGCAAGCAATTATCTAATCCAATCTCACAGCAACACCAGCAGCTCAAATAAAAATCTCTCCTTTATCCACAATAAACACCAACCTAATCGAAACCAAATGCGGATTAATATAAACAACAATCCAAAGTAGAAAGATCAGTACCTTGCTATGAAATATTGCAAAAGCGCAGATTGTAATCCGATTCGGAAACAAGTAATCCCGGATTCAATTCAGAAACGACCGATCCTGCACCGATCAAATACTGAACCGCAATTTAGAACACCTGGAAGAAAACCCAACAGAAAATATCAATCAGAAAAAATCAGCTGGATCCAAATCCACATCCCCAATTCAGAAAAAAAGATCAAAAATCAAAAACCCAAATCAGATTATCATCATACCCACCGATTAAACAAAAACCCAGATGCCAAACCTTGAAGAAAACTAAGATCTGAGAGGAGGCACTCTAGGAATAAGAACAGAGGGCATGTTCAACCTCCTCTCTATATATGCCCCCTCCAACCTTTGTATTTGTCCTTTCAATGGTGGTATTTGATTACCAAATACAAATTTAGTTACCAAACAGATGGGTGAGAGATTAAAAAAATGTATATTTCTAGAGAGAGAAACAGAGGCTGTAGAGAGAGAAAGATAAGGTGCTTGGAGGGTCTGGTGAGGAATATATAGCCTCTCTGTAAATTGCGATGATGAAGATTTTCACCTTCTTTTTCTATTTTTTTAACTTTTTTTTAGGCTTTTTTCCTGAATTTCTGACTGCAAAATTTGAAAATTTGAGAAATGGGTAGTAAGAAATTTACCCAAAAAACAAAATTTAATCAGAAATAAAGTCGTGGAGATTTGGTAATGAAGAATGTCTGATCTGATAGTACAAAGAGAAGAGGATCACTTTGTGGCTTTGTCCCTCCCGTTCATTCCTTTTATACTTAATGGGAAAACACCTCCATTGTAAGGTTTCACACATAACCTGCGCCGTGCCGTATGAAATTTAAACCCACATCGAAGTGGGCCCAACGCCATACTAGCCGTTGATTTTGATGACTTTTGCTTGATCTACTTTGATCTTCATTTTGTTTTCTAATTTACATACTTTACCATTTTATTTTCTTTTCTTTTCTTTTCTTTTCTTATGGTAAATTTTAGGCTTTTTTCTTTTCTTTTCTTTTTTCTCTAGAGTTGTGATTCATATTAAGCATATGAGTTTTGAGTGCCACTAAAACCAAGAAAAAAATTTGAGTGTATTTTATTATTACTTAACTTACTTTTTTTATCCACCGTAAAAGGAAAAACGACAGTGTGTAATAAACATCTCATCTTTTAGAAACATCGTTGAGATCTGACGCTCTAACTCGTCTAACTCAAATTGCCTTTTGCTTTCTTGAATCTACTTTATTTGGTGTTTAGGCATCGTATTCTCTATGCCAATACAATGTCAGAGTTTTTGTTCTCACATGATCTTTGTGTGACATGAGATTTAGCGATCCTATTGATTTTGCAATCTTGCAGTTTCAGGTGAACTAGGCTTTCAATGAAAGGTTTGAAGTCTTCTTATTGCTTCGTAGTTAGTCATGTAATATTTTTCATAACTCGTTTGTAAAAACCTTTTTAAAATTGACCTGTTTATGAATATCTCTGTAACGTCATTTATTTAGCGAATGACATATCCTACATTTTTCAAAAGTGAATGTGGTATACTTCACTCGTCTAAACACTATTCACTAAATAGAGAAATTCTAAGGGTTTTGATTCCCTCCCTTGTAAAAATTAATAATAAAAATAATAAAAATAAAAATTAAAAAAAAAAACTGTGGCAAAGAAAAATACTTGTGTTTATTTTACTTTTCAAATACTAATTTTAAACTAATCCATGCAAAATTAAACTTGTAATGCAAATTGACATTTTTAAACATTTTATAGCCTTTTTTTTACTACACATTGGTAACAAAGTAATTTCCCCTTCGTGCAATCAAGATACTACTGTGAACACGGAAAATTCCTGAAACGAAAGAGACAAGAACAACGTGCACAAACAAATATTTGTATTTTGATGATTTTGGGTTACAATCTCTTTTAACTTGATCCTCTGATTCGATCTCCGTAAGGTGTTGATTTATGGATATTTTGTTGATCCAAGGGCCGTGGAGGCTTGATTTTGGATGAACTGTTGGAAGTTTCTTCAAGGGTCGTGGGCTTGATCTTTGAAGGTGGATTTGAGCGAATCTTCAAGGAGCCGTTGAGGCTTGATCTTTAGGATGAGTGTTTCTTCAAAGGCCGTTGAGGCTTGATCTTGAATAACGGTGATGAACAGATCTTCAAGGGCTTTTGGGCTTGATCTTGAAGAGCAGTGATGAACAGATCTTCAAGGGCTTTTGGGCTTAATCTTGAAGAACGGTTGGATGTGTGTGGATTTGTCGACGTTGTTGATCCAAAGGGTCGTTGGGGCTTGATCTTGGATGAACGGATGATGAACGATGGTGCTTTCTTCAAGGGCCGTCGGGGCTTGATCTTGAATTGGTGGATGATTGTTGATCCAAAGGGCCGTTGGAGCTTGATCTTGGAAGAACGATGAACGAAGAACGAAGAGCACTTTCTTCAAGGGCCGTCGGGGCTTGATCTTGAATTGGTGATTGTTAATCCAAGGGTCGTCAGGGCTTGATCTTGGAAGAACGATGAACGAGAAACGAAGAACACTTTCTTCAAGGGCCGTCGGTGCTTGATCTTGAATTGGTGGATGATTGTTGATCCAAAATGCCGTTGGGGCTTGATCTTGGAAGAACGATGAACGAAGAGCACTTTCTTCAAGGGCCGTCGGGGCTTGATCTTGAATTGGTGATTGTTAATCCAAGGGCCGTCGGGGCTTGATCTTGGAAGAACGATGAACGAGGAACGAAGAACGCTTTCTTGATTCTTCGGGAACCTGGATGCTTGAGAGCTTCGGAGTTTCAGAGCTTCAGAGCTTCAAGAATTTTGCCTAATGATTTTTTGGTTCCTTTAAATGAATGAATTAGCCTTCTATTTATAGAAATTTCCAAGGCCTAATTTTGAATATAATATTCCAGATGAAATAAGTCGTTTCTGCCAGGTGTTGACACGTGTCCTGTTTGATGACTTTTCCAACTTATTTTGATTTTTTGTTTAGACACACGCTACGTGTAAAATTTATGTAATACATGAGCGTTGAAACTTTGATTTATCGGTTAACATTTATTTACCGAATTTTCGATGTCTACAACTACATGAGGCGTTAGAGTACTCTTAACTCTTAGATAAAATGGTACACCAAAACATAGCACGTTGCTACAAGAATGCATCCATAAAAGTTTGAACTCTTGATTGAAAATTTCAAATGTTTGCTCGCTTAATTTCTACTAAAATTTTTACAATTTTTATGTAAGATGTTTATAAGGGAAAGTACTTGGAAAACCCAAATATTATATGAAACAAATAGTTGATGACTTGAAATTTGGCCACGAATGGATTTGCCTTTTGTAATAGGATAGTGTTATTCGCATATTCATTTTTACTTTTTACATATCTCTCTTAATTTTTTTATTGTCAGATTGAACAGATTGAAGACGATCAATGACATTATATAAGGATGTGTGAAAGATAAAATTAGTGTGTGAATAACACTATTCTAGTAATATAAGGCGATTAGAAGTTGCTACAAAATGCTTGCAGCTGATTGATGCGATTGGAGAGGCGTTTGTCAGTTGGAGGCGTGAAAGCTTGCACATCCAGTTGGTTCCTTGTAGCAGAGGCGGTGGAAGAAGAAGATTAGGGTTTCTTTTGTACTTTTGGGCTTTTTTTTTGTTTAACTTTGTTGGCCCCTTTGTGCTTGTACTTAGTTGGATTTGGGCTTTGGTTTGGGGTCCAATTTTGCTTCGTGTTAATCTTGTGACTGGGCCTCTTGGGTATTTGTTTTTTGTACTTTATGGTTGTTGCCCTTAAATATTATTTCCAGTTTACCAAAGAAAAAAAAAAAAACGAGTTCAAACAGAACCACCACCCATGTATTTCTTTAAGCAATATATTTGAAGAGAAGAATTTTATACTAAAGCAACCAATTAAAATGTATTTAACTATTGAGTTTTGCCAAACATTAATTTTGCCAAAAAAATTACAAGTCAAACATTAATATAAAATTTAGCTATAATGTGTACATTTAATATAATTATTATCATTTCAACGGCTAGATCATGAGATTGTGTTAAATACATATATCCAGTGAATTATATATGACCGTCAAGTAATAATTATATATTTAATATAATTTTTAATGCATCGATATATTTATCCTAAAGAATAAAAATATATATCATTAAATAATAGTACTAAGTGACAAATGTTTGAACACTTCGAATCAAAACATAAGAATAATAGTTCACGATCACAACTTAAAACGAAACCACGACATGTCTAAATGGTTTGTCAATCAAAACGAGAAATATGACCACCTTTATTTACCATTTGTTAATAATAATAAAAAAAAAACATTGTTTTTTCTTCTTTTTATCATGGGAACATTCAATTGTGAACCACGATTATCCATCATTTTCAGGCTTAGAGGAGGTTGAGAATTGCACTTTACCAGTGGCCATGATCAAGTAGATTCGCTAAACCACTTGTAGTGGTTAATAAAAGAACATTATTGACAATTACAAATTTACCATCTAACTCCCTTTCTAAGAAAAAAGGACTTAAAAAAATTATTATTGAAGGGGAAGAGGGTTTGAAACTATTATAATGATTAAAGGAAGGTGAAACTTTCGAACCTGGGATGCATGGATATAGAAACTTAACCCGTAGAATATTAGACCACATGTTCTCCTTCTAAGAAAAAAGGATTGTAATGTAATATCCTTTAAAGTTGCAGCAAGTAAAAAGGACTTCGTAATCTTTATGAATGAATGGTAATACCTATTGGTTAATCGCTTTGGCAACATTAAAGCAATTGCATAATGTAACCAACCTAGTTGCAGTGGTGGATTTAGGAATTGTTTATTGGATGAGCGAGGTATAAGTTCTTGTTGGCGGGAGGGGCTTAGGCTAAGGCTTAAAATAGTTCCGTTGTCATTTGGTCTTAACTCTTGTTAAACTACTCATACAACAAGAGGCAAGACCAAATAACAACCAAACAATTTTAAGATACCCTTGCAAATTAAGGACCAGAAACATATAGTAAAGTTTGCAACCCTTGTACTCATAATTCTCACCAACTGAAATTAATTAGGAAGAAAACATGACAACAAAACGAATGATATATTGGGATGATACGGCTCTTCTCATTGGGATGTTTACCAACTCCAACTGACTTAAGATTTTATTTATGAATCAATGATTCAATAGTTAGTGACATATGTTACTCTACCGATTTGCATGCCTATGGCGCCATATTCACACTGCATTTACGGTATATTTATTTATTTTAACAAACGATATTATCTACACTAAGGAGATGGATGTAGTTTTGGCGAGAATCAAACCTAAGACCTCTCAATTACAAGTGAAGATGAATACCATTAGACTGTTGTACTAAGTGGTCACACTACATTTATGTTAATAAGCAAAGTTTAACTCGAAAATTACCCAATTTTATAAGAGTGGTGCAATCCACACGCCTTTTTTTTTTAATCTCTCACACTCCGGTCAATTTCAACTGTCGGATTGAATGAATTGAAAAAAATTAAAAGACAAACTTAACAAGAGATGTGTGCATAAGATGTAAAAATGGATGTGTCATGTGTGGACAGCATTGCCCTTTCATAAATAGATAAAGTAACCTCAAGTATCATATATCTAACAAAAATTGACATTCGTAAATTTCGCATAGTGATCAATAAATATGACAAAGAAGATTAATCTACGATGCTCTTACTGTTATTATATCTCAATATGTACTTTTTACGCACGAGTGAGCATTAATTCTGTTTATACCATATTTAGGGTCTCATATTTAGATCTCGTACAAATACTCGAGGGACTTAAATGTAATTATGTGATCAAGGAAAGGGCAAATATGTAATAAGTGAGGAGTCCTTATTCTATAAAAGGACCCCTCACCCTCACAATTAGCGGAGGCCATTTTCTGGAGCCTTCTCACCCCTCTCACGTCTCTTCTCATTACAGAGGTTCTCTCCCTCACCTCTCAGAGAAATATACAATCAGTGTGGACGTAGCCCAAACCTTGGGGTGAACCACGATACATCTTGTGTCATTTACATTACTTGCAGATTCACGGCCGGATTTACGTTGTACCAAGACGTCCGGTTTTGTGCATCAACATTTGGCGCCGTCTGTGGGAATCGATAAAAAAAACTATGTCAGTTCTCTTTCATTTTTTTTCATCAAACCTCACCACTGTGAATCTGCAAAAATCACAAAAACTCAAAAACCCAGTAACTTTTCTCTCTCACTCTACTATCCTCTTACACACAAGTCACAAAAAACCAAACACTCTCTCCCTCGACCTCACCGTCCTCGACCTCTACAACAACAACCTCACCGGCGACCTTCCCGTATTTTGGGCTTACTGCAAAATGTCTCCCCCAGTTGAGTCTGGGATATTAATCTTGTCTACCATCTCTGATTTTATCTTTAATTCTTTGTAGCAAAACTTGGAACACAACAACTTATCCCAGCTCTAACAAAGCAGAGAGGGATTCAGGAGAGGTTGACCTGCAAATCCCAATTCCCAACCGCAGTGATGAGAACCCCTCATCCCAATCATCACCCATCCAAGTCGCCCATAGCCCCAGCTGAGGACGACTCTGACTCGACCCGACCCACAATGCCCGGCCTCGGCGTGTCAGTGGCCGACGGGCTGCTGAAAAAGGGGGTCTGCGTGAAGCCATGGCTGCTTCTGAACTCCAGCGGACAAGCCCAGGTTGTAGAGGCCGACAAGCACACTATCATGCGGTGGACCGGTCTACCCGCTCGGGACCATCGGATCCTGGATCCACTTCTTTCGTACCCGTCTACGGTGCTGGGTCGAGAGCGAGCTATAGTTCTTGAGTTCATCTAGAGTGATAATCGCCTTGAGACAAGAGAATCGGTGGAGAAAGTTTTTGGGTTCATCCAGAGCGATAACCGCCTTGAAGGACTAAAAAGATTTGAGTCACCTGTGAGTCATGAGGATGAAACACACTAGTAGTTCTCCTCTGGCAACAGGGGAAGACGCGCCCTTCAGATGGGATCACATGAGGGTCAAGTTGAAGAAGGAAAATTGATCAAAGGTGGATATCTAGAGAGTGAGGAGTCCTTGGGAATCGACAGAGTGAGGATAAGTTCTCATTCTTCGCCACCTCAGCAGAGGCGACACACGCAAAGGGCTCTACGATGCCAACTGGGTCACCACAAACGTCTTAATCCCCGAAGACCAGGCTTCTTGCCTTTTTTTTTTGGCGTTTTCTTTCTTTCTTCCCGTTCTTGCTCTCTCTGCACGTTTTTTATCGGAGAAAATTAAAGATTTATCGGATTCCCTCCCGCCAGAATTGTCTTTTTAGCTGTTTATGCGCAAATGTCGACTACGTTTGTTGAGCAATACATGATGATGGACAGATCTATCGGTTCTTTCACCATTCCCTCAGCCTTCCTCTCAACTTTTGACATCATCAGTGTTATTTTCTGGGTCCCTATGTATGACAAGTTTATTGTCTCAATTGCTAGGAGATTTACGGGTAAAGAAATGGGCTTCTCAGAGTTGCAACGGATGGGTATTGGTCTCTGGTTGGTCCATCCCTTCTGGTGGCGCCGCAGCTTACATTACATGGGCTAACAACAAAACCTTCACTGTCCAAGACACTCTTGCATTCACATATAGCAGCGAAAATCACGACGTGGCGGAAGTGACAAAGGCAGCTCTTGATGCTTGCAATGCACTAGTCCCGTCACTTTGGAGACTGCCAGCCCTACAAATATCACGCTTAGCTCTTCAGGGGAGCATTATTATATCTGCACCTTTTCTGGCCATCGAGCGCAGGGGGGACATCGAGGCCATAAAGGGCAGAATGAACCAATTGCTCAAAGACTTTGACTGCTTTTCCATCGCCTCTATTTTCTCCACCAAGAGCTAGCAACAGAATAATTAAAGTGGAAAGCAAAAGCAAAGCAAAGTAAAAAAAGAAAGCAGAAAGAAAAACAATCAAGTGAGCTGCGGCACAAAAGCAAAAGATAGAGACGCAGTGGAGAGATAAGAAGAAAAGCAAAATATCTTCCTATTATTATGATTCCTTCTGTCTACCAGATAAAGAGACAAAAAGAGTGCAGCAACAAAACACAAACAAAGGCAAGGAATAAACACCCCACCAGAGTGATGTGGTTTACTTTCCTTATTTTTTAATGATGTAATTTAATTTTCGTATCTTTCGGAGACATCTGTATAAACCCCATCAGATGGTGAAAAAAAAAAAGGCAAAGCCCAAAATAAATGGGTTGGAATGTTCTGTAGAGGGCGAATGCCCATAAGCCTAAAATAGCCCCAACCAGGCGATCAAAAGTACGCCCAGTACTCCATAATTATTCGGCAACCTGCCGCTATTACCACTAACCAAGTGATCAAAAGTACGCCCAGTACTCCATAATTATTCGGCAACCTGCCGCTATTACCACCAACCAGGTGATGAAATGTACAACCTGTACTTTAAAATCATTTGGCAACCAGTCATTTATGCCACCAACCAGGTGATGAAATGTACAACTCGTACTCCCCTTCATGCCACCAACCAGGTGATCAAAAGTACACCCAGTACTTCAAAGTTATACATAAGCACTACTTATGTCAATCATACACATGAGCATTACTCATGTCAATCATACATAAACATTCATGAGCATTACTCATATCAATCATACATAAACATTCATGAGCATCACTCATGTCAACATTCATGAGCATCACTCATGTCAACATCCATGAGCATCACTCAAGTCAATCAACATAAACATTCATGAGCATCACTCATGTCAATCAGCTTCAAAAGCCAATTTACAAAAACTCTAGCTTTAAAAGCTTCATTTACAAAAGCTCTAGCTTTAAAAGCTTCATTTACAAAGCTCTAGCTTCAAAAACTTTATTTACAAAAGTTCTAGCTTCAAAAACTTCATTTACAGAGCTCCAGCTTCAAAAGCTCTAGCTTCAAAACCTTCATTTACAGAGCTCTAGCTTCAAAAGCTCCATTTACAAAAGCTCTAGCTTCAAAAGCTTCATTTACAAAGCTCCAGCTTTAAAGCTTCACTTGCAAAGCTTCACTTACAAAGCTTCAGTGCAGGGTATACAAATACCACCTCCAAACAACCGCCACTTCGGCCCATACATGGATTCAATTTGAAGTCTCCAGCCAACAGACTCTATTGACCGAAGACTTGAGGGACTACATTATGTATCATATATTGGGCCTCAACTAGGCCTCATGAAAATACTTAGGGGACTTAGCCCATTATCTATGTACTGAGGAGCGATCCCTTATTCTATAAAATGGACTCCCTCACTTTCATTAGAGAGCACTCATGAAAAATACTTAGGGGACTTAGCCCATTATTTATGTATTAAGGAGCGAGCCCTTATTCTATAAAAGAGACTCCCTCACTTTCATTATAAAGCACTCATGAAAAATACTTGGGGGACTTAGCCCATCACTTATGTATTGAGGAGCGAGCCATTATTTTATAAAATGGACTCCCTCACCACCATTAAAGAGCATCAACTCTAGCCCATATTTATGTATTGAGGAGCGAGCCATTGTTCTATAAAAGGGACTCTCTCACCATCATTAGAGAGCATCAACTCTAGCACATTATTCATGTATTAAGGAGCAAGCCTTTATTCTATAAAAGGGACTCCCTCACCATCATTAGAGAACATCGCCACCTACTGAGCAACCGCCTCGCCGCGAGCATCAACTCTAGCCCATCATTCATGTATTGAGGAGCGAGACCTTATTCTATAAAAGGGACTCCCTCACCTTCAACGCCACAAGTCGAGCCAACCAAGGCAACATAAGCCACGAGCCGAGCAGCCTCGCAGCATGTGCTACTTCTAGTTGAGCATCATTTTAGATTGAGCACCGCCTCATATCGAGTATCAGTTCAAGACAACATCTAGTTACTTCGACCCACACATGGACTGAATTTTAAGTCTCAAGCCAAAAGACTCTCTTGACTGAAGACTTGGGGGAACATTATGTACCATATATTGGGCCTCAACTAGGCCTCATGAAAATACTTGGGGGACTTAGCCCATTATCTATGTACTGAGGAGCGATCCCTTATTCTATAAAAGGGACTCCCTCACTTTCATTAGAGAGCACTCATGAAAAATACTTGGGGGACTTAGCCTATTATTTATGTATTAAGGAGCAAGCCCTTATTCTATAAAAGGGACTCCCTTACTTTCATTAGGGAGCACTCATGAAAAATACTTGGGGGACTTAGCCCATCACTTATGTATTGAGGAGCGAGCCATTATTTTATAAAATGGACTCCCTCACCACCATTAAAGAGCATCAACTCTAGCCCATATTTATGTATTGAGGAGCGAATCATTGTTCTATAAAAGGGACTCTCTCACCATCATTAGAGAGCATCAACTCTATCACATTATTCATGTATTAAGGAGCAAGCCCTTATTCTATAAAAGGGACTCCCTCACCATCATTAGATAGCATCGCCACCTACTGAGCAACCGTCTCGCCACGAGCATCAACTCTAGCCCATCATTCATGTATTGAGGAGCGAGCCCTTATTCTATAAAAGGGACTCCCTCACCTTTAACGCCACAAGTCGAGCCAACCAAGGAAACATAAGCCACGAGCCGAGCAGCCTTGCAGCATGTGCTACTTCTAGTTGAGCATCATTTCAGATTGAGCACCGCCTCATATCGAGTATCAGTTCAAGACAACATCTAGTTACTTCGGCCCACACATGGACTGAATTTTAAGTCTTCAGCCAAAAGACTCTCTTGACTGAAGACTTGGGGTAACATTATATAACATTTATTGGGCTTCAACTAGGCCTCATGAAAATACTTGGGGGACTTAGCCCATTATCTATGTATTGAGGAGCGATCCCTTATTCTATAAAATGGACTCCCTCACTTTCATTAGAGAGCACTCATGAAAAATACTTAAGGGACTTAACCCATTATTTATGTATTAAGGAGCGAGCCCTTATTCTATAAAAGGGACTCCCTTACTTTCATTAGAGAGCACTCATGAAAAATACTTGGGGGACTTAGCCCATCATTTATGTATTGAGAAGTGAGCCCTTATTTTATAAAAGGGACTCCCTCACCACCATTAGAGAGCATCAACTCTAGCCCATATTTATGTATTGAGGAGCGATCCCTTGTTCTATAAAAGGGACTCATTCACCATCATTAGAGAGCATCAACTCTAGCACATTATTCATGTATTGAGGAGCGAGCTCTTATTCTATAAAAGGGACTCCCTTACCATCATTAGAGAGCATCGCCACTTACTGAGCAACCGTCTCGCCGCGAGCATCAACTCTAGCCCATCATTCATATATTGAGGAGCGAGCCCTTATTCTATAAAAGGGATTCCCTTACCTTCAACGCCACAAGTCAAGCCAACCAAGGCAACATAAGCCACGAGCCGAGCAGCCTCGCAGCATGTGCTACTTCTAGTTGAGCATCATTTCAGATTGAGCACCGCCTCATATCGAGCATTAGTTCAAGACAACATCTAGTTACTTCGGCCCACACATGGACTGAATTTTAAGTCTCCAGCCAAAAGACTCTCTTGACTGAAGACTTGGGGGACTACTGTTTATACCATATTTAGGGCCTCGTATTTAGATCTCGTACAAATACTCGAGGGACTTAAATGTAATTATGTGATAAAGGAATGGGCAAATATGTAATAAGTGAAAAGTCCTTATTCTATAGAAGGACCCTTCACCCTCACAATTAGCGAAGGCCATTTTCTGGAGCCTTCTCACCCCTCTCACATCTCCTCTCATTACAGAGGTTATCTCCCTCACCTCTCAAATAAATACATAATCAGTGTGAACGTAGCCCAAACCTTGGGGTGAACCACGATACATCTTGTGTTATTTACATTTCATGCAGATTCACGGTCGGATTTACGTTGTTCCAAGACCATCCGGTTTTGTGCATCAACAAATTCTATCAGTCTAAACAATTGGATGATAAACAAATCGACAGGTCAGGTTGTTTAATTTACAACATTTCGATAATTAATAACATGTTATAAGGTTTTTAAAATGAATCTTTCATATATCGATATGTATTATTGTTACGAGTTAAGCCTTTTTTAACATAGTTTTGCAGGCATCAATTATATGACAACAATGTCGTCGAGTCCTCCTAGTTAATATTTTTTTTTTAATTTGGTTCTCTTAACAAATATATATGGGGTGTGATATCCACACACCCTATTTTACTTCTCACACACCTTTTTAATTTTTGGTCGTCGGATCGGATGAATTGAAGAAGATCAATGGATATAAATTATCAAGGGGTGTGTGAGAAGTAAAATGGGGTATGTGGATAGCACACCCCATATATATACCCAATAGTACGAGTCTATGAGAGATTATGGGGTGGATAGGGTTGCTACATGCAACATCTCACTCAACGAACACTTCCTTATACGTAAGCCGTAAATATAAAACAGCCTAATTCGAGACTTTCTTTGATACTATAAGAACTTGTCTATGCATGCACATGTCAATTGTCACACGCGCTAGTCATTAAATTGGTAAATCTTTTGGATGATATTTACATTTGGAATATATGATTAGCAATTAGCATATATTTCTTCTTGCTCTAGCTGGCGTTGAACCTCAACCCTCCAGTCATGCATTTCTCACGTGTACATTTGTTCACTTTGTACCATTTTTCAGTACTTGACCATACAACCCTTGTCTCTTCCAAATACATACATTATATCTAGAGAATTATATCCACGACTCTTTTTGTTTTTAGGTGTTTACAATGGAGGGCTAGCATGGTCATCTTATATCTAGGGATACTAATACTTCATTCTCAGTAAGGATGAAAGTCTTTCTTCTTCACTAAGTAACGTGATATCAAGTTTACCGTACAAACGTTATACTTAAAACCATTCATTTTCTATAATCATCTTAGTGGTAAGTCTTTCTTCTTCTCCATAGTTGACATCGTTTCATTATTATAGTTGGTGCATGTGTTGATCATGGAAAGAGTCGGCATCATGCAATATTGAAGTATCAGTCTTTGAACCCTAATACAATATCAGTCTTTAAACCCTAATACAGTTAGAAGAATAATGCAAGCTTTATCTAGCTTTGATGGATAACAGCTCAACTTGCATTTAGCTAGTCTTAGTGCTAGTATTAGCTGTTTGTTATTCCCTCATCATTATAAAGCTTGTTAGTGGCTGTAAAGACAAGAGAGTGGAGGGCATCATCATACTTGCTTAGCTGCCATTGTCCCCTATCTTTTGTTCTCCACTCTCTTTCCCGTTTCTTCTTCTATTTATGTATGCACTTGTAACTGTTTTAGACATGAAATATACATTAAGTTTTTCTACATGGTATCAGAGCAGTGATCCCTCTTAGACCTGCCTCTGTGTTCTTCCGAAATCTTACCAAATCCAAACCAGTTAAGCCATTATGGCAACACCAGCAGAGAAAATTTCAAAAAACGAAACCATGGATACCAACCCAATTCAACGTTTGAGCTCTGTGCTCCTAAACGAATTCAACTATCTGCCCTGGTCACGAGCTATTTCTCTCGCTCTTGGAGGACGTGGAAAGCTCTCGTTCATTCAAAAGGATGACATCATGCCCGAAGCAACTTCACCAGATTATGCAGCATGGGTGTCCCAAGATCAACTTATCATGTCTTGGCTGTTAAACTCTATGGAACCAAAGATGGCTGAGATTTTCAATTATTCAGTGTCATCTCACCACTTTTGGAATTCTGTACGAGACATGTATAGAGATCTAAACAATGCTGCGCGAATCTTCCCGCTGAAGAAAGACCTTACGGAATTACAATAGGGAAATCTTTCCTTTGTTCAACATCTTGGCAACTTGAAGGCCAAATGGAATGAATTGGATCTCTACAGACCTTATACCACGGACACAACCATTCTTTTAAAGCGTACTGAAGAAGACAAGGTGTTCCAGTTGCTTGCCAGCATTGGACCAGAGTATGAAGACCTTAAAAGTCATATCTTGATGACACCTGAACTTCCCACTTTCCAGATGGTTTGCAATGTTATTCAACGCGAAGAAGTAAGAAAGAAGGTCATGAACGCAGACGTGGTTGTTGGAGAATCAGATCTTAGGCCATCAGAAGCAAGAGCCTTTACTTTCTCCAGACCATACAAGGGAAAACGACCAGACTTAAAGTGTTCTCACTGTGTGAAGATAGGTTATCCAGGTGTTGGACACATAAAATAAAAGTGCTGGATTCTTCATCCAGAACTTAAACCCAAGTTCAACGATGATGGAAGAGCACCAAGAAACAAAATGAAGCCTGCATACACTCCTAGAGGAAACTTTGTTTGCGACAATGTCTCCAATAATGTGATAAACTCTTCCTCCAGTCCCATTACTCTCATAAATGAATTTGCTAACTTCTTGCAATAGAAACAAGGAACAACAAATCATGAAAGTCCCTCAGCCATGCTCGGCAAGTTTGCTGGCTTCCTCGAACAATCAAGCTCAGTGTCACAAAATGACGTGCCAGGTATTGTTGTAACTATTTCCACTGCATTGGATCTTAGTAGTAGTCGTGATTTTTGGATAGTCGACTCAGGAGCTTCTGACCACATGACTAACGATGCATCTTTACTAAATGATTTTCAAAACTTCTCCACTCCTTCTTTTGTCTCCGTAGCTAATGGCACCAAAGTTCGTATAATAGGCAGAGGGAAACTCAAAATCTTCTCGAGTCAAAAAGAATCCCTTGTCATGCATGTCCCTTCTTTTCCTTTCAAACTGCTGTCAGTAGGAAGAATAACACAATTGCTCAATTGTCTTGCAATTTTTTCCACTCACTGTGTGATTTTCCAGGATCGAGTTTCGAAGGAAACGATTGGTGAAGGTTTCTTCCTCAATGGCCTGTACTATGTCAACTTCTCTTCAAGCTTTCCAAAGAGTTTCTATGTAACCTCAAACACAGTAAACAAGGAGCAGCTGTGGCACATGAGATTAGCTCACCCTTCTTCACATGTTATGTCTTTTCTTTTTCCTAGCTTCTGTAAAGTAATCCCAGATTGTGAAGTTTGTCACAAATCTAAGTTTACCAGGTTAACCTTTCCCCATTCTCTCTCTAGAGCTACCAAAGCTTTTGAAATTGTCCATTCCGACATTTGGGGACCTGCAACCTTAGAGTCTTTTGATGGTTACAGATTCTATATATCTTTCATTGATGATTTCTCTAGAACTACCTTTGTTTATTTACTTAAATTCAAGCACGAAGCTTTCCTGTGTTTCAAAAATTTTCGTAACTTAGTTCAAAATCATTTTAACTCTAATATTGGCATCTTAAGGTCTGATAATGGGTCTGAGTACACTTCCAAAATCATGACAACTTACTTAAGTGAGCATGGAATTTTGCAACAAACAAGTTGTGTAGGAACGCCACAACAAAATGGCATTTTGGAAAGAAAGAACCGAGATTTGCTTGAGAAAACACGATCACTAATGTTACAAGCAAATCTTCCAAAGAAGTTCTGGTCTTAAGCTATACAAACCGCTGCATACATCATCAATCACCTTCCTAGCAGAATCTTGAAGTTTAAATCTCCTTACCAAATTCTCAAGGGGAGAGAAATTGACATAAGTCATCTCCGTGTGTTTGGATGTGTATGCTATGTGCACATTCAAACTATTCACAAAGATAAACTTGATCGAAGGGCTATCAAGTGTGCATTCGTGATAGGATTAAAAGCACACCACAAAGTAGCACACAAATGTCCTATTGATTTTCCTTATTAACACTAAGATTTGTCAATTGTAGCATATGAAAATAAGGGTCTTTCCCGCAGAAGATTGTTTTGTCTAACTACCTAAAATGTCACAAAAACTGGGTTGCTGTCCCTACTGACCAGCCACCGAAAAATAATTATTAGACCGACTTATACTTATCTAAAGTCTACGAAATTTTATATGCAGATACTAGACACACAAAGCTACACTCACACAAAATTTTGGGATTTTTGGAGTTGATTTTCTATTTAAATTAAATCGAACAAAAACATGATAGAAACAAATTTTAAGTAGTTCACAAATTAAGAAAAACGAGTTAGGGGTATTGCTATCCACCACCAAATAATCATGCAAACATGTTATGTTTCATTCAAATTTCTTTTATTTCCGGATGAAGATGCTCAAGTTGGCTCAATGTTAGAACTCAACCTATTACTCTTTCTTACGTAGTATGTTAAGAGAATGGCGTTTTCAACTTAACTTAGTCCCTAGCATGCAATCTAGAATGACGTGTTTATAGATTTAACAAGTAGAAATCATTAAGAACGAAAAGAGTTTGAGTCATCACAAGGCATCGTAAGTACTGGCGTTGTCTTACTTATCCTAGAAATTGGTTCACATGTTAATCGCAATTAACAAGTACTACTTTAGAACATATGTAGGTCCTCATTCGACAAGGGCAGGCACACACATATTCATAGCATTAGAATCCTAGATATGCTTACTACGTATGCATCCATAGAAAACAAATAAAGAATTCATCAATGAGACAAGTAGTGAACCAAGTTTCATCCATTCATAAAAGTAATTCAACGAAATGTCATAACAAAATTGCAATCCTATTCGGGGCTTCAAAACAGCCCCTAACTTCTAAAAAATTAGTTACACATAGTTCTCAAAATAAACCAAAAGAAAGACATGAGTTTGAGAAGATAAAACCGAGAGAAGAGAATGCCAAGATTTCCTCCTTCCTTTCCTTCCTTTCCTTCCTTTTTTTCTATTTTTTTTCCTCTAAAGAACTCTGTTTTGCTGCTGCAACCTGCAGCCTTTATGCCCATGCTTGATGTCCCATTTCTGCTCCATAACTCACCCCACTAACAGCCATTTAGTGATGACAATAAGTGAGAGGAAATGGTAAAACAATTGTAACTTTTGGGCAACCTTTATGCCAATTACTCCCACTTAATCCTCATCTTTAATTCCATTTCATCTGATATTTGAAAAGGTGTCAGCTGGCTTGTGGCTGCATCAGTTTTGGCTGCTAGTTTTATTGGATTTATTGCCTTCAATGCAGTTACAAACTGCTCAGCGTTTTGGAAACCTTTTAGTGTTAAAACGGCCATAACTTCTTCTAGAAAAAAGATATTAACAATCCGAGAAATGCTCCAGAAAATAGACATCCGTAGCTTTCCAAGAATATAAGGCTCATTCTCTAATTCATTCTGAGCTGTTCGCAACTTGCTTCCAAAGTCAGTTGACCTGCACAGGCAGTTTTGACGAATTTGTTACTTAAAATCCCACTTGTGCTATTTTTCTTTTATTTGCTTGACAAATCCTACAAAACACAAAAACAAAGTAAATAGCTCAAAAATATAAGGAACTAACTAAGAAAAGACAAGTGAATTTGATGTAAAATATATATAAATATGAGCTTATCAATTCGTAGGCTACTCAACTTCCCAAAAGGGATACAAATGCTATGATTCTAAAACCAGAAAGGTGTTTGTATCCAGGGATGTACGTTTTGATGAGACGCACTTCTTCTTTCAGAAGCATGATGATGAACCTCAGGGGGAGCTCTCATATGAAGTGTTTCCCACTTCTATTTTCCTTGATTATCCAAGGCTGTCAACACCGCACAATGAAGCTGTTGAGATAGAGCCAGCTCTTGAAAATATGGAAGCAGATGATGAAGAAGTTCTTCACGAAATGAGAGAGCCCCAACTTGAACAACCTCCTCATCCACGAAGGAATCCTTCTCGAAACAAACAACCTCCAGCCAGGCTTGATGATTTTGAAATCTACACGCCTAGATATCCTATTGGACAAATGGTTTACCATAGCAAGGTTTCCCCATCTCATGCGGCCTTTGTTACTGAGTTATCTCGAAACTCTGAGCCTCGATCCTTCGAAGAGGCAAACCAATCTCCTGTATGAAGGTGTGCCATGCTTGAAGAACTGAAGGCACTTGATGAAAATCAAACTTGGAGCATTGTTTCTCTGCCAAAAGATCAACGTGTGGTTGGGGCAAGATGGATTTACAAGACCAAATTTCACTCAGATGGAACCATATAGCGGCACAAGGCAAGGTTAGTTGCAAGGGGCTTCACGCAAACCTTCGGGGTAGATTACAAAGAAACCTTTGCCCCGGTGGCAAAGATGAACACAGTTAGAGTGCTTCTTTCGGTGGCTATCAATTCACACAGTTAGAGTGCTTCTTTCGGTGGCTATCAATTCACACTGGTCTCTACATCAAATGGATGTAAAAAATGCTTTCCTACATGAGGAGTTAGAAGAAGAGGTGTTCATGCACCTACCACCTGGTCATGAACAAGAGAAGGAACAAGGAATAGTCTGCAAGCTTCACAAAGCCATTTACGGTCTCAAGCAATCTCCAAGGGCTTGGTACTTAAAACTGAGCTCTGTCCTTATGTCATCCGGTTTTAAACGAAGCAATGTGGATTCTTCAATGTTCACTAGGATTGGTACGCATGGAAGATTGGTGGTACTTGTTTATATTGATGATCTTATTGTCACAGGAGATAATCCAGAAGAAATAACTGCTCTCAAAGCCACCTTATATTCAATCTTCTCAATCAAAGATCTTAGCAGACTCCGATACTTTCTTGGAATCGAAATGGATCAATCTCCAACTGGTCTGTTTCTAAATCAACAAAAGTACGTTCTCGATCTTTTAGAAGAAGCAAATATGATGCATTGCAAGCCTGCCAAAACACCACTACCAACAAATTTCAAGGATGAAACCTCAGGCATCCAGCTTGAAAATGCATCGGAATATCAAATGTTGGTAGGAAAACTCATCTATTTGACTATAACCCGACCTGACATTGCTTATGCTGTTAGCTTTGTCAGCCAGTTCATGCATTATCCCTCATGTCATCATCTGCAACTAGTTAAAAGGATCATTCGGTACTTGAAAAGCTTAGTGTCTACCGGGATTTTCATGCAAAACAACGGACACTTCACCATTGAAGGATACACAGACTCTAATTGGGCAGGCAATATCCTTGATCGCAAGTCCACAATTGGTTACTGCACTCTTGTTGGTGGTAACCTCGTCACGTGGAAGAGCAAAAAGCAATTCCTTGTAGCTCGGTCAAGCGCAGAAGCTGAGTACCGTGCAATGGCATCTACTGCATGCGAACTAATTTGGCTAAAGAGTTTGCTACGTGATCTTGAAATCATCTCCTCCAAGCCAATTCTCCTTCACTGTGACAATCAAGCAGCGATGCATATTGTTGCCAACCCCGTCTTCCATGAACGCACAAAGCATATCGAGGTTGACTGTCATTTCGTCCGCAACCAAGTCCAGTCCAAGCTGTTACAAACTGTATTTGTTCGCTCCAGTGAACAACTTGCCGACGTGTTCACCAAGCCTTTTCCTTCTGCACAACTTGATCGTCTTCTCTTCAAACTTGGATCCAGAAAATCTCTCGATCCAGCTTGAGGGGGAGTATTGAAGTATCAGTCTTTAAACCCTAATACAATATCAGTCTTTAAACCCTAATACAATATCAGTCTTTAAACCCTAATACAGTTGGAAGAATAATGCAAGCTTTATCTAGCTTTGATGGATAACAGCTCAACTTGCATTCAGCTAGTCTTAGTGCTAGTATTAGCTGTTTGTTATTCCCTCATCATTATAAAGCTTGTTAGTGGCTGTAAAGACAAGAGAGTGGAGGTCATCATCATACTTGCTTAGCTGCCATTGTCCCCTATCTTTTGTTCTCCACTCTCTTTCCCGTTTCTTCTTCTATTTATGTATGCACTTGTAACTGTTTTAGACATGAAATATACATTAAGTTTTTCTACATGCAATCACATGCAACGTTTAATATTATTTATTTACTAGGGTTTCTTTCTGTAGTTCAAAAGAGGAATCGATGCTTGCCTTGTTCCCTTCGTTCTAATCATCCAGTCATCCTCTTACTACTTTTTAGGTTTCCCTTTCCTTAAATTTTCATAGAGATAGATGACATACATGGTAAGATTAACAATGTATGTTTGAAAATTGAAACTCAATGATGGAACAAAAGTTTAACCCTAAAACACATCAAACAATACTTTAAATAAAACTTGTTGGTGAAATGGGTGTAACTACATTGGTTGGAGCATATATATTCTCCTTATGCACTTGAGTTCGAATCTCTGTCCTTGCAGTTTAAATTAGTTAGTTGGTGACGTGAGTGTAACTACATTGGTTAGAGTAGATATGTTTTCCTCATGCACCTGAGTTCGAATCTCCGTCCTTGCAGTTTAAATCAGTTTAAACTAGAACCTCGGTAAACTATTATTTATACTAGAAAAATGTTACATGCTAAACATCGTTGGAAGTTAAACTGTGGAGAAAAATAAGTGAAATATGTTTGAAAAAGAAGGGATTATCTGGAAATAAAATCACCATACAACCCATCAATATCAAATCTATTTTAAGAATTAGCAACCAAGAAAACGTTCCCACAATTTCCAAAGGAAAAGTGGTAGGCATGCAAGTTTGTGAGACTAAAAACAAGATAATTAAACCTATGAAAACTTGTTCCAGAAAAAGCACTCCCGCAACATCACGGAGAAAATCTATGAATTAATAGTTTTTTATATTAACTTTTAACAAGATTTAATCCAATAATTTATTTTTAAAACGTCCATATTCACAAATCTTGCGTGTGTAAATGGGTGAAATGGTTATCTCTAATTAACGTTTTCTTGTTTTTGACTTCTTGACACCTACTGCCTGACTTGATTAATTAAGAAACTCACTTGTGTAGAAATTTGGTATGATTTTTCATTTTTTGTCACGACGTTAATGTAAATTATAAATTAAATTAAGCTAAGATTTTCGAGTATGCATATAGATGCGGAAATACAATAAACAACCAACACATAAAAATTATAATCGTGTTTTATGTCAAAAGTGCATATTAGATGGGTATTTGCATTAGAGCAACTCCACCCTTGGAGCCCTCCCCCCTGGCAATCCACTATTCAATCCACCTAGTGAACAGTAACTGCCCTTAATAAATAGTAATTGTCATTTGCATCTCCACCCTTGGAACCCTTCCCCCTGGCAATTAGTAATAAAATATTAATATTTTTTTCTCACCCAATCCATAAAATATTATTATTTTTTCCTAATTTTGACCGGTACTCTCTCTCTCTCTCACAACAACAACCATGGAACACCGAGGAGGAAGGAGGACGAGGAGCGGAAGGAGGACGAGGAGGAAGGAGGACCGGTCATTTCTCTCTCTCTCTCTATCTCTCTCTCTCTCTCTCTCTCTCTCTCTCTCTCTCTCTCTCTCTCTCTCTCAGCAGCCATGGAACACCGAGGAGGAAGGAGGGCGAGGAGGGGAAGGAGGACGAGGAGGAAGGAGGAAGGAGGACGCAGAGAACACTGAGTGCATGCACCGATGCCGCACATTAGCCATACGTCACACAGCCCTCGGGCTGGCAATCCCCGCCGGGCCTGTCGCTCGGGCCCTTTCTCCTCGCCTGTCCCCCGAGCAACTAGCAACGCTGGATCCCCATCCCCCGGCCGTCGGGCCCTTTCTCATTGCCTGTCCTCCGAGCAACCAGCAACGTTAGAGTTGCTCTTATATATATATAAAGCTTTTAAGGGATTTTTTTTTTTTTTTATAAAAAGAGGGATTAGTTGTGAGGTCCACACCACATTGAACTTTAACGATCCGAACCGTCTATTTTTCAAGTTGCATCTCATAGATGACCCTTACACAATATTAGCCAAATTGGAAATATTTAAGACATTGTGTTAAAAAAAAATTAAAGAATACTTTGTTATATAAGAAACAATAAAACTTTATCTTGATAATTAAATAAGAAAATGGTTTCAGATTGAATTGGATTTATGCAAAGATGATCTATGAATCGAGACTTACAAAATAGACAGTTCGAATCGTTGAAGTTTGATATGAAATGACCCATTTTTCCTTTAAAACCCATAATCAATTACCACCCATCACGATAATAAGAAACTATTCTCATAATTTGACCAATAAGATTGTTTACAGATAATAATATATGTTAAACATACATATCATATGAACCGTATCATGTGGACCAATTTAGAATATTAAAAATATTCTTACAGTTAAAAACACAAGAAGTTGTCTTTGCGGAGCAACCTTAATAAGTACAAAACATTATTTTGTCGCGAAAAAGTGTCAAATATCGAAGTGGAAAGTAGACTATTGTTTTGCCAAAGTTCGTAGTTCCAATTACTTCGTGTAAATTTGACAAAAAAGAAAGAAAAAAAATTACTTTGTGTAAAAGTTTGTGAAACTACACATTTTTCATCTGTCATCTGTCTCTTCACATTGTAGATAAGATATAGCACCCCGGCCTCCCTATCTGCATAAGCATTGGAGTTTAATGGTTTTAATGGGTAATGGTCAAGATATGAATAATGCGATTGAGTAAAGTTATCAAACTATTATTTTGTCTTAATTAGCATGTCCTTATGTTACGTAAAAGTTTGTGAAATGAAAAATTTTGAATCATTCAACTTCATGGAGATTGAATATATGCGTAGCGAAAAAGAAAAATATTTAATAGGGTTTTCATTGGTAATAGTTTATGAAATTGACCAAAGCTATTATTTTAGTCTCTCAGTTTTAAAACCAATCAACGTTGTCCCCTCTAAATGGATCACCGCACATCAATTTAGTCATTTCGTTTAAATTTTGTCAAGTGTTATGTTAACATGCTGACTAGGCACACATAAAGGGTCGATAAGTCCAATAATATGTTGTCACATTTATAGAAACTTGACATAATTTATACGGAATGACTAAATGGATGTGTGGTGGCCAATTTTAGGGATGAAATTGATCTATTTTGAAATTAAAGTACCAAAACGAGGATTTTGGTCAATTTCAAAGACTAGTAGTGATAAAAATCCTTTTTAAATGAATTTGAACTATACATTTCAAGGGTAAAAACAAATATAGCAAGGGTAATTTTTTTTACAACTAGATGAAATTGAGCATGAAATATGAAAAGCAAGTGGTCCTTTACTATGGCGGTGGAAAAAAATTGAGCCCTTGCATGATGGTTTGAATTTGAACATTGTCGGTGGTTAATCTAATAACATTTTTTTTTTTTGAGAAAAAGTAATCCGCACTTTAATCATACGCTTTAGTTGGAGAAATGAGAGAAAAAGAGAGGGAGTTTTTAAGTTTGAAACTTTTAAATAGGTTGTTTGAATGAGAGGTTTTTCAATGTGTCCAGAACACCAGACATTACACCATATATTATTATATTGTTATATAAGTGAAGAAAAATTATTTTAGTATCCTCTACTTGTACAATGATAAATAACATGTGTCCGTGTCCCGTACACATTGAAAAACCTCTCGTTTGACCAAAAAAAAATTAATTCAATTAATTCCTCTTTTTGTATACTTTTCCGGTCAAAACCCGCAATTTTGTTTTCATTTGGATCCCAAAAAAAATCATAATTTCCTAAATTCCCAATTTCCATCTAAACTTAATTTACCTCCAAAACAATTTTTTTTTTAAATTTTCCCTCCAAATATTTTAACAAGTCAAATCAAATGCAGCTCCATTTCTCTCCGCTCCCACCCACTCTGTTTCTCTCTCTCCCTCTCCCCCTATTTAGTCAGATCATGAAAACTTTCGACTTCCCATCTCTCTTCTTCCTTCCCCAAATCTTCAACCCCTTCTCTTTCTGCAGCCCAAAATCCATGGCCTCCTTCAAGCCCTCCATTCCTCCCACCAGCGACTCTTCTACCTCCGGCGAGGTCCACGTCATCATGGGTCCCATGTTCGCCGGCAAAACCACCGCACTACTCCGCCGGATCAAGTCGGAGGGAAACAGCGGCAGGTAAATTTGGAATTTTTTTTATCAAACCCAAGTTCGAGTTGTGAAGATTTCTATTAAAGATTGAAGCTTTTTGTTAGATTTGATCGATGCTAAATGGCACCGAAGTTTCATTTTTTTAATGTGTAGGAATGTGGCGATGATAAAATCGAGTAAGGATACGAGATACGCCATCGATTCGGTTGTGACTCATGATGGGGTGAAGTTTCCGTGCTGGGCACTGCCTAATCTGTCGTCGTTTCGGCAGAATTTTGGTGGAGAAGCTTATGACAAGGTAATTCCGGCGCTGGGAAATGTGTAAATTGTTTTTTGGTTTGTAAGTTCTGTTTAGATTTTATCAAGTTATATTTATTTATTAATAATTATTTTGGTTATTGTTTGACTGGACTGGGGCTTTACTATTGGATCTTGGCCTTTGATTTTTGCAAAATATGTTATGGCATTGTAAAACAATTTGATGGTGTAGCCGGATGAGGTGCATTTGTACTGGTTATGTTCCCGCGATGCGGAAAGGCAATTTTTTCGCTTTGATGGTTGCAATGGTTTGATGTTCAGCATAGGTCTTGTTTAGTGTCTCTAATTTGAATTTGATGCATATGATATGTTCTAATTGTCTAATCCCTTTTGGGATATGTTGACAGCTTGATGTTATTGGTATCGATGAGGCTCAGTTTTTTGAAGATCTGTACGATTTCTGCTGCACGGCTGCTGATCACGATGGAAAAACTGTAATTGTTGCAGGCTTGGATGGTGATTACTTGAGGTGCTTTTCAAACTAAATCCCCCTTTCTGTTTTGCTTGTGTGTTTAGTTTCTTTAGTTGGTATTTAGTGCATGGGTGCGTTGTTATTGTTGGCAGGAGGAACTTTGGCTCGGTGCTTGACATAATACCACTTGCTGATTCTGTGACCAAGTTGACGGCTCGATGTGAAATGTGTGGCAAACGAGCTTTCTTTACCCTGAGGAAGACGGAGGAGACTAGGACAGAACTGATTGGCGGTGCTGATGTCTACATGCCTGTGTGTCGCCAACATTATGTCAACGGACAACTTCTCATTAAAACTGCAAGAAGTGTAGTGGAGTCCCATAAATTTAAGTGTGTCAGTGACACATTTGCTGAAGCAACTCCAGTCGTTTAGTGGCAACTCCAGTCGTTTATCGCCTGCGGTTGTAGTCTAACCATATGGAGTTTGGACCCTAACATGGTTTTGTTGGAATGCAGTTGGATGTATCTATCTCTTCTCGTTATGTTAATAGACCGAAGTTTGCTTTAATGCACCACTTCTGCAGTTGTACTTTTACTTATCAATCTAATCTTTAGCTAGTTGTGTTGCTTATTACAAATTTCAATCTCTTTCGTGTGGGATCAATTTGTTAGCATCCTTGCGTTTTTCGATTATTACATGTTGGATATATGAACATGTAATTCTATGTACTCTTGGATACAACATTGCACAAAAATAGATAACTATCCTCATATTGATGCCCTGGTTGCAAGTGAATGAGCAAAACTACATTTTCCAATAAAATTGTACATGAGCAGTTATTCATGCCTTGTTAACAATCATCAGTGGTTCTGATTTTCGCACATTTTATTCTGACGAGTATTCTGCTGCATCGGCTTAGGCCATGGAGAGGAGGCAGCTGGCTTTCTCTTTGGCTTTTTACCTCCAAACAAGGAGATCCGCCGAAGGACCTTCAGCAGTCTACTGGCATACTTTCTCTGTGAGGCAAAATTCACAGAGCCAATGCAACTTGTCACTTGTCCGAGTGGGTTACTTCTTTTGCTTGTTGATCTACCTTCTTTGCCGTACAATTTCATGCTAGGTTCTGTGGTCGAGATCGGCTCTTTCTTTGAAATGCTCTGCCATTGAAGGCTCCGCTTCAAGGACATGAGCTCTTGTTCGAGGTTCTGAATTCTGAAGCTTGTCGACTCATATTCCTTCCTCGATAACTCAGGCCTCTGATTTACATTGTCCTTCTGCAGCAAGAAGCTCAAGGGTCTGCTTCCGGACTCTGCTCCGTCCACATATGGACTATCTCCGAGATTCTGGCTTTTTGAGTTTGGACACCTGGAGCTTTCAAGGCTCCCTGAAAACTCTGGACAATGTGCATATCTGAACGAATCCGAGCATTCTTTGAAAGCTTGGTGTGTGCTGAGCTGCTGGACAAAAAGCGCCTGGACAATCAAACGCAGCGGCATCAATTCATTTTGAACAGCCTCAATGCATGCCTCTTGTGACAGTTTTTGGCAGTTAAGGTACTTGCAGACTGCCCACTTCTCTTCCTGGGATGTATTCGGGTGCGCCTGAAGATCAGAAATTACGCATGAGTTTAGTTAGAGTGTAGAGCTTTTTCAGTAACGACAATAGTGAGGGCAATAGAGGATTAGGCGAGAAGAACTACACACATGAGGGCCAAGTTACCAGACAAGGAACCGAACTCCACAAAAATACAAGAAAGCTCATAACGACCTATATAAAACGGTAGAGTTGATGACGAAGTGTTTACCTTTAAGAAGACGTTCATTGCCCTGTAGAGTTTATCATGGCAGTGTCTGTATGAAATCGGGACTCGTTCAATGAGTTCCATGAACCTTTTAGGCTCCATGTTTGGATCAGGAGCTATGTGGGACAGATATCCATCCCACAATTCTGCAACAATTGTGTTTCCTGCTGAAGGATTGTTGTCCGACTCCATGGTAGATGATACATATGCTGAAATTATGCTCTCCATTGTTGCAAGCTCCGTGCTGGAAGAAATTGACTCACTCCCACTTTTCGGAAACAAGAAGTCTTCCAGCTGAGCAAAGTGCAGCAGAGATACAATCTGCCCTTCCAGCTTCACCCTACTATCGATCCTCATACCTACTTCCAGGGATCTAGAAAGAATTGCGAAGTAAAACCCGACTGGGATGGATCGACTAGCCTTGTCCCCCATCGGCAGCAAATCAAGAACACCTTGTAAAACGACTGAAACTTTGTGATCATCCCCACTTCTCTGACCAGAATTCTCCCAGAATTGGAGGGTTTTCGTCGAAAGCACCCACTTGTTAGCATAGAAAACAATGATGGGGCTCAAGTACTTTTCCTTCATGCCTTGCCTTCTCAAAGATCCTATAATCCTCTTAAAAAATCCAAACGGCAGCGCAATGAGATCCTTGATCCAAAGGTCTTGACTCAGAATCTCCCTCCCAATTTCACAGCTCCAATTTCGCGTGCTCAATGCTTCCAACGTGAGCACAGGCGTGTCACGCCTTCTCTCTGGGTCAAGGATCTCCATGCAGGCCATGAAGGCGAGGCACTCTATGCACCGGCTCACGATGAGCAGGTCTTCAGACCACGGAAGTAAAGCTTGGCACTTTTGAAGTACTATCAGGGTGTCATCCCAGCTCTGCATGACCACTTGGTTTAAGTAGAGATCAAAGCGCTCGCAGAGGTTCCCGGAGGAGTAGTCTTCTGTCATCTCAAGAAACTCTGCTGCACATCTGAGGGCTACCACATTGAATGGATCAATCAAGGTGGAGGAGCCATAGATGAAGAGTGCAATCATCTCGAAAGTCTCTGGCCCGCCAGGGAACCCCGGTGGCAGCTCAATCTCATTTGATTCGTTCAATCTCTTGTTGAAATATCCACTCTTCGAAAAAAGTGGGAACTGAACAAAAATCACAAACTCAAAATATTAGACCAAACTTTAACAATTTTGTTAAGAAATCGAGAGCCGTGATCTCCTACAGAGAACTAGTGCAAAATGATATAAACGCGATTGAGAACACAAAAGTAAACAATCACGAACAACCGACAGAAGAATTTAACTTAGCTCCCTAGCTCAAATTCCACGAATAACCAAACTGAGTCGTATAATTCTACTTTTGATTTCTTACCTTGTGGAGGTTGAAGATCTTTCCGCCAACACGAACGCTAACAGAAACAGGCAAACCGGTTTCTTGTGTCCTGAGACAAGATTCACCACGCATGAAAAACTCAACAAAAAAGTGCTCAAATTCAATGCTACAAAGTTGCTAACATATTCCAACAATCTTACCATGATAAAATCTTGATCTTGAGTAAGGCGGAGACGTTCGGAGAAGAGAAAGGACTCGACGCCACGGAGCTGTCTTTCAAAGGGCTTGCAACTTCCATTGGAAGAGCTCATAAAAAGCTCTGAGAGACTGGAGATTTAGTGAAGCTGAAACTTTGACAAGGCAATGGCTTATGGAAGTGCATTCTACGCTTAAGCATAAGCATGTGGTTTATAAATATAAGCATATTTTGGCTGCCCAATTGCCATAAAATCCTCGGGATTTGTCTCACTAATCGAAGAAAATTATACGTAATAACTTGTCGAATTGGCAAAACAAGTGGAATTAAGTGCAAGAATGATTTGAAATTAAAGAGATGGTTTAATTAATTAATTGATTAATATGTTAAATTAGAAAATGTGTCCACGCAGACACATTCGTGCAAAATTGTTTTTGTGTAGTCAAAGTCAAATGCACACGAGTGAAAGTTGAAACACTCTGAATGTCCAAATTTTGAGGCTTCAAAAACGTTCTCGAGTGGTGAGTAGTTGAATTCTTGGTGCAACCAAGTCAGCAGAATATGGTTAATTTCCACTCCTTTCCATGTTGTTTGCTTGCATCACAAGTTTCGTGTCCATGCATGTATGTGACTCCCCAAACTAGAACATCATCAATTTAAATGAAATTCTTAGCCATCCGATTGGTATTTATAAGCACATGTAAGGTTCTTGGTATTTATAAGAACTTTGATAAAGTTCTTGAAAAGCCTAGCTACTTGATAATAAAGTTATTGAAAGCTTAGCTGCTTGATAATTACTGACATCGAATTTCTTTAACTATTTCATTTAGAGGCACTAGTGTCTATTATGTTAAAAGCTAATTTGATAATTACTAACGTCAAATTTCTATGACCATTTCATTTAGCGACATTGGTCTTTATTATGTTGCAGTTCTTAGTTCAAATTTCACAGACGATAAAAGAACAAAAAAATTACCTCACGACAACTGAGGGTAGTTTGGGGACATGAGAGAGGATATGCAAATGCCATGCATGCATGCAGCCATGAAAAGTCTACAGAAAGGGAGGTGGGAGATGGTGAATTGGTCAAGGAGAATTGCAAAGGATGTGTTGGGGGAAGAAGAAAAGGAAGAATGAGGTATATGCGTGAATAAACTAGTAAAACGAGAGTTTTGAGGAAATGATGATTAAAATAATGATAAAAGGGAAAGATGATGGAGTGCGGGTAAAGCAGGTCAAGCTTTGTGAATGTGATATGAAGTATCTAGCAGACACCCAAAACGGCACGGCTTCTCAATATTTCTTTGGTGCTTCGGATGAAGGGCTTTTGCTTTGCTTTCTCCTACCAACTCCCAATCCCCAAAACGACTTTTTCTTTGCATGTCCATGGTACTAATTTATACTTCCTTTTTATATTTTTATATATAATTATATAATTATATATATATTGATGTATGTACTATATATATAGATATATATAGGAAAGGGATCCTCTCCGGATCCATTTCCACCTAATCCACCTAGTTCGGGATTCGGGCGGTTGGAATTTGATCAAATGACTACAATTATTATCACTTTTAAAAGGGCATTCTATTTGTAGCCGTTTGATTAAATTTCAAAGACCTAGATCCCGGACTAAGTGGATTGGGTGGAAAGGGATCCGGAGAGAATCCCTTTCCATATATATATATATATACTTATACATATATATGCACATACATATATATACATATACGTATACATGTACATATATATATACACACACACATACAGATTGCTTAAGGGGAAGGATCCCCATTTTTCTAAAAAAATGAGGACACGCTCCCCACCGTTGGATTTAACTTTAATGAAATTGTGTGTTTGAGATTGTGTGACCTGTGTTTTAATCTCAACCACACAATTTCATTAAAACCAATCTAACAGTGGGGAGCGTGTCCCCATTTTTTTTGAAAAAATGGGGATCCCTCCCCTTAAACAATCTTTATATACATATATATATAGATATATGTCCATGTACTAAATACGTAACATGTCTTGGAAATGTTTGTTCTAAAATAATTAAACAAACCATTGAATAAGTAAAATCCAGTACCGGCTCTGAGGGGGAGCAACTTGTACGATTACAGATACGTACTATCCTTGTGCGTATGAGCTGAGCTGTATTGTATTGTGGGTTACAGCAAAATCTCAGGGACTTTGAAGTACAGCTATGATCCTTTTGGATCAAGCAACACATTCCTTCAAATTTGCAAGGACACAATAATTTTAATCAGTCAATTAATCGCTGGCAATATTTCCAAGTGGGAAGTATATACATATATATATATATATATATATATATATACGAGGGGCACCCCACAAAGAAGGAGATAAAATATTGCTAATCTGACTCTTAATTCTTCTATCTTAAGCTTTGAATTGGCTAAATAATAAAACACTTGATTAAACATAGTACTGAGAGCACCGACGTTTTCCCAACTGATGTAACACATAATATAACAGTAGCTTAGTCGTTGTTAATAAGTGCGGTTCAGTATGCGCTCAAAGTTGAACGATGAACCGTCGCGGCATCGCTGGGATTATGTGCCATTTGGGCAGTTTTTTGCTTGATGGACACTTGTGCAAAAACAAACTAAAACTTTCCCATAATATTTTCGAAGACCTCTAAAAGCAAGATCACTATGGAGTATAGAGTACCAGCATTCATTTTTAGTACAAACCCAACTGCACAGGTCAAGAACTACGAGGGAATACACAGAATTATCATCACTACAGAGAGAGAGAGAGAGAGAGAGAGAGAGAGAGAGAGAGAGAGAGAGAGAGAATAGGCATATACTTGAACAGAAACCCACAAGCTTGGGTCAGGCTCTTACTGATTGACTTCAGACAAGAAGGGATCCCTGAGAAGATCAGAGGCTGTAGGTCTTGCCCTCGGCTGGGCTATGGCTTTCTCAATGAACGCCTTCACCTCTGGATCGTTCACCTTGTTCAATGCTAAAGGCTTCATACCTGTTGTCACCTTCTTGTATATCTTAGCAACAGAGTCGCACTCGCTGTATGGTATCTCCATTGTCACCATCTCCAGCAAGCACAGCCCGAATGAGTATATGTCCACCATCTCTGTGTAATCCTCTTCATACAGCTCGGGCGCCATGTACTCGGGTGTACCTATAATCGAATGTGCTAAGTGGTTCTTTCCCACTATTGCTGCAAACCCCAGATCACCAATTTTCACCTATAAATGAAAAGCATAATGGTTAAGGGTCATAGTCTTCATGAAATGTTCCATGAAAAAAGGCCATAACGACTTGGGACTTCGTATTTGTATTCATATAATATTAGGTAATTAGACAGGGAAGTAGGCGTATCATTTCTGAGTTTTGTTCAACTCTTCAATCAAATACGTAATGCTCTTTCGGGGTTCAGTGAACTAGATGTAGCAACGGATATCGGGGTTCAGTGAATTACTATGACCTTATGGTGACGCAGTGCAGAATATAGATATGGAAATGGAACATTCTTAAAAAAAGGATAGGATGGAAAAGTGTGCTCACTGAAAACACAAAGAAATTGAACCTCGTCTAGTGGCATGAGCTACCAAGATTCATTTTCCATCAAAGTGTGTTAAAAAAGCGATCACAAGATTAAGAACACTGTCACAGATAAGGGTTTTGAGAAGAAATTACGTTCTATTGCTAGCAATACAAACCAACTCTGCTGAAAAAATGCTGCCTACAAGTAATCAAATCTATGGTCACAAAAATCAGGAGAAACAAGTTGACACAAGTGATGAGTTATAATTACTTGGCCAGTATTCCCGTTGATGAAGATGTTGCTGCAATTAAGATCTCTGTGAATGATGCACGGCTCATGCGTATGGAGGTATTCCAATCCCTCAAGCACCTGTCTCGACCACTTCTTCAGAGCCTTAAGCGACACACGGGGATGCTTCTCCCTGTACTTCCTCAGGTTTCCAGAATTGCACACCTCAGTGATAAAATTCAAAGTGTTATGCGCCTCTTCCTTCCAAACACTGTGACAAACAATGATATACTTGTTCTTCAATTGCCTCAACAGCTTAACCTCAGAGTAAAGCCGATTAATGAGTGTTGGATCGTCACTGAAATTGCACAACCGGACCTTATTCCAGGCCACCTCTATACCATCCTCCTGATCAAAAGCCCTATAAACCTTCTTCACAGCACCATGACCAAGGAGATCAGCATACCGCCCATACCGTCCAGTTGGATCAACCTCCACAAATGGTTCAGCATCCCGATCAGATGCATTCGAATTCCCAACTGGCATCTTCAAAGATCACTCTGATCTGATGTGGAATAAAACCAGTTAAAGCTAGAAACAACTGCGCCCTTCACAAGGGACTTCAAGTCATGAGACGATTGACCCTAACGAGCCCAACAGAACAGAACCGCTACCCCTACTTCTGCGATGCATTAGTATTGATTTACTCTATTTTTACCAGCAATTAATAACAAACTTAAAACTAGAACAAGTAAAGATCTGAATGAAGAAATGCAGATGTCATACGATAGTAACAAAATTGGAAATGGGATTTTTTTACTATCACTGTCTAAACATGTAGACACATTCATACGGCGATACTGCAAAATCATCAACAGGCAATCTAATAACTAACCAAAAGGAAAAGAGCAAAATAAATTAGAAACTTCGAGAATCAAAATTGTAAGGTACAGAAAGATTAGCTCCAACGCCGATTCATACATTTTTTTTCCGGCTACAAATCTCTATTCATTTGAAGTTTTCAACTACAGAACTCGGTTTCAATTGCGTAAATGTATCTCAATACACAATGATGCATGAAGAACACAAAGAAACACAATTCAAGCAAACAACAAAACCAAGAACAAGTTGGAAAAATTATTTATTGAAGCGCTAATCATGCTTAATTATATGAATTTGAAGCCAACAACAGTAAGAAAGATCGTAAGAGACCGCTAAATACATCAAGATTAATCAAGACTAGTGCTAATTACATCAGGATTAATCAAGTAAACAAGTAATTAATGTTGATTCGAGCAAGGATTACAGGACTCCATTTCTTATAGCATGCAATTCTAGAGAGAGAGAGTACCTTGAGATTCTTGGGCAAACGCAGTGAAGCTCTTGGACGCAGAGAGAGAGAAGAAGAATTGGAAATTGTGACTGTTCAAAGGGAAGGCGGTTTTTATAACCGCCGGGAAGCGGGGAGCACTGGCTACGACGACGTCGTATGGCGATGTAATAACGACGCAAACTTTGCTTTTTCATCTGTTTCCGTATCAAAAAAAAAAAAAAAGGGTAAATTACATAATACCCTATTAAGTTTGAGGTTTATTACAACCTCATACAACAACTTTAAAACATTTCACTTTCATACATCAAATACCATTTTATTTCAAAATAACACCTCCGTTAGATTTTCCATCCACTTGTCTGTTAAATGCTGACGTAGCTTCCACATTTGTGCTTATGTGGCTGCCATGTGGTAAAAAAATAATTTTTTATACATTACAAATATTATAATATAACACTATTAAAAAAAATAAAAAAATAAAAAAAATAAAAAACTCTCAACCTTCTTCTTCCCCGCTCCCATATTCCCCCAACCTATACCCCGCCGAAACCCCATCTCCTTCATCTTCCCATCCGTCCTCCCTCCCTGTAACCCAAATCCAAAACCACTCTCACCCATCCTCCACCTCCTTCGCGCACCCATCTTCCCATCTCCCCCACCCCCACCCGAGCCCAACCTGCAACCTAGAAAGAAAAAAGAGAGAAAAAAAAAAACCCCCCATCTTCATCTTCCCTGCAACCCACCCCTTTCTCCTCCCTCTCGTCCTCTCGTCTTCCCCAAACACACCGTGCACCCATCCTCCACCTCCTCCTCCGCACCCAGTATCTGCAACCCAGAAAAGAAAAGGAGAAAAAAAAAACTCATCTCGTCGGGGAGGGGGATTTAACGGGAGTGGGTCGTCGGGGGGGGGGGGGTGGGATTTGACGGGAGTGGGTCGTCGAGGGAAGGGGGATTTGACGGGAATCGGTCGTTGGGGGGTGGGGGGGAGAGGAGGAGGTTGCTGCGCTGGGTTTCTGGGGGGATTAATGGGGAGGTGGGTTTGGGATTAATTGGTTTCTGGTTTTGGGGGTTGCAGGTAAAGCTTTCAGGTTTTTTTTTTTTTTTTAATATTTAGAAGATTAGATTTTTTTAAAATAAAAATTTTAAAAATAATTTTTTTGCCATATGGCAGCCACATCAGCATTTAACAGACTAATGGATGGAAAATCTAACGAATGTGTTATTTTGAAATAAAATGGTACTGGATGTATGAAAGTGAAATATTTTAAAGTTGTTGTATGAGATTGTAATTGACCTCAAAACCTGAGAGGCTACTGTGTAATTTACCCAAAAAAAAGAAGATAAAACGCCGTCAAAGACTCGAACATAATCCTGTTTTGGAAACACGTGCAAGGTTGCCCTTTTCCCCTTTTTTTGTCATAAGAAAAAAACAAGTAAACATAGACGGCGTTTTTACCGCAATAGAAAAAAAATAATTATGTTTATACACCTAATACTGAAATGATTGAAAATTAAATAGGATCGAAAATTATTGGTTCAGTTTCGGTTTGGTGGTTAAAAAGCTGAATTGAATGAATATAAATTAATATTTTATTTATTTAGTTATGTTGGGTGTTTATTTCCCAAGTTTGATTCCAAGTGAACTATTAGCCTAATTTTAATCCAAGATTACGTAAATCTAACTTTAAGCCCATATATGTTGAAAGCCTTATTCCCCAAATTTTGTTTTTCTTCATTTTCTTTCCAATTTCTAGGTTAAAAAGTAAAAACTAAAACCGAACTGAAGACAAATTGTAAAAACCGAACCAAATAGTAATTTTAGTATAGTTTTTTATTTTGGAAAAGAAAAAAACCTAAATGAAACAGAACCCACCCTAGTAGAGATAGAAATAAGGTATGATGCTCTAATAACATGTGGATGAATGAAACAAAAAAACAATAAAATTCTTTTTGTGCGTAATTGGTTGAATACAGATAATATTTTATTTTCTAATATCTATATTGACTTGTGAATAGAGGCCTAAATCATCTTTTCACTCTCTTTTAGTTGATAAAGAGAATTTGTTAATAGATAATATAAATTCATGTGAAAATATATAAATTAGTTGTAGTTATTTCGGTATACAAGTCAAAGTGTTAGTAAATGCAAGCAAAATACTAATCCATTTCCATGTGATGTAAACTTAATAATAAACGTATTATCGCACATGTGAGTTAGGTTAGTTGGTCAGCACATTGCGTCCGGCCCATGAATGCACCCTTGATTGTTCACCGTCGTCATTTAGAATATCGTAGGGCTGAACCAGAAAAAAAAAATTCAATCAAAGTTCAACAACTCGGCATGTGAAGCTCGTGAAAGTATTGACCGTGTGACAAAAAATTTGAAAACTGGCTGCCCATCAAGAGCCAAAGATGTGTCTGGATGGTCAATCAGAATAAAGTTTAAACAGCAACCGTGCCTGAATCCAACATTTCCAAATATTTCTAAAACCCTTTTTTTCTCCCCAGAACAAGGAACTGAGTTCATCGCCTATGCCAAACAATTTTACCAGAGATCACATTTCCCATGAGGTGCAATATCAGAGTGTATCGAAGCTAGTGAGAAAACATGTGAATTTGTACTTGACTGGCCTTTAAGAGATTCGGAGGCACGGATACCAGATTCAAACTCAGTTCCCGGTTCAGGCAAGCAAATCTATCTCAACTTTAATGACCGATTTGTAAACGTTCAGAATGTTGAGCTAGATTTAAGCAGAAAGAAAAGATTTACAGGTTGTTTCTAATGACATTGAGTAGCATGCATTACTATGCCAAGAAAGCTCGTATCTTCAACAACATGATATACTCTGCATTACTATGCAATCAACATGATAGACTCTGCATTACCATGCAATCCGAAAAACGAAACAGAAAATGCAGCAGGATTGTTGATTATACAAAAGCCCATTTGGACAACCCTCTCTATGAAGCAGCAAAATGTCGAACGATACATATCCCAATCTAAACTGAAATTCCGACGGAAATTCAAACAAAGGAACGTAGTGCGAGATTACTCAAGTAGTCAAATATGTAACAGCATCCAAACTGACATTGATAAACCAGCACAGAAATTTTACATAAATAGTTGAAAACAGAAGGATTATCCAGTGCCAAACAAAGCATTGATTACTACAATGGAACATCATAACAAAGAAAACTCCAAATTACCAATGAGGATTAGTGCCCTCCCTTGCAGCAGAAGGTGATCTTGATACGATACTAGCATGGCTTCCAAGCCTCGACACACTCCTTCCACCTTTAGGAGTAGTAAACCCTGGACTTGAACCTCGGTAACTGGCACGAAGAGTTTCATCAATAGAAGATGAGGACTTGCCCATTGCATTTCTTACAAACTTCTGAGCAGCAGGGGAGAGTGTCCTCACACTTGGACTGGCACTGCCACCTCTAGAAGGCGATGGCAGAGGTGGCTTGTGAAACAATTTTGACCTTTCCCTCAATTTGCGTGCAGCTTCCCTTGACAGTGAGTGAGCCTTTTCGTCTCTTACAGGCGGGCATGGGATCCTATATTGAGGCCCTTCACCGCCACCAATATCCACTGGATTGTCCTCAAGATCCAACCTCAGAGGTGTCCCTTCAATTTCACCCCATGTAATGAACGGTGATTCATCAACACCCGGTGCAGGCGAGGGTGTCTTCACAAAACGATAACCATTATCGGCTTTCTTCTCCGATTCCACATAAAACAGATTGGGAGTCTTTCTCAAATCATCCAAATCATACTTCTTCAACTTGTCCCCTTCTCTATCCATAATAACTGGGGTTGCACCTGCAACTGTGGTATAAAGAAACTCAGCCATAGCATCCTCCTTTGGCCTGGAATCCATCGTCTTCCCATTAAATCGCGTGTTGGGTCGATTAATTTCCTTCTCCAAACTCTTCATCCTATTCGCACGTTCCTCCTCTGTCAAGGGAGCCTCACCCCGATCAGCTGGATGGTACATCAGCAAATTCTTCGCCGTATACTTCCACCCATCCAATGTACTAGGCGGCTGATCTGACGTCCCATACCCATCTGTAATCCTATCCCTCTTCACATCCTCAATTGATTTAACGTCCTCCTTTTCGCCTTCCGTCAAATACTCATATCTCTCCTTCCTCTTCCTATTCACCTTCTCCAAAATATTCGAAAAACTATAATTGTCCTCACTAGTATACCGCCTTAAAAACTGATCAAGCGACAATGATCCCTCCACGCTATCATCACCGCCGCTAGACCCTACCTCACCAGACAATCCCACATTCGAAGCAACCGGGGTTTTACCATCAAATTCATCGGCAGGGGTATAACTACGCATAAAAGTCGAACCTGGGGTTCTACCATCAGGGTCAGGATTATGAGTTACCTTCTTTCCGCGGCGCTCGATGATCTTCAACTGGGCATCTCGGATCTGAACCGGGTCGCGCGTCTTGATCGCTTCAAGCCAGTCGAGCCTGTCCCGGAGCTTGGAAATATCGGGAAAGAAGTCCCTTTCGATGATCTTCTCGATCGCGGCGACATAGGTGTCCTCGTCGAGAACCTTGGGATGGCCTTTAGGGTTCTTGGGAGTGATTTGGGTGGAATTCGTAGGGTTTTGGACGGAAGCATCGGAATTTGCAGAGGGCGAAGGGGATGAGAGGTGGCGAGGAGAGTGACCTGGTGTGAGAAGCATTCTGCTTCTGGATTAGGATTGGGGTTTGGGACAAGGAGATGGTGGGATTGGAATGGGGAGAAATTGAGGGTTTTGGCAAGAATTAGAGGACGAATTTTGGGAATTAGGGTTTGAGGTTCGTGTGTGGATTGGATTGGAATTGGGGCTGATTTAGGAAAGCAGACGAAACGCGTGTGCTTGTGCTTGGCGGCGTATCTCCTGGCAACTGTTGTCTTATATGTTTTTATTTGCTTTATTATTTATTATTTATTTTAACAAAATGAAAATAAGTTTTAATATTTTGGCCTAATTATACTCAAATTTCACTTTATTTGAAAGAAGAAGATATATAAGTTCAAATTTCATAAATAATCATTGTTAAATAAAAAAAGTTGCTTCAATATATCTTTAAGCACACAATTTCTAAAATTTTAGCAATAAATATCGAGAAATTTCAACAAAAAAATTATTTACTCTAAAATTCACTTTTTGTTTATGTGTTAAACAACTACAAGAAACTATAATTATATTTTTTAGAAATTGCTTTAAATTGTATCTCTAGTATATTATCCTAACTCTTTAATTAAATGTAACTCCTATATGAACAGAAAACAGAGCAAGAGTGCCCGCAACTACAAGAAAAACGTGATATTCCCTCTATTGAGTTTGAATTTGTTATTTTTATTTCATATAGAGAGAACTTAATCCAACTTTTTACTTCTTAGTGATATTCTATTCCCAATATTTAAACGTGTCTCAAGCTCAATATCTCCTCTCCATCAATTTAAAAACCAAATTCAAATTAATGTCATTTTGTATTCTGGAAGCATGAGATAGGAAAAAGAAAATATAAATTTTTCTACCTTAAAAATGATTTTTATTTTATATTTGTTTTTTTAGTAAAATATTTGGTAATTCAATTAAAAAATGATTTTAAAATGGGCCCCGCTGCACGGCCTAATTACAACACCCGGGAAATGGCGTTATAGGTCCAAACTCCAAGAAAAAGCATATGGCCCACATGCCCAAGATTCGTACGGCTTATAACCAATCAAACCGCGGGACAGCCCAAGGAACAAAGATTCTTCCGTGCACCAAATCACAGGTAACAAATATCTCTCCTCCCCCTCTTTCTCTCCCCCACCCCCCCCATCGGATTAGACTTTTGGCAAAGACTCAGAGAGCTTCGACTCGTTTCTCTCACTGCCACCCAGCTCCTCCCTGCCTCCCGCCAGCTCAATCACCACCGCCGACGTGATCTACGGCTCTGATGTAATCTCCGGGCGCTGGCTTCCTGCGGAATTGGAGCAACTGATCGCGAAATTTATAGGGTTTGTAGTTTTCTCTCTTGGTACTGTGTATAGGGTTTGTACGAGTTCCAAAATTGATGCTTTTGAGATTAGTTTTTTATTTTTTTATAATTCTACTGTTTATTTTTTTTTTAAATCTAATCGACCTCAAATCATGTGCTTTGACTTTTTTTATTTGTTGTGATTTTTTAATTATTTGTTGTAGTTGTAGCACTTGATTAGCATATGCTCTGTTTGGTTGCTGAGAAAGTGCGAGAAAATTGCGTAATTGAGTCCATAATTTTCCATTGCTTTATTTTCATTTTCCTGGAACCTCACTGAACTGAGCTGAGCTAATCATTTGACTCAATAGTTAATTTGTTTAAAGTTATGAACTTGTGTTTTTTCGAGCTAAAATTTATATTTCTAGGTAAATTTTGGGTGGTATTTTTCTAATTTTTTTTCTCTCCCTTGTAAAATATGGACAAACAGCAGTATTGAAAAATTTGGTGAGCACGAACATCCTAAAACCGTAGCAAAATTTGAAATATTAGTGGCAAAACTGATTGACCTGCTCAAGTAATATGCTTAACCAAATTAAAACACTACGGATTAATTCATATAGTATAAAACTCACCCATTCACATTAATAACCGAGGACTAGGAGGAGTGTCGTCTTTCATTTCTTTATAAAACGGCAATTGTGGTGTTTGTGATCTTCGTTTAAGTATATTGGGACATTACCTTATGACTGCTCTGGCATTTTTTTCCAGGCCGAGATCAACTGTGATGTGTCATCCTGAGCTGAGTTGTAGGGTGTGATAAAGAATCAAGTTCACATGATTTCTCGAGGGGAAGATGGGACAGATAAAGTTGCTTCTGATGTATTACAAAAGAAAGAGAGTTCTGATAGTGAAATTAATGTGCCACATCAAACTCCTAATAAAGGGATCTATCCATTGCAATCAGATCATAAAGGAACTGCTCAATTTCTAACACCTGAGAAAGCGTCGCAGGTGCCTGATGGAGTTGTTAGTGCATCACAACCAAATCAAGAAGGAAGTGCTTCCTCTTTAACATCTGAGAAAACCCCGCAAACCCGTGAAACCACTGCACTTGCCTTGCGATCTGGTCAAGAAGGAACCACTCCATCTACTACACTTGAGAGAGTGTTAGACGATGGTTATCACTGGAGAAAATATGGCCAGAAATCTGTCAAGGGAAATTCATATGTAAGAAGTTACTACAGATGTACGCATCCAAAATGTGAAGTCAAGAGGCAAGTGGAACGTAAACATAGTGGCCAGATAACAGATACCATATACTTTGGTGAGCATGAGCATTCTAAAGTCCAAAGTGTCCCAGCAGCTGTTAGTTTTGTTGTATCCATTGTTGATGACGGAAGACCAGAAGTGGTTTTGGAAACTGATGGTGAAGGTGAGAATGAATCTTAGTTGTTATCTGATTATGGTTCTTACAATGCCAAATCCTGTTTAATTTATTTGATGACCTTGTATTTGAAGATAAATCGTCGAATGCGCATGGCCACGCATCTAACCAGATTGAGCCAGTAGATCCCCCACAGCTTTCAAGCGTTGCAGTTACTGAAGCCGTGCAGGGTGTGCTCGCTCAGTCAAATAGAACAAGAGATGGCGATCCTGACCCTAAAAGACAGTATGTTCTTGCAATAGCTATTTTGAATTTTCCTGTGCACTGGTATATAACACTTACCTTTGTTTAACTGATATTGAAAAAAAAAAATATCAGGAAGAAGGCAAAACATAAAGGCAACTCATTACCCGTGGTTGTTCAGACTTTGAGTGAGGTTGATATAGTGAGTGATGGGTACAGATGGCGCAAATATGGGCAGAAATTAGTGAAAGGCAATCCAAATCCAAGGTATAATCAGTTTGATGCTTCCATGTATTGACGATTTATATGAGGTGTGCACCAAATTTCCACTCTGCTCATTGGTTTGGAAATACAGAAATGCACTGATCACGTCTGATAGTTTCACTGCTTATACAGACTAAATTTCATTACGAACTTTGGCCTGAGAGCTGATTTTATCAGCTGATATGAAATTTAACCCTAATCTTTGTGCTCGATCTGGTAAAGAAAAATTTTAACTCATCATTGCAAGTTTGCAACTGCTATCATTAAACTGCAAATGTAATATGATGTGAAAGTATTTTACACGGTACATTCCACCCATGATCTGATTCTGGACTATGATCAAAATTGACGTTAGAGGCTAATGGTGCAATCCAATGTCTGTCATAGTGCCTTTTTTACAATTTCATCGAAAACTTGTGCAGTCTGAGACTTGCATGCGCAGTAATTGCGTTGATCACATTGGACATTCTTTTCCTTCGTGTAATTTGCGTATGCATCTCTAGTCTTGTATCTTGCTCTTGGGATAAACTGGAAGAATTAGATGTTATTACTTCTGAGACAATAGTGACTGTATCTATCAGCTTTGTTCAAACGTGCCCTGCTTCTTGTTTTATTTAGTTTGGTCTTGTTTAGTGTCAATGTCATATAATGATGTGAACGGAATCAATTTGTGTTTCAAAGTTTTCAGTTAATCTCTTTGGCATTTTTTTATTTGTCTTAGTTTCTTTGGTATACTGTGTTGCTGACTCTGCTCTGCTTCTGCACTTGCATTATGTAGGAGTTACTACAGATGCTCAAATCCTGGATGCCCCGTTAGGAAACATGTAGAGAGGGCGTCTCATGATTCGAAAGTGGTTATAGCCACATATGAGGGGCAACATGATCATGATATGCCCCCGACAAGGACTGTCACCCATAATACAGCAGCATCAAACGTGTTTACGACGGCCCGCATTAGTGAGTCTGGTGCTGTACCCAAGGGGAATGCTGTATGCCGTGATACTAGCCCAGAACATGAAGTTAAACCAAGCAAGCAACGGAAAACTAAATCACGTGATGTTGCTGGCTCTGATGTGGTCGTAGATTCTGATCTGAGCCCTGAAAGAACACTACATGAGAAGTTGGTTGCAAAAGCATGTACCACAAAAGAAAGCGAACCCCCTTACATGATTGTTTGTAGAGCAGATCAAATGAAAACTCTTGAGTTGGGAATTAAATCAGAAGGCGATGATATGGTTGTTTGCGATAATCTGCGTCCAGAAAGTAATCCATTGGAGCAAGAAAAGCCGAAAGCAGAACCCGTTGATAGTTAACCTGCAATGCTGGATCTAGATTCATCGACGCCCTAAATAATGTATCAATGCATCAATGCATCAGGACAGGCCCGGTGCTAGGGTTTATCTTATTCATTGTTCCTCTTGTTTTCGTTTCAGGAGAGGATGCTCTGGTGGAATGCCAATAATGATCAACAGAGGATTGGAAAATTAACAAAAGTTGTGTAAATTATTTATATAGATTGAATGACCTCAGAGATGTAGGGATTAGACTAAGGAAGGAGGACTCATGTCATGTTAGTACTTATATATGAAGGTTGTATCGCATAGTTTACTTGAATAATTCTGGGCTTGTGGTATCGATTGTTGCGGTTTAAACGCTATAGTTTACTAATTGTTGCGATTCAAGGACAATGGCACTAACCCTCCTCGAATGGACAAAATTCATAATCTGACCTAAATTAATCTACCTTAAAACCCAAGTAATTAGTGTATGATGAACATGGGGAAAAGAAATCTCCCAATCTCTTTCCTTCAGTTCTCTTTATTTGATGGTATTTAGACTTAAACTTCCTCAAAAAAGGAAGAAAAAAAAACATTTGGGCCAATCCAAGCTCTCTCTCTCTCTCTCTCTCTCTCTCTCTCAGTTACTGAGACAACCATGAAATGCCTCCTTATAACAGTTGGCGGCTTACAAGGGTATGAACACATGAAAAAACATGTTCTGTTCTATAAGCTTGCCTCCCCTCCATTCCGAAAAAAAAGCATCAATTCGTGCTCGGTTTGCACCTCCATGCACAAGAAGCAACCAAATCTCTGTTCTTCCAGCCAAGATAGAGTGCTCCATCCCGCTCTTCAAGTCGATATTTGTCAGAGTAGTTCTCTAGCAGCGTCTTGATGGTGGCATTTACCAATGAGCTTAGAGGGTATGGTGTAAATCCAGCCATTGCGAAGCGCAACCTCCATTTCCCAAGAAGTTCGTGTCTTTCCACCCTTTCAATGCCCTCACATGCTATTATGTTAACAACCTCCCTAGCCAAGCAGTGTTGCTCCACATTGATCCGCTCCTTGTGATCCCTCGGAAGAGTAACATCAATTGACTCAAACATAGCTGTGTAGTAATTTAGTGTTTCTACAAAGCGTGGATAAAATGCAGCAGTGTTTGTGTTAGATTCTTGCTCAACGAGGGTCACCACTTTCGGAGACAAGCTCTTAACCAACCTCAACAGCCTATCCCGATGGTTCTGAGTGCTGACACTCTCATCTGGCATGTGGTGCAGCATGAAAGCAAAGTTCACAGCCAAAGCCTCCCCAGGTCGAACACCAAGATGCCCCAGCTGAACGTCGCAGCCAGACATGGCTGCAGCATGAAACTCAAACGGCACCTTAAACGACTCAGCAAGTTTAGACAGCGCCTTTCCCACAATATTTAGTCCTCCCCCACGGGCATAAGCTGACATGGAGTCGTCAATACCTGTTATACGGATATGGGGTGGTCCACCAGGTCTGGATGCAAAAGCCTGGATTAGAGTGATCCACTGACTCCCCTGACCAATTTGGAAATCAATGATGTGAACTCGGTTCTCGTCCTTCATGGCTTCTGCAATGGCTCCATTTGCAGACATGTACCCAAACTTGAAGTAGGGACAAACCTCATAAAGAATGTGCATGTAAGAGAGGAGTTCGGACCTCGCTGGTTCTTTGCATCTCAGTGCTTTGTAAATGTTACTCCCCGAGGATGCCTTCCGTGCAACTAGTCCTTCCAGCAAGTATGCCCCCAACCTCTGAATCGGTTCACCTGAAACCGATACCATCTGGCGTAACTCATCCTTCATCCATTGTGCCATTAACAGATCATTATCAGCTACTGCTTTTGCGAAGAAGATGAGGACTTGCTTCAAATCCTTTTTAGAGATTGATTCCATAATCTGTCCCAAGCTGTCTGTGTCTGGCAGGGTATTGCTCGCTCCATTCGGGAAATTAATGCAATAGTTATCAAGAATGTTGGAATCAGGACCCAGCATTACAGTTTCTAATTGTTTCAGCTTGTACTTGAAGTCAGGTGCATCATCAGTTATGCAGGATCCGCTTATCGGAGAGCTGTAGGTCTGGTCAGGGGAATGATACCGCTCAGACGGATATGAATGAGAGTCTTGCTGTGACATCGGGCTTCCACTAGGTGAGAAGCTGACATTTGATGGGGAGTTATAAATGGTGTAGCTACCATTAGACCAGGAAGACTCCAAAGTGCAGTAGTGGAAACTCTGCATTGGGAGGTGGGTACTTTGGCTGCTCTCGTTGTAATGTAGCTGGGGGTCCAAAGTTTGGAACCGAGGCAAGCAGTAGGCTTCTACTTCTTGGATTGGCTGATAATGCAACCGGTTTGACATCCCTGAACTTCTCTGCTGCTTCGATGCTTGCATTGAAGAGTAGTCTCCTTGTTGACTCTGTTGCCAAAAAGTGTCTTTCTATTTGTGTTATCCAAACTTCGTCAGAGCTATAAAGGAACCTTCGAATTCGCTTGCCAGAAGCATTATCTGTATGACAATAAGAGACCTCGGTTACACAGATATATGGAACAAAGAGGGCACGACATAACACAGAACCAGCATAATCTGCAGAAAAGAAAAAAAAACGAGATCTGTGCAATACCACAAAGATAAGTGAAAAGCATGAGGAAAAATGATAAGATTTAGTCATTATGCAATTCGGAGTTAGGAGAGGCTGAAGTGGAGTTCTCGTAAATGGAAAAGACGGTGCATGATAGCCTAATAGTTCACTAACAATTTTAGTTGTAGAACAACTAAAGAAATTCGCATTAGCAAAATACAGGTAAATCTTTTGAGAACAATTTCACAACTTCAACATCAAACTTATTGATCTCAGCAGTTAAGAAAGCAAGTACAAAACCTGTTGTTTTAATTCCTTGGTGTTTCCAACCTGGAGTTTATTCACCAATAATCAAGTATAGCATACGAAAATAATCTAAAATGACGAACATGACACGTGAAAACCGGTAGAGAACCAATCCATCCAATCCATCAATATGATTATGCAATTAAAAGAGATTAAAAAGTTTCAAAAAAACATAAATTGACATTGATCATACAATTACTGGTGCAATATTAGCCTAATTTCTAGTAAACTATAAAACCAAATGATCTCAAATCTCAACGGTAAACTTCCAATTAACAAGATTAGCCATTCTCCCAACAACTCTCTTCTCTAACCCTTTAACCACTCTCTACTGCCACATTCTTTCCATTTCGACAACGAAAAAAAGTACGAAACTCTCCAGCCAAATGAATCACAAAAGAAATAACCGCGGTGAATTCAAATTAATACTTTAACTATAAAATCAGGAAGTTAAACAGATAATGACCATTTCACCACCAAATCATCATCCCAAAGCACTCAGGAAAACAGAAACAGCTTAGTGCTCGTTTGGAAGTCCTTCTAAAATGACTAAAAGCGCTTTTGTTAAAAATATGTTTTGAACCAATCCTTAGGAAAAATGCAAGTGAATCCTGAAAACGCACGTGAAGTGCTTCTTACAAGAAGCACATAACTAGTGCTTTTGAAACCCAAAAATATTTTCACTAAAAGCGCTTTCAGTCATTTAAAAAACGCTTCCAAATGAGTCCTTAATTTTTGGCTCCAACACCATTGAATTCGAACCCAAATTTTCGATTTTTGAGAAACCCCATTGGTTTTAAGCCAATGATAAAGTTTGAAACTTTCCACAAACAATCAAATGTATAGTTCATAAAGCAAAAGGGACACCAAATCTCAACAAAAACAAGAGTTTCATACTTGAAGCTTCAGTCTTTCCAGAAAGAGAAAAAACACAGATATCGAAAACAGAGCGCCATGAAATCCACCAAAAGGAGAGCAAAGTTTGTATATAATATACCTTAAAGCAACATCACCAACCCATTTCAAGTAACAGAGAATCCTCCATGAAAACACAACTCAGAGCTCAAAACATTCCCAAAAAGGAAATGACTGGTTTGCAACACCACCAGAATTGCCAATTTAAAACAGAGGATTTGAATGGAAAAATTAGTAAATGATGACTTCCAATTTGAAAATACCAAGTCTTTGGTTGAAAGGAATAGGAATACCTTGTTTGAAGGAATTTGAAGCTTGAAATTCCACCCAAGACCAGTCTTTTTCTGACAGTGGGAGTGACTCGGCGAGAGAGAGAGAGAGAAGAAGAAGAAGAAGAGAACCCACCTGTGGAATATAAAAAATTCTGACTTGGAAAAAGCCCTTTAAATATTGTGAAATTACATTACTACCAGTGGGATTTGTTTGTCAGCAAGTTGTATAACCCTTTACTGCAACAACCATATGGTCAATGTCCAACCTAACACCTGAAAATCAGAAATGCGATCATATTAATTAGAACGGATGTGCGAATGTGCTCTTGATGTGCAATTTTGTTCAAATTCTGCTTCCTATGATTTAATTTTCTTTAGCAAATCCTATGATTTAATTTGGCTTACGATTGTATAAAATAAGATACTAATAATGAGACCAGCATACTCTTTTTCATGATCAGTCGAAGTAACGAATATCAGAATTTTAGTGGGCCGTAATAATAAAGTTATTCTATCACTTACAATATCTAAGCGCATATTTAAGTTTGCTCGAAATTGATTTTACCAATATACCCTTTTGATTAGTATAACTAAGCCATGTGTTGCTTGCTTGTACTTGAATTGATCATTTTAGTCTTTTAGATGAGCTGGTTTATTTTCCCTCTCACATGCACATGGAGCAAGTCAGCATGACATCAACTAATCCAACGGACTATTTCAGTTTTGTTACTGGTTCTTGGATCTTCGTCAAGCAAGCCAGCCATGCTCCTCACTTGCAAATTCCTTCTATATACAGAATATGTTGGTTGGTTGATCTAAATATTATGGTCAAGGTTTTACAAGACCCTAGGGATGGCCACGGTAGGCTGGGGTCTAGTGCCTAAGCTGTTAGACGGGGAAGAGGCCTAGACGGATTTAAGTAAATTTATTATATATTGTATAAAATGCAAAATAAAAGTTATTGATTTTTCTATCTAAGTGAGGTTGCAACCTAGGAGGGTGCCTAGGAGGGTTTAGGCAGGTTTAGGCGAGCTAGGCGGGTTAAACGGGTCTCACGCACTTTCTTAATTTTCAAACGCTTAGGGACTAATCGAGGCAGTGGCCAGCGGCGTAGGCAATGCTAGGCAAGGATTTTTAGAACAATGACTATGATCCCAACTCCAAAATCAACCTCATTCCCGTGTCGTGTTAACGGTCTAAATAAGTCCACCAGCATATGTCCAACGAACATAAGACTACTATTTATAGCGTTATTCACAAGCTAATATCATCCCTATTCATGTGTCGTGTTAACGGTCTGAATGAGTCCACGAGCATATGTCCAACTAACATAAGATTGCAATTAGCATTATTCACAAGCTAAATTCAATTTAATCTAGAAGTAGTGGACTAATTTTGGTGTTAGCGGAAGGGTAGCATGGTAAGGTTCAGGGTTTAGTGGGTCCTAATTACCAAGTTATATATATGAGAAAGTGATACACACGTTATATTAAAGTGACACACACAAGCTTAATCTAAATATTATGGTCAAGGTTTTACAAGACCCTAGGGATGGCCACAGTAGGCTGGGGTCTAGTGCCTAAGCGGTTAGACGGGACCTAGAAGAGGCCTAGACGGATTTAAATAAATTTATTATATATTGTATAAAATGCAAAATAAAAGTTATTGATTTTTCTATCTAAGTGAGGTTGCAACCTAGGCGAGTGCCTAGGAGGGTTTAGGCGAGCTAGGCGGGTTAAACTGGTCTCACGCACTTTCTTAATTTTCAAACGCTTAAGGACTAATCGAGGCAGTAGCCAGCGACGTAGGCAGTGCTAGGTAAGGATTTTTAGAACAATGACTATGATCCCGACTCCAAAATCAACCCCATTCCCGTGTCATGTTAACGGTCTAAATAAGTCCACCATCATATGTCCAACGAACATAAGACTACTATTTATAGCGTTATTCACAAGTTAATATCATCCCTATTCATGTGTCGTGTTAACGGTCTGAATGAGTCCACGAGCATATGTCCAACTAACGTAAGATTGCTATTAGCATTATTCACAAGCTAAATTCAATTTAATCTCGAAGTAGTGGACTAATTTTGGTGTAAGCGGAAGGGTAGCATGGTAAGGTTCAGGGTTTAGTGGGTCCTAATTACCAAGTTATATATATGAGAAAGTGATACACACGTTATATTATATATATTAGAAAGTGACACACACGGTTGAGCATGGAGAGAACCTTATTATGGTAATTAAAGTGATAAATTAAGATGACGTAGGAAAGTTCAAAGTAGTGCCTCCACTTGACCTTCTCTTTGTCTTTCCTAAATAGAGATTGAGATTCTCTTCGGATCTCACACTCCAGAGTTCACAAACAAATGAATTCAAATCACTCAGTTTAAATTATTCAATTTTCATTAGCTTAATCTATTGGCGCCTTACATACAATCTCTCTCTCTCTCTCTCTCATAAACAGTATGAATTTTTTGGTCAGTGAACTTTGGAGTGTGAGATCCAGAAGTGATTTAAATCCCCTAATTAGTTTCATTCATCCTATCTATAAAAAATGATGCCCGTCCCTGCAGAATTTGTATCTGCAATCTAATTTATTTGGTCAGTGAACTTTGGAGTGTGAGTTCCGGAAGTGATTTAAATCCCCTAATTAGTTTCATTCGTCCTATCTGTAAAAAATGATGCCCGTCCCTGCATAATCTGTATCTGCAATCTAATTTATTATATTTTATGCTGATATTTTTAATCCCACGTTGCTCTTTTAAATTGCAAACATAACTACTTTTGATCGGAGTTCTCTGGTTTACTTTTTCTAAAAAATGATGTGATTTTGATTTATTAATGATGTAAATATATATATATAATTTTTTTGTGAAAAATATAAATAATATGTTAATATTATTATGTATCTCGCTTTTTTGTGAAAAAATATAAACAATATGGGTGTTCTCCTATTTCATTTCAAATTGAAGGTGCAAAGTGCAATGCACTTTTTCATACTTAATTGAATTTTCAACTTTAAGTTTGGATGAACCAACCAAAGCGACTAAAACGTTAAAAGTTTGAGGGTTTTGAAATGTTTATTTTCTGGGTTATCATTTAAACATCAATTCTACTTCAAATCAACTAACTTTGAAATTGTTAGTCATCCAACACTTATCAAATGAAAAAAAAAAACTATGTTATTCAAACCCTAAAATTCCTTACTCGTTGCTGGGACTTAGGTATTCGAAGTACTTATTTTTGGTCAAGCACTTTATGCGCATGCTAATACATAAAATACAATATTTATTTGAAAGTTGGAAGATTATGACTGCAGAAATCACAATTTCAAAAAATGAGGATTAGGTGTAGAGCTCACTCCACATTGAATTTCAACGATTCGAACTGTCTACTTTGTTAGTCTCGATTCATAGATCATCCTTGTAAAAATTCAATTCAATCCGAAATTATTTGCCTATTTAATTATCAAGATCAAATTTCATTGTTTCTTATATAACAAAGTATTCGTTAATTTCTTTGAATCCAATTAGATGTCTTAAATATTTCCGATTTGACTAATATTTTGCAAGGATCATTAAAATTCGATATAGTGTGGACCCCACAACTAATTCCCATTATATATATATATATATATATATATATATATATATATATATATATCAATTAAAAGTTATGATATTAACAAGGGAACTTTAACGGAAAGCACCTAATACTGTTCACTTTAACGAAAAACCACATTTTTACACTAAAAAGTCAATCCTAATACTATTCACTTTACCCTTTATTTTGTCCTTATCATTAAAACTCAAAGTTTTCAAGCCCTTTTCATTAGTTTTCCTTATTAACAATGGAGTAGGATTATCTCCCCTCTTTTTTTCCCTCCCCTTCCCTTCCCTTCCCTCCTATTTGAACGGTCATGGTTAAACCACGTCAACATCTTATATTAATTTTTTATGGCAAGAGAAAGACAAAATAAGAGAATGTGAGATGAGGGGGTGGAAAATGATGGAAAGATGAGGGGAGAGAATCCTAGTCCATTAACAATACGTCAATCAAATTTATTGGAATTATAAATAGGTCAATGAGACTTTAAGATACATTAAAACACCTCAATCTAATTAAAATTACAAATGATGTCATTATCAATTAAAACACCAAACTTTTCCATCTCCCTAATTGTAAATTGCGCAGCAGCCATAAAGCAGTCTCAAACTTCAACCTCCTCACCTCCCACCTTCAACCTCCATCACCTTCCACCACCTTCATCATCCGAGTAACGATTCCGACGAACAATTCGCATTTGCGACTAAAAAATCACGATCAAGGTAATTTGTTTCTTCCTATTTTATTCTTGTTCTTCAATTTTTACGTTTTAGGTTATTTGAGTTGTGTTTTTGAGAGATTTGGAGTAATTTTGCACAATATACCTTTTGGTTTTGAATTTGAGCTTGTTTGGATGTTAAAATTGGTTTGGGCATATAACAATTTTAGTCTGTTTCGGCATATTTGTTGGCTCTGTGTATGTTTATTCATGGTGGTTATGTCATTTAGTTTAATCGTCGCCTCCCGTGTTCTGTAATTTTACATTTAGATTCAAATAGGTTTGTGGATTCAGTTACTGCAACGCAGTCTTATTCTGTGGATTCAGACACTTTGTTGCAGTGCCTGTTTCCTATTCTATGATTGTGCATTGATATTCAAATAGGTTTGTGGAATCAGACACTACGACGCAGTGCCTATTTCCTATTTTGTGGATTCAAACACTTTGTTGCTGTATCTGTTTCCTGTTCTGGGATTCTGCATTCGTTTTCAAATAGGTTTGTGGATTTGTTGCAGTGTTTGTTTCTTGATCTATGAATTCAGACACTTCATTGCAGTGTCTATGTCATGTTCTGTGCTTTTACGTTGATGGATTTAGACATACAATATTAATATCGCTAACACAAACTTTTTATATTTTTTTCTTTTACAGTTGAAACATGTCCCAAAAAAAAGTTAAAGGGATACATAAACAAGTGAAAGAGAAAATGATGGATATTATTGATTTGCACTCGGGAGGATATTACTGATTTTCACAATGGAAAGTGTTGTTAGTTTTATGTAGCCTCTCATGGAAAATTTGGTTCTAGTTAGGCCGTTTTGTGATCTATATTTTATAAGCCATATATATCTCTACTGGCCATATATATGGTTCTAATTAATATGAAAAAGATTTCCATGGGGTCAACCTTACTTTTTGTGGTTACGAACCCTTATCAGGTTCTACCTTGAGGAGCTAATAAGATTTGGAGCTGGGCAACGAGTTTTGATAGGAAGTAGATAAGAATTAGAGAGGGAAGAACATAAAAAAAGAAATAAAGTCAAGAGAGAAGGGTATAAGGGTATAATAGTTATTTTCTAACTCGCTTAAACCCATGTGACATGCTTCATTGACATATGAATAATTATTATAAATATTTGATTGATTATGTCCTAAAAGAAAATTGAGTATTGATTTATGACTAATTAGTAAAGATTTTATTGATATATATATATGCACGAGGGAAAAGAAGTAGTCTACTTTGTAGTTGACGGCTAAAACTCGGGTCTTGGTTCTTTATGACAGCTTTGCGCGTGTTAGAAAGTAGAACTCCATTTGTAGTTTTATGATTAAGTTTTATGAGTAGTTTGACTTGCCTAATCCTTCACCTCCCTCATTAAAAAAAGAGATAAACCCCGAAAGACTTTCATCAATGTTTATCCTTCCTGCAAGTGATTCTCATCCCTACATATGATTTAAGATTTATGTAAATCTGCATAATCAAATTTGCAAAAGAAGTTGAGCAAAAAGGGAATCTTGTTGCTTCCTTGTCCCCTCTAATGGCCCCACCAACTCTTATCTTCAGTCACCCTTTCTTCATTCCCCCATTTGGCATTTTGTTTTTGTTTAGAGAGAGAGAGAGAGAGAGATGGGTATTATTTTGCTTCAAGTAAGTATAAGCATTAGCTCATGGCTCAAGGGAAAAGGACCTCTAATCTTCTCAAGTGGTTTTATTTTTGTGCTTTCATCGTTTGCATCCAATAAATTGACAAATCGAACATTGATACATGCATCTACATATAGGATATCACTTTCGAGCGACGATGTTCGCAAATCAAGATTTATATGAGCATCATGTCTCGAAGCCTCATTTAATAATTAAAATATTTCATTTTTAATAGAAAGTAAACGTAATCCAACATCCATAACATATAGATATAGGATATCATTTTTTAGCAAAGTTCTAAAAGACGTTAGGCGTTAGTTAGGCAATGGGCTGGGACCTAGCGCTTAAGCGGCTAGGCGGGGTCTAGGCAGGTGCCTTGGCGGACTAGGCAAATTTAATAAAATCTATTATATTTTGTGTAAATAAATGTCTATTTATACTAAAAATATATATAATTTCATCATAAACTACAAAATAAAATAATATATATTATGAGATATTGGAACATAATGAAAACATGAGAAACAAGCATATAATGTGTGTTCATTTAAGTATTCAACAAGTCTCTTGCAATTTATTGACAAAAATAAAATGCAAAAAGTTATCTATTTTCTATCTAAGTGAGTCGCAACCTAGGCGGGGCGCCTTAGTAGGTCTAGGTGCCCTTTCTTAAATTTGAAACACATGAGCATTAATCAAGACGATGATCAGCTGCCTAACACCTAGACGAGATCTAGTCGGCGTTAAGCGAGAATTTTTAAAACAGTGCTTTTGAGTGAGAATATTCACAAACATCTTGTCTCGAAACCGCATTTAATAATCAAAACAGTTCATTTTCTATAAAGTGTACACGCAGTCTAGCATCCATAACGTATAGATACAAATCGCACATAAGCAAAACTATTCAACATTTGTTTGAAGTAATGATTTTTGTGGACCCCAATACTAGACCTAGCTAGCAGCTAGCTAATTGTAGGTGGTAGTTGGGAGTTCCTACAGTATTGGAGTTTGAAATTAATATTGTCTTCTAATTAACCAAAGCTTTCAATAAAAACATTTGATTTTGGACTATGGAAGTTAAACAAAACTTAACAAATTTAAGGGTGCAATTATTTGCCTAAGTTGTATCCTAAAACGTCCCTAGGATTGTACCTAAAAAACCTCGTACAATTTGGTCCCATTGAGGAGGAAGTCTATCTACGATATGTCATATCTCCTTGGACAGAGTACATTTATCCGTCGTCTACATTTGGATGACTATATGTCGTTGGCATAAACTAGTATTACAACATATTAACGATTAATAATCGCTCATGAGAGCACAAAGAATTGGTTGTAGCATCAATCGTTTCGCTACTTTCCATGAAGCTAAGTAAGGGTGGGCGCAGGTCGAGTCGGGTCTATTTTTTGTAGATCCGGATTCGACTTTTTTTTTTAACAAGTCCTGAGCCAGTTCGGGTTTATATATTTTATTAGTAGAACCGGCTCCTTTGGATCCGTTTGATATGGTCTAGTACCTACGGATCGAATGGAACCGTTTTCAATCATATGTTGTAAAACAAAACAACAATATAAAACAATTTCTATGTGTTTCTATTACGAAAGAATTACTTCTAACAAAACCAATACCAACAAATGTTATAAAAAGATTCTTAAGACTCTTTGTTTGAAGAAGTTTGATTGTTGTTTTACTTCTTAGGGTTGGACATATATAAAATTATGGTTCATGTGTTTCATTGTGAACCACTTATAAAATGACAAGTGTTAAGACAAATCCTTAAACGGTCAGGACCGAGTTACACACACATAAGAAATATGGACTCAGCTTTGGACTCAGTTTTACACAAACCGAGTCCAACTTAGACAGTTAAAAATTAAACAAGAAACAGGTAGTTTTACATCGGGCCGAATAATACTATCCGAATTCACAAGTCCAAAGACCCATATGCCCATCCCCAAAGGTAAGTGAGTGACCAGCAAAAGCATAATGAAACCTTGACTTTGTTGTATGTTCATTCCCTATCATCACGCCGACCATGTCACTGCTTTTGGGAGATTGACAGCACCAATTGTTTAATGTTCTGCCTTTGCATGCTTTGTATTTTTCAATTTTTGTCCTCATCTTCTCATCTTCCCCCAAAGTTGCAGGCTTTGCCTTTGCCTTTGCAGACCCTTCAAACTTAAAACTGGTCCAAACCCCAATTTTGTTTTGCATTTTAGGTCACATGTAGGTCCCCTCCATCTACCCTTTTCGATTTCCTAACACAAGAACTTGATTTTTGTCTAAATTTTTGGACCTGGTTGTTGGATTATCTTACTCGATGTCGCTTGAGATCTTTATCTATTTGATTAATATAAGGGACAAGGTAAAAACAACATGTCCATGAAAAAAGTAATGAACCTAAAATTTGCATGTGTATTAATATTGAAGCACGAGCCGTCAAAAGAGCATTCACTACTGCATTTGAAGTTTTGTGTTCAATCTCCTTTCCATGTCATTGCTTGTATAAAAGGTCAGTCGAAGGACACAAAACACAAAAGCAATGCACTGTGTTAGTTAGTGAGAGCATAACCAGGAACCAAAGCCCTCAAATGTTGGAGCCCAAAGGCCCAATTTCACAGAAGCTCAACTTCTTATGACGAAGGAGCTACTTGGAGTCTTGCACCTGCAGTAGTGCTTTGAATTTTGAATTCAAACATAAGAGGTCTTGGCACATTGAGTTTACCATGAATTGAATTCATTTTTCATTGAGAAATTACAGAATATGAGATATTCTTTGATGTTTCTGTTGAAAACTGTAAGAATCCGACGTCGAAAATTTAACAAAACAAAATACAATGCTTAATGGTGCCTAAGACTCTTAAGAAACGAGAAGATATTCGGTGGGGTTGCACGGCTAAGACATCTCTCGCACTGTATGAGACCAAAATACATAATCTTATATATTTATGAGGGTCTTACGAATGACCCGATCAGGTGCCCCTACCAAGTTTTTCTCTTATGAAACAACTAATCACGTTTGGCAACCAAATCTTTCACATCACATGGCCAACCACTAACATTTGTATGGACATGTCACATGCTCCTTTCTTCACTCTTTGTGGGTTTATGCTGAAAACAGAAAGAAAAAAGATAATCAAGTACTTACTGGGATCAAGTTCTGCAATTAGAGCAGCACCCTTGAAGTAGCAAGATCCCCACCTTTGTGTTTGAATCTTTGGAAGTAGCTGTTGAATGCATAGGAAGCATGGTCTTTCAGAGTGTTTGGGAAATAGCAAGCTTGGTTCACCCGAATCTTGCTACAATCTGCACCTCCTCCTCCCCCACAAGCCCAATCCATTGCCGCCTGCAACTCGTCGTCCGGCGTCTGCTCGTCGGTGATGCACCATTGCTCGAACTCCGCAGCTGAAAAATCTAGTATTGTGCGCTCACACACACGCATTAAGTGACAATGGTAGTAGAATACAATTTATACATATTAACTAGTTCCACCTTTTCATGAAGTATTTTTTAGGGTTCTATGGAGACTGAATTTATATGCATCATACATGGACGTGAAGCTCAAAAGTTGTGTGATTAGGTTACCTGATTTGAGTGGAGCAACTTAGAGAACGAGCAGTGCAGTTATTACCCTCATAAGAAAATTCGACATTTGAGAGGGAGAGAGAGAGACAGAGAGACAGAGAGAGAGAACCTATCCAAATGAAAGTCTCAGTGGTCAGGACCAGATCCACCTCCATATATGTTATGTGTTGATAAATGCTAACGAGACTCTCTTAAAAGTGAGATCTCTATTCTCTATGGACTCTTTGTTATTTCAAATTTTTTACATAATGTCTTATAATGCTGGCACAGAAATTAACATTAAACTGTGAGGTGACAGAAAATTTATAAATAATCTCACTTTAAGAAAGCTCTTATATTTCTCATTATGTGTTAGGGTAAAACTTTGGAAATTTGTGCTTTTCAAGATCTCTTTTGACAATTTAGCAGATGCAAGAGGAGGACACCTTGCCGTGTTATGAAGACAAAAAATTGATTTCGGGTAAACATAAAAACTGATACAGGGCATAAGGGGGTTTATTCAAAGGAGGCAGACTCTCTGCCCTCCCATTTGCCCTCCTGTTTTGTGTGGTCACGGTTAAGCCACGTCAACATTTTATATATTTTTTTTATAGAGATAATATGACAAAAATGAATAGTAATATAAAATATTGACTTGACTTAACCGTGACCAGACAAATAGAAGGGCACGAGAGGGCACGAGAGGGCACAGAAAGTGGGAGGGCAGAGAATCTGCCTCCTTATTCAACAAGGCTTTTAGTATTTTGGTGTTTGACCATTTCAGCAATAATTAAATTGAATATTTATGTATCTTAGGTTATGTTTTAGGGGGTGTATTCAATAAGGATTCTAATAAATGGAGTATGCGGATTTTAATGGATTCACAGAGTACGTGAATTTTAACAGAATTCAATATGAATTTTGCTGTGAAGTTTAATATTTTGTAGCATTTTGGTGTCTTGTAAGTGGTGTTTTAATTAGGTGACTGGGTGGAGACTTGGTCATTGTTACTGAATATGCTTTGGTGGCTTAAGAACATCTCCAACAAACGTGTCAAATGTGATATGGAATGCCATGTGGGACAAAAAAACAGCAACATTTCTTCCAACCGAAACGTTATAAGCTGACACGTGAGATTCATACTTTCAACTACGGGCCACCCTACCCAGACCAACAAGACTTGTCCACATTTGGGAAGCAAAGTCACGCCTAAGTGGGTAAACAATTCAACATATATCCACCAACGTCAAACACAACAAAGCCCGTTCAGGGAGCTTTATATTTTCTTTTTGTGGCGTTATATTTCCTTTTGCAATTAGGGTTCTTATTTCAGAGAGAATAAATATGCTTCCCGGCATATAACCAGTTTAGCTCAGTATGTGGTTGTCAAATTGTTGATTACTCTTAAAGCCGTTCGTGTTACTTGAAGCTCAAGCAACCGCAACCGCAACCGCATTCGTTCTCCATCTCTCTCTTGCGTTACGAATAGATTCTCGAGAGATCAAGTATCAATGTTATGGCTGTTTTAAGAAAATGCTAAGACGCAGGTGCCCATGCAAGGCCTGTAACTGTGATGAGAAAATAAGGAAGAAGTGGCGGCAATGGCGACTGGCGAGGGCCACCTTTAGACAGAGAGATTTTAACCTTTTTTTTTCCCCTCTTTCTTCTGCAAAATGTTAATCTTAATTCAGTTTTATGTTGTATTACGTTCAAGTAGTACCCAAATAATGGGCTCGGATACAGATTATGTTTGATTGTGGTCGTGCGGGAATTTTAGTTGTTTGTGCGGTTTTTGTCTGCTTTAGTTTAGCTTCTTTGAGTTCTTGCTCTTATAGTTTTAGTGAGCATCATAAAAAGTAGCTACGTACGGATACTGAAACTTTGATGATGTTTGTGGTTGCGTGATTACTATGTTAATTCATTCTTTATGTTCTTTTCTCTCCCTCTCTCAGCACCCGTCTTCTTCCCTCGTTCTTTTATATACTTTTCCACATCTCCAGCAAAACAAGTGAAAACTAAAAACAAAAAATAGTTATCAAACGAACCCTGCATATCAGTTTTTGGCAATATCAATGGAGAAAGCAAGTACGCATTACAGGAAACGCATCTGTTTTACACTCAGTGGTACTCTGAAGATGCCCCTACAACATGATATACAATTATATACCTCTACAAAAAATTTCAAGAAAAACAATGCTACCACATTCTCAGACCTAACTCTTAAGTGCACACGCTCTCTATCTCCCATTATCAACAGTTTTTCGTATTTTCTTCGATCTCCCTCAACACGTAGAATGTCAAAGCAGCCATCATCGACTCAGATAAAATGAACAAATAACCTTTCATCCTTCACGGGGTCGGGTTTATTAGCTTGCAACCTTCTACTAACACCAAGAAGATGAAAGATTCATTCATCTCATCAGAGTTCAAAAAATGGATGATTTTGGCACTACATTGTTCTTACTCCCGACCTACATACTACAATGGAGAATATACAAATAATGGAGGGGAAAAATTTTGGGTGGAAGCGGAAGGCAGACACTAATCTACAAACAAGAGCAGAGGGTATGTACCTAAGGCCATTTCTCTTATTTTGCTTGGCAGATGATCATATAGTATTTGATCTGACGAGTGATGGCTGCCAGTTTCCCAGTATACACACATACACGAATACATTCTCCATGGCCCAATGCGCAGTATTCCTGAAAGAAAAGCAAAACGAGTTGTGATTAAACCATTTCTGAAACAACTGAAAACAGCGGGGTGCAGGCGTTATGACATATTTTGACATGTGCAGAAGAGAAATGCTAGATAATTACCATGGTTGGAAGTTAGGAAATTAGTCTCTCAACCAGGTCATGGCAGGGCCCAGGCAGCTCAGTGTTAACTGGAGAGCCCACGACACTATGGCATCAATCCACGAAAAACCACATCAATAGGAGTCCCTCTTGATTAACCAGACTCAAAGAAACGTGCCACTGCTGAATACAGTTGTTCTTCTTCAAATGGCTTTGACACATAATCATCCATCCCACATTTCATGCACTCTTCATTTGAAGCCTGAATCACATCAGCCGTCATAGCCAATATTGGCGTGTGCCAATTTTCGACATTGCCAAATATCTCAACTGATGCTTCCCCAGCTGCAATTTTCTCATTTACCTCACTCTCCATACCACGGATGAGCCGAGTCGCTTCAAACCTGCACGATTATAGACGGTTAAAAATGCAATCCAAGCTAAAGAGCCCTTTGATTAGAGAGTGAAGAGCGGGCAGATTGATTACCCGTCCATTTCTGGCATCTGGAGATCCATAAAGCAAGCATCAAAGTTGTGGGGTGGCTTAAGCTTCAACAAAGCAGCCCTTCCACTCTCCACACAGGTGACAATTGCTCCATACTTCTTTAAAGCACCTTCTGCCACTCTTCTGTTAACTACATTGTCATCCACCACCAAAATTCTCCTCTCTCTCAGTAACTTTCCAAGAGTTGGTTTGTTTGCATTTAGAAGCCTCTTCTTACGACTTCCAAGGGCTTCTTGAAAGCAAGCGATTAAGACACTTAACCGAAGTGGCTTTGTCAATACTTTATCTACAAGACCCAAAGATGTTACTACATTGCGTTCAACAGGGGTGATGGAGTTAGCCAAGAGAAGTATCTTCGGAAGGTTTATGAGGGATTCCACATTGTTTTTCCTGTGCTCTTTAATTGAATGATGTAATATAATACCAGCTTCTTTATCCCAAACATCTTTGTCAATAACAACCATGGCCAACTCTGTGGAAAGACTGCACGAAGAGACAGTTAACAATGCATTAGAAACATCAAATCCAAGTTCTACCGTTATTAGTCAAACTTTATCTTATTAGTACCACTTACCTTTTTCCTTGTATAATTTAAGTAAAGTAGTATAGTTGTATGGACAATAAGTATCTAGTTTTTCTTGTCCCAAATCACTTTAAAGAAAAGTTGTTTAATGTACTGCACGTACCAAAATCACTTTCTTAGAGAAGTGAAAGAGAGTGAAGAAAATTGTAAAGCTGTGAAGTGGTTGATGATGTGAATTCTAATCGTAGTAGGAAAATCTTTTTATCATGTTCATGGTAATTAAATGCAACAGAAAAATGTTAAGACCTCGAGTCTTCAATGATTTGTTTCAGGACATAAAACCAACTACAATATAAACCATATTGAAAAGGGAAAATTCACCTGGTGTTGCCGGCACTAGATAGATAAACGCACGCTGATTCCAGACAGGATGCTGTATCCACAGATATTCCCAATCTCTGAATATGGTATTTCGTGACCTCAGTTCGGATGGTTTTATTATCTATTACCAATGCTCTCAGTCCTTGAAACTCTGAGACAGCTGGTTCATACTGATGCCACTTTGTCTCTAGGGAACTTACTTCTCCCTTCCCAAAAGATCCCGTAAATGAAAAGGTACTGCCAGTGCCAGGTTCGCTTACAAACCCTATCTCCCCACTCATGAGATCTACCAGACGTTTACTAATGCTCAATCCTATTCCAGTACCGCCATAAGTTCTAGACGTGGAGCTATCAGCCTGCATAAAAGGTGTGAAAATGCGACTTTGCGCATCTAACGGGATTCCTACACCTGTATCCTCAACTGTTACTAGTAATTTGATCATATCAGATTCCTCCGGAGTTGTGCTGCATATTGACTTAAAATCTTCCCAGCTTTTCCATCTGTTGACAACAGGAAAGCCACTCAAGGTATTATAAGTTTTATTTGAGACGTCTCCAACTAAGTTCAAGCCTTGTCTTAGAACGTCATCCATAAGATCAGGTGGGGCCCTCACTTCATCCACCAGATGCACTGAGACAAATATGTGTCCTTTGTCATGGGTGAACTACAGTTTAAACAAATTAGCAGACAATTAGCATAATGAGTACGTAATGAAACCAGTAAACAGTATTAAGTGAAACAACATTACAGATAGTTCTAAGCATAATCATCTAATTAATCTGCCTTTTAGCATAATTCATGGAGACTGAGGATCTAAACATGTACAAGTTCAACTATATTTCTATTAGCACCTGGTAGCCTTTCATTTCAATATAAGATAGAAAAAAGGGAAGTCGTTATCACCAAACCAGTAGTAAGAAAATATCTAACCTTAATTGAATTTCCAACAAGATTTGTAATTATTTGCCGGAAGCGTCCAGGATCACCAATGACAACTTCAGGTACCATATTGGAAACATAAGCAGCCAACTTTTTATCACCCAAAACAAAACCCGAACCACAAGAACTGATATCAGTAACAACCAAAGAAGAATACACCAAACAAAAAGGTTAAAAGTTGTTTTTACCTCAATTCCTTTCTCATTAGATTTTCCTGAGTTAAGTGATAGAACATTATCAAGCACTGAACGCAAATCAAAAGGTACGGTTTCAAGTTCCAGCCTGCCTGATTCAATTTTTGCCTGATCAAGAACCTCATTTATCAGCGATATCAATTCTCTCCCGCTAGCATGAGCAGTCTCAGCATAGTCCTGTTGGTTTGGACCTAGATCGGTGTCCATCAGCATTTGCAGCATGCCTGGATTTTGATTGAAAATATCATCAGATTATGTAACCTTGAAAGTTTTGCACGATATGGAATGTTTCACTGAAGAACTTCTATGTTACCTAAAACACCATTCATTGGTGTCCTGATCTCATGGGAAACAGTTGCAAGGAACTGCAAAAGAGAGAGATGTTCAGCCACGGGTTGATAAAGAAGCATTATATAATAGACAAATAAGTAAACAATTGGGACATTTTTTTAGACCAGGGACAGAGACAATTTTATGAGACAACCTTCCAATCGTAGGAAATTATTATAGTTAATGAAAAAAAAAACCTGAGATTTGGCCACATCAGCAGCTTCTGCACGAACTTTGAGTTCCATCATCTTACGATAGTCTGCCTCCACTTTCGCTATTCGGCTTATGGCCGCATAAAAAATATGACTAACTAGCAAGGTAATGACTAGGACTCCTATTGATGCACTTGCTGCTGTCAAAGGAAACGGAGGTTTGTGCTTAAACCTGCAACCGAAAGAGAACTGTATTGGATTGGAGGAAAAGAAAAAGAGGAGTAATTCCACATATTTGGGCTGATATAAATAATTAACGTTGTATGAAATCTAACCTGCAGTGCATTTCATGTTTGCGTTGTGGATCCCCAAAATCAAGGTTGCTAATGTGCAACAGGCCAGTATCAATAACATCAGTACCATACATGTTGATCAGAGCAGATGCATTAGTTGTATCATAAACATTCACAACAATTGTTTGCTTGCTGGCAAGTTGGTGCAAGAGCTTCTCCACCAGCGATGGAACATCATAAGATGCACCTAGATACCTATTTATGAAAGCACCAGTATATGAATCAATTTCAGCTTGTAGATATTAGACGCAAAATAATTCAAAAAACTTAAGTCAAAGCCATGTTATAGAAATCCAGAAAACTCCACAAATTTACCCCACAGTAGCTTGAATACGTTGCTCTGATGTGGCATCTGGAGGCAAATCAGCATTATAGACTGCGAATGTGAGTACAACTCCCAGGTGATTGGATTTCAATAGCTTAAACGGGGAGGTCAATACTCCCTTTCCAGTTGCCCTTGCTCGCAAGATGTTCTCACGGTCGTCCTATATAATTAGCAATATTTCACATTAGCATTATAAGAATGTTACTGGACAACATAATATGCTTTTGCAAGAATGGCTTGTAGATGTAAATTTTTGAAGCAGCTGATAGGTTTTGAATTGTGCAGGTTGAATTATGGTCTAGTGACATCAATGATCAGCATTGTCGTGAAATTATCAATGTACTATCTCTTCCTTCTTGTACAGGTTTAATTTGGCATGAAGGGTACACAAGACCAAGGGAGGTGACGGTAGTAATGGTTAGTCTGAGGCATGTGGCACAGATAAAGAGGCTCATAAATAAAATGTTAACAAAAGCAGAGAGGAGAGAAAGGAGAGAGGGAGAGCAAATCTTGAAGTCAAAAGCTGACAAATCGAACCTTTCCGGACATCATGTCAATAGAGACAATGTGGGAGACAGTTTCTTGAGAAAATATCACAGGCGCATATTCATCTTGAATAGGCGCAGAGGCCAAGCTTTCCGTAATAAAATCTTGGACTAGAGTCTGGTCCTCAGTTTCCATTTTTTTTATTGTCCATCCATGTTCCTTCTCAAAATGTTCCCTCTCAGCATGAGTAACTTTCAAAGCATAAGCAACACCACTCGTAAGGGGTCTCTCAAAAGATGTTCTCTCTGTATATTCACCAAATGTTTTCTGTGGAAAGAAAGAAATGTACAAGGTTAAACCACTTAATAACCCAATAGAGTTGGATAACGGTAAAGTTACTGATTAGTTTTTCCTTTCCTTACTTTTCAGTGGTGTGTATAAATTATAAAATCCTTGAATTGCCTGCTCAAAGTGCCTACTAAGCTGGCGTATCTAAGGGGACAAATTACTTACCTAAAGGTAGATACGAAAATTACCTGATCAATTGCCGTAGGTTGTTTCCCATGGTGAAAGGTGGATACAAGAATAGCTAAAGCATGAACATGATTCAGGCTCACATTAAACTGATCCTGCAACATCCGGGCTCGTTCGTCGCACATGTTGGAAAGTGTTTCTTTCCTCCACAAATGATCTCTTGCACATAAGTGACACAGTAACCACAATGATGTAATGCAGCCAAATATGATAAATACTATAAGTAGATTCGTCCTCCACGTGCCAGCAACCTTAAGAGGCTTTTGGGCGTGCTGTTGCAGTTTCTCTGGCTGCTTCCTCCGAGGCAATGGCTGCTCTTGAACCTTTTGAACCACCTTCTGTTTTTTATTCCTCCACAATTTCATAGAAAAACCAGACAGTTTGTAGCACATGATCATTCCAACAAAAACCCACCACCATCGGATTACCAATGTACAAAGCAACTGCGAGTCCTCTTTTGCACACTCCTGTGCCACAGAACCCAAATTGTTCTAATCAAAGAACAAAAAACCATTTAGATATTTTGAACCATCACCGAAGAGTTTAGCATTTGTTCTTTCCAGAGTAGTAATATGGAAACAAATTATTTACATTAAAAAGTTAGATTTTTGCACAGAAAAGTTATCACCTTTACACCTCTTCACACACTGAAAACACAAATTAGGGTTTTAGTATGCGTATTATATGCATGGTCCTGGCATGGCATCACGGCACCAACTCAAATAGGGAAAAAGATATATGCAATTGTGACAGGAAGTTCCTACAGGAAATCGTCATAGAATATATTTCTTCATTTGAGCTTTTCCAGTGTTGAACCTGGTTAACATTTTATTTTTTCCCCCATTAAATGTATTAGGAGAGGGGTTGACGTGACTCACGTCACGTTAAGTATCAGTACCCATAACATCGATGGCAATAATGGAACCTAAATTGTAACATTGACAATTCGACACAACCATAATTCAGTCTAAGCATCAAAGTTATACCTTTCCAAAAATCCTATTTGCTGAAACTGTAGATTGCGTGGTGCATGATATGGATTTGTCCTCAAGCAATGATACATCACGCTTCTTGGGCATGCTCTCATCTTGAACCAGGCATTGGTTCTTGGCTTCTTCATTTTCTGCCTCCTCATCTGAACATAGCACCTTCAGAGAACAGGAAATGACATTACTTAACATCATTCGTGGTCCTGGTTCTTTGGTACATTCAAGGGATGTTATCTGCAATGCACGGAGACTAGTGAGAAGAAGTAAAAAAAAGGGGACACGTAAAAGCTTTTTCTCATAACCACGCTGTTTTCCCCTCTTGATACACAGAAACAGTCTCAAGCACCTTACATATGAAGGCTTAAAGTGTCATCTTGTCATCCGACTGAAAAAATAAGTGGTGAAATCAATTGCTCAAAAGTTCACTATTCAATTGCTACCTATCGATGCTAGAAAAGTAGAGCTAAAGCATCATAACATAACACTATAAGGGTTAGTTGATACACAATTTTTTTGGAGTATCGAACCACATTAGATTCATCATATTATATCAGCTGACAGTTATCGAAAAGCATTAATTCATCGTAAATCTGACTTCGGAAGAAGAAGAACACTGAAGTATGTGGATACTGCTCGAAACTACTTTTATTAAAGGGGTTAATCGATTACGCTAAAACAAATACACAAAGCTAATTAATCGATTTTGCTAAAACAAATACACAAAACTAAGACACCAAATTATGTCTAGTAGAAGATTAACAAAATTGATTTCAATTCAACTTCTGGATATCCAAAAACCAGAAGAGAAAACAATTTCTTGAATTCAGTTAACATGTTTCCGCTTCGAATTCAAAGCGGTTTGTCCACTCCAATTCATAAACCAAAATAAGAAATTTCTAAAGTAAAGCACTTTCTCAACAATTAGAAGCTGCAAAACCGAATAGACTAAATGAGAAAAGCAAGTGCTTATAGATGCAAGTTTAAGAAAAGCCATGAGCACATTACCTGATCTGATTCGGAGAACAACGAAGCGAAAGCGAGAACCTGGGACTTGCTGATATTGAAATGCTGCTGCAGGATCCAAGCTTTCTCTCCACCCATATCTGGAGCTTTCTCTCTCATCCCCAAACTTCCATCATTGAAACTCATGAAACCCCAGATGATTGTAACAAAACCCACAAGCCCCAGAATTAGAACCTTTCCTTTCCATCTTCTAGTACAGCTAGTCCCATACAAAGCCTCCATTGCCTTATTCAAGTCAAGATTGAAGGGCAATCTGCCATTAAAACCAGAGAATACCCTACAATTCAGATACATGCTAATGTAACTCCACAGAGATTTCTGGAAGCCTCAGCACAACTAGTCATCAAAATCTGACCACCAAAAGCTGAAAACCCAGCAAACTATTCAGCAAACCCAGCTCAGAAACACATCAAGAACAATGCTTAGTGAAAATTCTAAATAAAGATGTGAAATTGCATGGAAACCACTTCAGCTTTCAGGAACCCAGCTCCAAATTCCACTGCTTTTTTCACTTTCAAGTTCAAATCTTTACATCTGGGAAGCTTGAAAAACCCATCAAATTTACACCTTTTTTTCCTGGAAGGAGGCTACCAATCATGCCAAACCAAGAAGCTGATGAGCCAGAGCAGTGTTATTATTTGGGCAACCGGTGCAGAAATCATTAAGGAGATAAGAGGGAAAGAATTGGCCTTTTTCTGAATCAGGGCTCTTTCCACCACCCACACTTCTGTGAACCCAAAAGGAGCATCAATAGTGATGCATTTTCTATTTTCATAGACAAAAACCCTACACCCATAAAAAAAATTAAAAATTAAAAATTAAAAACAAAAGGGAAAAGGAAAAATTGATTGGACTGGAGTTGGTTTCTATAGAATTCCAACTGGAACCAATTATCAGAGTGAGAAAAATATGGCTTCTTTTCTCTTTTCTAAACCCCACATATTGGGTGGCCGTTACATATTATATGATTCGAAATCGGCACGAATGCATATATAATTCTAGTTAAAATAGTATTATCTATACACTTGTTTTTATTTTTTGCACATCTTTTTAACCTACAGGGTTCATGACAATTTGACATGTAACACATTAAATGACTCGAAACAAGTATGAATATCTATAAAATTCCAACTGAAACCTATAACGAGTTAATAAAAGAAATTGCTTACTTTCTTTTTTAACTCACAATGAGTGACGATTTTGAACATGTTCTATGACTCAAAACTCGCATGATATCTATAAAATTTAAATAGCACCAATTATCACAATGTTTAACTAATTTCGAACACGACATATTACACGACTTGAAAAACGCACGAATATGGACCCACACTCACTCTCTTATTCTCTCTATTAAGCCTGGTGTCCAGCATTTTGAATTGAGGTTTGGAGACATCATTATCTCATCATCCAGTGGGGGGAAGGTTAAGCAAAAGCAAACAAACGCCCAACATCAAAATTACCCAAAATATAAACAATTCCGTAATAATAACACAGCCTTTCCAATACCCCTTTATTTTTCTGTTTTGGGGACTCTATTTTTCTTTTGAGTGATGCTAAAGACGTCAAATTTTTAGATAATTTTTTATAAACTACATGATTTGCTGATTAATAGTTGAATTTTTTCTTTAAATCATTAAAAAAAGTGCCCAATCATCTGCCAATTGTTCTCATTATCACTGCCTAATGCCGCCAAGACTGTAGCCCGACTAACATCTAGAGTTTTCTAAAACCTTAACTCTTATATCATGTAATTTATAAAATAAAATAAAAAATGGTCTAAAATTTTGATCACTCTAATATTTTTTTAAAATTTTTTTGTAAGAGTTGAAAGTGACTCCACCATTCAGTGTTTAAAGAGATCTGCTCACTGCTGCAAATGCAGATATACGGACTTACAATATATTAGAGAGAGAGAGAGAGAGAGAGAGAGGCTTCCACTCAGACTTCCAGTTTCTTCTTTCATTTTCTGTTCTTTTTTTTTCTCTGAAATAATATGACAGACAAGAAAACAAATTTAGAAATTTAAGATCTAATATTGTTTATTTTACCGTCCACATTATTTAGTCACAGAAAATACAAAAATAAATAAATAAATTGTGTGACGCTAGTATTTTAGAAAGAAAAAAAAAGGGCAATTACTCGGGGAATGAGGTAATGGGTACACCATGTGTGTGAAGATTCTCAATTAAATTAATTATATATTTTAATGAGGTGGGCATCTACATGAAAATGTATGTCGGCTATATACCTTACCCGCCAATGTTATATAAGGTACCCTTTGGTACGTGGGACGGAACGGGACGAAACGGGATGAATTGTTCCGTCCCACATTTGATGCGTCTAAAAGCTGTGGAACGGGTTGTTTCATGGGAAGAAATTTAGCTTATTTTTCGTTCCATCTCTACTTCCTGGAACGATCCGTTCCACATCCGTGGAACACAAATTTATAACATTTTATGACAAAATTTCTCCTTATCTTTTTCAATATTTACATCATCTGTTCCATCTTGTTCCGTCCCGTCTGCGTACCAAATGGTACCTAATGGAACCAATTTGATTAAAACAAAAAACCATGTCTTAAATTTATCGATTAGATTGTACTAGTTTATATTTAGAGTTAAAGTTATCAATTAAATTAAAACCTTAATTAGTTTGACCATCTTTAGAAGCTACCTTATTTTACTTAAGTATTGATAGGGTCTATATAATCATGTGACAAAGTCGGGACTCAACAAATTAACAGAGAAAAAAAAAACCCGTTTAAAAATACTTTTAAAATAACTAAAAATGAAATGTTGTTTTAAATCAAATTCTTAGTAAAAATTCAAGTGGATTTCGAAAAAGTACTCTTAAGTATTGACTGCAAGAAGCACGTATTTAGTGTTTCTTTCAAGAAACACTTAAAGTACTTTTGGAACTCAAAATTGATTTCACAAAAAACGTTTTCAGTCATTCTAAAAGTATTTCTAAACGAGCTCAAAGTCATCAAACTCTTCCATATTTTATTGTACAACTCTTTCCCCCACTTTTTTTGCTTTGTATTGTTGCGGTAGTATATATTTTAGAGTAAACAGCCAGACATCATGGGTTTTAATTTTATCTATGGAAGTGAACAACATAAGATATTTTTTTAGGCATTGACTTTGTCCATTTTATTTTACCTTCTTTTCACCTCAGTTTGTATTTCTCTTCTCCGGCACCATTGTTTTTTTTTTTTTATCTCTTTCTTTGGCTTCGTTTGTTTTGAAATTTAGGTCTTTTAACTCAAGTGATAAAAAACATTTACCGATCCATCTAAGGTCAGGCATCAATTGCTCCCCGTTTGATATCTTGTTCAACAAAAGGTATGCTCGTTTGTGTAATATCAACAATTTTTGGATATATTTTTTGCATAGATTACAAATATCAAAAGCTGGCTCATGCTTTCCTTTATTTTATGATTGAGAAATGATAACCACATGTACTATGGTTTTCCGCATATATTCATGTTCAATCATGTTTGTTGTTTAATACCATTTTATTTATTTAATCTGATAGCTATAAATAAAAACAAATGTGTAAGAGCCCAAGAGAAGAAAAAATGTATGATTATCATTTTTCTTCGTGATTTATTCAATCTCACAATTAGCAATATATTTATTAAAAATATTATTTTGCTACAATACCTAGTTCAAACAGCATGGGATGTAAGCTAGGTATAGAAATTCTTGTCTGCACATTATTTTTTCACAAGTGAGCGGCTGAGAGTTTGTGTATGAGAGTTATATTTACGTCCAAACGTCCTTATGAGGATTAAAATATAATTAAATAAAAAAAAGGAAGAAGAAGAAAGATTCTTGAAGCCACTTTGACACAATGGCATCAAGTGCTTGACTGTTTTTATCTTGTTTCACTTTTCTTTTAGCTTATAGTTATAGTGACAGAAAACCACAAAGAACATATCTAAGAAATGCCTCTTTCTATGGGCCACAACATTATATATATATATATATATATATATATAGGCAACACATTTTAAAGTCTCAATTATTACTTGAGATATTCAACTTGGACTTTAGACCCACCACCGCTATGAGTCCATGTCTAATGTATTCTTCTTCTCCCAAAGAGGATTTACTTTGATGGGCATTCTTCTTAATCATTTTAACCTACTCATTTCTCACCTTTCTTTTTCCCTAGGTAACCTAAACTTATGAGACATATTAGACTCTTTTTTTAAGGGAGCATTTTTCCCACCACCATAATTTATAATTGGTTTTTTAGTTAAAATGATATTTGAGATTTGTATAACTATTCACTTTGTTCCATGAAATTTGAAATCAATAAAAGTGGTCCCTGAGATTGTCCATCAACAATCATTTTGGTCATTCCATGAAAATTTTCCATTAAATAAGAGTAAATGACAAAAATACCCTCTATTTTTTGTCAAATTATTTTGGCCAATTGTTTGTTCAATTGAGGGTATTTTTATTATTTTGATCCTTATTTAACATAATTTTTACGGAATGACCAAAATAGTTGATGGTGAACAATCTTAGAGATCACTTATATTGATTTAACATCTGAGGGACCAAAGTGAGAAGTTATGCAAATTTCAAATACCATTTTGGCTAAAAAGCCTTTATAATTTATGGTATATGCTTATCATACACTTAATCATCTGTTACGTGTCATTTCACCTAACTTTTAATTTTTTTTTTAAATTTGAAAAAGTAACATTTAATGTGAAAACTTAACTAGAGTTTTTTTTTATTCTTTTTCTATTTTTTTCTATTTTTTTAACAAACAATATTATTTACACTAACGGGGTCACACATTCAAAGGGCCGCCTTAACATTTCTCGTGTTATATGTATATATATATATATATATATATATATATATATATATATATATATGTGTATAACAATTTCTAATCATCACCCTCAAATGATAGCAAGGTTCACCACAGTACTTATTACCATTAGATGAGTTTAAATTTGAATATTTGTATCTATCCACTACTATACAAGTTTCCAAATTTAAGCTCACAACAATAATAAATAGAACAATAAACATCATCATCATACACTACATGAAGCATTAGCAAAAGAATATAAATTTATATATTATTATACAATTTCATATTTTGTTCTAGATTGTATTATTTCTCTCTTTATTATGTGGATTTATAGATTGTATTATCCATACGGGAAAAGTGATTATTAAAATATGAATGATAATGCGGACGTGACTTAACCTAGTTGGTTAGGACAAGATATTCATCTCTTTGCAACAAATTCTGATCTTTTTATAAGTTAGAGTAGTTTATAATATTGTCTTATAAAAAAATATAACAAGGTTAAGTCTTCAACATCCAAATTACTGGATCGTCCGACTATATATCTATTAGATTGCAATTCTAACATATTACTGAGTAATCCGAACTATTAAAAAAATTACTAACAATTACACTTCTAGTTATCTTTTTTTTTCAACTTTTATATGGTTCACCAAAAACATGAGAAAAAATATAAAATATATCCTAGGGAGTTATTTTATTTACTTGGTTACTCAACCAAACGTGGCCTTAGCGGCGTACTAGGCGACAAACTCCAAATCCTCGGCACCGATTTTGAGCTAGATCATCGAGTGTCGTGACGAATTAGGTGGGGGCCACGACAGCTGCTTCTGACAAAACCCCAACTTTTGCCCGCACCCTATCAAAACCCCCCCAAAGAAAAACCCGGGAAAGAATCTCGGCTCGACACGTCATTAACGTCGTAAGCGGGTCCCACAAACGTTTCTGTTTGGTATGACTTAAGGCTGACCCGACAGACAAACCCAATTTACTACCTGACAAAATGTACAGCACGTTTCTGGTTTTTTTTTTATCCGATGAAATTACCAAGGAAGCCTTCCTAGTCTTCTTTTCTTGGGCCAAAACGTTTGCTATTTTAGTGTAAGTTTGAGGATAATTGTGTAATTTCGTGTTATGAGTGTTTGAGTGGCAATACCCGTGTGTGTTGCGCTAGAAACAAATACGAATGGAAGGTGATGTTGACTTTTAGTTTATAAAGTTTTTTTGCCAATTTAAAATAATGAGGTAAGATGCTTTAACTTGGTTTTTATAATTAAGAATTCTATGGCCATGTTGTAAATGCCGCAACGTAAAATATTATCATTTTACGAGTTATAATATGAAAAGAGTATAAATATTGACATAAAGAAACAAGGTTAAATTGTAGCAAAGGTCCTTGGTTTATATGACAAATTTATTTTCATCTATGAGCTCTATTAATAGCTTCTTTTGTCCTCAAATAATGTTATTTGTTGTACCAGTAGTCATTTTCGTATACTTCGACAACTTTTTCATTAAGTTGAAAGATAAAATAGGAGTTTCACCCAAAATATAAGAAAATGAATTTTCTTAAGAAAATGACTTGGCTTTTCAAGGATTAAGGAGGAATTTTTCTTTAAAATACTTTGTCACTTATTGACATAATTTCGTGTGGATAATCGGAACTCTTTGATGATTGACTAAACGATTTTAGTTTTAATTGATTTATTGCAGAGTTGATATTTACATAGTGAGTTATACTATGAGTGGTTCTTATTATAAGTAAGAAATTTTTTGACTATGCCACGAAGTATTTTGAGAAGAAACTCCTCCTTAACATTAAGGAGCAAAGCTCTTTGCTTTTTAAAATAAATAAGATTTCTTTTTGTATGAATAGACCACTATACTCTCAAATTTGATGAAAAAAATAAGACAAATTTAACGAAATGACACTCACACAAAGTAAAGTTGGAAGATAAGAAAATGGTTATTATACAAAATAGTCCAGGAGATTTAAACGATCAACAGAAATGGTTCCTAAGATTGAAAATCAATATAAATTGTTCCTGAAATTGTCCACCATCTAATTTTGGTCATTCCGTTAAAAACTCTTTGGGCAATTTTTAAAACTTTGTAACTCAATCGTTTCTTAACCAAATTCGACCCATAATATATCAAAATGAAGATAGGAAAGTGTAAAATAAGATTATACCTATTTGGAAGCTCAATGGTTGCCAGAGATGGCCGAAAAATAGCCTGAAAGGTGATTGGTCCGGGGGAAAACTGGAAAACTCACCTGAAACTGGATAAACTTTAAACGTTTATTACTTCATCAATACTCAACGAAATCAAGTGATTCAAAAACGAAAATCATACTTCTCGACGAGACGAAGAGAATGACATCTTTATTGAATGCTAACTCCCCATGGTTTGACTGGAAAACTACTCGAAAGTGGCTAACCATCTTCGAGTTAGCCACTTTCAAGTAGTTTTCCGGCCAAACCACGGGGAGTTAGCAGTCAAATGTCATTCTCTTCGTCTCATCGAGAAGTATGATTTTCATTTTTGAATCACTTGATTTCGTTAAGTATTGAAGAAGTTATGAACGTTTAAAGTTTACCCAGTTTCCGACCAGTTTTCTAGTTTTCCCGCCGACTAGCAGAAACGCTTATAACAGGTCTAAGATTGCTTTCGAAGAAAAAAGAAGTGTGTTTATAAGCGTTTCTGTTAGAAGTGTTTTTATTAGGAGCACACTGAAGTCTTTATTAAAAATCTAAGTGTTTCTTAAAAAAAAAACATTTTGAAGTGCTTCATGAAAAAAAAAAAAAAAAAAAAACAGTGTCTCCAGAAAGTGTTTCCATTAGCCTAATGTATTTTTTAAGTTTTTCAAAAATATAGTCAGAGATGTGTTTTTGGTTGTTACTTTAAAAGCTGTCCCAAACTGATTCTAAAACCCAGCTAAAACTTTTGCAATCTGATTATATATACGTATGTAGCACTTTGAATGAATTGGTTATACCTTGTAACATTGAATTTAAATAGTTGAACTATGAAATATAAGTATAATTTGTTATTGCCACTTAGTACTACAGTCTGGTGGTATTCCTCTTCACTTAGAAATAAAAGGTCTTAGGTTCGAATCTCGTGAATGGAAAATTCGATACCAAATTAGGTTACCCATTGTGTGGTGCCGAACTCCACTAATGTAAAAATATTGATGTACTAAAAAAAGAAAGTATAATTTGATGTTACAAACCTCACCTTATAATTTATAGGAAAACTAATGAAAATGGCTTGAAAACTTTGAGTTTAAAGATAAGAACAAAGTAAAGGGTAAATTGAATAATTCCATGATTGATTTTTTATTGTAAAAATGTAGTTTTTCGTTAAAATGAATAATACGAAAAGCTTTTTATTAAAGTTCCCTATATTTATTCCTCACCAGTACTATTTATTTTCTCAACTTATATATTCATACACCCATCACCTTTTTATGTGCATTGGTTGTTTACTCAGTCATTTATCAATGATTAATTTTAGTTGTCTCCAAAACTATTCAAACAATTCAAACTCTTCCAACAACTCAAACTATAAATTAAAATTTCATGCTACCTACCTACCCATATCAAATATAAATGTCACCCTATGGTTATAATCTATAGAAATTCATAGTTGCTTTTTTCCCAACTGATTTTAATATACATATATACATATATTGTTTTAAAAATTGCCTCTTTCCCAGTTGATGTCATGTCCGAATTGTTTTTAAACCACCATGGAATGGTGGAGTGGTTGAGGATAAATTCAAGACCAGTATTTTACGTGACACATTCTGAGTTTAACTTATGGCATTGGTGAATCACACAATGGTTGGTGGTCAGGTAAAAACTGAATTGTCTATGTGAGTCTTTCCAATCCCCGAAAAGATGAATTACTGTGACAAAGCCACCAACCACTAGCTAGTCCCTTTAAAAACAAATAACAAATAAATAAATAAAGGGTAAATTACATAGTAGCCCCTCAGGTTTGAGGTCTATTACAATCTCATACAACATCTTTAAAACATTTCACTTTCATACCTCAAGTACTATTTTATTTCAATATCATACAACCGTTAAAAATTCTGTTAAGTTAATCGTTAAGTGATGACGTGGCAAATATGAGATCCCTATTTGTGCTGATGTGGCTGACACATTTATGCCATGTGGATAAACACTTAATAAAAATTTAAAATATTAGAATAATTAATTAAAGAAAAATATAAAATTTTAAAAAATAATAATAAAAATAAAAAACCCAAAAGTCCCTTTCGCTCCACCAGAGCCCATCCCCTCAACACCCACCTAGGGGTGGATTTTTTTGCCAAATTGCTGTGCCAACCGAATTACCAACCGTGCCATACCGATTTTGTGCCAAATTTTTTGTGCCAATCGGTAATGGTACGGTATTGTACCGTACCGAAATTTCTTGGTACGGTATTGGTAATGGATATCATTACCACGGTATTACCTTACCGTACCGAACATATAATATAATATATAATTTATAAATTATATAATATATTATTATATAACACATATTTATAATATTCTAATAATTTGATATGATGAAAGAGGCTCAACCTTGGTTCAAGATTCCAAATAGGAAGAAGATTGCGGCCAATGTGTGAGATTTATATGTATTGGAGAAGTCTAAGTTATTTGAAGCAATGCATAATCAAAAGGTAAGTATCACAACCGATACTTGGACATCGGTACAAAACATTAACTACATGGTAGTTACCGCTCACTTCATGGATAGTGAATGAAAGTTGCACAAACGGATCATAAACTTCATAAAGATCACGGGTCATAAGGGAGAAGACATTGGGAAAGTTCTAGAGGTGTGTTTGAACCAATGGAGGATAGAGAAGATCTTTAGCATGGGGGGAACTTCTATTTGTTTTGGTTCGTAACTTCTATTTGGATTGCAAGCTTAATTTTCATCATGAATCTTGATGCATCATTTGAATTATTGTGTGTGTGAATTGTAAATGATGAATAATAGATGAATTTAGGCTACAATGTATGAGATAAAGGTACAATAAAAAAGTTTTGCCCTTGAATTGGGTTAAAAAAGCAAAATCAAATTTTGTCCCAAAACAAAGTGGCAATTACCATTGTCATACCATGCCAACCGAACATTTGGCAATACCGAACTTCGGTATACCGAAAGTTTGGTATGGTAGTGGTAATAGATTTTACCAAACCGAAAGTTTGGTATGGTAATTGGTACAAGGGTTTTGGTACGGTAACCGTACCGAACCCACCCCTACACCCACCCCCTTCTCCCATCCCCCATCACCCGAGCCTACCCCGCAACCTTCAATCTCCATCTTGCTCCAAATCCGTCAATCTCCATCCCAGAAGCCAAAAATTGGAAAAGTTCCAAATTTTCCCACTCAACAGAACACAAAGAAATCCAAACATTTCCTACCCATTTTCTCTCAATTTCCCTCTAACCAAACACACGTCTTTCGAAAGAATATGCAAAGCCTACCCATTCAATTTCAAATCCTCAAAAACCCAGCAAAACTAAAAAACCAAAAAACTAAAATATCCAAAATTTTCCCCTTACCCTCTATCATTTTCTCAGCAACCAAACACAACCCAGAATCCCAATTAAAAAAAAAAAAAAGTCTTTCAAACCTGGCTATTGTTGAGACCGTCCTATGCGGCAATACAATCCGGCCGATTCCCAAGCTCCTCAGCGGAGCGTCCACTCCTGACGAGGCCTCCGAGGCTGATGTCGGCATCATCACTATCTCTATGGACATGTGGAGGCTTCGAGATCCAAGTCACAACTCCAGTTCCTCTTCTCGATTCACCAGTTCTTGGTCTGCCAGGGCCTCATCGCCGAAATGCAAGCGATCCGTTGCAGCCGACGAGTCCTCCACCAAGTTACTTCAACTCCAGCAACACGCAGATCTGGATCTCCAATTGACCCTGACCCTGTCTTTCAAACCCAAGCCCAAACCGAAGACCCGACGACTGGAAACCCCATCCATGAACTCGGATGAGTCTGGCGTCACCACGTGCTTCGAGAGTGGGTTCAAAGATCAACAGCCGTAGTCTTATGCCGTTGGACCGGAGAGAAAGCTACTCAACTTGTTCCCCTAAGGAATTTTCCCTTCCGCCAATTTTTTGTTGGTGAATCCGACGCAGCTATATGAAATTGAAATACGGGGTGTGCTCGGGTGGGGAAGACGAACTGGGTTTTTTGGATGGGAGGGGAGGTGAAGACAGCGGGGGAGGGTGGGGGAATGGGATTCTGGGTTGGGGGTGTGCTCGGGTGGGGAAGACGAACTGGGTTTTGGCTGTTTTTTTTTTTTTTTTTTTTGTTGAAGATTCAGGTTTTTAAAAAATAAAAAATAATTTTTTTTGCCACGTGGCAGACATTTGGCTGCCACGTGGCACAAATGTGTCAGCCACGTCAGCATTTAACGGATTAATGGATGGAAAATCTAACGGATGTATTATATTGAAATAAAATAGTACTTGAGGTATGAAAGTGAAATGTTTTAAAGATGTTGTATGGGGTTGTAATAGACCTCAAACCTAAGAGGTTAATATGTAATTTACTCATAAATAAAATATTAAGGTTACAACATCCGCCAATCCATGTAATTATATGATGTGTTCTTGCAATTATTTTTTATTAATTTGAAGTGACTTTCATTTGAAGAAATTAATTAATTTTCAGATAAATAGAGGGATTTCCGTGGACAAAAGAATGTCCGAATAGCTTTTTCAGGTAATGAGTAATATTGTTCTAAATTTCACGTTACAGCCAGCCAGAGCCAATCCATCTTTCATTATTTCATACTAAGTATTAATTAATTAAAGCTATTACAAATAATGCATACTCCATTTATTTATTAAATTTGAAACAATTCTTTTATTGACAAGAACAACTTTTAGAATACAATTTTATAGGAGGATACCTTTTTCGTTTGTAATTTTGTTGGTTCGTGATACTCTTTTCTTTTGATCAAGTTAGAGACAAGTTTCTTTAATGTCTAATCCCTTTCGAATCCCAGCAAAAATGAAAAATCATTTTCATTTATCCTTAATATGCCTTGAATTCAGACGGTTATCCATTTCAATATAATCCCAATGCCATTCCAATATAATCTTAACGCCCAAATGAAACCTATGTACCCATGTTGAAGTTGTATGACTCAAGGAACACGGTGTATTAATACTTAGTTTTCCTAATTAAGGGAACTTTAACGAAAAGTACCCGGTACTGTTCACTTTAACGAAAAGCCACATTTTTACACTAAAAAGTCAATCATGTTACTATTCACTTTACCCTTTATTTTGTCATTATCATTAAAACTCAAAGTTTTCAAGCCCTTTTCATTAGTTTTCCTAATTAAATTTACTATTTATAATAACAAAGCTATCCAAACGATTAATCATATCATCATCCATCAACATGATGACGTGGTATGATGATCTTATAGAAGTTTTCTTTAGTCATGCAAATACATTAGAAGAATTGACAACTCTATTGCACTCGCTTAATACGGAGGATCAAATCAAAGTGACAAATTTAATCAATCCAAAGACAAAGAAATAGAAACTTAAATCCACAAATGCTACTGTACCATAATAACCTTATGAAGTCTTTCAATATGTTAATGTTGAAAGTCGACTTGTCTATTTGGGTCATTTTTGTTCTTATCCAGGTTGTAAATTACATTCTCAAATTCTGACCTCAACTATTTGGATCATATGTAAAAAAGAATTGGGATACTTCCCCCAAAAAACCAAGGGAGGCGGCAGCCCCCACCTCCGCAGTCGCAGCATGGGGGAGCGGCTCCTTAATCTGCACTACAACCAATACAAATGTTCTCTAAATTGATATATGATGCTAAATCGAGACCGAGATAGAGAGAGAAGGAAAGAAAGGGTTGGAGCTCAGTACGACATCATGATCCGAACAAAACGTAAAGCCCTGTGGGTGGGTAACCATTTGTTGTCGACTTGGGCCGTAGATGGACCTATATATTTCTTTGGTCAAAATTTAGCTTCAAACTCAATCCTTGTCATGCAGCCAAATTGAAGCTTAAAGCTTGGCATTTTCTTATGATGAAGATGATATTCACGATTTTATTTTTTAATTATTATAAGTAATATTATTATTTAAGCTACACTAAGGAGAACATAAGAGTTTGTTATCTGAGATACAATGAGTTGAAGAGAAATGTCCTAATTAGACATGTAAGATGGGTTGAGCCGGTTTGACCCGGTTCTAAGAAGTCAAGGCCCAATCCCTACCCGACCTTAAAATTTTGGGCCCTAGGGAAAAGTTAGGTCGGCCTAAATCGGGCCTTTGACAAAGAAGTAAGGCGTAGGCTAGTCCACTAGTCAAGAAATTTGGGCCTACGAGCGGGCCTCCCAGCCCGCACCAATGTTTAGCTCTTTAATCATTTTCATTTAAATATTTTTTTGTAATATTGATAAGAATTAAATTTAGTACGTCTTAATTATATTAGTTATCAATGACCATACCAATTAAGGTATTTCTATGGTTAATACAATCAATTAACAAATATCATTTTTTTCTCTTTTTTAGCCCCCTTCTTATCCAGTTGAATGGTTTCGTCAGCTCGAGTCTTCGATAGTTTATATAAGTATTGAAAAAAAGTTAATTATATTAAAGAAAATTCAAAAGTATTTTAAATTACATTAAGTGATATCAAGCCGGGCCTAAGAACTGGGCTTAAGACCAGACCTAAACTCGACTCAGGGCTTAAAATGCAAGGTCCAAACCTCCAAAACAAACCCATTTTAAATCGGGCTAGATAAATCCCGGTCCTAAGACTGGGAGGCCCATAGCCCAAAAATAGGGCTATGCTTGATTTTTATTCCGGCCCATTGGCCATCAGTCCCCCACATTATTTATTCATCAATTGTTCAAGTATTGGATAACATATCGCTTTTTGGTGACAATACTTTGTTAAATTGGGAATGGAAGACACATTTTTAACACCAGACACCACTTATTTATTTAATTTTGGGAAATACTTAGAAATAGAAATGGGACAATTTTTTTAATTTTGGGATAGAAATAGGACATTTTAAATATGCACACAGCATGCTCACGCCATGCATAACAATCGGACATAAATATGATTTTTCCTACACTTTGAAATGACCAAATTGTCCTCTCATATAAATAGGTTATCCATAAATTTCAGTTCTCATTTCTCATTTTGTAGAGGGAGAAACATAGAGGAGGGAGAAATTCTAGTTCAAAGAATTCTAACCCACCCATCATCTTCATCCAAGCTTTCTCATTTTCTCTCTCTCCTCTCTCTACATTTCGAATATGCACAAGAGCTCTAACTCTAACCCACTAATCTTCTTCGATTTTTACCTTTTCAATTGTAGGTTTTGTGAACTGGTTTTGCTTAATTTTGCTTTTTGATTGATGGATTCTTGAAGTTTAAGTGATCGGTTTGGTGTTTCTTGGAGGAGATCCAAATCCTTCAATTTTGATTTTGCTACAATTAAATGAAAAAACGTATTAAATGTCAGTTGCCTTTTGGAGAAGAGATAAATTTGAGGGAAAAGAGAGAAATCAGAGTGGAAAGGAGGAAGTGAGAATGATATGGACGAAATTATTTCCTGTACTCGTTCACTTTCTTCGTTTAATCCCGCTCATACACTGTATGTACACGACATGCACATGACATGCACATGTTATGCTCACATATTTGAGCTCAACCAAAAAAAACTCATAGCTCATAGCTCTCTCTTCGAAGTAAGAAAAAAGCCGCAATCAGATAAATGACCCTAGACTTTATATGAAGAATTGAAGATTTATTAATTTGAATTTGGTTCAAATATTTCAAGGATTTGAAAAAATTGCAGTTTGAATGGGCACAAAAGAAACCAATTGAATCAAAGGAAATTGTTTCATGAACTCGTTCGCTTTTTTTGTATTTGCAGGGTCTGCTTCTGAATCAAAGGAAAAAGTAGTAAACTACATTAATGGGAAAAGTATCAAAAATGTAAATACGCACCATCTACACATAATAAACTATATGCACATCACATGCACATAATATGTACCGTATATGCACATGATATGCACAGAATGAGAGAAACTTTAACTGCAACATATTGGTATAGTGGATACTTAAAACATAATTATTATGTATATAAGGTTACAGTGACAGTTTGAAAAGTTTTGTTACGTATATCAACCACCTCTTAACCATGCATGTGGAAAATATGATACTCGTTGTCTTTATTTCACAGACACGCATGACCCTTAATGTCATCTACGTTTTTTCTTAATTTTGTTTTTTGCTGAAACCAATTAGGTTGTGGTCATACTTGCTAAATTATGAGGCAGAACATACGTGCATCATAACTAATGAACATTTCCGCTTCTCATATTAAGATGTAGTCATGCACACCATATGCACACCACATGCACAATACAGAAAATGTTTCACAAATTTATGCAATTAAACAGTTGAATCAGAAATTGTTCCATCCCAATCTTGTAAGCTTGTACCATTTCAAAACTTGAAATTTATTCCGCAACCCTTACGCCCCAACATGAAACACAAGCCTTAATTTAACTTCTAAGTATTAATTCATCTTACAAACAACCCATTTATTCCATAAATCATTGATGAAGAAACTTGGAACTAAACACCCTACCTTACTATGCCTGACGAAGCTTCAGTTGCAAGAAAAAATGGAACTTATCGACCAAAATAGAAAATATGGTACAAAATCTAACTCACTCTTCTCACCTCTCTCTCGCATCTCTTTGTTCGAAACCAGAGGTATGAGGTGAACTAAAAATCCAATTCACTCTTCTCACCTCTCTTTGGACTTCCATTTCTTCGAAATCTGAGCTCAGAGATTTTAGAAAGGGAGAGAGAGTAGAGAGAGAGAAAGTAAGAGAAGAGAGAAAGAGGAAGGAAGAGAGAGAAATTAGAAAATGGGGGAGAGAAAGTGAGGAATAACTCATTTATATGTGAGTATTTTAGTCATTTCAGTTTTGTGCATGGTGTGCATGGCTTGTGCATGACTGGTTTGTCCTATTTCTGTCACAAGATTAAGAAATTGTTCCATTTTGGGATATTTTCCTTTATTTGTTGCGTGTGTAAATAGAGAATTTGTACTTTATAGTCTCATTCCTTGTAAGTAAACGTATCAATCAATCATAGAACAAAAAATACACATCTTTGCAATTAAGTTATTCCCTGTAATTAAAGATTGGACAGGTATTTGTGCAACATTTTTAGGCGGTACTCACCATATAATTAATAATACAAACATTTTCGAAAGCAGTTGGGCACAATAAATGGAGAGAAAATAGTGAAAAACAATGTAAGGAAAAGAAAAAAATGGAGATATACTACACGCCCATGCATAAAATACCTTCCAACTAAAACCCCAAAACAAAAAGCATGTACCCAAACATTTCACCAATCCATCTTTGGTTGCTGGTTCAGAAAGCATGAAATGCAAACCAAACTATAAATTTAATACCAGCCCTCTGCATCAGCAGCCTAAAGAAACATCATCACTGCACTCGAGGTCTCGAGTTTGATTTCCTTATCTCATTTATCTTCTATCCAAAATAAATACAAACAAATAATACCATCCCTGTACTTCAGCAGCTTAAAACACACTCAAAGTTGTACTAATGGCTTTCTGGTTCTGCATCTTTCTACTATTTGCAGTTGGAGGTTCTAAGCCTGCAAATCCGATCAACCAAACCGATCTGCAGGCGCCATGGAGGACATGAGAACTCGGTCTTACCATGAATTTGTTATCCTCCTTAAGATCGTAAATAAAAGCAACTGCTGCGTCTAGAGTTCATCCTCAGCCATTTAATACTGACCGCATAATCATAAATCAGGCATCTGCTGCATTTTCCGAATGGAACTCTGGTTCCCTCAAACAGCCCCAGCAAGATCATCAGCATCACCAAGTCCAGAAGATCAGGCCTCTCTTCTTAAACAATGCCAATATTGTCACTCCAAATGTCTCTGTAAGCTCTACAAGTAGGTGTCATGGTATTACCACGGCTATGGCGTTCCACAACTTTCATGGTCATTCCGGTAACCCTGCACATCAATCTCCATGCTCCCGGTTTCATGGTTTACCGAAAGAAAATAACGCCTCTCCGGCCACCAACCTAAAGAAGAGTCACCGCACTCATCTACGAGTACACTTGTAGCAAGTTCAGTTATGTTCGGATAAATGGTCGACGGAGTTTTAACTTCTGTCCACTTCATGAGGTAAACAATGCAACGAAGAAAACAATAAGGGACCTCATTCTGTTTACTGCCTGATTTTCTCTAACAACAGAAAGATATGCATCAAATAAATCAGCTCCAAAACAACCACTGAGACATGCAAGTATATAACAAATTGCTTTAACCATCAACCTTCATAAATATATAGATGCAGTAAAAATGCCCGCAGGGCACACATGTCAAATTAAACAAGAGCGTCACCGCGTTCAAACTAGTTCACGAAAGAAAGTAAATTACTACTGTTGAAGTTAAAATAATACAGTACATACAAGAAATCGTTCCTCAGGGATTTTTTCTGAAAGGATGGCGTTCGTTTGGCATCATATCATGCATTTTCGAGTACATAAGCAACTGCGAAGGGTCACCACTGCCGCCACCACCGTTCTGGGATGCTCGCGAACTCTCTTGCAGTTTAATCTTCTCAAAAAGGTACTGCTTTTCTGCCTCGGCTTCACTCAACCGTTGTTTTAAGTAACTGTTGGCATATTCTTCCTCTGATTTATCTGACTTGGCAAGAGCGATCCTCTGGAGCCTGTCAGCCTCTCGTTTTGCCTCATTGGCCTTGAGTTGGAACATATCAGCCTCTGCATGTTTGAGCCTCACAATTTTCTCCAGCTCTTCAATTTGATTCTTCTTTTTTTGCCTCTCAAGCTTTAGCTCTTGGACTTCCCTGGCTTTGTCCTGGAGTTCCCTGTCACAAGCATCAACAGCCATTCGGGATTTCTTATACATTCTCATCTTCTCATCAGCAACCATTTCCATCTTCCTTATGGCCTCCTGCACCACTTCAGCGATTCGATTACAAGCCTCCTGTGGTGCTATTAGCCGTCCACTTTCCCCGTTTTCCAGACTCTTTGGAGAATCTCCCTCAAGCTCTTCATCAAGAAAATACTTCAAATCAGGACAAAATAGATTAAAGATAAAAATAAAAGTACGACAACATACTACAGTATGCAAACACTGCAACAAAACCCACAATTCAAAAAAAAATTGTCCTATAGTTGGAGTGGAATCCTATTCCATAAGACTTGACAGTACCATAATACATCTTCTTCCCTAAGAAGCAAACTGAATCTGACACCACGCGGAAAGGAAAATAAAACGCTTAAAAAAATTACGTACCTTGGAAAAACATCAATATTGCTCTGCAGGCTGCTGTCGACTCTGCAAGTCCACTTTCTATTTTTTCTTTGAGATCCTCACACTTCCAAAAGAGTTTTTGCCCTCGGGGGTCTTCACTTCCATGAAAAATCCTACTAACAAAGTCAAGCTCCCTTGTCAGAGATTCCCGGTCCCAGGCAGGAGCGCAGTGTTGAAAAACATCTTTGACCCAGCCCAATAGCTCAGATGTTCGATTGCAAGCTCGACACCTGAAAAGCATTTCGGATGGCCCTGCTCCACTCTTACCGGAGGGTCCCATGCTTATTAGTCCATCACGAATCGCACAGTCAGTGTGAGTCCAATGCGAACACAAATCACAACCAACCCAGCGGCAAGTGTTAACTTCAAAGTCGAACTTGTTACAGATTACACACATGCAAAGATTGCAGAAACCATTCCTTTTCGTGCATATCTCACAGGTACAATCATCAGCAGGAATCTGGTTTTGGCATGCTATATTCCTGCATCTCTTGTACACGAAAACTTCAATTAAGGAAGTTTGAGAAAGACTGATATTTGGATGCAAAAATGCCAGAATCCCGGTATTTATTGCAACAAGGATTTCAAGCTGCACTCTGTGTGCTCTAATCAATGTCTTAGCTGTTAAGTCCGCTCTACTCTGAACAAGCTTCTGCAAAATAAAAATTTCCTCTCGCTGCTGTGAACCTCCATTCCCATCGAGGATGACCCGGAGGTTGTTCTTCAATTCTTCTTGAAACTCGTCGGGTAGGTGATGCATCTTTTCAGCGATTATATCAACTCGCTCTCCAGCTATTTCTCGAAGAGATATCTTATCAGCACTGGAAAGACGGCGAATGACTGATTGTTCAGGGCAATCATTTTCTGCTTTCCCATTCTCCATCTTCTTTGCCATTATCACATCAGCAGTAGGCCAGGTTTCTTGAGAACTGGCACTCTCGGTAGGGGACTCGCGTCTGTGATCAGAATTTGATCTGGGTTCTTCTGGGGACAGCCGAGGATCTGAAGAGACAAGGGACAGTGAGGTTTGTAATCCCCCCGCTCGTGGTTGCTGACGTGGAGGAAGCATTCTTGATGAAGGCTGTTGGTGAGTATTGGAACCAGATGATGTACCCATCCACCAGTTCCCTTTATTTGCAACTGCGGCAAAGGAAGTATCACCTATCAGTATTCAGTACCATAAAACTTGAAATCTTTTGAAAGCTATAATGACGAACGCATATTCTGATATCTGACAAGAGTAATGTCCAGGAACAAAGAAGTATCCTCCATAACAACCAAATAGTGAGGTTAAATTTCTTCAAAACGAACTTGTTACAAGACGATTTCTTCTTGTTGAGTAGAAACAAAACCCATTCACCACCGCCAAAAGAAAACATGTGCATGCACACATAAACAATTGCAAATATCGGTAAGAAGATTAGGAGCGTTTTCAATTACATGAAACTCAATTGGCTTATTGTGATTAGGCAAGATGCTATGAGAAGCATATCATCTAGTTTCTACAGCATCGATTGAATGCTGATACTAATAATAAAAAATTCTCACAAGAGATTATAATTACAATTACTATTCTTATTCAGCTAGTATCGAGGCAAAGAAAATTCACAACAAATGATTCTGATGAAGTATTCGTCAAAAAGAACTAATTTTTACTGAAATTGAACAAAGTAATACTGCCAATCAAGCTTTCCTCTGTCCATAACATTAACAATCTTAAACTAATTTCAACTGTCAACAAGTCTCCAATTCCCAATTTTTCGAAACGAAATAATGTTCAAGCCACAAGAACATTTCACAAACACACAACCAAAAAGGCAGACCTTTACCAATTTCCACACAGTAGAAAGCCCCAAATTTATTTACTTTCCACAGAAGAAAAAAAAAACCTCCTCTTCCATTGAATCTGCTTCTCCTGGTGATTAATTTGACACAAATCCACGACTCACACAGCACAGAGAGAGAATTACAGTAACAAATAGTAAATTTCAAAGGTCACTGAACCGACCCCAAGTCGAGTACTTGCCCTGTTTCAGTGCTGGGGGTTTTTCTAAATTACTAGATCAAGAGCAGCAAATGAAACTAAAAGAATTTCCCTTCATTTTCCACCGTATTTTCTCGGCGACCAAACAGAAGAAAGAGGGGAGAGAGAGAGAGAGAGAGAGAGAGAGAGAGAGAGAGAGAACGCTTACCAGAAGAAGGCCGAGAGAAGATTCAGCTGCTCAGGAGTCAAAAGAGACCGGACGTGGAGAGACAGATTTGGGGAAGTTTTATTCGTCTCTCTACCACTAAGGGATTGTTTTCCCATTTTGCCCTTGGCACGGGCAATGCAGTTTTATACCCGGACGTCAAGACTTTCAAGTTTCAAACGTTAGGGTTGGAATTGCTTGCCTCACGCCACGTGTAATAGTGAGGTTAAAATGGTCATTTTATAAAGTTAGGCCACTTGACTTTTGTACATAGCCTATGCAGAATAAAATATAGATTTTTGACAAAAATAAATAAATGTAACGTGCTGTAGAAGCTTTTCCTTTTCCACATCTTAGTCAATCTAACTACGAAATCACTTCTACTTCAACGTTAATTAGTAAAGTTTATACAGTCTAGATCATCTGGCAATTGGAAACTCAACGGCTTTAAATGGCACCACGTGTACCTACCGTTGGATAGATCTGATTGAACTGCAGTAGCAAAGTCCATCGCAGCAGCCTTGTTGGCCACTCTCCCTCAGTCGGGCGTGCGTTACATGTGCTTGATAGAAAAAAATAAAATGGGCACTGACGTCAACTTGCCCTAAGGCAATAAGCGTAGCTTGAGATGGCTGCGCGCTTGGGTTGGCAGTGGTTGGCCCACCACTTACCCTTGCTTATTTGGAATTTTAGAGGTGTGTTTGTTTGAACTTGAGGGCAATATTGTTGCATTTGCCCTTGCCTTCCACTAACTGGTAAAGATACTCTAAAATGCTTCTAATTGTTACAAACTACAAACTCAATTTAAAACACATGATCTCTTGCCAATTATTTACTTTGTATTGAACCTATTTTTGAGAGGTGATTTTATTTCGACAAATGATAACAATCGCACTCCGTCATGTACAAATTCTCGTTTGCGTTTCTAAAAGAAGAAATGCAGAATAACTTTTCAAAATGCAAATAACAACTCCATCCGATTTGATTATGCTTAAAAAATAAAGATGAACAAAAAAAGGAATAATCACAAAAGCATTAATAATCCCATAGTTAAGAGTTGAGGCAAACAGCCTACGTCCATATATCAACACTGCCACCGAAGCCTACAACTGATATTTGTAAGAAAAATAGAAAATTGCTTTATGCTCCCTTATTTCTTGCCAATAGCTCCATCAAATGTTATATCCTAACAGTTATGTCCTGCCTTTTATGAGTCCCTACACCAATGAATTTTGAGAAAAAAGAGAGCAAAGGGAAAATTGCTTTGTGCCCCTCATTTCTGACTGCCGGCTTCAACAGGCTCAACCACCTCGGCCTCTAGCGTCTCGGAGTGGTTGTACCGAACCTCGGCCTCGAGTATCTCGGGGTTGTGTTGTTGGGGTTCGGGCTGCTGAATTTCGGCAGCAGGTGTGGACCATTTCCCAGAGAGCGCCAGACTCATCATCTTGTATATCTTTCCACCCAGCTCTGCTGGATTATCAGGCTGCATTCACAAGACGTGTAAGGTGAACGCGTTAGACGCCCACAGACATCATCAAACAAGCATGTAAATCCACATTTTTGGGTGTTGGCAACAATAAATTCCTAGAGGGTAAAAGTTGTGTGTAGCATTTTTGTGTCTTAACCCAACAAATATTGGACCCTTTATAATTCCTACAAGGTGAACGCATTAGGCGCTCACAAACATCATCAAACAAGCATGCAAGTCAAACATCTTCGAGTATTGGCTGCAAAAAATCCTAGAGGGTAATAGTCTTGCGTAGCATTTTTGTGTTTCAACCCAACAAATATTGGAGAGCAATTATAAAAAGAGAGCAAGTACGAATACTCACAGTAAAACCGCTTGACACCAATGCTGTATCGTACAGAAGTTCAATAGCTCTAATAGCATCCTCATCATCCGGGTTGATCTTGCTTGCAGCCTACAAACCAGGGTTAAAAGTGTTGTCAAACTTGCTAAAACCGTCAAGTATTCAAATGATGGGAACTGGCACTTTCTTTGTGCAAACATACATTTAAGTTTTTAATGATCGGGTGCTCGGGATTAATCTCAAACACCCTCCTGCCTCTCATATAGTCCAGGCTAGAGGTATCACCAACAGTTTGTGCCTTCATCAACCTGGAAAGGTCCAATCAAAAGTTTAGAGGATAACATTCAGGTTCTAACACATTAATATCTAAAAGTTATAAATAGCAATTCAGAAGCCTCTTACCTCTCCATGTTGGCAGACCAGCCAAACTTCCCTGACACAAGAACACAGGGTGACGAGCTAAGACGGTTTGAAATTTGAACACTGGCAACCTTGTCGCCCAAACGCTTCTTAATCCAATCACATGTTTGGCCATATTCCTGCTTAATCTCCTTTTCTTTTTCCTCATTCCTATCCCCTGCAAAAATGTCAATCACACAAATCAGATTTGTCAGCTACGTCCCTAGCAAAGGACGCATAAAATCAAAGAAGCAAGAACATTAGTAACCACCCATCCATAGCGGAATAGAAATGTTCAACTTAAAAGGCTCCAATGAACCAACCTAGATCCAGGTCTTCCTTGCTAATATCAATGAAATTCTTCTCCTTGTATGATTTAAGGTTCTGGATGGCAACCTCATCAATGGGATCAACTAAGTACAACACCTACAGCAATAGAACAACATAAATCATGCATGGATACATAAAACAGAATGAAAATGAACATAATCATATATTAGCGTCAAGTTAATTGAGAGACAATACATACTTCGAAGTCCTTCTCAAGAAGTTTCTCCAGGAATGGTGTATTCCTGGCACTTGTCACACTGTCTGAAGCAATGTAATAGATATCCTTCTGCTCAAGTTTCATGTTTTCAAGATATTCATCCAAGCTGATCATCACATCCTCACTCTGGGAAGAGAAAAATCTAAGCAACGGAGCAATACGCTTATGATTTTCACGATCTTCAATGCAACCCAGTTTCAAGTGTTTGCCAAAATTTTCCCAGAACTTTTCATAATCCTGCAACAAACAAAAATAGGTGTGTTTAAAGAACATTAAGCGAAGATATCATTCTCTACGCCCTAGTAGCAAGAGCAGATGGCCTGGCAACGATCAGGATTCAGTCATATGACTCATATCTACAGCTAAGGAACGAAAACGGAGACATGCAAGAAGTGATAATTGCCAAGATGCTGAAATTTGAACCATATTTCTATAATAATGTACAAAAAAAAAAAACAAAATAATGATAAGAAAACGCAACAAAAAACATACTTCTCTGTTCTCGCTCATGGATATTCCAAGGATCATGTCAAAGGCCTTACGAACCAAGCGCTTCCTCATAATCCGTACCTTCAAGTACATCACAGAAACAATAGTTTGTTTAACAAACTAACTAGACCTAAAGGTTAAAAAGAGAGTGAGGTGGATGTACTCACAATACGACTCTCCTGAAGTATTTCACGTGAGACATTGAGTGGAAGATCATTCGAGTCCACAACACCTTTGATGAAGCTTAAATATCGTGGGAACTGCTCAGGCCAATGTAAAAACAATTAGAACCAATAAGCAACATTTAAGAGAACGATGCATTACTATGTTGAAAAAACATCTTTTGTGTTGTTTACCAGTTCTCCATCAAAGTCATCTGAAATGAACACCCGTTTCACATAAAGCCTTATATTTTTCGTCTTGGGATTGACTATGTCATCCTTTCCCATGGGAGGAACAGCTGGGACATAGAGAATAGACCTGAACTCTACTTCACCCTGCAAATAGCAACCTCTTTCAGCTTAAAAGCAAAAGAAAAATGAGATTAAGAGTACATAATCAAACAATTAGACATTTTATCCTAACTTCAGGGAACTAGTGCTGTCAAAATAGCCATTATTAAGGAACTTCTTTAATCGTCAATTCTACATAACTTTTACCCAACTCAAGAAGCACAAATCATGTGATGATACAGAAATATGCAGCATTTACTTCAAAACAAGTTCAAAAAAACATTTGTTGATAAACTTTTTTTTTTTTTAATGAGGGAGTAATAGTCGTTACTACTGAAGAAAGTTGAGGTTCCACCATAAAACCAATTGGCCATATGGGGAGTAGCCCAACCTCTTCTGCATCCATGCAAGGTCCCTCCTCCCATCAATGTGGAACTCATTCTCAACACGCCCCCTCATGTGTGGCGAATTTTCAAGCCTAATATGTGGACAACATAACGGGGTGACGTGGAGCGAGTGTGGCCGTTTGGCCTCACACGTGGGACAACCTGGCTCTGACACCATGAAAAAAGTTGAGGTTCCACCATAAAACCAATTGGCTACATGGTGAGTAGCCCAACCTCTTATAAGCCCATGCAAGATCCCTCCTTCCATTAATGTGGAACTCATTCTCAACAAATACCTCAGTTGTGAAGTGCGAAGATGCTAGTGGATCCAAGTATTCATTGAAAGTTTTCTTGTAGAACTCATTGTAATCCTCTGTATTGACTTCCTTAGGATTGCGAAGCTGTAAACATCAAATAAGATGACGTATGAGTTTTCCTGATAAGTTGCTACCACAAAAGGCAAAGTAAACATCTGAAAAGGAAACTGATGAGGCTCACCCATATTGGTTGTGTCTCATTAGTGAGATCCCAATCCCAGTATTTCTCAACAACAGTCTTTGTTTTCTTCTTTTTCTGTGAAAGTTAATTCATTCATTGCATTAGTCATGAATAGGAATTTTCACTGAATCTCCTACTATGCAGAATACATTAGTCCAAGATTGATCAAGATACTGGATGAGTGAGATACCTCGGTTTTCTCATCTTGTTCATCCGTTTTGGATTCAGCTGGATCTTCATCTACCTCAACCTGAATTGAAAGTCTCAATAGTTTCCCAGAGAATATCACTTAACAAAACCCATGACAAAAGTACAATAGAGAAGAACCCTTACCTCTTTAGTGAATCCTTTTTCCTTCCAAGTGTATATAGGAAAGGAAACAAATTGTGAATAGTTTTTCACAAGCTTTTCAATTCGTTCTGGATGAGCAAAACCTTTGTCATCGCACTGAAAGTATGTAGACGGACGAAGAATTAGCTTCGAGATCAGTCTAGTACAAAAAGGTTTAAGAAATCACAAAGCAAGCAAAATTTTATTAACTGACCTTGAGATACAAGGTGATGCGGGTTCCTCTGGGAATAAGCTTCTCGGGATCAGTCTCCTCCTGAATTGTATAAGAGCTAGCATTTACCTCTCCTTGCCATACATATTGTTTGTCGGACTTTGGGCTCTTTGTGGAGACAACAATCTGCAACCGATAGGAAATACATAACAATCACACAGTAGAAAATTTTCAATATGCAAGGTTATAATAATAATAATAAAGAAAGAAAGCCAAACGGAAGTTGAAGCCACAAAGCATAGGAGGAACTTGGGGAATGGGAGTACTATCCCATCGTTATAGCCAATACCAAACTAAAAGTTGTTTTTCTGGTCAAGAACTTACCCGATCTGCAACAAGGAATGCTGAATAAAAGCCAACACCAAACTGACCAATCAGATTGTTATCACTGCCAGCATCTTTACTATCCTGATAAAACAAACTTGTAAGTATATAAAATAATTCAATCGCAGGATCTTAAATTCAAATAAGACTTAGTATACCTTCAATGCTTTCAAGAATTTTGATGTTCCACTTTGTGCAATTGTTCCCAGACAGTCAATAAGCTCTTCCCGAGTCATACCAATTCCAGAATCACTGCACACAAAAGAAAAGACCACACTGTTGATACGATGAACAAGAATCATTAAGCACAGGCAAAGACAGAAACAAGCAGATGGCTTACATGATATTGATGATCCCATTGTCTTTATCAGTCTGGATACGGATATCTAGATCACCTCCACCCTTCAAAAGATCAGGCTGTGTGACACTGAGGAAACGAAGTTTGTCCAATGCATCACTTGCATTGCTACAAAAAGGAACATATTGTCAGCATTACATAGGCTAAACAACTTATGACCACCCAGAATCAAACATAAAACTATTTCTTGAATGCCAAGGCATTTTAGGGTTAGCTTAAATGTCTTGATTTTGACTACTTGGATCTAATAGAAGAAATGGCACAAAACAATGCGCAATAGTGTTCTAGGATTCATATAGCCGACCCCACTTAGTGGGATAAGGCTTTGTTGTTGTTGTAAACACAAATGAAAACAAGTGGCAATATTAGCAACACACAAGCATATCCATTGATCAATATTACATAACATCAAATTAGCAAAAGCATACCTAATAAGCTCTCGAAGAAAAACTTCCTTGTTACTGTACAAGCTGTTAACGATGAGGTCCATGAGGCGACTGACCTGGCACCATGAAGAAAAACAAAACTTAATACCCATTAATCCTCACAATAAAGTTCAAAAATCCCCGAATGTCACATGCCAGTACCTCAGCTTGATACTCGTACGTCTCAGCGGGAGGTGCGGCCGATGCGTCAGAGGCTGCAGCAGTGGACTCATACCGATTGCCGAAATACAGGCCATTTTTCAAGTTAAAAGTTGCGGAATTGGTAGTGTTACACTTCCCAGGGACCAACACTGAGTGCCATCTGACTTGCCTATCAGTCCCTCCCACCTGCTCAAATTTTATATATCGACGTAAGCTAACACATCCAAAATTTGAAAACTTTAATTGAAATACTTCAAAACCTTAACAAGAAATTGTTTTTATCGAATCGCCAAAACGTTTGGACTGAACACAATTAAATTGGCAGCAGTAGAACAAAAAAAAAAAGAAAGAAAAAAAAGGCACCTTCAAACTAAAATTATCAATACAACAAGTGAGGGTTCACTGAGAACTATATTATAATTAAAGTTCAAAATTAAAGATAACCCAGTTCTAGAAGCAACATTTTCGATCACAATCACTCATAAAAATTCAGAATTTATTAATAATTTTCTCAAATTGCGAGAACTAATCCGTGGAGTTAGGAAGAACGCACCGAACTGCAGTGGGTAGAAGCGCAGGAGATAGGAGCCGCTGAGTTCCGGTACCGTGCGCCGCCGTGGCGCAGGATGGCGGAGACGGAACGTCGTGGGAGCCTGTGCATATTGGTTGAGATGGAGGGATGAAGGCCAAGAGATCGAGAGAGATCGAGAGAGTGTGTGTGATGATTGTGAGTGAGTGAGAGAGGGCTGGAGTGTGGAGAGAGGAGTTAGGGTTTTAGTAGGGGGAGAGAGGAGTTAGGGTTTTAGTAGGGGTTTCTGATGGAGTTAGGGGTTTGGGAAGCTTCTGGAGATGAAAGGGGTATTTTGGTAACTTTGAGTAGGTGTACTTGGGTTTGCAGATCAGTTTGGGCCGATCATTTGTGGTCCAAGATTTTCCCGTTGTAAAAAGGAAAATAAAAACCTTCGAGTACGCAAATCGTCGTGTTTTTAGGTACTTGGGTTTGCAGATCGTTGCTTTTAAGAATGTTTCGTTGCGTCACAAGCAAAAATTCTTGGGTGCCTTAGAGTTCTCGGTACTTTAGATGTTTTAACTACTAAATCTTAAACTTTATATTTAAACAAAGATTAATGGTTAAAATGTTCAGAGTACTCGGTACTCCGTAGCACACAAGAAAGTCTCATGTTACTAGTATTAAAGTTTAGTGAAAGTTCTAGGATTCATTCCTATAAGTTCGAGTTTGATACCTACCTATTAGGGATGGACAAAAAAATCGAAAAATCAGACCAAATCGAGTGGACCAAAACTGGTCAAACCCGAACCGACTCAATTGCTTCATTCACAATTTTGGCGTATAAAAAACCGGTTCAAATCGAACCAAACCAAATCTATTAATTAACTTTTTTTTTAATAGTCAGACTGATTGTATGAATTTATCCCAAAATCCTCTCGATGAGTGGTTCAATTCACTCACGCTTATAGGCACTCGTACTTTTGTCCCTCGTTTGAGTAAGCAGTAACGGTGTGGAGGACGAGAAATTCTTGTATATACATGTTGTATTCAATCCTCCCCTCGTTTCCTCTCATGGTAATTAATTTATTTGACGGCAATGTGAGGGATCGATGTGAAATTGGGTTGTGTTACCTATTAGTAGCTTAAAAATGATAGTTAGAGGTTCAAGTTTGGCCAACAAGACATTGTACAATGTTTTATATAACTAACAAGGAAAAATTAGTATATGGTCCTTAGTTTCTAATATTCATTGATTAAGACTTTATTAGTTTCTAGATTTTGATCAAAGTCCCTATCATTAATATATTAATGAATTACAATTTTTATAATAAAAATTAGTAATTGATTTAGAATTTTAATACTCATACCCTTATTAAACTCCTAATTAATTTTCAATTCAAACATTTCTAAAATATAAAAAATAAAATCAGAATAAGTTTGTACCCATTAAATTTTTATAAAAAATTGATATGTACCCATTTTTTTTAATATACCAATTTGTCATATGAAAATGTACCCATTTTTTAATATAAAATGTATCCATTTTTTTATATATAAAATTCATTCAATCTTTTCTCTAATCCATTTTTAAATTTATATGGATACATTTTATTTCGTTGATTTGAGAATGTATTTATGTCAAGTTTAATAGAAGAAATATAATAATGTTATTAAGCCTAATATCTTTTTTTTTAATGTACCCATGTTTTGGTACAATGATTTTTTGGTTAGTTTTTTTATGAACATGCCCATGTGTGTATATATACACACACAATATATTGGAGAGTATACTTTATCTTTAATATTTTAGGGGGTTTTATTTTAAATCTCATTAATATAAATAACTACAAATTTCATTTTTAAGTTAAAAATATAATAGCCTACATAGAAATACATTATTATATTAATGTCAGAGACTTTGATAAAAAACTAAAATCACAAAGATTTCAGTCAAAGAACATTGGTAGTTAGGGATCGCATCTAAAGTGTCCCAACTAACAATGTCTGGTTTTCCTTTTTTAGTTTTTACCTTTTCTCGTTAGAGATTGGGGAAATGAGGAATGAAGAAAAGTGGAGGGAGAGTGGTGTGAAGGACGGTGGTGGACTAGAGGAGGGAGAAACGAAGGAAAGTATGAAACAAAAGCTAGCAACAAAAACATACTAAAATTGTTTTTTAGTTTTTCAATTTTTATTTGTGTACCATTCTACGCTTAGTCCAACAAAAGCTAGAAACAAAACTTACTAATATTGTTTTATAGTTTTTCAATTTTTATTTGTGTACCATTCTACGCTCCTTCCTTAATCCAACAAAAGCTAGAAACAAAAACTTACTAAAATTGTTTTTTAGTTTTCAATTTTTATTTGTGCACCATTCTACGCTCCTTCCTTAGTCCTCATTCATCCATCATCATTCATTGTATGTTCCCTGAAATAGTTATTAAACGGCCTTTTATAGTTTTGTTTTTGAGTTTTCGAATTCCTAAAGAATAACTTATTCTAATCTTCTGTCAAAGGCAGCAATAAACTTTAATCCATATTTAAAATATCCATCAAAATTAAGCTTCATCACAAAGATTGATTATGTAGAGATTTCTGTTTATTACTCTTTAATTATTCTCAATTATGTGATTTTTAGGCCTTGATGAATTTTTTGTACTCATCACCAATCATTATAAACTCAAAATAAAGATCTGAAAAACATATGTGTTGACATGCTAATTTTGTGAACCAAAAACCAGCAAATAAAGGGGAAAAATGAAAGAGAAGAGCAGCTAGCATGTTGCTCCTCCATTCCTTCTTTTAATTTATTTCATTATTTAGATGAATATAAACATTAATTCCGTCATATAATTAGTTACATACTCTTAAAATATTACACAAACAAAATATTACACAAACAAACTGAAGGCAGTAGGAATTTGTCTACAGATGAAGAGAGGTGTCAATAAGCTCTGAGTTGTCAAAACTTTTTGCAGAAGCACTTGCTGCGGCAGCAGCTGCTTTTGTGTTGTTAGGCCATGAGTGTGTGGAAGATGGCTGCAGATTAAGCCCTAGAGAGAGTGAATGATCTGCAGGAGCACTTGGACAAACCGGAACGACTATATCGGAATCGAATGAGAACTTTGCAGGCTGATGATCAAAATGCCTTGTTGTGCAAACAACCCTTTGATGATCAGTCTCAGATAACTTCTGCAGAAGCTGCTGCTCCTCCCTCCTCTCCTTCACTTTCTCAAGCTGCCTGAACCTCTCTTGCAACAGAGCAATGGAGGAAAGTGAAGCCACGGTTGGATCAGAATCAATTTGGCTGCCCATTGAAAAGCAGCTTTTGAGCTTTGTAGGGTTTGGTGGGTTATTTTTTTATTTTTTATTTTTTGTTTTGGCTATAATTGGTGCTGAAGGGCCAAAACGAAATGAGTGTGTATATATAGCAGATGGGTTGTTTCCTGTTTTGCATTTTACCAAGAATATTATAATATATTCTTTATGGACTTTGGATGATGTAATATAAATAAGAATCGGCTGCTGTGCTGCAAAAATCCAATGGCAAAGGTTCAAGGGGCTAGCCTAGAGAAGGCTGGGTTGGTGGATGGGTAGGCAAAAGCACTTTTGGAAAAAGCTAGAGTGCAAGAAAAAATGTCCAAAATGAAATGGAAGCGAGCATTTGGAATGGAGTTTTGGAGAATCAACTGTTAGGTCATGCCTTGTGTCCTCTTGTTGTTTAAGACACTGTTGGCATCGATGACTCTGATTTTATCTCTGGGTTGCATTTGGGGAAAAATGGATTCTTTTTTGGTTAAAAATCTTTTTGATCACTGTGTTTTGCAAAGTTTGCAATCTTAGTCATTTCCGTTCAGTTTTTTGTTAAAATAATAGTAAGATAGTTAATTACCAATTAAAAAATAAACAAAAATAAATTACCTTCACCACCCGTTGTCGGCCGTCGCACCTCCCGACCCCCCATCGTCGGCGTCGCACCTCCCAAACCCACATTACACCGGCCACAACCAACACCTGCTGCACCCCATCAGCTCCCCTTCCCTATTTTCTCCCAAGATTCAGAGAAACAGTTGAATCTAAAATTTTCAGACTAAATTTCAATTTGTTTTTCTTTGTGTGTGTATGCATGTATACGATTTCATTCGTTCTACAGACAAGTGATATTGAGGAGCTTTTTTTTTCTTTTTCACCTGCTTGTTTTAAAAATCAGCATTCTCAAATTTTATTAGGGTTTGCTACTAATACTACAATTTAATAGTATTTCTCTTAAGTTGTAATTAAAAGATCTTAAGTTCGATTCACTTTAATGAAGAGTGTGATACTTAATTATTATGGAATCATTGTGTGGGGTATCCTCCGAATCTTCACCCCTAAAGTTTGATATCTAATTATACTAGTACTACAATCTAGTGGTATTTCACTCTATCTATAAGTAGAAGATCTTAAGTTCGACTCACTTGAATAACGAATTTGATACCTACTTAATTTGGCTGTTTCAGTGTTGTCTTTTGAATCTTCACCCTTAAAGAAGAATATCGTTGCGTAAAAAATTGTTCTTTGGAAGAGTTTTGAAAATGAAGTTCATGAATTGAAGATGGGGATGTATAGAAGAGACAAGGATTAGAAGGAATATGTATTTGGAGTTATATGGTGTTTTCTATGGGAACATTTGCACATGCCAAAAATTGGGAGGAATCCTTCATTGCTGTGCCCATTTCATTTGTGTATATGAAGAGGGCTGGCATTCACTATATAAATAACAAAGTTCTAAATCAAGGTTTACATTTCTGTTTGTCTTTTACATTTATGGTCAAATATTTCGCCAAAATGGAGAGAAGTAATTCAGTGTGATGCTATTTATCATATTCTTGCTTCTTGCTAGGGTCTATGAGACCATATAAGTTATGGGTTCGGATTTATACAATCATTTGTTAATCTCTCTCAACACGTAATTGGTTGTGTTTATTTCTCTTATCAGGTGACTAATCACATGATGAAGAGTATGTTTAAACTAAAACCCTATATACAGACACATAATTGTATATAACTGATGACACCCAAGAATCCTCGAGATATGATAGATATATGTATGAAGAGTGGAAATCAGGAAATCTTCACTTACTAGGCTTCTTGAAGTCAGTGGACTTGTCAGCAGGGAAATGGGGAATGAAGCGGATAATCTATGCAGATGCTATATTTGGAGAAATCTGGAGAATTTGTATTGTTAAAACAGGACATGGATCCTCTCCGGATCTAATTGTCCTAATCTTAGGGATACATCAATCCGGACCGTTGAAATTTGATCAAACGATTAAACAGAGACTCACTTTAAAAGTTATAATAAATTTAACCGTTTGATCAAATTTCAAAGGTCCGAATTAATGGATCCCTAAAATTAGGACAATTGGTTTTGAAGAGGATCCATGTCCGTTAAAACACTGGTAGTTGGCATGTGACCGAGAGAACAGGTGCTAAAAATGCCATTTGGTCCAGCACCAAAACTAACCAAACAAGTGGAACAAGACTTCTATTATTGCGAAAAAAATAGATTTTTAATCGAGGGATATTTTAATTTAATATAAGAAAATAAAAACCACACACTTTTTTTTTTAAACTCCATATGCTTCTTTGTTTAATTTTGTTCGTTGTTTCTATTTGATTTATTTAATTAATCAGTGTGTGGTTATCATTTCCCTAGCTTAAATTAAATTATGAGGAAAAAGATTTGAACTTGAATATGGTAAAAAGAACGCTTTGTTTTAGCTAACTTTGATAGGCTCAAACTCAGAGCCAACTTTTGGGGAGTGCAACCGGTTCTATTGCATAGGGCCTCAAAATTTTGAGAGCCCCCAAAAATATTTTTTTATTAAATATAATAATATATAAAAATAATATTTAGAAATACTAATCAAATAATATATATATATATATATATATATATATATATATATATATATATATATATATATATATCCGATGGGCCCCAAAAGCCATCAGACTACTACCTAAAATCTGTACGCAAATTATATAAAATAATAATTAACAAAGGGGAAAGCTAATCTAGCAAAAAAAAGGGGCAAAGCTAATCAATTAAAAGTGGAGGACTCCACTGACCGAGGCAAACAATTCAGAGACCTAGATTTTTTCTCTCACGCCAAAGTCTAATTGCTGCTTCCCATTTTTTTTTCTTCTTTCACACCAGACTACTAGAGCACCAGAAGTCAAAATTCCAGACGTTGTCGCCAGTGTCCCAGTCTACTTCCCATTCTCTCTTCGTCCCATTGTTATATATCCCACAAATTATTAAACCCTAATTTATAAATTTATGAAATTGAAGAGAAACTTCCGAATCATGAAGATAATTCAACTGATCAGAGTGATGTAGACTTCGATCAAAGTAAGATATTTACTAATTTAAGTATATTGACTTGAAATTTGAAGATTTGGGTATTTCTCATCTATAATGATTTTTGTTATTTTTCACTTTTCAGGGCAAAATCAAGAGAAAAGGAGTCACAAAAAATCGCTAGACACACATGCATTACGGACTATTAAGTTTCATTGTTCATACTTACTATAATTTTATTGTGATCTTATTTGAGATATAAAAGATGGCTTATAAGAAGGACCCCTTTTATGAATTTCGCACAAAACTTTCGAAATTTCAGAGATGACCCTGCTCAAACTTGCACAGATTGTAGTAGTTTTGATTGTGCTGTTTCAAAAGAAAAGAACAAGGTTGAGAAATGCTTATGTTGCTTGGGATTGAAGGTTTGGTATGTATGTATGTATGGAATAATTGAGATTGAATAACAACAGAACGGTACTGAGTGATTCCATGCATGTATAAGCAAAAGATCAAGTCATATAATGGAGGGCATGTGGGGGTCCAAATCCAATGCAAACCCCACGAATTCTGTGAAGAATAAACTTTTCCCATGAAGAGTGGATGGCCTTCTTTGTTTTCTTCCCTTGAAAACAACCAAGCACTTAGAACCCAAAAACCAATCATCATTGGGAGCAGGGTAATTAGTTTTTGACATTTGATTACATAAATAATTAGTTTTTAGTAACGACGACATATTGATCATATATTGATGACACAACGATAACATAATAACTACATAAAGATGATATAATGACGAAATGGTAAAACCTGATCATTTATGCAGCCAAACATAAAAAACAAATTATTACAACTAATTGCCCTTTTATTCTTCCTTTTATTGAAAAAAATAATACAAGTAACAACATATATTATTTATTTACAACTTAACTTCTCCAATTCATGACTTGCTGTATTTCAAATAAATATCTAGAAACTCAAATCTCTTCATTACAAATGCAACTAAATATATAATGGTTTCTTCTTGATATGGGCTGCCATCCAATAATTTCAACCACCCTGGTTTCTTCTTCTTGTTTTGAGTTATTTTCCTCTCCTTCTAGTTCCTTTATGGTGCAATATATCCATTATTTACCAAAAAGTTAAAAACTGATCCATCCATGGACTTCAACTATCTACCTTAAAATCTAAATTAACTCATTTTTTTAAATAAAACGATATTCCTACTCTTTGGGAGCCAAAGTAGCCCACAGGGCCGAAAATACAATTAGCAATTTCAAAAGCGCAGCCTCCGAGCCATTCCGTAGAAGTGGAACGAGTTTCTGCCTCATATAGCTGGTGCCCAAGATTGGAGGAAGTTTAGGAGAGATGGGGAGACCCAGCAGCTGCAAAACCTTCCCACCTTGCATCAAACATAAGATAGTACCGGAATTACATCCGTTAGCATTCGAGCCTTTTGTCCACTACAGCCACAAGCAGTAGGGAGGTAGGAGCAAATTCTTCCACCATATAAAATGATGTAACTACAAGAAGTTGTTTATTAACAGTACTATGAAATACCGATCCTCAAGGTAACTATGAAATGCAAACAAACAATCTCACGTAACTGCCGGGCAGGCCTCTTCCAAAATCACCTTCAGAAATTTTCAGTTCTCACCACAATTCTCTCTTGCAGAAGCAAAACCATATACACTTTACTCTCTTGGTATCAAACAAGGTGCTCCTTAACATCTTATTGCCTTAAGTTTATGAGGAAAGAGGAAACTTTCCGCTACGGAACCTCGAAGCTGCATCACCTGCAACTGCAAGTATATAATGCCAAGAATGTCTAGCTCTGAATTCTTTTATAAACACTAATACTGTGACAACATAAATATGGTCTAGGCATGTCAACCCAACCAAATGAGCACCATAAGAATATCAAGACAATCCATATCATTAAGAAGCCTGCTAGGCGGAAATACCCTAAGCTTATCAACTACCAGAATATATACACACACGGTGGTGCACCAACCATCTATCCACACAAAAAGAGCAATCAAAATAAATGGTAAATATCTTTGTTGATGCACAAAATCAGTGAGGACTTTGGAACAACAGAAGGTGTCAAGTTTGTGACCTTCGCTAGATTGCTCCGGTCACTAGGGTGGATAAGTATGTAAATGGACAGAGACAGGGAAGCAAACACAAGATGTATGTGGTTCACCCAGATTGGCTACGTCCACGGTGTAGAGGAGTTCTCATTAATTGTGAAGGGTTTACACAAATACATAGGTTCAAGCTCTCCTTTAATGAGTTTTAGTGAATGATTTAGTACAAATGATATTAGGGATTATTGTGGGAGAATTATCTCCTTTTATAGAAGAGAGTTTCTAGCTTTATTCCGACTTTGACACGTGTCGTGCTGTGATTGGCCTTTGATGTTGACACGTGTCGCGCTGTGATTGGCCTCTGACATTGACATGTGTTGCGCTGTGATTGGCATCTTGGTTAGAGGGAAACTCTTATGAGTCCTCCTCGGTTGGGGACTTGCAAGATCCAAGCCACTGAGTAATCATGAAACTTCTAAGTACTGAAGTATGGTATAGTTTTCACTTACCTCTATCCCATAGGCAGATGTGGCATCTTCTCTGGAAGTATTTGTCCTCCATTAAGGAGTGGTATCTTTAGCTGATGTTGACGCACAATGTAATGTATCATTTTCACTTGAAGCTTACTTATAGTTTCAGGTTTGGTCAAGTGTTGTACAAACCATATATTAGGAGTCCCCCAAGTCGCAGAGTTAGGAGATCTGCCGAAAGAGGTGACAGACAAGGTAAGCAATCAGAGTTCCAAGCAATCAGTCTTAGATCGGAAGTTTGATTTCGGGTTTCTGCTAATTGTTCTCCTTCTCATTGTCTTGCAGACAGCAACAAGGACAAAGAAAATGACATGGAAAAGAGATGATATGAGATACTTTTTCTTTTGAAGAAGTAATGGATGAACTGACACGTGTTTTGTTATACTTGTTGACTTTCCACAGGCTTATTCTTGAACTGGGTTAGAGGGTTTTCTGGTTTCCTCTAAAGGAGCGAGTCGACTCAAGAATTTAAGGGTCAAAACAAGTCTATCAAATCTAGAGTACGTTCGACCTTGATGATATGAGATACTTTTGCTGTTAACAAAGAAGTGGATATGGTATGGCGAGGCTTTGCTCTTCAGTGATGGTGCCAGCAAAAGGTTGTTGAAGCTTCTTGAGCTCTTCAGATAGGGCAGTGATATCGAGCTTGGATTTGACTTAGACTCATATGTCTGGATTATGTGGTTCTGCAGGAAGGGCGTCGTGTTGTAGTGACCTGTTCCGGCTCATCATTGAACCTTCTACTTCAATCTTTTGCATAACAGAAGTGGTGTGCAACCTTTGCATTTAAATGGTCATTCAGAACATTACTTCTCAGCGACTCATCCATGCTTGGCAAATTCAGTGTAAAGAGCCAATATCGTATAAACTGTTATGAGGTATTTGCTACCCTTGACAACAGTTGAGGATGACTACTCGAGAGCAATGCTAGGTAAGCAACCAGACAAAGGTTTCGGGCAATCAGTTCCAGATCGGAAGTTTGATTTCAGGTTCCGACTAATTACTTTCTTTCTCATTGTCTTGCAAGTAAGAGCAAGGGCAAAGGAAACGACAGGAAAAAAGCATGATATGGGATACTCTTGCTTTTGACCTTGATGATATGAGATACTTTTGCTCTGACGTGACTTGTTTGCAGAGGTATTATCGGGGGGAAAGAAAGCTGAGTATTTCGAGAGGATTCGTTGGGAGTGCTCTATCGGATGTGAGGAAAGGTTGGGCATTTTAAGAGGTTTGCCTGGCCATGGAGGATGAAGGTCGACATATATAAGGATTTCCCCAATAGTAGGTAGCGGTGTTATTCTTTTACTCTTCTTGGTGATATCGATGTAGTGGAAGCTGCAGAATCTACGCGTTTTAACTTTGTCAAAGATTTTTTATATTTTTTATAAAGTGTTCCATGGTATCCGAGGAGCTGATGTTGCGTGTGAAGATTGCTAACAAATTTTACCCAGGAAAATTTGCTTCTTGAAATTCGGAGAGTGGTGCCTCTTCGTTTTTTGAATAGACGGCTCTGTTGCCCTTTCTTTTATAGGGGCACCATTTATGTTCAGGAAGTACGTTCAAAGAATTACTGCTTGTAGAAATTTCCCCTATTTTTGTACTTCTGAGATTTATTGGATCTCATTTTTCCTTCATTGTTTCTGAAAATGTCTAGCCCATTCGACGGTTGTTTTGACTTGAATGTTATGGAAGAGGTAGCCATCTTTCCTCAAGACAACATATGGCGCCCATCCTTCTTATCCCCTACCAGTCTTCTTACTGTTGGGGACTCTATGACGAAGAATGACATGACCGCTGCAGTAGTGGCAAAAAATCTTCTCACTCCCAAAGATAACAGATAACTTTCTAAACGGTCCGATGAGTTAGCTGTTAAGGATTCTCCAGCTTTTAGTGTTAAGTGTGCGGGTTATGTGTCTAATATGGGCCAACGCCTATTTGCTCGAACCTGCCAAGTTGAATCATTAGCGGTTGAAGTGGCAAGTCTCAGACAGGAGATTAGAGAGCTCAAGCATGAGAATAGACAGTTGCACATGCTTGCATATAACTACTCTACGAGCATGAAGAGAAAGCTTGACTGGCTGCAGGAATCCGAGGGTCAGATTTTAAGTGATCATCAGAGGTTTGTGGGTTTGTTCGAAAGGCATTTATTGCCTTCATCTTCTAGGGCTGTACCACGTACTGAAGCTTTAAATGATGAACCTCTGGTGCCTCCTCTTTCTGGGGTTCTGCCAAGTACTGAGGCTTTTCATGAGCAACCTTTGTGAAGGCTCCCTCCTGTTTGTTTGTTTTGATTCATGTGTATGCACATATCTGTAATTTGTCGGAGATATCAATAAATAAGCTATTTTTCATTCAGTGTATTGTGTTAAATACACTAAGGCATCATTCACTAAGTTCTTTGAATTTTTTCTTTTGTTGAAGCTTGTATGTTGAAACTTTGTGGGTGGATCCTGTATGTTGAAATAGTGCTCCCTTAATTTCCTGAGTGGGGAAACTTCTCGATTGGGGACTTGAAAGATCCAAGTCACTAAGTAGTCGCGAAACTTCCGAGTACTGAGGTGTAGTAGCATATGGTAGGAGTCCCACAAGTCTCTGGTCGAGGAGAGTTGTCGAATGTGGTGTCTTGCTAGTAGCCAAGTTGTCAAAATAGCGAAGCTTTGTTTCTGATATCACATATCTGCATATACGTTTATTTCAAACTAGTTTGAACCTCACCAAGGCCCAACACTTTTATATTTTAACAGCCTAATTCTCTCTTGCTTCATGTTGAGAAGTAGGGAAATAATAAAATAAAAATAAGGCCCAAGGCCTCATCCCTTTGCCCGTGTCTTCTTCCCTATTTCCCCTTACTTTTCTCATTTTTGCACAGCTTGTTCATGTTCTCCTCTTTTCTGCCACTCCTTGCTTTATTTATTTATTTTTATTATTTTTTAATGCTAAAGCAAAATGAGTGGAAACCCCACTTTTTTGCAAAGTCACGTGGACTTCACCTTTTCTTCTTTTTTTTAAAAAAAAATTTTTTAAATTTTTTTAAGGCAAAATAAGTGGAAACCCCACTTTCCTGGCAAAGTCATGTGGACTACACATTTTCTTATTTTCTTTATGCTAAAGCAAAATAAGTGGAATTGCAGAAGGTGTAACCGTGGGTGGGTGCTTTGATTTTCAAGACAACAGCTGTGACTTTTAGCTGGATTGAAGGTTGCAGAGAATCTGGGTAACTTGTGGGTCTGCAAGCTTAAGAGGTTCAACACTCCTCCATTTGAATATTTAATTGTGCTTTTGTTTATGACTGAAGTTGTACACAAATAATTATATAATACGTAACAGGGACCTTGTGAATGGAGACGAAGGATAAGGAAATTTGTGTTTAAAGTTTTTGTTCACCCAATTGTTGTTGCACAAATTGCCAAAAATCTTGGGTTTTGTGAACAAAATTTGTTTATTTGCAATAAGGTTTTGTGTTTGGAAAATAGTTTAATAGGTACGGTTTATTGATTGTAGGTTTTTGTTTGGGTATATAGCTTGAATAGTTGAAGCTATTTTTAGGACACAAAACTTGATTTAGCTTCACACTATTTTGATCAAGAGTGTGTGAAGCTTTTACATGTTTAAGTGTTGAAGTTTTGTAGTGAAGCTTTGGAGGTGAGGTTTTGTAGGTGAAACTTTGTAGGTGAAGCTTTGTAGGTGAAGCTTTGTAGGTGAAGCTTTTTTAGTGAAGCATTGTAGGTGAATCTTAGTGGTTGAAGCTTTGTAGGTGAAGCTTTGTGGTTGAAGCTTTGTAGGTGAAGTTTTGTGGTTGAAGCTTTGTAGGTGAAGCTTTGTAGGTGAAGCTTTTTGTTGGTAAAGCTTTGTAGGTGAAGCTTTTTGTTGGTCACCATAAATTGGTTTGCTTCACACTATCTTGATCAAGAGTGTGTGACGCTTTTGAGAATTGTAGTTGCTCTTCATTGATGAGTGGCACCATAAATTGGTTTTGCTTCACACTATCTTGATCAAGAGTGTGTGAAGCTTTTGAGATTTGTAGTTGTCCTCCATTGATGAGGCTTTGTTGGCACCATAAATTGGTTTTTCTTCACACTATCTTGATCAAGAGTGTGTGAAGCTTTTGAGAATTGTAGTTGTCCCTCATTGATGAAGTTGTTGTGTTCCCCCTTCATTTTTTTTGGAAGGGGTGGGGTGGAACTAAAAATTTGAAATTTGAAACTCCTTAGCTTGTGTGGAAGTTTGAAGACTTTATAGTTTGAATTTGAATTTTGAATTTCTTTGGTCATGTTGAAATATATAAGAAGGATAAGTTTCCACTCTTTAAATTGCCTCCACTTGCTCATTTTGTAGTGATTTTTGAAGATAGAGTGCTCTCTAGTTGAGAGGGATTCCAGCATTGCTTTGCACCACCTTCAAGTTGGTAATCTTCTCCACCATATCAAATGCTTTCCTTCTTGTTGAATTGTTTGAGTATTGATAGATGAAACTCAAGAAGGTGTAAATGCGAAGCTTAACCTTTGGAAAGAAGTGTTGGGATCTAAAGGTCTTCACCTAATCCGATAAAAGATAGAATATATGGAGTGCAAGTTCAGTGTAAATGGAGGCCAAAATGAGTTAGGGGTGAGGATCGGAGATCAGGAAATACCAAAGAGTGACCGCTTTCGCTACCTAGGATCTATCTTGCAAAAGAACAGAGAATTAGATGGAGACCTCAACCATATAATACAAGCTGGATAGATGAAGTGGAATAGTGCATCTGTGGTGTTGTGTGACCACCGTATGTCACTGAAGCTCAAGGGAAAATTTTATAGGACAACAATAAGGCCAGAGATGCTGTATGGCACAAAATGTTGGGCAGTAAAACATCAACATGTACATAAAATGGGTGTAGTGGAGATAAGGATGCTTCGTTGGATGTGTGGGCACAAGAGAAAGAATAAGATTAGGAATGAGGATATCCGAGGTAAAGTAGGAGTAGCTGAAATTGAAGGAAAGATGAGAGAAAATCGGTTATGGTGGTATGGACATGTGCAAAGAAGGCCTACTAACACTCCGGTTAGAAGATATGACTACGAGACAGAGGTCCAAGGCCGAATAGGTAGAGGAAGACCTAGGAAAACTTTGGAAGAGACTCTAAGAAAAGACTTAGAGTACTTGGATCTAACGGAAGACATGACACAGAACCGAGCGCAATGGCATTCTAGGATTCATATAGCCGACCCCACTTAGTGGGAAAAGGCTTTGTTGTTGTTATTGTTGTATTCATGTATTTGATTAAGAACATGATGAACTAGTTGAGCGTTTCCTCATGCATAGGAACTTCTTAGGTTTCGATCATTCATGTAGTGATAGAGTTTGTTTTTGTTTGTTGTAGATGTCAGATCCTGGAAGTCCTAGTGATGAAGGCCTCCTAGCTCTAGCTCTAGGTTTGAGCCTGCAATGTTGGAGTCTTCAGGGCCTTTGTTAGAGTCTTGTACAAAAGAAACGTTGAATGATCTTCATAATTGTCAAACCTTAGCCAATATTGGTTCTTCCTCTTTCATGTCAGCGGTTGAGGGGGTTATTTTTGACGTTATGCCTATATTTTGCTTTTAGAGAATAACTTGTTAGATAACGAATATCAGCTTGAGGCCTTAAGGCAGTCATATAGTATCCCCCGTAGTGTAGGAATGCGCTTGGTGCATTGTGAAGAATTGCTCACTGAGCCGCCTAAGGGTCATGTTATGTTCTACACCCAGGTACTAGTGACCTTAGGAGTGAAGCTACCTTTGCACATGTGGTTGCAGCAGATGCTATCTTTTATTGGATATGCGCCTGGGCAACTCAACCCTGGTTACTGAGATACTTTGATCGGGTTTTATATTATTTGGATGAAGTGTGGATTAGGTAAGCCTTCCTTCCATTAGTGGCGCTACTGCTATAAGATGCGCCTGGTGAAGTCATGCACTGGTTATGCCAAGTGTATATGTCGAAGCGAGAGATAGCGTGTTGTCTTTGGTAAGAAAATGGCGTACTACACTTGGAAAAATCATTGGTGCTTTGTTTATAATGATTAGGAGCATGCTAGGGATGTCACACCTGAGCGACGTGTTCTTACTCACTTCCAGACTGTAGGTTGTAATGTACCCATTGTTCGCATTATTTGCTATTTGCTGTGATTTCTTCTAACATTTTTCTTCATGCAGTGGCGCGATGTATCATCAAGCTGTCCGGACGGGAGCTAGCTGATGTAGAAAAGGTGTTGAGGGTGCCCAAAGAGGATAGACACTTGGGGCAAGCTACGACCCTTATTTCGAAAGTACAGTTTCCAACCCCTAGTTTCCGAGTGGCAAAGACAAGTGAGTAAGTTGTATCCTTCACTTGACCTTTGTTCTTCCTTTTTTTTTTTTTTTTTTTTTTTTTTTTTTGTAAAGTTGTATTCCTTACTTTGATTTTCCTTGTTAAATGGAGAAGGTGAGCAAGAAAGGGGAGACTAGCACTAAGAAAATGAAAACACCCATGTTAGTTCCCTTAGAAGACATTCTGTTTCACAAGGAAGCTCACAAGCACCAGGTGAGACCAGCCATTAGACTTAAGTCTCAAGATGAGGTCCTCAAGATTGCTACCTCGAGGAAAGCTGAATCTGAGGCCATCAGATGTGTTGCTGCCATAGTTGCAGGGGAAGAGACGTGACTGTTGCCTCATCTTCCTACTATTGATCTCATCTTTCCTCCAGTTATGGAGCATACTGGCCAAGAAAGTGATCATGTTTCCAGCCGCAAGAGGAATGACAAAGAAAAGGCTGACAGCGTCCCTTAGAAGGACTTGAAGGTTGCTATTCAGCCAAAGAGTTTTGGGTATGTCAACAATTGCCTGGCAGGGCATCGATTCACTTTTGATGAGCTCGGAGAGCCATTAGATAAGAATGAATCAGATCGCGACCGGATGTTGAAGCTATCTTCTTATGCGAGTGTTGCTTTGTCATTTCCTTACTTTCTCTTATTTATTATTTTTTGGTAGTAATGATCATATTTTCATGCAGGTCATGACTGAGTACGAAGACAGACTGCGAGAGGCTGAGCAGTATAAGGCCAAATTTAAAGAGAATAAGTAGCTTGTGGATGACGCTAGGAAGAATAATAAAATTTTGATTGAGGTCGTCCAGCTCAAGGACCAAACCATGGAGAGGTTGACGAGGAGAAATTGTGAGAACGTAAGACTCAAGAAACTGTTTGAGGCGATTAAGATACATTTGGAGGCGGCTACCTTTGAGGCATCCAAGGTCAGGGAGGAGTTGGATGATGCCTTGGTTGAGGTTTCTGAGCTGAAGAGGAGTATCCCAACTGAGATGGAGGTTGTTGTGCATGAGTTCTTAGGTTCCCAGGCTTTTCACCATGCCATTAGACCTCATTACACCCGGGAAGTTCACTTTGAGAAAAGGAAATGAATGGCCGTCCTTGAGTGTTATGATGATGGAAGCATTATTCGAAAGTATTGTGAGGAGATAGATGAGTATCGACAAAAGGGTGAAATCTTCATCTTTGCAGTCGATCCTAGTAGTGAAGAGGAGTTTGACGATGAGGCTAGTGCTGATGAGCAGACTCAGCATGGTGAGGATGATCTTGGAGATGCAGAGAATGGTGGTGGGACGCGGAGTAATATTGTTAGGGGTTCAACCTCAGATGAGGATGACTAGTAGTGCTTTCATTTTCTACATATACTCTGGATATACTAGTTTGTTGTTTGTATGACATATGCCATGTACTATGGATGTACTAGTTTGTTGTTTGTATGTCATTTGCCATGTTATAAGCCTGAGAGCTTTTTGTTTATGGATGTTTATGACTTTGCACTGTATAATCAGATGTTAATTGCCAAGTGTTTGCACTATCATTGATGAATGTTTGGCTATGTTTGAATAAATCCTTTTTTTGGATATCAGCCATAACTTGGGTATGATTGAATGAATATACTGTGAAGCAGTTCGTTTATTTGTGTAGTCTTGATGACAAATACTTAGACTTTATTTCATGTTGGAATCATTCATGTTAAAGCTTCAAACCCGAGTGTTTCATTGCTAGGAATGTAAAAGAGTTAGGACCGAGTTGTCTAAATCACCTCTTTATTGAATTCATGCCAAATGGTCTTTGTTACATAGGATGCCGAACATCTGTAGCTTAACACTTATACTATGTGAGTCTACTTTTAATAGTACTTCAAGTGATCAGCATTCCATGGATGGCCAAAGGTCTTGCCATCAGAGCTTCTGAGCTTGTAGGAGCCAGGGTGACTGATGCCAACAACTTCAAACGGTCCATCCCAGTTTGGACTAAGTGTGCCTTCACTCGGGACTCTATTGCAGAGTAATCTTTTCTTCAATACCTAGTCCCCCATTTTGAAAGAGCGAGGTTTAACCCTTGAGTCGTAGTAGTTGGAGATGCGCTGCTTGTAGGCGACATTCCTCAAGTGAGCCTGATTTCTATGTTCCTCGACTAAATCCAAGTTGAGGGTGAGTTGTTTGTCATTTTCACTTTGCATGTAGTTTTGGACTCGGAATGTTGCTTGCTAAAGCTCAACTGGGACAACTGCCTCTGTAATAAAGGCAAGTGAGAATAGAGTTTCTTTTGTTGAAGTTTGATATGAAGTGTAGTACGACCAAAGAACTTTGGGTACAAATTCTGGCCAACAGCCCTTAGCCTTGTTTAAACTGGTTTTCAAAGTGGGCCTGATTATTTTGTTGATGACCTCAACTTGTCCGTTAGACTAGGGATGAGCTGGGGAGGCGAAACATAAGTTGACATTGAACTTAGAGTAGAACATCCTGAACTTCTTGTTGTCGAACTGTCGCCCATTATCAGTGACTATCGAATTGGGCTTGCTGAATCTACAAAGGATGTTCTTCCATACGAAGTCTTCTATTTTTGTCTTAGTAATGGTTGCCAAGGGTTCTACTTCGGCCCACTTTGTGAAGTAGTCAACTGCAACGATTGCATAATGGACCTTGCCCTTCCCTGCATGCATTGGGCCGATCAAATCAAGTCCCCACTAAGCGAAGGGCTAAGGCTGATCATATGCATGAGAGGCTAGGGAAGGGAGTGAGGAATACACATAAGCGGGACATTCTGATGACATCTTGGTGGAGTGTTGGCCAGTAATATCCTTGGTGAAAAGCCTTTTGTTCTAAGGACTGAGATCTAGCATGATCTTCGCAAACTCTTTCATGTATTTCCCGAAGGACAATTTCCGCCTCTACATGTGTAAGGGATCTTAAGTATGGCAGGTTAAAACCTCGCTTGTAAAGTAGGTCATTAATGATCAAGTAGCGAGTAGACTTGTATTGAATCTACTTAGCTTGGACTTTATCATTTGGGAAAGTGCCATGAGCAAGGAATTTATTAATTGGGGTGATCTAATTATCCCTTTGTTGTAAGTTGGACACTTCCACGACCATGGTGCTTGGTGCTACCAACAATTCGACATGAATTTTTCTCCCAATCTTGTCTTCCACTGCTGAGGTGAGGCGAGCCAAGGTGTCTGCATGACTGTTTGCCGCTTGCGGGACTTGGGTGATCTGGTAGTAGAAGTGCTTGAGTAAAAGTTATGTTTGCATAAGATATGCTACCGTGAAGCTATCCTTAGCATCAAAGTTGTTCGTGACCTGATTAACCACCAATTGGGAGTCACTGAAGATATCAATTTGTTTAACTCCAATGTGTTTAGCCAAACGTAAGCCTGTTAGAAGGGTTTCATACTCGGAAGGGCTTCATACTCGGCCTCATTGTTTGATGCCTTGAATTTGAAACGAATAGCATACTCCATCGCCACCTTGTCGAGGTAGTCAGGACTAGTCTTGCTTCACAACCATGTTGGTTGAATAAGCCATCAACATATAGAGTCCATACTGGGAATGTTGGTTCTACCTTTCGAGCTTTCGAGGGGGGAAGGGTAATGAAGCCGCTGCTTTAGGTGTAGAAGCAATGTCAACAGGATAAGTGAATTCTGCAATGAAATATGCAATTGCTTGGCCATTCTAAGATGACTTTGGTTGGTAGGAGATGTCAAACTTACTCAGTGCTATCGCCCATTTGATCATTCGCCCCGAAGTGTCAGGACTCTGAAGTATCTGTCGAAGGGGGTGATTGGTAAGTACGATGATGGAGTGTGCTTGGAAGTAGGGGTGAAGTTTCCGAGCAGACATGACTAATACTAGAGCTAATTTCTCAATGTTAGAGTATCATGTCTCCGCATCTTGTAGAGCCTTGACAGGCCGTTCGACACTACCATCAATTCGAATGAGAATAGAACTGACTGCTGAGGCCAAAACAGATAGATAGACAATGAGGGTGTCACCAACTTCAGGTTTGGAGAGCATATGGGCTTTACTCATGTACTATTTGAGTTTCTTGAATGTTTCGGCACATTCATCAGTCTACGTAATGTACTTCTTACTTCCCTTAAGTGCTTTGAAAAAATGAATGCATTTGTCTGTGGCTTTAGAGATGAACCTGGTCAAGGCTGCCACCTTGCAAGTAAGGTTGTGGATGTCTTTTGAAGTTACTAGTTCTTTCATGTCAATGATTACTTTGATCTTCTCGGGGTTAGCTTCAATGCCTCGTTGGCTAATCATGAAGCCCAATAATTTTCCATAGCCCACGCCGAAGATACATTTGTTGGGGTTCAACCTCATTCGATACCTCTTCAGGATGGTGAAGGTTTCAAACATGTTGGTGATGTGTTGGTCAGCATGTTTGCTCTTGACTAGTATATCATCAACATAAACTTCCATGATCTTCCCAATCTGTTCAGCGAACATTGAATCGACTAGTTTCTGATAAGTCGCTCCTGTATTCTTTAGGCTGAATGGCATGACTTTATAGCAATATAGTCCTCTGTCAGTAGTGAAGGCCGTGTGTTCTTTGTTCGAAGGGTTCATGAGGATTTGGTAGTACCCTGATTAAGCATCTATGAAGCTCAAGAGTTCACACCTTGCCGTAGAGTCTATAAGTCTATCAAAGGGAAAGTTATCCTTCGGGTATCCTTTGTTTAGGTCGATGTAGTCGACATACATTCTCCATAAGATCTTTTGAAGCAAGAGACTTTCCTTGGTCGGATTTTTCTTAACAAATACCACATTTGCTACCCACGTTGGATAATTGACTTCACAGACGAAGCCTATGCATTTGAGTTTTTCAAGTTCTACATTTTTTACCTCATATCGTTCAACCTCATAAGATATTCACTTCTGTCTCACCGGCTTGGTCTTGGGGTCAATACTCAAGCGATGACGGATGATATCGGGAGAGATACCTGGCATGTCCTCGTATGACTAGGCAAAGACCTCAATGTTCTTTTGCAAAAAATAGATCAATCCCAACTACAGGGGTGGTGACAATGTGGTGCCAATCTTCACTATGCGATCTGGATAATCTTTTGAGATAGAGACCTTCTCTAACTCTTCAGCATGTTGTGCTTGCTGGGTGAAAAAGTCATCTCGAGGATCGTCGGGTTGATTGTTGCCACCATGAAGATCCAAGTTGGATTCGTCTGGGTTGGTCTTTATGACTTAGTCATGTATAAAAAGGGTTTCCTTAGGCTTAGGCAGGTGTTGTTGCTTGACTGAAGTGTTGTAACATGATTATGCATTGGGTTAATCTCCTCTTATGTAACCATTGCCAGAAGGGGTTGGAAATTTCATCTGCAACATATGTGTGGATACCATGGCCTTGAGATCATTGATGCATGTGCTCCCAAAGATGACATTGTATGTCGTTGGACAGTCAACCACCAGGAAGTTAGTGGTAATGGTAGCTGTGTAAGGGCTTGTACCAATGATGAAGGGTGAGTGTATGCTCCCTAAAGGTTGCACGATATCACCGGAGAAGCTTATCAGATGAGAAATCGAGTGATCGAGCAAGTGTTCAACTACATTAAGTGCTCTGAAAGCTTCAGCGAACATTATATTGACCTAAGCCCCCGTGTCCACTAAGATTCGTCGTACATCAAAGTTGGCTATGTGAGCTTCCACGATCAGTGGGTTGTTGTAAGGGTAAATGATACATCTTTCTTCCTCAAGGTAGAAACATATTGGATCTCAATTAGGCTTTTGATACTTGCCTCCCCTGATGTCTTCCACGTGAAACACTTGGTGACAAAGCCTCAAAGTTCGTTCATTGTTTTTCATGGCCCTGTTGGAAGATTCAGATATGGGTGTGCCACCGCTTATGGAATATATCACATTCACTTAGCGTTGGCTATGGTATCCCTTGGAGGGTGAATGAGAAATTGATCAATTTTTCCTTCACGTGCCAAAGTTTCAATAAGGTTACAGAGGGTGATACAATTTTTGTCGTCATGGCTGTTATACTCGTGGTCGCAGCAAAACATGCCCGTGTTCTTCATGGACTTGTAATCTGGCTGCTTCGGCTTTGGCTTCGGTATCAGGTGAGCTATACTGGGGTAAATGGTTGCGCATGTGGCGTTCAAATGCGTGTATGTCTCATACCTCAAGGTATGGCCTGTCTTGACACGTGCTTGGCCCACTGCGTTGACTGCCTAAGGGTTGGCATTACCATGGCGATACCCTTGGTTATTGCCCCTTACTCTTTTTACTAAAATGAGACTGGTGAAGATGGAAATTTTTCCCCTTGCCTTGAGATTGATACGTCTGTTGACTTGGCGAAACATTAGGTAATGCAGGGGGAAACACTGTTGCCGTTTAGAAGGTTGAGGTTTTCTCATTTGGTTGGATCTGGCTTCCACTCCCCACTTGCTGATAAGAGACGGCTGTAGGGGGTTTCCCTTGATATGTTATTGACTCGGCGGATGCATGGTTGTAAGTTTGTACCATCACCTTAGAGTAAGTCTTCCAAGTGTTGGCATTGATCATGTACTTAAAGAAACAGTCACGTAGGCCTTGAGGGCGGTCTTGTCATCTACCTTAGTGCAACGAGAATACTCATGGCTGAAGTAGCCGACATACTTTCGTAGTGATTCGTCCGACTTCTTGCGAATAATGTACAAGTCATCTGCAGAATGTAAGCGATTAGTCTGGAAGATGTGTTGAGAGACAAATAGTTTCCTTAATTCCTCAAATGAGTCTACCGTCTCAGATGGAAGATGACAATACCAGTTTAGAGTTTCGCTAGAGAAGGTGGAGGGGAAGAGAAGGCATCGCTCTTTGTTAGTGGGTATTTGGTATGCCATGGTGGACTTAAAGAGGTCAAGGTGTTCATTGGGTACTCCTTTCTAGTATAAAGTTGTAAGCCGAGCTTCTGCTTTGTTTTCGCTTGGATAGGGTGTCGATGATCCTCCTTGTAAGAAAACCATACCTGGGTTGGTTATAGTCAAGTATCTCAGCCTAACGTTCGACCTTCAACTTGTTTACTTCCTTAATAAGTTGTAGGATAAGGGGGTCCTGAATAGAGTCATGTACCATTGAAGCCTTCTTCCTTAAGTTTCCGTCATCTCTTGGAAGTAGGGAAGTTTGATCGAGGGCATGTGGTTTTTCCTTGAACTCACCATACTAGCTTCTAGGGTATGCTTATTGGAATACCTTCGAGTCCCCTATACCTTCATGTTCTTCTAGGACATGTTGCTCCTTCCCTAGATTGGTAGCTAGCATAGGCCTTGGTAGAGGACTGAGTTTTTCGGAAACCCTTGGATCATTGATCTTTGAGCTTATGTAGATAGGGTTCTCTCGACGTTGCCTCAGGAAGTCCCGGCAGTCGTGATAAATAGCTTTCGATCCTTCCACTCCTCTGCAAGGAGGTGCATTCCTCCACTTCTCCTACTTCGGGTTGAAGCAGCTGGGTTGAGAGAAGTTTCATGTTGATCGACATTTTGATGAGTAGCTCGCTCCTCATCAGGAATATCCATCTTGAAGGCAGGTGACCTCCCGTGTCCACAGGCATGACGAGTTTGTGTGTTTGAGTATGTCTGGCCTCGTGGAGCATTCCGAAGAACTTCTCATACTGCTCTTAGATGATTTCATTCTTCATCGCTATCTTGTTGTTCTGAGCCTCCAGCTTATCGACTTTAGCCTGAAGAGCAAACTTCTTTCATTGCCTCCCACTAAGTGCGATTGGGGTGTCGTTCTATATGTTGTGGCTTACTTCGCTCCCCATGTTGAAGAGGGATGCTTGGTCAAAAGAGAGTGTACGAATAGTGGAAACTAGCTTGACAAAGCTGGGGAAAGTATGAATAAGTGTGTTTCCCACAGACGGTGCCAAATGTTGATGCACAAAATCAGTGAGGACTTTGGTACAACAGAAAGTGTTAAGTTTGTGACCTTTGCTAGATTGCTCTGGTCACTAGGGTGGATAAGTATGTAAATTGATAGAGACAGGGAAGCAAACACAAGATGTATGTGGTTCACCTAGATTGGCTACGTCCACAGTGTAGAGGAGTTCTCATTAATTGTGAAGGGTTTACACAAATACATAGGTTCAAGCTCTCCTTTAATGAGTTCTAGTGAATGATTTAGTACAAATGATATTAGGGATTATTGTGGGAGAATGATCTCCTTTTATAAAAGAGAGTTTCTAGCTTTATTTCAACTTTGACACATATCGTGATGTGATTGACCTCTAATGTTGACACGCATCGCACTGTGATTGGCCTCTGACATTGACATATGTTGCATTGTGATTGACCTCTTGGTTAGAGGGAAACTCTTGTGGATCCTTGATGGTATAACGTTGACCAATGTTGAGTAGTTTCGGGATTGGTCAAGTATGGTACAAACAATCTTCATGCAAACCAGAATGATAAACCAAATATTCAAGAAATTTCTCCACGTCAGCCATCCATGGCAAATGACTCTCCAAGTCAGTAATCTCAACTCCAGTATTTCGAATTAATCAACTCACGCTTATCAAGTCAACTGAACAAGTTGGATAATCTTCAAACTCTTCAACAGATAGAAAGGAATCACAATCCTTCCTCATCTAAAACTTCTGTGTAACTTAGTTTTGAATTTCAAATATGATTACGTGATCTGTTTATACTGTAACCTTATCTTGTAATCTTTATATAATGAAGTCCATACCTCATTCATCATTAACTGAGTTGTGCTTATGCAATCAATGTTTCAAACCCGGGTATAAATTCTTTCACAGAATTCCTCGCCATTTGTTTTGGATTCTCTACTTGTTTGATTTACAGTTTGTAATCTGTGGGATTTGGGTTGGAAGATTACACTCTTTTGTTGTCTCCGTTTGTTTGGTGAAATTCCTCTCCATGCTTCGCTTGTGGACATAGGCTTTGCTAAGCCACGTTAATATTTTGTGTTCTTATTGTTAATATCTTGTGTTCTTATTGTGAGATTGTTTGTTTATATGCTTTCACCTATGACGTTGATATTTGGTGTTTTGTTAGAATTCGCTTATGCTTGCACTACACAAGTGGTATCAGAGCCCTAGGCTTCGACTTGGGCTTTATTTGTCATTCATGATGAAACTTTCTGTGTCGTTGGCGAAATTTGATATTTTAAGAATTCGACGGGATGAATGACTTTGGTATTTGGCAATTGAAGATGCGTGTTATGTTAGTTCAATAAGGACTTCTGAAAGCGTTAAGGGGAAGAAGAAGACCTTTTACAGTAGGCACTTGAAGCAATCTTCTTGTTATTGATGTCAAATCTGCATCGGAAGACAATTACCTTCTAAAAGTGACTTGTCAATTTATGTATAAAGAATAACAAACTCAGTAAATGTCGAATTGAAAAATCTAGCTCAAAATCACCTCTACTTCCCCTGCCTTTCTTACACAATATACTGATCGTTGTATTGAATGTCAGCAAGCTTGGTCCAATCCCACTATTTAGCATCTGAGGACAACCATTTCGAGTTACACTAACCATCTCAAACTTTCCCATTTGTATCAAAAGCGTATTAAAAGTAAACAATGTAAACTGAAAACCAAGTCCATTCATTTCATTCAAATACTCAATTACCCATTTGAGCTCTTCCTCCTTCCTACAAGCTTTGATCATCAAAAATCCTCCAACGGTCCGTGGGCTCGAAAAGCTGAAGACAAACATAAAAATGTAGCATATCTTTTGTAACCTTACTTTGGAAAACACAACTCAAGGCTATTTTATCGTTTGACAATCTTCATTCTAGTGTACAATCACATTAAAGTTGAAGACAAACATAAAAATGTAACATATCGTCACCTATTACAAGCGATTATCGCAATAACATTTTTTCTTGAATACTAAAACAAAATAAAAACATTAATGAGAAAAAGAATTTTTGAAGTGGAAAAATCATACTCCTATAATTCTCCAACAAGTAATCTTGTAATCATATAAAGAAGCTCTAGACACCATCCTCGCTTGCCACCAATAAAGAAACCAGATGGGTGAACCGCAACAGACACTCAAGCACTCAAGCACTCAAGTTAGTGGTGTGTTCAAAGTCTTGAGCTCAAAGTATTATCTTCCTTAATTTTCTTTGCAATTATATAACAAGTTGCTTACTTTATTGTAGGTCCACTTCCCCATAGAGTGCAAGCGGCTTTGTTTCGTTGAGGAGTAAATTTGCTCCCATGTTCCTTAATTTTTTTCTCCATAAACCCACGAACACTTTGTCCATCATGAGTAGGTAACAATTAACAAAAGAAAAAGAAAAAAAACAATAGACATTTGACGGATTTGACCAATGGTGTTAACTTAATGAAATAACAGAGGATGAATATGTAAGCAAAAAAGCTACAAATACAAAAATTAAAACCGAGATAAACTACGGAGCTAGTATTGCAATTTAGTGTGGTTCAGAGTCTTCAGACCCTTTCGTCATCTGATCCACCAACGCCATTGCAGGCTGCAGGAATGCTTCAGCTCACACCATCTCTCTCTCTCCTCCATCAACCATTTCTCTCTCCTCAAACCCTAAACCCCTTTTCGCTTCTCCAAACCTGCAAAACCCTACAAGAAGCAGAGCAGCACCACGCTCTGTTCCTCAAGACCGGAACTTTCAGCCACCCTTCCGTTGCCTCCCACTTCCTTTCTCTCTACGCCGACCCCAAAATCAACAACCTAGAATACGCTCGCTCCGTCTTCGACCAAATCGACCAACCCACGTTGGTGTCCTGGAACATTCTCATCAAAGGCTACGTCGGAAACCAGCGGTCGCATGATGCCATTGTTTTGTTCTATGAATTGGTTCATGAACTTGTTCCGGATAATTTCACTGTGCCGTGCGTGATTAAGGGTTGTGCGCGGTTGAATGCGATTGAGGAAGGGAAGCAGATTCATGGGTTGGTGCTGAAAATTGGGCTTGGGCTGGATAAGTTTGTGCAGAGCAGTTTGGTGAATTTATACTCGAAATGTGGTGAGATTGGTTTGGCCCGGAAGGTGTTTGATCAAATGCGTGACAGAGATTTGGTGACTTGGAATTCGTTGGTTGATGGGTATGCGAGGTGTGGAGAAGTTGAAGTTGCAATGGAGTTGTTTGATCAAATGCAGGAGAGGGATTTGTTTTCGTGGACTGTTTTGGTTGATGGGTTGTCGAAGTGCGGGAAGGTGGAGATGGCTAGGGAGGTGTTTGATAGGATGCCGAATAGAAATTTGGTTTCTTGGAATGCCATGATTAATGGGTACATGAAAGCTGGAGACTTTGAGATGGCACGTCAATTATTCAGTGGGATGCCGGCAAAAGACGTGATAACTTGGAATTCGATGATTGCAGGTTATGAATTTAATGGGAGGTTTATGGAAGCATTGGAGTTGTTTCAAGAAATTTTGAAAGAAGATATTATGCCTAGTCATGCTACATTAGTCAGTGCTCTCTCTGCTGTTTCAGGATTAGCTATCCTGAGTAAGGGGAGATGGATTCATTCTTTCATGGTAAAAAATGGATTTGAGTTAGATGGTGTGCTTGGTACATCGTTGATAGATATGTATTCCAAGTGTGGGAGCATTGAGAATGCTGTGGCCGTGTTTCGAGCTATACACAGGAAGAAATTGGGGCATTGGACTTCTATAATTGTTGGTTTAGGAATGCATGGTATGGCTGACCAAGTTCTTGAGCTATTTCTCGAGATGCGGAAGAATGGAATTCAGCCTCATGCTATAACTTTTATTGGAGTCTTGAATGCATGTAGTCATTCGGGATTGGTCGATCTTGGCCGTTACTATTTTAATCTGATGACAAATGATTATGGAATTGAACCCACATTTGAACACTATGGTTGCTTTGTAGACATTTTATGTCGGGCTGGTTGTCTAGAGGAGGCAAAGAATGTCATTGAAAATATGCCCATGAAACCAAACAAAGTAATCTGGATGAGTTTGCTTAGTGGTGCTCGGAATCATAGAAATGTTAAACTTGGTGATTTTGCAGCTCGTCATCTGATTGAATTTTCTCCAGACACTATTGGATGCTATGTTGTTCTTTCTAACCTGTATGCTGCAGCTGATCAGTGGGAGAAAGTTTCACAGGTAAGAGAAATGATGAGAAAGAAAGGAGTCAAAAAGGACCCAGGATGCAGTTCGATAGAGCACAGAGGTGTGCTTCATGAGTTTATTGTGGGTGATAAATCACATCCTCGGACAGAAGAGATATATTTGAAGTTGAGTGAGATAAGAGAGAAACTGAAATCCGTAGGACATGTTCCTGACACAAGCCAAGTTCTGTTGTGTCTTGAAGAGGAAAAAGAGAAGGAAGCCGAACTGGAAAACCATAGTGAGAGATTGGCTATTGCGTTTGGTCTCATTAATTCAGAAGCTGGGAGTCCTATTCGCATTATAAAGAATCTTCGCGTCTGTAGCGATTGCCACTCTGTCACTAAACATCTATCCAGTATCTATAATCGTGAGATTATTGTGAGAGATAATAGTGGTTTCCATCATTTCAGAAATGGCTCATGTTCTTGCAAAGATTTTTGGTGACTGGCCTGTTTGTCTGCTGCATTGACAGCTGTGTTCATCTGCTCAAAGCAAGAAGCATTATGCTTGCGCTCTTTTAAATTTGGAGCAGCCATCGGTATCATTTCATCTGATTCAGGCATTTCTTTACATGTTCCTTTTGATGTATTTAGCATTTTAGGCAGTCTTGAAAGTGTGTCTTGATGTAATTATGTGACTTGTCCCTTGCAAAAACCGCCCCTCTTGTAACAGGGATAACTAATATGTCTTGCTTTCTCAAGATTCTGCATTGGCCAGAGACTCGTGCACTAGCAAGATAAGAATCTTTGTTATACAGAGTATGAGTTTATAGTGAGGGATAATAGTTGTTCCCATCACTTCTCTCACCCTTCATCGAAGGAAGGTTGTATGCTATGTGCCCTTAGTATTAGAGGCAATCTTCATTGTATACTGGTTCCCCTGTAGTAAATGTATGCTATACAACTTATATTGAGAGATAATGTCAAAAATTCATATTTTTCCCAAATGGACTGTTTCATATGTTCTCTTTGTGCTTTGATTGAACTCAATTTTTTTTCTAATTCCCCCGACCTAAAATGAAGAAACATGTGTCTGCACTCTTAAATTGGAATAGCAATTGGTATCAGTTCTTTTGATTGTGGGAACTTATTGTGTGTTTATGTTATATATAGCAGTACAGGCCGTCCTGATGCACCTATGACCTGTCCGCATGCCGAAGCTCTCAAATTTAGAATGCAACTACACGGTCTCTAACATTCTAAATTGGCGAGAGACTTGTGCACTGCCCTTGGCTATATGGGCATGCTAAGTTATGCTGCGGTTATATTGAGAGGTAATAGCCATTCTCATTATGCAATCTTCATGATACTGAGATAATAGTGAAAGATGATCGTTCTTCCCATCATTTCTTTCACCCTACGTTGGCAGAATTCGTATACCTGGTGTCCATATAGTGTAGGCAATCATCATTGCCAAAAGTTTATGCCTTAATTAAAAACTTCATTTGCCTAATGGTGATAGATGAAGAAATCTAAGATCAATCTATGAACTTAATGTTTCAATGTTGTTTTTCTCTTGTGTATTGCTAGTTGGAAGCATCCTCCATTTGTTTCCTGGTTTAGATATACTCTATTACTGCAAAGCATGCATCTATTGACAGGAATGCTTGAATGTGCAGCACAATTAGACAAATTAAACAAAGGAGCTCGGTGGTTTTACTGGGTACAGCGATTTCAATACAAGCAGTTTCTAGTAAAATTAAATCGGAAACAGCCATGGATTTAGGTTTCTTCACTTTCCAGGGACAAAGTTGGTGGCGAAAGCCCATGCGTTGTTGGCCACTGGATCAGCAATGTGGTCAAAGAGGTTCTCGACTGGGCCCTTTCCTGTGACAATAGCCTGAACAAAGAATCCAAACATCGAGGTCATAGCCAGACGCCCGTTCTTAAGTTCCTTCACCTTCAGTTCAGCAAAAGCTTCAGGATCATCAGCAAGTCCGAGTGGATCAAAGGCACCTCCTGGGTAAAGTGGGTCAAGTCCTTCGCCGAGTGGTCCTCCACCAACTCTGTATCCCTCAATGAATCCCATGAGCACAACCTGGACAGCCCAGATAGCCAAGATGCTCTGAGCATGGATAAGGTTTGGGTTGCCAAGGTAGTCAAGGCCGCCCTCGGAGAAGATTTGAGATCCAGCCTTGAACCAAACTGCCTCGCCGAACTTGACCCCATTCTTTGACAAGATTTCTGGGAAGACGCATCCCAGTGCACCAAGCATGGCCCATCTGGAGTGGATCACCTCAAGCTCACGGTTCTTGGCAAATGTCTCGGGGTCTGCAGATAGTCCAGCAGTGTCCCATCCGTAGTCACCGGGGAATTCACCGGTCAAGTATGATGGAGTTTGCTCGGAGAACGGTCCCAAGTACTTCGGCCGGTCTGGGCCGTACCTGTTTTGTCAGTGACCGTTGAAAGTGTTAGCTCAAGGGGTATGATCAGCTATGATGTAATCTTCTCAGTGCTACATGATCACGATGTTCTTGCAACAATGTATCTTTATAGTTATACATTGAGCTAAAGTGAATTGTAAACATTCTGACATTGTAAACGCTTATATTCACACATGGAAATTTTTGTAGAGTTGCTTGGAAAGAAAGGTTGTGCTGACGAGGGTAAAGCCAAGGTGCTTACCATATGCTCTGGGGAGCACTTTTGACTGTGCGCCGCATGGAGAAGCGGCCGCCACCAAGGCCGCCGATCTTCCGGACGAGCTCATTCGACTGCTTCAAAACAGTCTGGCCAGCAAATGCTGATCGTTGGATAGCAGAGGTTGCCATGGCTTGCTGCTTTTTTTTTTTTTTTTTTCCTTTTTCTGTTTGAAGTATTGGTGGCGTTGAGCAAGCCCGCTGAGATGCTTTGAACTTGGGAGAGGGCAGGGATGTTATAACGGGAACTTGAAGATGATGTGGATTAGGATATCTACACGTCAGCAGCATCCTATTCGTTCTCAAATGGATTTGGATTTCTAATCTGATTGTTGCACAGAGAGGGGGTTATCTCTTGCCACGTGGCAGGCAATTGCTGCAATGGTTGTAGTTGGTGAATACAGGCCACAAGTTGACCAAAAGACAAATATTTGACAGGTCCATGGGTACAACAACATCAAAGCATTATCTCACTAAGTAGAGTTGTTTATATGAATCCTATAATGCTACTACGCTCGGTTTTGTCTCATGTCATCCGTTAAATCCAAGTAATCCAAGTCTTTTCTTAGAGTCTCATTCCAAATTTTCCTAAATCTTCTTGTACTCCTTTTGGCTTTGAGCCTCACGTAAATTCGTAATCACCAATTCTAACAGATGGAATTTAACGGGTGGATGCAATTCACTTAGAAGACAAAGTGTATCACTGTTCGAATTATTCGTTGGCTGCAGTAGTTTTTGACAAAACAGTAACAAACAATAGCAGGCAAGGAGTAGTTTGCAGTGGAAGAAGAGCATTCAAATTTACTTGACGTGGTTTATTTACTATATTTACAGTAAAAAATCAATAGAAAAAAATCCCTTCCCGGCGGACCGGGACTCTACGGCTGGGTCTCAGCGGATAGACAGCGAGAGTAGATGATTTTCTGGGTGGAAACAGTATGATGATACAGAGAAGATGAGGAACAACCAAATAAGAATGTATAATCTGCGGTGCCGATGTGAGAATTCAACGTGTGAGCTCACCATCAGTGCCGAAGTTGCTCTTTGGAGGTGAGCTGAAAGGAATTTGATGGCCCGATCAGAACCCCATGAAAGAGCAGCCAGAGTGAAACAGATTAGCCACTGCAGTGCATTCAACTTCACACAGCTAGCTAGTCCTTTTCCGAACTCAACAACGATGACCTGCATTGTCAACACAGCCCCCAACGCCATCAGAAACCAATGGCTGTGGAGGACTACAACCAGCACTTCCTTTTTCACCAAGTCCATGGCACTGAACAGATTAAGGACCTGGCATAAGGTGAAGGTACTGAAAATCATGGTATTCCGGACGCCTTCATTCATGCTCGGCATGAAATGTAAGATCAGCAAGACGGAAACCTGATATGAAACTTGGACTGCTATGTTTCTCCAGATGACTTTGGTTATAAGCGACACGGTCCTCCCCTCAGGTCTTTGAATGTGTTCTAAGGTGCCTTGTAGCTCCATCACCATCATGAGGCCACCAAGAAGGCACATGATCAAGTTCACCCAAATCAAATGAACTGCTGTTAGAGGGGACTCTCCCGAATGCATTGTGGCGACTAGGGTTACAAGTAAACCGGATATGGAAGCGGTGAGCTGAAGTTGAGAGAACTGCTGAATGTTGTGGTAGGCACAAGCACCAGACTTGATAATCTTGCTTAAAAAACAGCCGCTGCTGATTATAAGATCGGCATTCTCTCTGGCCATCCCGGTTCTCCAGATATCGTGCACGATTCCTACATCAGCTTCTTTTAAGGTCAGAGTGTCGCGTACGGTCAAACCTCCACAGAATGCAACTATGCGACCTTTTTTCCTTAGCCCCTCCACCATGAGAAACTTGTCCTTGGGGATGGAACTTCCCATCACAGAGATCAAATCCACCGCATCCGGCCTTTCCATGGAATTGAGTCTTCGGAAAGCTTGACCTTCAATTTCCTTGTCATCTGAAGCAGGGGAGATCCCAAGTTCCGAAGCTGTATCTCTCACTATTGAGAGCTCATCCTCTGACACCAGTTTGATGCTTACTCCAGCTTCTCTAAGAGCTTCCACTGCCACTTTAAGCTCTTCTTGATATGGACATCTAAGACCGACAAATGCCAACAAAATCAACCCATCTTCTGCAAATTCTTCTGTTTTCTTGTACGCGTATGCAATCGGTCTCAGACCCTCCTCCTCCATCTTATTGATCACCTGCTCAAGTTTTCTCTTCTGGTTTCCGATACTGTGACTTTCCCCTCTGTTATCATAGTAATGTGAACACATGCCTAATATTGTTGAAGCATCTCCATCGCAGTGAAGTTGCATAATCTGCTCATTCTCGATTTTCCTCACCAAGATTCCTCTACATTTCTTGTTAGAGCTCAATTGTCTTTCTTCAACGGTTTCAAATCTTCGATCCAATAATGCCACATTACTACCCCATCTGGTGTTCAGCCAAGAAATGAGCAGATCATTTGTTGGTGACGATGTAGCTGCGGTAGCTGAAATCCCCTGATGCAGTACCTCAAGAACTTGGTCAGTTTCCGAGTCCACTTCACCAATGCTTAAATCCTTTTCACCAATCCAAAATTCCTTGACCTCCGTCGGGTTGCACATTAACTCTGCAGTTGTTTCGATGCAGATGACATTTATGAGTCCTATGGTTACACAAGCTGATAGATTTCGTGGTACTGCCTGATTTTTGGCCGCCTTCTCGCTCCATTGAGAAAGGGCAACTGCAATCACAAAATGCATCCCATGTTGTATCCCTATTACTGCGGTTGCTAGAACACTTGCTAAAATGGAAATCTTTCCTTGAGGTTTCAAGAAGATCTTCTCAAAGGTCCTCATAATAAGATTCATTGAAACTTCCCCTTTCAGCTCTGGCCTCTCATTGTAGTTTTCGTGCTTCCTGAAGAATAGTAGGCGTATCAACATCACAAGCGCAATCAGTATCGAGACACAACATGCAAGATAATCCATACATGCATTCGGTTTGTCCATCAAAGCTTGTAGCAGTGTCTTCTCCTTTGGATTATGATCAGCCACCAAGCTCAGCATCTCAGCAAAAGTTGTATTAGCACTAATGGATGTAACAACCATGCGGCCGCGGCCCTTCACAACCATTGAACCCGAAAAAACAAATGGATTATTTTCACGATCAATTTTCGGTCTCAATACCTCATCCAGCACCAGTTCCTCATCATGATCTATGAACAAACCGTCAGCAGGAACACGGTCTCCTTCCTGCAAATGAACTATATCACCCACCACAATGCCAGATATGGTAATTGGTGTGCTACTTCGTTCAACATTCACCATCAGTTTGCTCCTATCCAGCAAGTGTTTCCGCGCCAGCTTTCTCTGATAGCGGTAGTTCCCCACAGAAGGGAAAGCAATAAGTAAGAGCGCTGCAATTAGTATGCCAACACCATCATGCCAGCCATACTTGACTCCTTGCGTCATGAATTCGATGGCGAATGAAAGCCCAGCTGAGAGCAAGAGGAAAAAAATCGTGTACTGATTGCACGCCTCAAACAAAAAGTACAAGAAACCTTTTGCATCAACTGGGGACTTGGTAACGTGCCATCCTTGTGGATTTTGACCACCATCAACGGCACCATCCTGCAAACAAGTACTTGATTATAATAAACTGAAGTAGAATCATTATGTATCAAGTACAAGATTATAGAAATAGTTATTTTCTACAGGGTTGCTTGCTACCTCAAATTGAGACCTAAGAAGTGGCAAGATGCCGTCAACACCACCAAGTCTGCGGAATGACTTCAAGTCCTTCTCCCTCACAATTCTGGCAACCTTGTTCGAAAACCTTTCCTGGAGAGGGATGTTAATCACATGGTCAGAGGCAGCATTAGGTGCCGTTGGTGCTGTTGCTAAAGGTTCATAACTAGAGGCTTTGCGCAGACGTGTGGTTTTCCTAATGCGTGATGAAAACAAAATGCCTAGAACAATACGTCTAAGCGAGGTTCCCCGGTGCTCGATGGTCTGTATAAGCAAGCCAGCAGTAAGAGAGGAGGCACCTTCAGTAGCTTGATACTCTGTATTTGGCTCAACGGCCATATTTCCTTGCGCCACAAGGAAATTAGAGAGATGATCAGACAAGAAATCGAGAAAATTTGATCTCTTGCAGCGGATTTGCAGCAAATGAGAGGTATAAAACAAGATTGGTAAGATGAGAATGTATGCAATTAGACTCCTCCTAAACTGGTTGTGAGTAATGTGCATAGCTAGTTAGCGGTAAACCACATATATATAGGCCATGGCTCCGAGTGAAATGAAAAGTATACCCCTCTTGCATGGAAAACAACCAGGAAACTACACATAGTCAATTACCAGGAAACTTTTCCTATCAAACCGGTGAGACAAATTTTCCTGGTAATTTACTATAGGTACAGTCTGAATGTGAAGAGAATTGGAAGGGTTTAAGTCTTTATATAGGCCATGGTCCGAGGGAAGCAACCAGGAAACTACACGTTGTAAATTGCCTGGAAAATTAATCTCCCTCAATTTTGTAGACTTACTTTGATGTCGAGTAGTTGGGAGCAGCCTCTCCATAAATGGGGGTAAGGCTAGACGACATTCGCCTCTCCCAGACCCTGCGTAAAGCGGGAGCCTTGTGCACTGGGTACGACAAAAAACTTTGATGTCGAGTAGGAGGCTTATGTACGTCTTCTTTTTTTTAGTGTCGGACCTAATATGAGGTCATTGCTTAATGAAATATCTTAGTTGACAAACCTTGACAGTTTTTAACATTCCTTCATAGTTTCCTATAGTCACCCTAACAAATCTCTTACAGATCATTGAAGTTGTGGCATATGTTGGCAATAATCGACAAGTTCCTGCTAGGTGTTTGACGAGATGGCCCAATGAAGTTTTTTTTAGTCAAAATCATGATATGCATTATTTGAAAATCCGGGCTCTGTCATTGTTCATATTCACACTATATACATAAAGAACGTGTAACTCAAATAGTTATGAACGTACCGGAAGTCGGGTATTGAAAAACTGACATCGCATATGGATATCATATGCCTATTTCTCTGCGTTTTGTTTAAAAGTAAAACATTGTGATGGGAGTAGTGGCGGTTGGCCCTTGAGGTTGAGGACGCGGTGGCTGTGGAATATTGGCAAAAGTGGAGACCGTTCCCTGCGCTCAAGAGAGAAAAATACAATGTCTAGTTGTTTTTTTACTTTTTTCTTGCCCTAAAAAGGAGAGAAGAAATACAAATGAGTGTTGACAATTTTTGCTACATTGTTGAGGGGTTTTGCTAAGATTTTACACTCTGTTTGGATGAAGAAATTTAAGAATTTTAAAATAACGGAAACTGAAATGACGAGATTTATATTATAGAATATGTAAATTTTCATGTTTGGTTAACCAAAAAGAAGAATAAAATTGAATACGGAATTTGTTGTATTTAAACTCTCAATCATAGATTGAGAAATGACACTTATTTACATGGAATTTAAATTTAGAAATTGAAGGTCCAAATTTCAAGTTTTTTTCTACGCAAAAATTTTAAATTTCTATGTTTATGGAGTCAAACAAGGGAATTAGTGCATGTTAATTTATGAATTCTGACTTTTATTCAAATTCTAAGTTTATTTCTTTCATCCAAACATAGTGTTAATGTTGTTTTTGCTTTGATATGGCTTTGATATTATATTTAAAAAATAAAATAAAAACTAAGAGGAGGTTAGGAAGAGATCAAAGACAATTATGTGTTCTAAAAAGAGACCTGAATTTCTTTTTGTTGGAAGAATTAAAATTTTAAAAACAATATAATGTTAGCGGTTACTGTTTTTCTTATTGAAATTAACTTTTTTTTAAATATAAAATAGTAAGAGCGAATTTCAGAAACAGGATCTCAAATGCAAGGGTAAATGCTCTTAATAACTCAAACTTGAGCTACAATGACTGGCTGCAATGCAAAGTCAGCTAGTGAAGAAAAAAAAAACGGGTGAGGACTTGGGCCGGTGTGAATGTGAGAGAATTGGAAGGGGTTTCAGTCTTATCTATGGACCATGGGAAGCAACCAAGAAACTACACACTGTTAATTACCTAGAAATTAATCTCCTTGATTTTTATAAACTTAATTTGATGTCTGGTAGGAGGCTTATGTACGTCTTTTTTTCTTTTCTTTTTTCATCTTATTTAGAGGCGAAGCCAGTATAGTTATTGATTGTTCATGACCACAACTTAAAAATTCGAGATGTAACATGTAGGGGAAACTAAATTATAACATTCTCCTCCTACTTATTCCTCTTCTATTTTATTTTCCTACCATCCTTGTCTTTCCTTTCTCTCCTCTTGTGTGCAACTCTATTATGCACACCAAATGTTCAATGAAATGCCTTAGTTGACAAGTCTTAGCAGTCTTCAACATTCCTCCACAGTTTCCTATAACCACCCTCGACAAGTCTCTACAGATCATTGAAGTGGTTGGCAAATGTTTGTATAAGCCTTCGTCGTATGTTGGCAAGAATTGACAAGTTCTTGTTAGGTTAGGTGCTTGACGAGATGACCCAATGAAATTTTTTTTGGTCAAAATCATGACTCCATTATTTGAAAATCCGAACACCGTCACTGTTCCTATTCACGCTACATACGTTAAAATTTTATAACACAAGTAGCTAAGAGTGTTTATTATGTACCAGAAGTCTTTTATTTAAAAGCTGGCATCACATATGGAGATGCCTATTTCTCTATGTTTTGTGTAAAAGTAAAACATTGTGATGAGAGAAAGTGGTGGTTCGCCCCTTGAGGTTGAGGACGTGCTTGGAACGCGGTGGCTATGGAAAACAATGTCAGTAGTTACTGTTTTTCTTATTGAAATTTACTCTTTTTAAATATATAAAGAAGGAAAGAGAGAGGAAGGGACCAGGTGCGAGATGAGAGTTGGGAGAGAGATGAGAAGTGGATGGGAGGGAGAGAGGAGGTGGGGCCGGGTGGAGGAAGAGAGTGGGAGACAAGAGAGAGGTGAACGGAGAAGACTCGGAAGAGAGAGAGAGGTGGACTGAGGTGGACTAAGAATCTTTGAAACGGCCATGTTTTAGTTGTATTAAAGCATTCAACGGTACATTATGTAAGTAGTATTTTTCTTCACTTGTAAATAAGATGTCTTAGATTTGATTTTTGTCAAAAGTAAATTTGAATCACATTATTGTTAGCCCATTATGAAATTAATCTCACCATCTTCCCTTTTGTATAAATAATATTGTGTGTTAGAAAAAAGGAAAAAAGAAACATTCAACAATACATTATGTTACCTCATTTTTCTCATTAACCACTAATCAAACACAATTTTTTATTTTTTATTTTTGTGTCGTCAAGTAAATAACAAATATCCATATTCTATACTCTGTAAAAGTAAAATAAATGACAAAAACGTTGTTACGCCCCGATTTCGACATACGTCTAGGATCAACACGTGACATCACAAAAAAATTGTATTAACATACTCCGCCTCCAGGATATTAGCAAAGCACAACTCAAGAATCGAATTGCATAGTAATTTTTCACATGCTTTATGGCTGCATCTAACCTCCTTGTTAGATTGCCTACGTACCCTATAAAGGGATCAAGCCATTCGTAGTTCACCTTCACTACACTCGAACAATCATCACATAAATCACTATGTCTCAACATAATACCACACAACAGGTGTGCAACATCCCAAGGAACATTTGACGAAGCGCAACTTAAATCTCTAGCCACATTGGTCAATGAGTCTAATCATAATGACAACAATCACAACCAACATCATTCCACAATCACATCAATCAATAACACATACCATACACTGAAATGTAGGGCTAGAGCGACACAGTTCAGCCGAAGCCTACATCTCTGAAGCTGAAATCAAATCCAAGGAACCAACAAGTCAAATGATGCGATTTCGGACCACTCAACGAAATCCATCAACATCGGGTTCCAGACCACTCAACGAAACCAAAACACCAAGTGGGATTCTAGACCACTCAACGGAAACCGAGGATACAATTCCAGACCACTCAACGGAATCGCGAAGTACAATGTATATTGATCCACTCAATGAAATTCAAGCTAGATACGATTCCGGACCACTTAACGGAATTGCGGATCACAAGGGATTCCGGACCTCTCAATGGAATCCAGACGGAGCAGGGAACCAGACCACTCAACGAAACCCCAGCGAAAACCCAGTTCCGAATCACTCAACGGAACTGAGCAAAAGTCCAAGAAATATAGCGATGCTCGAAGAAGAAGAAGACATGAAACAAGTACTCAAAATACAAAAGCTCAACGAAACAAGAAATGGAATAATGATACGATATGTGAAACAAGTCTCGAAGCAACAAACCCTATGACAATGGGTTCATGGTCCAATCCTAGACTTCACATTTCATCACATCAACCCAAACATACAAATTAGCCACACTCCACTACAAGTTCAATACACAAGTCAAATCACATAAAATGAACAAGCATATCACAATGTGATGCCATCAGTACATAAATCGAGTACGTCAATCGAAGAAGACACGTCATCATGATGAGCCCAATAAGCTCCATGGAATCTCAACAACACTCTAAGATCAGCAACATGCTAGAAGAACTCGGGCTAGTTGACTAAAAAGCCAACCGTCGATCAATGTCGAGAATAAGGTCCACAACCCTAGAAATCTAAACCGAAAGATCAGCTTATCAAATTTCTGATCTGTAACTTCCCAAAGTCCACATATGCTTCTAGAACAACATACTAAAACTTCATTACGATCAAACGGTTGGATCTCCGCTAATCGCAAATTCAAGTGGCGGTCAACGTTTAATTTTACAAACTTAGAAATCCAATTCGGGAAGATCCGCAAGTCAATTTCCCGATATGTTAGTTCCTAATGCCATAAAATATTACGTATAACAACATATTAAATTTTGGTAACGATCTAATGGTCGGATCGTCGTTTACTACATAATTCAAGTGGAGGACCTTAATTGAATTAAGTTCAAACAACAGAATTTCATCAATCGGATGTCACATATGGATTCGGGGTATCAAATTTAGCCTAGAAAGACAGAGTTGGCTCACTGGTCATGCGTCGCCGCATGCGGCGGTTTCCAGCTAATGGAAACTTAATTTTCCGATGAACTCAAAAAATTACCAAATTTCCAAAAATGTAGAGCAAGTCAAGGGGAATAATTTTCATACCTGGGCCGAAGTCCAATTCGGCCGAGAAGTGGTCTAAAAACACCTCGATTTGTCGGGAACCCTAAAAATGGGTGTTTCTCAATTCGTCGAAATTGTAGCTCCGCCGCCCCCAAACTTGTTTGGGCTTTAATCTAGGCCTCAAGGAGAGTTGAACAAGGGTGGTGGTCGACGGTAGCACATGTAAAAACGGCGGAATTACCGCTGACACCCGTGAATCCCGTCGAGGTGTTTTCCACCAAAATAAAACCAAATTCCTTCTAATTTTAGGTGGAAATGGAAGAGGGAAGGGCTAGATGATGATTGGGAGTAATGGATTGGTCCAATTCGTCTAAAAAAATGGCGGAAAAACGACAGAAAGTCACCGGAATAATGGGTCGGGTCGCACGATTTGGGTGAGGGATCCATGATCCAGTGCCTCATTCTTCTATCCCTTCCCCTCCATTCTTCTCTTCCCCCGCCCATTGGTCACTCATTTTTCTTCCTTTTTTTTTCCCCTTCTCCGGTTGGTCTCTCCCCCCTTCTCTGGTTGGTCTATCCCCCTTCTCCTTTTTTTTCCCCTCCTTTCACCAAGACAAGGCTCCCACAAATTTGGAGCCTTCCATATTCATAGCAAAATGACTATTTTGCCCCTACCTTCGTTCATTTATAACTATTTCGTTATAACTCCAAATTCCATTCCATTCGCGCTCACGCATTCGTATCGACATGTACCATCCAAACATGTAAAGAAATCTACAAAAATATGTAAGAATAAAATACGACCACGTAGAATTCCGTTTAGTTCATTAAGGGTGTTTTCATCCTTTTACTTATCGAAAAAAAAATAGACGCCACAAATATACGCGTTGAAATTAATAATACGAAAAAATATGTAATTTTAAATAGTGAAATCTGGGGATAGGATTTCACACACGTTGTAAGCCTGTAATATTACAAAGAAAGTTGAAGTTCAAACCTCAAAACTACGTAAAAGCGGAAAGGCTCAAAATCATTTAAACTATTATGCAAGTCTTTAATTCCCCGACGTGAGTTCAAACTCTCAATAGATTAACTAATTGTTCTTTCTTTCTATACAAGGGAAGAAAATAGTATTACGCTCCAAAATGCACAATGCAAAATGTATGATTGCTCGACAACTCTCACCATGATACGTAAACTTATCATTATTCAATCCCCTATATAATGTTAAATAATCACACTTCATAACTAATTCATCTTCCACCTTCTAACTTCATTAAATTTGGAAGCTAATCTTCATTTCTTTATTCAATACACATTGAATTCAATGAGTTATCTAATCTAATCGAATGTTAGGAACTAAGCGTGTCCTATTCACAAATTTAATAAGAAAAATTAGTTAAAAATACTACAACCTCTAAGCGAGATAAAACACCATCAACACCACGAAATGGACGTCGGTTTCTAAGTCACAAAGGAAAATCTCAAATCCCCTAAAAAATTTAGGATATCAACTCCTTATAACTAATTCATCTTTTGCCTTTTTAGTTCAAACATGGTCAACTTAACAGCTTAATTAAAAAAAATTAGTTAAAATGGCATCAGATAGTAAATCGACAAATATATTGAAAGAAAACTCACTAACGTTCTTCAAATATATTTTTCCTACCAGAAAACCGGTATAGCATCAGATAGTATATCGACAAATATTCCTATAACTTCGTTGGAGAATTTCGCAAGGGTAAAAAGAAAGCGAAGTTTTAAACCATATGGACTAGTAACCTACGAATTTAGAGGTACGGGAGACCTCCGAAAACTCCTCACCGTGATTCATGCTAATCAACTGTGTTACTCCATAGGCACAGGACCTTCTTCGGTATCATCCTGTAAGCTACCCAACATGATTGCAGTCAGCATTAGCTTGCCTGCCTCGGAGTAATCTTTGTGTTGCATGAGTACGGCTTCCACAGAAGAAACTGTATCTTTCATGACTGTAGGCTCTGCAATTTCTTGTCTCAGCGGCAACACTTCCTCAAACCCTTCTCCAAAAGTTTCAGCTTCGGGTCCATAGCATCTGTTTGAAGCCTGGAAGAGCACGGTGTCTTTCAGGTTTTGCAAGGTTTCTTCATCACCCCACCCTTCGGATACTGATGCTTGATAGAGTTGACTCCAATCATCTTGATCAGCAGCGTTTCTCCAGCAATGCTCCAAAAGGTTTGCGTGGGTCTGACGGAAAGAGGAGCTGGTCCATGCAAAAACATCAAAAGCCCGCAATGAGAGCTCTGCGCTTTCACCTTCAAGGCACTGCTTGATAAGATCTTCTGGATGAAGTAGCTTTGTGTCAAGGCTTTGCTTTGTTTCATCATCAGGAAGGAGGTTTAGTATTTCTTCCTGCAAGAGATGATGCATCAGGTGAAGACCGACGGTGGATGAACAGAATCGAAAGGGATTCACATTCAACAGTTAATAGTTATTGAATAACGAAGCATACGAGATTGCAGAATGCAATTCACAAACTTTTCTTTGATCTTTATAAAAGAGGACAAACAACCTACAAAACACTACATGTAATGAATGATTCCACCGAGACCATTTGGGTTTGGTTGCCCAAGCACAGGAGTTCCGACACGAGAGCCTTGGAATTCAATAAAATGGAGATAAACAAATCAATTGGCGGTCACCAATAAACTTTCCTGGTGTTTCCCTCCCAGACTTTTGGGCAAGAACTGCCTTGATTTTTACATTCTTGGTCACCACTTCTGATTTCCCATAGCCCCATCTTAAGAAAAGGTTATCCCCTTTAATAAGTAGAGAGGGAGACGTGGAAAACTCTGTTATATTATAGGTAACCTAATAGTTACATATTTGTTGGGAAATACATCACTCAGAAAAAGCTAACAATCATTGACACGTGTTCCTTCTAATAATGCTGAGTGTATAGACCTTTGAAGTAATGTGAAATTGTGTCCTCGCCAGAAAAGGAATTTTGTTCAATAAGGACATACAAAGAACAAGACAAAACCTTCTCAACTTACTAAGCTTGAGTTAACTGCCCACGCAATTATCCAAATGACAAAATATGTAACATCACCATTTGGGAATCTGGCAGAGGTGCCATGACTAAAAGGAAATTTATGGAACTGCCACCAACCGTACAATACAAAGGGTGGATGGGGGAAGAGACACGGCACATGATTTGTTCCTGTTAACCTAATTCCAATCATAAAGGTAGAATCCCTACTCTTTTAATTTTTCTTTTTAACTAAGGTGTGATAATTCAAGATTAATTTACTAATTCTGATACTCGGATAACAAAAGCACTTAAAAGAAAGGAAAAATCAGGAAGACGCTTCAACTAAAAAAGTTAACAACAAAATTTATCTTTAAAACTCAACAGACCTGCAACTTTAGAATCTTCAAATCAGCCTCAATGCGCTTCACTTTGGTCTCACAATTAGCATCTTTACCTACACGTGAAGCAAATAATTATATAAAAGTTTACCTGTATAAATTCTCTAGCTATAACAGACATCTTACAGACTAAGATAAAACAAACAACAATAGCAAGTACTGTTCTTATATCTCCCCGTGCCCAAATAATATTTTGATCAAGCATCTCCAACACCCGAACAGCGACCCATGTAGCAATTCTTAATGCGCAGAAGTTTATACATAATAAAGAGGCATTTCGTAATCTTCTAATTGAAAGGGAAGCATACAAGAAGAGCCACAGTGAGCTTAAAGTCACTCAAGCGGCTTGACTTGATAATTTGTATAAATTACTAATATCAACTTGATTTTGCGACAAAATAAAACTTTTTTAAAAGAATAAGAAATTATGGAGTATGCAGTGTAAAGAAAAACACAAAATTCTGAAGATAGAAATTCTATAGAGAAACTATTTAGGGAAGACCGATGAACAAAACACACCTGCTATTGCAGCTATTTTTGAGAGATTCAAAAGACGCTTTCTGTCTGCCAGTTTTGGTAACATAGTCAGATACGTAGGACCAGTCCCCTCTTCAGCCTCGGAAATTGAGTTTTCGGCTTGAGAAAGAGCTAATTCATGAAGAGTTTCCGAAGCTGGGGAAAATTGACGAAGGTAAACTTCATGAAGCCACAGAAGGTCTTGATGATACTTTAAGAATATGGATAGCTCTTCATGAAACTCTTCCCCAAGCCTTAGAAGTTTGGAATATTGCCTCCTCAGATAGAGTTGTTTGAACACATAGTAACTGAACCCTCCATTAGGCCCCATGCTGTCGTGCTATATAAAATCATTTTCCGGAAAAAGGACAGACAACAAATAAGACAAGAAAATAATCATATCAAGCAATATCTTCAAAGCAAGGAAACCTATGTTTTTAAGTTTAAAACTAAATATAATAGTGAAAAACAAAAACTTAAAAGATGTTTTAAGTAGGACTAAACATTAAAAAAGATTAAACAAGTTGCAAAAGAAAACATGATTAGTCTCCAGTATAAGATAATTTCAAAGTAAATGTTCAAAATTGTGGCACCATTAACAGGTAAAGGAAAAGTTTTCAATGGATAATCAAAAGTCTACTGAAATGATCCAGTGCACAAGCACAGAATTACTGTTTAAACAGAGAAAATAAATAACATGGCAAAGAAATTGTAACAGCCCTACCATCAGATTTCTTAGTAGTCCAGAATCATTTAGATCACAGCATATTTTCCATAATGTACTGTAGCATTCATGCCGTTTTGCCATGGGCAACAAACATGACGAAAGCCTAGCAAGAATTTCTTCTTTTAGATCCTCAGTTCCTTCATTTAAATTCTGCAAAGACAATAAATTCAAGGATAAATATTTATCCAGCATCAAGACCATAATGATGTTATTGAGTAAAAAATAAGAAAAAAATTGAAGACCTGATTCCCAGCTTCCACAGATTCCTTGACTTCTTGATAAAGGGTGTCCAGAAGTGCATCCCTCCTGTTCCAATACTCATCCAATAAGCCTTTGTGTTCACCTCCTTGTTCAACTTTAGCTGTGACAGCACCAGCATATGCCTCCAGCAAAACTTCAGCCAGCGCTTCCAGATGAGTATATAAATCTAATTTGGCAGACGCGTCAAGTTGAGATGCCTCCTTTAACAGCTGCAGCATGAGGGAAGCGAGGTGCCACATCCCATTGCGTACCACAGCTTGAGAATACCAAGGTGTCAAGCTCTCAGGTGGCGGATACCATAAGTGATGCTCACTTCTGTATTGCATGGCTGTACGAACTATAGTAACACATGCATTTGACAGTTCACAAGCTCTCTGAACCTGAATCTCAAACGGCTGCTCTGCACTTATTACATACTCTAGCTGTTTGTCTAAGCAATCGAAAACTTGTTCAAGATTTGAAACTTTACTGTAAAATACTTCAGCATTGTCCCTGTCCATCAGAAGAACAGTATTCCGGCGGGCTCGCTCACCAACTAACTGGATAAGATCCCAGAGAGCTCCTGATATTTGATTTTCTGGACTAGAACGGGATGGGCTACGTCCACGGGAGCGGTTATGGCTGATAATGTTCTGCAATTCCCTTAGTTGAATCATTCCAGCAAGCTTCTCACCATGTTCCAAGATAATTTGCAAAGAATGTCCTGCCAGAAAAAACAAATAAATAAAACAGAATCTAGGCTGGTCGACAGCACCCCACTGAACTGCCAATCGATATACTCCTCAATGAGTCTTCGACCTCCATGCTTTAGGAAATATGGTCATCTACAAACTAATTAATATACACTATGTCCAGTAGATATACTGATGAAAAATTAGCAGTTTAGCAAAACACCGAAAAATTTCCCAGGCAATAAAAAATTGGATAAAGAGATGCCCTTGTAATAAAATTTAACTGGACATTTGACAGCCTAAAACATGTTAATTGAGTGCTGTAAGCACACACGCAAGTAAATGTGGGTTTACGTATATCGTTAATGCATGAACTTTCAAGTTTCAATATGTGCCATGTCAACTGGAGATGGATTTGACATAAAAACATTATACATAGTCACTATAAAAGGCACAAGAACATACTCTGTCTTGAACACAGCTCCTCATGACATTTGGATAAAGCAAGAAACTGGAGAAACTTTGTATGCTTCTGTTGCTTATCCATGAGTTGGGAGGATACAACAGCCATTGCCAAAATCTCAGCTCCTCTAGTTGTTGTCCAGTGCTTAGCTAAAGTGTCAACAATTGATTTGCTCATTCGTGCAAAAACATTCGTCTCTCTATCCCTTTCGAATGCCCCAGATCTTTTTAGCTTTTCAAATGAGGCATCAACTTGCCCAGATAAATGATAATCTTGGAACAGCTGGCTAAGTAAAGTTTCTGATTCTTCATCTTGAGCAGTTTGACGTGCAGTTACAGTCACAGCCCCTTGTCTATCTCCAGCATCCCATGCTTCAGAAGTAGCCCTTCTAGGCGCAATATTGCCCAAAAATGAGAGGTTCTTTCTCTCTTCTTGTGCAGATCCTTCATTTGAGCTACCTTTACGTGACAAACTTCGTTGAGGAGGTTCAACCCCACCAAGTATAACAGCCTTCTCGGGTATTGCCCATATCCCTGCCTTCTCAGTAAGCACAACCCATGGCCCTTCTTCACCATCATCTGTAGATGGAAGAATTGAAGCATCTAGAACCTTTCCAGCATCATAAGGTAGGTCAAATTTATAGAGCCGTGTAGAATTTCTAAAGTAATGGGATACTGTTGCCGTCCCATCACCAGAAAGTATGATTGCTGATCCTTGAGGCTTACCTCCTACTCGCAGTTTCATGGAGAATAAGAAGTCTTCCTCTTCTACTCTTCCTTTTGGGATTATCACTTGGACAGGAGCTTTTTTCTCTAAACTAATTCCAGATTTGTATTGCATGGTCAAAAGAGAGTACTGTGTGTAGCTGGAACTACTACCCCGGTCCAGGCAGAAGGTGGCAACTAGAATGGTAGTCACTTTACCGTGATAGTCTACCTGCATATCAAGCGGCCAGATTCGCTTCTGCCCGGCCAAATCTTTCTTTATTCCCGAATCACCATCTGAGCCAATAATTTCATGAGACCAGAGCTTTGACACAATGAAATCAGCACCAAGTTCAATACTAAGGCATTGAATCTCACGATCTGTCAGAAGAAAAAACTGCCGGTTAGAGTCCTGAATTTGAAGATTTGGGAAACACCAGGTCAGTGACCTTGGATAGCCCTCACTTCCTAAAATTTGAACATTGTCACCCCCTAGGGAGGGAAGAGTTTGATCGTCCAGATATACTTTCTTGCGGCTAACACCAGAGGGGCTGCAATGAAACTGCCATAGCTGGCCATCAGAACTACAGGCAAGTGCAACGCACACATCCTGGGAATCAGGGACTGCAGAAGCAATCAAAGAGTTAAATGTACAAAACCCAGTCAAACTACCCCTCTGCCTGCTGATCAGTTGTTGCCGTTTTGGTGTGGTCTTCCTATCAATAGGTGAAGAATTCACCTCCAATTCATCAGCAGATGCAACACTAACAATGGGGTCAGTTCTCTCTTCAGCATAAATTTCAGGCCAGTACACAACAGCTCGAGTTTTCTTGTGACACAATACAATACCAGCGGAGCTACAATGTTTTACAACTTTCTTTGTTCTCGTGGACGCGCTATCCCCATTCACAACACAAAGCAACCAACAGTTCCCACCACTCCTGCCAACATCCCCACCTTCAAAGACATTCAGAGGAATTTCAAGAACATTGCAATTCGTCGACACTGCAGGAGACAGATAACTCCACACAAAGAGTCTGTTTCCACATATAATCCATGCCAGGGACGTTCCCCTCTCCATTCCACCGGATACATATGCATCACCTGAAAGAAGACGAAAACCGAGCAAGTGTGTGAATATCATATACCCCCCTCAAATTAATCATTTCATTCAATAACCAAGCTCATTGAGTAAACCCTACTAACCATGAGCATGCTTCTGCAGCATATTGGCCTGTCCATCACGAACAACTTGCGGAAACTCTCCGACAAAGACGGGCTTAGTTTCATCCCCCTTTTCATTTTGGTTCGCCGGTAAAACCCTAACCAAATCCAAACGTTGAAAATCAACGATTACATCCACAAACATAACTCCGAAATCACCACATCCAATTGAAGCCAACAATCAATCCCACAATGTATTATCGACAAACCAATTTCAGAAATCCAATGAACCAACACATGATAAGATGAGTTACCTGGCGAGAACAGATAAGCGAGGAGCCCAGGGAGCCGGGGTGCCGGTGCTGGGCCGATTCGGGAAAGAGTTGTCCGAGCCGGGCCCCAGGTTCTCGGTGAGGGGCGTGGCCGGAGATCCTAGATCCCGGCGAGCGTTCGCATTGGGTCGCTTGGTTCCGGGAGAGAACATCGGTTTGGTTTTTGCTCGGCGAAGAAGAAGAATAAAAAAGCGAGGGAAAATTTGGGGGTTTTGGGGTTTTAGGGATACACTCTGAACTCAAAAAATGGAAATGAAGAGTGAGTGTCTTCACTCTTAAGTGAGCAGAAATTTGATGGTGGGCTCATCACCTGCGGTCGAGCTCACGACTTAAGAGGAATTACAACCGTTCATTTTATACAAGGGTAAGAAATGTTTTTGATACTCTCAAAAAAGTTATTTTACACTATTTTTGAACAAACGATATTATATACATTAATGAAGTGGAGAGTAGACTAAGTTTTGCAATGGACTAGTCATAATAATGTGGTTCAAATTAGTCTTTAGCGAGAATCGAACATAAAACCTCTCACTTAGAAGTGAAGAAGAATACAACTAGATCGTAATACTAAGTAGAAAGTTATTTTGCACTTTGTTTCTAAATAAAAACTTTGGAGTGTATAATAAATTTTTCTAGAGTGTCGCAAACAACAACGCAATGATAGGGGAGTCCTGCTCTCTTAAGATCCTCGTTTTGAGTACTTGTGAGGACTAAACAGAAGATTATATAGTTTTGATCTAAAAGTTTAAAATATTTGACAACTTAATAAAACAAAACAAGAAAATCAATTATCTACTGGTTCATGGATTTTAAGTTGGTTTTGCTTTGTTGAGTTGTAAACTAATATAATATAATCCTGTGATTAATATGTATTTCGTCATTACAAATCCCAAAAATAAGAACCTTAAGCGAGCATGATTGATGATAGGGAGGAGGATTGGTTAGGCCATATAGTGAGACAGCAACAAAATGGGTCAACTAACTAGATATTGAACTCAATGCCAATATAAAATGACATCGGCATCCATAAGAGTCGGAAAAAAAAAAACATTTTATTTATAAATAAAGAATAATACTACTAAATCATATTACTAGTTATTTATTTAATGAGAAACAATAAACGGTTATTATGTTCAAACCATACGGCAAAAGACCAAATGTGAGAAGACAAAATGAAAGTCACTAGAATTCCTTTTTGAATAGCGCTCATTGTTTGTCCACATTTGATTAGTACAAGGGACCTTAGTACAATTGTTCAAGCCACCCAATCATGTCGGGGAAATGGGTTGGGTTCATTGAATTATGTACGAAATGAGTTGCGATGGGTTATAAATTTTAAAGAGTAAATTACACTTTCGTACTTTAGGTTTGGGTTCTATTTCAATTCCTTACAACATATTTAAAACATTTCACTTTCATACCTTAAGTATTATTTTATTTCAAAATAGTACATCCGTTACATTTTCCATCCATTGATCTATTAAATGCTGACGTGGCTACCACATATATATATGCCACGTGGCAAATAAAATATTTAAAAAAAAAAACCTGAATTTTTTAAAAAAAAAATAAAATTGAAAAGGGTCGCCGGGGGGATAGGAGGAGGGTCGCTGGGTGGGCTTGGGGGGGGGGGGGGGGGGAAGGGAAGAGGGGTTATGGGTTCTTCTTCTTCTTCTTCCTCATCTTCTTCATCTTCTTCTGGGTCGCTAAGGGAAGGGGGAGGGACAATTTTTTTTTCTTTCTTCCTCCCTTTTCTTCTTCTTCTTCTTCTTCTGGGTCGCCGGGGGGGGGGAGGGACAAATTTTTTTTTTTTGTTCTTTTCTTCCTCCCTCTTCTTCTTCTTCTTCTGGGTCGCTGGGGGAGGGGGAGGGACAATTTTTTTTTTCTTTTTCTTTCTTCTTCTTCTTGCAGCTGTGGGTTTCAAATGATTTTTTTTTTGGTTGAGAAAATTCAAATTTAAAAAATAAATAAATAATTATTTTATTTGCCATGTGGCAGACATTTGGCAGCCACGTGGTATATATGTGGCAGCCACATTAGCATTTAACAGATCAATGGATGGAAAATGTAACAGATGTATTATTTTGAAATAAAATAGTATTTAAGGTATGAAAGTGAAATGTTTTAAAGAAGTTGTAAGGAATTGAAATAGACCCCAAACCTGAGGTATGAAAGTGTAATTTACCCAATTTTATAACTAATTTTATGATAGAACTCTATCAATGTGTTTAGTAGATGGGTTGAATTGGATTGAAATATTATTAATTTGACTAAAACTCACCATCCACAAGTACAAAATTGTAGGGGTGGGGTCGAAAAGTTGCAAACCGAAAAATTGAACCAAAAAACTGAACCAATAACTAGTGGTTCGGTTTTGACTTTGATGGTTTAAAAACGAACCAAACCAAATGAGATATAAATTAATATTTTTTATTTATATAGGTTGGGTATTCATTTTCGAAACCCAATTGCAAGTCAACTATTACTCAACTTCAATTCGAGGTTAGGTAAACCCAGGCCCAAATAAGTTGAAGACCTTATTCCCTAGATTTTTTGTCTTCATTTCCTCTCCAATTTCTATGTTAAAAAAAAAAAATGAAACCGAACCTAAATACAAATTGCAAAAACCAAACTAAATAGCAATTTTGGTTTGATTTTTTATTTTGGTAAAAAACCAAACCAGATGAAACTGAACCCACTCCTAAAAAATTCTTATACGTACATGTATATTGGATAAGTACGTATAATTTAGTAATTCTTAAACACGTGTGTATTTATACTTCATTTGAAAGAATTAAAATTTAACATGAAGTAAAATATTATGGTTCTTCAACACCAAATTCATATAATTTAAGTCTAATACAAAATGAACCTTGAATTTTCACTCATAATTGCACTAGATTTGAGAAATAAAAAAAATATGCAATTAGACCCAATCTGTGGAACCGCCCAACCCAACTCGCCTAAAAATAATTTAGGTGAGTTTGATTTGTCCCTTGGTTTGGATGGCAATGGATTTTAAATTCTTTTAACAATGTCAACCCGAGTTGTTTTTTTTTTTTTTTTTTTTTTGTGGGTAATATGTAGAACACCCCAAAGGCCAAAACTAACTCAATAAAGTATTACAAACAATTCGAGTCCTAGATACTCCAATCATATCATCAAATAAATAAGTTCCAATCCATTTAGCTGTATTTTCAAAATAATTGTACACAAGATTCATATTATAACTGAATTTGGCAAGGTCATCCGGCACAACGTTCTTCTCTGGATATATATGAACCAACTCGTAATTTGCTATGCGTATTGGCAAAAAGGTGAAAATCGTTATCAATTATAGTGTCAGCTAAATTAACCAGTATAGTCGAGTCCGTCTCCAGACCAAGGCTTGAATACTTTGTTTACTGCAAAATTATTAAGAGCTCATTTGTAAATGCATTTAAAATGCCTGAATGTGTTTTTGGTGAAAATATTTTTTGAATCAATTTTTAATAAAAATGTAAGTAAATCCTAAAAAAGTACTTAAAGTGCTTTCTGGAGAAAACATATAATTAGTGCTTCTTGCTGAAAGCACTTAAAGTGTTTTTAAAACCCACAATATTTTCTCTAAAAGCATTTTCAGTCATTTTAAAAGCACTTTCAAATGAGTCCGAAGTTAAGTTTGGCATGCCATATAAAGAATCAGATAGTATAAATAATACGGTAGAAGTTGTTTGGTGCTCATATGTACTAATTAAGCACTGAATAAATTAAACCGGTCCCACCATTTTAATACACATCACACGTACCCGCTAAGTTATACTCCCCAAAACCTCCGTATAATTTAGTTGGTTCACAAATTCAACCTCTCTACTCGCATCGCGAAACCTCATCCAAGTATTCCTTATTTCTTTCTCCCTCCCCACCTCCGATCAACATCATACAAACAAAAAAGCAGAGGTGGCAAACCCAGGCTATGTTATCCTTATTTAGACATTCATGGTGCCCGATCGAACTAGAACTGGAGAGCTGCATCGCTCAAGAGCCGTCTTCACCACCTAAATCAACTTGTTATGAGAACCCGCATCGTTGCCGCCAATGACCCACTGCTTCTTTATAACTGCTCGCACCATCATCTTGCACACGAGTTTGCCATTGCTATTGTATCTTGAAACGAGATTCTATGATTACGAACTGTTGTCGCCTTACCATTGCACGAACCCAAAACCAAAAAGTAGAAAATCCATTGTGTCACCCCCACATCGTACCAGACCTGATTACTTTGAACCATTGCAGACCACTGCGCTGCCAAAAAAAAAAAAATCTTAATTTAACCTTTTAAAAAAAATTAGGTTTTGTTCTAATTTGGGGGCTTTTCATTTGCTTTCTATCGTGAAGATAGGATTAGCTTCATATCAAGATGGAAGCAAAGAGGCTATGGGAACTTATTTTTTCTTTTTCAAATTCAGTTCAGTGCTAAAAACAGTATAAATAATACGGTCATTAGTCTAATTTACACCAAACACTTAATTAATTTAATTAGTATTATCTAATGACTATTTAACATATCAAATTGAAATAATCACTACAATTCGAGCTGCTAAACGAGGCCTAAGTGTCTAACCCCAAACGAACCAGAATCCCATATAGCACCATTGGCCAACACTAACAATTCACCTTATATTTTCTCATGTGTTAAATGCTCGTCGGAAGAGGAAAAAAACAAAACGTAAGAAAAATTAATTTCATAATATTATATTCTAAAGTAATATAATAAATTAGTAATAAAAAATCAGTAGAAAGTGGGTGGTAAGATCAAAGGGCGACAACTGGCAATATAAACACATAAAATAATAAGTGACCTAACATTATCGTATTTCGGAGGAATTATTTCGTGTGTCTGTCCAGAGAACAATGATAGCGCAACGTAAGCGACGGTGCTGACACGTGCTGCACATGTAGGTGTTCGCCTTGTGGCACCTTGAAAACTCCCTTCATCACCGTCCAATCTGATGACTGCCAAATTCATCGACGGCCCGGATGGTTTCGATTCGTCGGTCCAACTTATCGCCTTCGTAGTCTTCAACCTTAATCAAAAAGTTTATTTGATGTCAAAAGTACACAATTATTTCCTTACAAAATGTATTTGGCACCTTTTAGAACTTAAACAAATCAATACATGACACACCACGTGGGGCCCAGAAAAGCTAATTAACTGAAATTGATTTAGTAATTATTTCACAATAGTCCCCAAATAATTTAAGACAAAGTTATTATTAATTTGTAGTAACGTCGGTGAGCAATTACTCTATCATTTGAGCATGAAATGAATTGAATTAGAATATTAAATATTTACCAAACTGAATAAAACGAGTAATTTGTAATTAGAATGTTTTTTCTTTAGCTAAATTAGGATTTTTATGCTAAAAAAAATAAAATTAAGATATTCTTCCCGATAACAAATGATGACAGAGCACTTCCAACAAAGTTATTTTATTTTAATCTAACTAATTTGAACTCAGAGTTTAAAGTGCAGGTCATGGAACCCTAAACGATGATTCCAAAACTCAGGACCTAGCTTTGGTCACTCGACATGAGAGTTGGTCAGAAAACTTTGTAGCCTTTACATGACCTTGAAAATTAAGCTCATATAAGCATACGTCAATTGAGTCAATTCTGAAGTCTTCGTGGCACCAAACACAATATTTGAATAATGTTTTTCTCTCCAATTCAATCCCACCTCCTTTTTCCACTCCAACCTCATTCACAATAATCATGACCAAAAGGGATTAAAGTGAAATTAGATAAAACTACTTGGATACAAATTTAATTTAATTTTTTCTTCATTTTTAATGAAAATTAGCAAATTATAATTAAGAAAGAATAAAAGAAAAAAATAAATAAAATTAGAGGATGTGGATGATGACCCATCAAATCCATTAAGAGAGAGAAAAATAAAAAGAGTGGACAAGAAAGAAATAAAAGTAAATGAGTCATAAGCTTTCAGACTCTCTCTCTCTCTCCTTTTTTTCTCCAAGCAGCTCTGAAACAAATGCAGAGAAGAATTTATACGCCTCAAAATTCTCACTCATCTTCCGCACGGTAAGTCCCCAATCCAATCCAGCTTTCACTCTTACTGTCTGTTTGGTCTCCCAGAAAATACCCACAAAACCAAAGTCAACAAATATTGGATCTTACTAACTGTCGCTAGTCTTACCCAACAAACTGTATATTTATTTTATTTTAATTTTTTGTTTATGTTTTTGTGAAAAATTAGTTAAAGTTCTTGCCTTTTTGTATAATCTGTGTGCTTTTGTGGATGATTGAAGGTGTTAAAAAGGGACTAATGATTAGGGAGATGAGCAAAGAGCAGCCACCTGAGCCTCTTGATTTCTTCATTTGGACTGTTGAGGTAAACCAATTTCCAAACTTTTTCCCCCTTTTTTTTCTTTTTCTGGTGGCCTATTTTTGAATTTGGATATATTTTATGGAATTATGTAGATCTTGTTTTGTGGGTATTGGACAATTGTTGTTTAATTTTGTTGTTTGTTCATAAATTTTGGTGGGGTACTGTTGAATTACAATGGACAATTGTAAAGTGGTAGGTTTTGGTTTTGGATGATTGTGGAATAGAACCTATTTAATCTGCTAATCAAATTAGAGAAGACTTTGATTTAATCTGCTAATCATCTTTAATACTCTAAAAAACTAGGAAATAATTTTGGGTTAGTTATGTAATAGAATGATTTACCAGCAAGCAGTGACCTTAGAAATTCATCGATTTCGTTGGAGTTCATCTCATGTTGTTACTACTGGGAATAACACCTTCCTTCACTCATCAGTTCATCCTTCTCCAGCTACTACGATGCTTTAGGATACACACGATTTTCTTTTTTCGGTATATGGTTCTTTGAGGTGTCAAACGTTTGCCTCCTTTGTAAGCTTACAAATTTGTATGCAACAATCCCAAAAGTGATACAGAACAAAATTCGGTTGCTGGTACAAGACCTTATTATCCTTTTCTGTTCACTTAGTCAGTAGCTCAGTACCCTCCTCGTATCGGGGGTTTGAAAATTGTTTTTTTTTCTTGGTTGTATAATGATGGATTATGTTTCTTTGTTATTCTGCTAAAGAAAACAAAAACGATGACATAAAGCTTAAATTTGGTCTCTGACTTTGAACTTGTGCAACAGATTGCCATACCTAACAATTAGAAGTTACCAATAAATATGTTACAGTGAAATCGTGAGATAAACACACTACCTCTTGATGAGCATATTTGGTGACAAAAGAGGGTTATTGAGTAGAAAGCAATTATTCTGATGAAACACAGCTAAGTTAGCATTGTTATGTTTCCCTTTGCGCTGTACTATGTGAAGCAGTGTCAGCTGATATTGATCAAGTCCGATAAATTGAAAAGAGAAAAATAAGAGTTCAGTTGCTCTAAACTCTGTGATCAATGCCTTATAATATATTCATCCTTCTTTGCCGTCGATAAATAAGATGTATATGGCTGAGTCACATGCATTCTCATGTTTTTTCCCCATTGTGTACAGGATGTTGGTTTGTGGTTGGAAGAAATAAAACTGGGCAGTTACCGGCAAACTTTTAAGGAAAATGGTGTCAATGGAGAATACCTGGAAGGCATGTCAATGTTTACTACTGAGCAGATTCTTCGGTTTATAAGACGTTGCCACATGAAATGGGGAGACTTTATCACGCTGTGTAAGGAACTAAGGCGAATTAAAGGTCTGTACTTGCTCTCCCTTCCATTTATTTTTTGCCTAATCTTGACAAGATTTAGGATCATCTCTGCCATATTTTTTTTATGCGCAAACACAGATGACATCTGATTCATGCAAAATAGAGTTGTTCAAAGTAAAACAGAAAAGCATGTATTTATTTTGATTGGGGAGATCGGTTAACTATGCATGCTTCATTCATCTCATGCATTCAATTGGTCTACGCATAACACCATAACATTACAAACGTGGTATTGCATGCCTCATTCAATAGCATTGCCAAACTCACTCTTGATATCATTATCCTAGCAAGTTCAGACTTGAACCTATCTGGAATATCATCCCCTTGAGCTACATTTGTATTCCTTTTTCCTCTTAAATTTGAATTGCACCTAGATTCCATCTGTGTGTGCACTGAAACCAATTTTATGTCTAGTGGCTTGCCTAAAAGGGGAGCAAAAGGTCCGCAGACCATGGTGGGCTCCGTCTTGCCTCTCAGTAGTATTTGTCAAGGTGGCCAAGCGTAACAGACAATCACGAGTTGTTTCCTTGAAGCTGGAACCGTAAAGAAAGATCTTCGTATATGTACCTACTTAAATTTTCGTTTTTCCTTAGAGAACAGACAAGTAGGAAAGTACTTTTTTTTTTTTTCCTTTTTCTTGAATCTGTCAAGTTACCTGTTCTTCTCTGGAGAACCCTGGTTAATATATCTTTTTATGTATCTATCGCTGGTCTTTCGATCTTTCTATGATTGTTTTTCTTTGAAAACCATTAGGCATTCAAGTTCTTGTTGAAGATTATCCTAATGCTGCTGCTTCCCACAAAAGTAATGAAATAGAAAGTGGAATTTTACTCTGAAAAATTTGTTCTTAGTAGTGATTTAGGCCATCTTAATTCGATAGGAAATTTATATAGTCAACTCAACTTCATTACCGAGAGGTTCTTGTATATCTGCATATGACCGCCCTCTAACTTGGGGACTCGTGTGCGGAGCTCCCCTACCATTAGAGGGCTGCCCCAGTGGCGGGCGTATACAAGAATTCCTCCTCCAAGACCAGAAGTTTACCTCTTTTAAGATCTTGGAAGTTGGGGTCGATTAGGTTCAGAGTATGTGCTGATTGAGCATCTGGATTCACTCAGAAACCGAAGTCTCTAGCAAATAAGATCATAAGAGACACGGAAGACAAAGACAACATGGTTTGATTCCGCTGTCTCTGCATTACCCAAAAAGGGTATGTTGAGAGATTTGCTCGAATGCTGAGTTGGATGTGGACTCACATCGTCAACACATTGCTGAAGGGATTATGTCTACGTACGGAGAACTTGATGTAACGTGGTGTATACAGTATACCCGAGGAGAAAAGTAGCAGACACCCGCGAGTTTTTCTCCTACTTGGGCGAGCATGGAAATGGTCTGCTACGATTCACTTGTGTTTGTTTTTGTCAAAGTTGTAAATTATTTCGTTTCGTGGAGAAGTATGGTTTATCATCTTCGGCTAAAAAAAATGACAATATAGAAATATACTGTTACTAAACAATTTGGTAGGTTATGTTGTTAAATTGTTAATCTAGTTACTGATATCGTGCTTAATGATTTTGAACTTAGTGACGGTCTACCATAGGAACCGATTCTCCTTTCATTTTTTTCCATTCCCCTTCCTCCCCTCTATTTGAACACTCAGGATTTTATCTTGGTAGAGAGAAGAAAAAAATACTGCAAAAGGAGAGGAAGGATGGGAGGGAAAAAGGGAGAGGATAGAATCCCGTCATGGACTACTAATGACGATAGGATAATGGCAAAACATGATCCGCTATCCAACCTGAAATATGTCACCTTTTTTGGACAGATGAATAATAGTGTGGGGACTTCTCAACTCTTTTTATGGGGAGCACACCTCAATTAAAACGGTACCAAACAATTAAATATCTATTTTCATGTAAATCATTAAAATTAAAAGCATATCTCACTTTTTCTAGTTATGCGTAAACGTACGTAATTGATTTCTAACCACAAATATATGTAGATTACATTGAAAGGCCCGTAAACATTAGTGGCTAAGAAAGTTACAGCTTGCGCAAACGACGTATCTAACATTCTTCAATTGGCTAATTATTTGGATTACAATCATCTTTTATGGAAGTGGTTAGGGTCAACTATTTTTTTAGATCTAGATTCTCAAATAAGGAAAAGGATCCTTTTTCTTGGAAATCCTAGGAATTCCGTGATCGGGACCATTCATCGTACGGTCAAAAATCATTTTAAAATTTAAAATTTAGTATAAATAGTATATAATGAAAACTGACTGCACGATGTACGATGGACGATCTTGATCACGGGATCCCTAGGATCCTTAGGAAAAGAATCCGGCGAGGATCCTTTTCCCTTAAATAATATGTGCACAAGAACCACAATGTAAGAAGTAGGTTAAAGTTATAGGAACCGGATCCCCTCCTGAGCATAGGGTGGGGATCCTCCTGACCAAGCCATCTGGACCATTGAAATTTGATCCAACGACTACAAACAGGGGGACCCTCTAAAAGTTATAATTATTGTAGCCGTTGGACCAAATTTCAATGGCCCAGATGATCCGGTCAGGAGGATTCCCACCCTATGCTCAGGTGGCGATCTAGTTCCAAAGTTATAAACCATAGCTAGAACTGGAAGAGGGAGAGCCTAGGGTACCCTTTTGGAAAGAATCCAGTCACCAACTAATTCCAAATTAGAAAAAGTGGTTCCTACCTGGCCAATTCTTCCAGTCAAACAGTTTGAAATAGGAAAGGGATCAGATCCCTTTCTCCTAATCCATTAAGTCTAGGGATCCGGACTATTGAAATTTGATCTAATGGCTAAAGTTACTTAACTTTTAAAGTGAATCCTTATTTGTAGCCGTTATATCAAATTTCAATAGTTCGAATCTCTGAACTTGGTGGATTAGGAGGAAGGGATCCTGGGAGGATCCCTTTCCTTTGAAATATATCATTCATGTATACTTTGGGTTATGTATTATTAATTAGATGTTGGCTACAATAGTACCATCTAGGTCAGCTGATAATAGTGTAAAGCACCTCTCATTCTTGATTAATCCGGTCGTTCCACAAAGATAGTGATTTTGGCACTCATCTTTAGAGAGAAATTTTGATCGGATTGTCATACAGACAATTTTCGCATCGTGTGTGATCAACCTTGCGAGGCCAAAGGCCCCGAATGCAGGAGGCTCCATGTTTTGTGGAAAGAGTCTTACAGATGATGTGATCGAAGGGGAGTGTAGAAGGGTAATCACAATGCTAATTTTGACTAGTGACACCTCAAGTTGAAGTTAGTAAAATCTAAACAACCCAATAACAGTGTGTATGCAGCTGATATGATAATGGTGTTTTCCATGCCCAGTAGAAAATATGAGAAATGGGAACAGTAAGTTATGCAACAATGTCAACTACTCCTGATAAAATAAAATAACAACAATGCTATTTACTCACAAATTTCGGTTATTTTTTTATCCACAAACTTGTTTCAGGATATAATGTGCAACAAAAATAGAAGAACATCACTCCCTCGATGCAATGCAACACTCACTGCACCAGTAACTTTATTAGGCTAGAATATCTGGACGTTTAGTTGAGTAGAGCCATCACTGTGAAGTGCCTCAAAGGTGGTTGCTAATAACATTTAGGTTTAGACGACAATATACTGTATGCATGCATGTTGCTGAGGGGTTGAAGGTACGTAGACACGTTCATATATATGAATGGTTGGATGTGTATGCAGTCGAAGATTCAATGAATAATAACTTAACCGTGAAAAATCTCAATGTATACACCAGTGCACACTAGAAAATTTTGCTTCATAGAGTACATAGGTGTAAATGTATATGTTGATTGATAAATACATAGGTCCTGGAACTGTCGGGTAAAGATAAACTCTATCTCACTAGTGTACGTATGCTTATGTTAGGGTGTAATACTAAAGTGAGGTCACATGCTATGCATTTCAGGTAGATGGAGAAGAGAAAATTTAGAGTGTTGGATATTGGAGGAAGTCAGTAAACTGAAACTACTAACTTCTCTTAATTACCTTCTTAATTACGTGGAGAGCTCTCTGCTAATTTATAGAACCGAACGCTTAGGTGGCTTGACACTATTGGCTCTCAACGCAATAGGTGATGGCTCAGGAGTCTACCTCTCCAGACGCCAGTCCATATACATAAAAGCCAGTAGGATTAGGGTTTGCAGGAGGGCTTTAAAATTTGTGTTTCAGGGAGGAAAAAAATGTGCGACACTAATCTCTCTTTTGACATTATTGCTGCTTCCACAGTCACTGAGTCTTGTACGGAGGCCGATCTCGATGAGCGAGGTGAATCGTTCAACCCGAATCCAGAAACGATCTTGATCAAGTATTTGTTTAACAAGTTGGCAGGACGGGCAACGCCTGTGGAAGATGTGATCAGACATATTGACTTGCAGAAGGGCATGCCTCCAGATGCTAATCAAGTTCCTCAAAGTAAGATTAACCCTCCCAATCAAAGTAAATAACCACGACGTATCAATCAAATATCTCAGAGATGTCAAGGCATACTAAAAAAGGATTATCTTATTAGCCGAGATTTGAATATATTTAGGGTTGGTTGTTTAATTTTATTTTGTTTCTAGGTCTTTTCTGTCATGGGGATGAAAACCGATCAGCATATTTCTATATATGTGCCGAGGCAGTTCTTGGTGATGTTAAAACAACAAGGCCAACTTCTAATGGGTACTGGAAGCTGCTTAGTAACGAACAAGTGCACATTCAAATGTCCGGTGACGGTGTTGCGACTGTCTGTCATGTTGGTAATGCAAGGACATGGAGGTATTACGGAAGGGACCTTAAGAGGCCGATGAGGGCAGCGTCTGAGACGTGTTTTAAAATTCGGGAATACTACCTGAATCCAGAGCTAGAGCCTACAAAGCCGATTGTGACGGGACTATATCTTACTTGTTTTTTCAAGAAATTGTGTGTTTGTGAATTCATAGATGAGGACTCAGAGTTGAGACTGAAACAGAAGGGTGAAATAGCCTCATCAGCGGTACGCGGGGGTGGTCCGCTATTTATCTTGCCGGGATATCTGCCGATAGGCCCCGGACTAATACGTGCACTGTTAGATGCTCCGGAGCCGAGGGGGGATCCTCTTGATACTTTGTTCATCGGTGCTCCTCCTCCCTCTCCTTCTCCATGGGATCAGGAGAGTGATGACGATTGACGACTGACTGTTCATTTTGCATTCTAGTTCCTCTATTATTTAGTTACCTTTTTTTTATGGATTTTAGTTTGGATATCCTCGACCAGTGTCACCCTTCACGTTTGATACCATCCATCAATTTTGTCCTTGGCATCCTGAGACTTGGTTGACTGGGATTTGAGAATACTGTAATCTCAATTCCCCGCTGGCATGCATGTATGCATATATACAACCACCACCAATTTTACTGGGACTGGCTGTATGCATTCCGCCATTGCACTCAGTTTTGCGTCATGTTTTTTCTTAAAATCTCTTTCGAAGTCTTCTTAGGTCTTTGTCTATCCTATTGAGCTGAGCCTCTCTCTCGTAATAGCATATTCTAAACGGAGCATCTGTAGGTCTGCAATTTGTATGTTCCCAACGACATAATCTCATCTCCACTAAACTCATTTTTTGCACGTGTATGCATGTATACAATGAATATATACGTGCGTGTGTGTGCCCGCATTACAACATACTGAGATTTTCCCCCATGAGTGAACGGTTGGCCATTCTCTTTTATCCTTTGATGCGCAGGAGAGCAAAAGCTCTACTACATATGGTGAATGGAAGAAGGGCTGGTTTGGTATTGCTGTGTTTTGAAAAAAAAAATTGTTTTTACGGTGAGAATAAGCAGCTATGAAATAAAGCAGCAAAGTGTTTGGTAAACTTTTTTTTTGTAAAAGTGCTTTTGGAAAAAAAAAGCAGTATTATAGTGTTTGGTAAACTTTTATGTAAAACAGTTGTGATTGTGTGAAATGACAAAAAATGGTATAATACTAGATATGCAATTAATTTAATTTTCTTAACAAATAAAGGTGAATTGCTAAATATACTTTATTTTTAAAAGAAAAATATTTATAAACTTTATCATAAATATTAATTAGTATGACAAACTACTTCAATTGAAATGTTTATACACTCAAGGAAGAGTGTTGCAGTCCTATTAGATTAGGAATGTGATTGTGTAAATCCTAGTAGATCTAGAAATATCTCTTATATTCCTATTAGGAGTTTATTAACTATTAAAAGTTGTAATCCTAAAAGGGTAAGAATTTTACCTATCCAACTACTATAAATAAAGGCACAACACCTTACAATTATACATATCTCTTTCTCTCTACTATTGCCTCGTCCCTCTCTTTAAAAGGCATCCATAATTGTTCATTAAATTATACCTACAACAATATCACAATTTTTTATTGGTAAATTACAATTTGCACTTTTTTATGGGTAAATTACATTTTCCACCCTTAAGTTTGAGTGCAATTGCAACCTCATACAACATCTTTAAAATATTGCAATCTCATACATTTTCATTACAATTTCATACTTCCATTAAAAATTATGTGAAATTTACAATTAATTGATGACGTGTCAATTAAACCTTTCACATAGATAAAAAAAAAAATTATAAAACAAATCAATATGAAAAAAAATGTTATTTTTTTATGTTAAATGGGCCCACCCCTTCGATGTGCATCTGCAATTCTGCATTTCTATCTCCATTCGACTCCATTACGAGAGAGATCATTGCCCAGGCGTCATCTTCGTCGCCATCATCGGCCATCACACAGCCATCACCACCACTACAGCATCCTTGAGCCGCTTCACCGCCATGTTGCTCCCGTCATTCAGCACCGCCTCGTACACCGCCCCCAGGCTCTCTTTCCCCGATATCTCCGCCAACGCCCACATCAAATCCTCCAGCTCAAGCTGCTGCCTCCGGTAAAAAAAGACACCAGCTTGCTTCTGTCGAAATTGACAAAATATTGAATCTTTGCTGTAGTGGAATCGAAGCTTGGCTACCCAGATGAAGCCAATTCAAATCTCGAAAGTTCAGAACGTCGATTGGGATTGGAAGCTGTGGTGGGGGTTCAAAAAGGGGTTGGAATAAAATTATATAGGAGTTTTGATGTGGCAGGAGGTGGATGCTTGAGCTGGGAATGAAGTTTCAGGTTGGGGATTGGGTTTGGGGCGACAAATTGGGAGCGAACGAGTGAGACGGGAGGGAGAGGACCAGTGAGATGGCAGAGCAAGGAAGAGGACGACGCGAGAGGTGAGGGTAGGATCTGCATTTGGAAACTTTCGTTAAACATTACTGTTCACCCGTGTTTGTAAGATAAAAGGCTGGTTTTTGAAAGCAGTAAATAGCTGCTTTCACTTTTCAGCTGTTTCTCGCAGCAATTTTGAAAATAAGTGCTTTGTTGCTGAGTTACCAAACACAATATTGAGCTCAACTTTTAAAAGAAAAAAAAAATTCAAAGAACAATGCCAGCAGTTGATTACAAAATTGTTTCAGGATGTACCATTTTGATCTGCAAAACATATCACTTACCTCCAAACTTGGGAAACGAAAAAAAAAAGAAAAAAAAAAGCCAAGTGAAGGAAGGAAATCCAAAGTTGCTCAGCTCCATCGCATGTTTCTATAGTTACAAGTCGTCATAAGTCACAGCTGGAAGAACTGCTGGAGATCAAGAAGCACCTGTGGTTCCATTAGTGGTTTTGCTGATCACCCCCTTCCCAAAATACTCGGCGATCACAGAAAAACCGTCCTTTGAACTTTTAACTTGCTGGAAGAACCGATCCTGATCTTTTGAGTTCTGCTCTAGACTTCTTTTTGTTTCGAGAACAGATTTGTATTCAGGAGCACACACAGGACATTCCTTCTCATTATCGCCGAGGCAACGCTGATGGAACGAGTGGATACACATAAAATGTACAGCTGGGAGATCGAGGGTGAAAGTGCATGCAGTGCACTTGCTGAGCTGAAAGATTCTGGCATTTGTCCTAAGATCCTGAATTTCGTTTCTCATTGCCGATGTGGTTTCCTGAACAATTAAAGGCTTCATTAGTAACCTCTATCAGACACACACAACAACACAACAATTTGAATTGAAACCTAAAAGGGCGTGAAGTGTATTTTGGTTCTGCAAATTTTATTTGTCGACAATACACAAACCCACACACAAAGTTATATTCTTACTAGAGATCATGGAGAGCACCATCATGCCTGGCCTATATCGTTTACTTTATCTGAATGTTTCTTTCATGACAACGATTCAGCTTAACCTACTGGGGTATCATACATATCAATTCCTACCAGTTTAGATATTCCGTTGAACGTCTTATATCAAATCAGCATATTTCAGTTCAATGTAACCCTGTCCAAGGGCCCTGAAGAACAAATTATTGCTATATATGTGATGCAACTGTCATATCTATTTAAAATACTACAGCATTTTTTTCGTTCTTTCTGTGCAGTTTCAGACCTAACTAGAATCCCATGCAACCATATTTGATACATTGCTTTGACAAGATTACATTCATCTCATTACAAAAGTTTCCAAGGAATGCATAAATAAGAAACATAAAATGTTAACCAACTTATACTGGAGGCAGGTGAAATGAACAAAGAGGTACAATAAATAAATTCACAATGACAGCTGCAGTAAGGACTAACCTGATACTTCTCAATTGCTCGACGGTCCTCTTCTATCAATTTTGATTCTTGTTCAAGCTTTCTAGCAATGTAATCCTTAATGACAGAGAGTGTGAGACATGGATTTCTGGATAGTGTTTGAAGAACAATGATAGGAGGCAATATGTCATCCCTTTCTATATATGTCAAAACTTCCTTCACTTCTTTGGAGCAATCTTCTCCAAGTTCACCAAAATATTTTAGCAGATCTGCCCAAAGAGTTGGGTCCCCGCCCTTACCTGAATCCCCTAGTCGTTTGCAGCATGCAATCAAACCCTCATGGTCATGAGCTTGCATGTAGCAAGCAATCACCTCTTTATAGAGTTTCAATTTTTCATAGAGATATAGAAGACCTTCCTTAAATGCATTCATTTCACAAAGAATTATGGCAAGGTCTACATCATAAAGCGGATGTTCCTGGTCAGATGGCCATGCGCTCTTAAGAAGTTGTACCCCTTTCTCTTGCTTTTCCAAACGGTCCTTATCCTTGTTTGAATCTTTGGTATCAGCAAACAATTTCCCATTGGACTGGCTTCTTGATGTTGCAGCTGCACCTGATCTAGCCCTGAGATTCAGATCTTCGCCACTGCTAGCTTGTGATAATGATGTGAAGCTCAAGTCATTGGACAAGTACAACTCCAAGAGTGTGTTATGGATTTCTACTTGAGCAGGAGAGTCCTTGACCTTGTTGGTATATTTTTCAAGAAAATCCATAAGCCAGGGAAGATGATGGATGAAGATGTTGAGAAAATCAACTGGAGATGGCAGCATTGTCAAGTACGCACCATTAGCAGCTCCTCTCTTGGATGATTCGCCATCCTCAGTGCACAGCCTCATGAGTATCTCAATTGTTTCCACAGGCTTGTGCTCTATAAGAATCTTACCATACTCTTCCACTGTCGCTCCAGCTTGGCTTGGTTCAAGGCTTGAAATATATTGCAAGGCTTCCTCATATCGGCCAAGATCTTCAAGTAAGATCTTTAAATACCATTCGTGCTTCCCAGCCTTTTTAGCAACATACATTGCATGTTCATGGTAATTGGTAGCACGGCAGACTCTTATTGCAGTCTCCACATCAAATTTGTGTTCCCCAATACCATCCTCACTTTTAATGAACACATTTAGCTTGTCAACATCTTTCAATTTGGTGTAGCAATTCAGTAGAAGAGTGGTATGATCTTTGGAAGCAAGCCCCTTCTCATGCAATTTTTCCAAGTAATTTGTCAGGTTGTAGATTCGTTGTGCATCTAGAAACTTCTGTATCACATAAGAAGGCTCAAGGTGACCAATGGTATGGATATACTGGGCCATTGCCTCATCATAATCTTGCTTGCTATATAGATGATCCCCATACTTCCTCAGCACTTCTGCAGTTGCGGCAGCATCTGCTTGCTGACTTTGAACAAGGTTGATGGCAACAGTGTAAAGATTCTTCTTAAAAAGCATATCTAACTTGCTCTCCATATCCTTCTCCCCAATGCACAAAGCTGACTTGTCAGCCATGATAAGTATTATGTTACCCCATTCACAAAGCATGTGAGAAACCTCTTTAACCACTAGGCTGTGAGCAATTAAACGGTTCTTCAGGTCATAAATGTTGAAAGTGTTGCTGCTATTTCTTTGATCTGCAATAACACAAAGAAGGTATCCACGAAACCACCCTAAAAATTTCTTTTCTCCTTCAAAAGCCCAACATGGTCCACGCCCATCAACTTCATAAAAGTAAACCGCCTCAGGTCGACCAATTATCAACTCCTGTCAAAGTAAGTAAAGAAATAAGATGCTAAGGCATACATAAACATACACCAATGGAAAAAAGGAGGTAGAATTGTATACCAAGCGATCACTCATCGCAACACTGTTCACATTACTTCCAATCTGATCTAGGGTCTGCCTCCTTGTGTTTGAGGGTTGATTCTGCAAGATGAACAAGCTCACAGAAGACGGAGTCACAGCAAACAACTGAAGCGCTTGACCGTCCACTCTGAACCCCAGTCCTGTAACTGAGGACTGGCTCTTGTCAGAAAGGTTTTCCACCTGAAGCTTGAACCGGGTGATTCGCTCTCGTGCAATATCCCCTTTAATGCAGTAAATTGAGCCATTATCTAATCCAATAGCTATAAGCAATATCGGAGGTGCTTCCTCTAGTACTAAAAACGATGTAATCTGCAGTAATAAACAACGACTTGATTCAAAACCCTATCGTTTCTCTCGAAAATGGGGTTCACAAATTCAATCATTTGGCAAAGACACTACCTTTGCTTCAGGAAATTGGTTAGTGAATATCCTCAAGATTCCAATGCAATCAGGGCTCGTTGTGCTTGAGCTCGAGCCCTCGGACTGCATCCTATCCAGGTCGAAAACCTTGAGGCATATTGCCGATTGCTGCGGAGTAATTTGTTCATCTTCTCCAATTGTCACCAAATAGTTGCGTTGCTGATTTGACAATAACAGGAGCAAAATTAACACATTTTTCACCTCCTAATCACTCACTAAACAAATTAAAAACTAATCCCAATATCAAAACATCAAAGCTCAAATTTCTTTTTCCTTTTTCCGTTTCTCACATTTTCCCGAGAAACAAAAAGAAAATGACCAAGTCAAGACAAAATGTTGCGAGAGGAGGCTGACCTTGAGCTGCTGAAGGAACAGCGCGGAGGAGGAGTGAGCTTGGAATCCGTAGCTGTAGTTGAGGCCGCGGTCGAGGAAGCTGACTGTGCCGTCATCGCAGCCGATCACCACCTTCCCTCTGCCGCTCGAGCAACACTCGATCTTCCCTTCCACTTCCTCGGGAATCGCGCACTTTCCCGCCAATTTCTCCTCGAAGAACTCGAATTTCCTCCACTGGTACATTGCGAGAAGCTCTTTTCGGTTTTTTCAGCAAATTTGACGAGTTCGCCGGATCGGACGGCTCTGCTTTCACGAGCTGAGATCGGCGGCCAAAAGCCGAATACTTGGCGCCAAAAACTCAGAAAGACAATACCTTTCTCTCTCTCTCTCTAACTCTGAAATTCGTCTTCCTCGTTCTCTCTGGAAATCGGGTCGGGTTCCATGGCCGTTCCAGAAGAATGATTACCTGCCAAAACGGTAGTTTGGATCAGCAAGAAAGCCTCGAAACGACGCCGTATGCGTTAAGGCGTTCAGTAGGCTTTCTATTTCGGCATATATTGATCAGCTTTGTTATTGGGCAATTGAAGCCCAGTTTTCTTCAGTCGGCTGAGAAGTGAGGCCCATAATAAAACCGAGTTTAAAGAGATTTTCGTACTTCAGTTTTCTCTCACGGTATATAATTGACTTGATTTATAATTTTAAAATAATCGATTTTTTTGAAGTAAAATAATTAATTAAAAATTAAAGAACAAAAATGAATAGAAGGGATTCTTTTTGAAATGTCATATGAACTTGTACGCATTTTTTGTACCAAAGAAAAGTGAAAAACTTGCAAAAAGATGTTAAAATGACCTAAATAACCCTAAAGATAAGTCATGTACAAGGCACATGACTTATATTAGATGAAAAACTTAACGAAGTTAGGGTGAGATGACAAATTAATGATTTTGTAAAGTTGGTATGACAAAGTGCTTTAAATGTTAGTTTATATGACAAATTGAAAAATATAAACAAGTTCATGTGACATTTCAAAACAATTTCTTAAAATAGAATTATGAAAAATGAGAAAAATTAGGTGACGTATAATTTATATAAATTAATTTTGAATTTTTTCCCACTAATACTTGTCAGTTATGAGATTTAAATTTAGTATTTTCTGTTACTAAATAGAAACTCAGTGTCACTAAACAAATGATATTTAGTCCTAATTTACATTTCCTCTCTTTTGCACCAAGCAAAACTTAAGAGCTTATATACGAAATTCTAATTATTAAAGAAAAGCTGTTATTACTATCTTAATATTATTTTACTAAATAATCATTTTACAAAGGTTTTTTTTTTTTTTTTCGGTCAAGGAGGAATTTTATAACAAAGTCCAAACATACACAATACAAAGATAGCAGCCCCATAAATGGGGTAGGTAAAAATAAGACGCTACTTATGCATTCAGCACATGAGTAAAGGTTCCCATTTATACCTAAATATACAAAGTTTACAAATGATGCGGCTCGGCCCAAAAGCCAAAGCCCACCCGAAGAGGCCCAAAAGTGAGAGCACTGAATAACCATAATACCAAATTTTATAAAGTATTTGGTATATAATTTTAGAGTGTCAATAATAACTTTTTTTATTTGACAAAAAAATTATAATTTTCCATAAAAAATAAATAAAATGTAGGATAATTGGCCAATGGAAACTTAAGAAAATTAATGAGGAAGAGGATCGTCTCTGGATTCACTTTGTGGGGATTCTAAGGATTCTCACATCTTAATTGTTCATCATATATCGTGCGGTCAGTTTTCGTCAGGTACTATTTGTGTTTAATTTTAGATAAAAAAAAATCAAATAATTTTTAACCGTACGATGCACGATGAATAACTAAGATGTGAGGATTCCTAAGATCCTACAATTTGAATCTGAATGGGATCCAAATCCAATTAATGAGGCCTCGCATGGGAAATGATTGTGTCTGTGACCCCAGCATCACATAAACATGACGGGTGGCCTTCTAGTGATTGTCCTACCACATCGATTCGTTGCTTTGCAACTGATGAAGAGCCATTGAAAACACTCCAAGCTGTTGTTAGAGCTTTCAAATTACGACTCGCGTACTCGTTTCGTACTAACAAACTTGACAACCCGACAGCGGCAGAGTTTTAGTGTGATTATCGGAGCTAGTTAATTCTAAAGTTCTTCTTTAAAGTAAAAGGAAAAATGTTTGATGAAATGTCTTATAAAATTCATTGTTGTATAAAAGCCTCTTTAAATGGCCTCGTTATCATAAATTTACACCTCCACTACTACAAAAAATTCTTTGCAAATGAAGAAATGTCAAAAGGGACTTCTTACTTTCCAACCAGATCTTACATATGGTCTAGGTACAGCAAACCCTGATCTCAAATCATATAAAAAGTTGTAACGTGCATCACCGCAGCCAATTACATTACAACAAAATCACAAAAACCAATAGTGTGGTGGAGTTATAATTAGATTATTGGAGTTAGTTAACTCTAACTTTTGGGTTTTTCTTTAAGTAAAGAGTAATGCTAAGGAAATCAAATTTTTTAAACTAAATTTACAAATCAAATGATGTGGTTGTAGATGATTTGGATTATTAATTAAGTGTCGATTAACATGTAACATCTCACATTGACCAACGGAGAGGGGGTGATGTGCCTTATATGTACATGCTCCCCTCCCTATAACAAGAGACCTTTTGGAACTCACTGGCTTTAGATTCCATCGGAACTCCGAAGTTAAGCGAGTTCGGTTGAGAGCAATCATAGGATGGGTGACCCACTGGGAATTTTTCGTCTGATTTCTCAAAAACAAATCTGTGAAGGAATAATAAACCCAAAGCGGACAATATCGTGCTATAGCGGAGTCGAGACTAGGATGTGATATAACGTGTTTATTTTTTATTGGTGAAATATCATTTGGTTTAAAAAAATTGGTCTCTATAACATTACTCTTAAGTAAAAGGCAAAATGTTTGATGAAAAGTTCATCGTTGCATAGGAACCTCTTTATCATTCCCTCGTTACCACATTTTCATGCCTCCGCTACTATAACAATACAAGTTATATATGGTCTAGGGTTTTGCAAAAAAAAAAAAAAAAAAAAAAAGGTCTAGGGTTAACACCAAAACCTGATCTCGTATCACGTCAAAAAGTGCCACACTATAGATACCACCGCAACCAAATACCTTACAACAAAATCACAGAAACCATATCCAGATCGGATTGCAACATGCATTACAAGTGGATTCTATCGATCTGTAGGTTTTTGCAGCTAGCTCAGATTGTAACCTGGAAACCTGCAGTCATGTTTCAGCCAGTACCATCCTGATAAGGTTGCCTTAGACAGTTAGACTGCCACTCAATTACTCGATGTTACAAAAAGCTTCAAAGTCAAGCTCATATATACAAACACCTATATATCTAAAGGCGAAAATAATAAAATGAGAACGCGTGTATAAAATAATTTTTTATGTTAGTGCAGTGGTTAAGGTTACAATCTCTGTGGCTTATTATTTTATAAGAATATTCCTCTAATTCGATCTCCAAAGTAGAATTTGACCTAAGGGTAATGAACAATCTTGAATCAGACTTAAGATTTATTCTAAGACCGTTGATGTTTGATCTTGAATTGGACCAATGAGCTTTCACTAATCAAACGTTCAAATTTTAATTAGTTGATCGCCGAAATATCAATGTCTACAATATATACATTTATAATAGGAAAAATTAGTATCCGGTCCCTAATTCTTATTGTTTATTGACTAAGACCTTATTAGTTCTCAAATTTTGATTCAAGTCCCTAGCATTAATGTGATAATGAATTTACATGTTTATTATATAATTTTTTAATATAAAAATTAGTAATTAATTTAGGGTTTAATACTCACACCTCTATTAAACTTCTAATTAATTTTCAATTCAAACATTTCCAAAATAATACTAAATTAAATTAAATTAAGTTTGTACCTATTAGTTTTTTTTAAATATATATAAAAAGATTCTCAATTTTTTAATCTTAAATGTACCCATTCATATAATTTTTCAATTTTTTTAATCTTAAATGTACCCATTCTCAAATATATCAATTTGTTATATTTAAAATGTACCCTTTTTTTTTAATATAAAATCCTTTTAAATTTTTTAATCCATGTTTAAACTTATATGGATACATTCAATTTTTTTAATCTTAAATGTACCCATTCTCAAATATATCAATTTGTTATATTTAAAATGTACCCCTTTTTTTTAATATAAAATCCTTTTAAATTTTTTAATCCATGTTTAAACTTATATGGATACATTCTTTTTCGTTGATTTGAGAATGTATCCATGTTTTGGTACAATAACTTTTTTTTGTTAATTTTGGTTAATGTACCCATACATATATGTACACACACACAATATAATAGAGAGTATAATTTATATTTTATTATTTTTAATCCCATAAATTATGGGTTTTATTTAAAATCTCATTAATATAAACAATTACAAATTTCAATTTTTTATTTTTAATTTAAAAAATATAGTAACTTACATTATTACATTAATGTCAGGGACCTGAATCAAAAACTAAAAACTAACAAGGTTTCAATCAAAGAATATTGATAGTTAGGGACTGCATCCAAAGTGTCCCTTTATAATATGTAAAGTACGATACATACATATATAATATGTACAGTAAATAATTCAAGGGCTGATCGATCAAGTTGAATGGAAGATATAGATAGATATGACAGTTGTTGTGATCTGATCAAAAGTGGGCCAAAATATTTCTGCTTTCTTCATAGTTTCACATCCCTTTTGCCTCTGTGCTGTTCTTCTGTGGTCATGCACCACATGTTGCCTGGAAAAGAAAAACAAGAAAAAAGAAAGCTCGAGACGATTAGTTGAACGCATGTGAAAAGATTATTATTTTTCTGAGTTTTCATCTTCTTTTTGTTTAAATATTATGGTATCCCAAACAATTCTAGAAGATCGCAGGCGGAAAAATAATCGTAGACTTGTTTTATAGTTTTAAAACTGGTCGTTGACTTTATAACTTGAGTGATTGAGAGCACACCTCATGTCTATTATAACTTGAGTGATTGAGAATACACCTCATGTCTATGATGCTCAAATCTTTATTTTCTAATTTCTCAATCAAAAGAAAACAAGTTTATATCACGATGAAACTATTTAAGTGTTGTGTAAGTTGGTAATGGTGTTGTGTTGGTATAATTATTGATGTAATTGTGACATTAAGACTAATAAGCATGTTGTTTACTTTAAATAATCATGATAGCCATGCTTTATTTTTAGAAAGATACGATATTTATTGATATAAAAAAAAGAATAAATATATATGGGAGGATATGGTGGATTTATTTTGGGCCCTGGTAAAACATTATCAGGAATTTCAACCCTGTTAAAGAGGAAAGAGCGTCCCACAATCCTCTAAAAATTTACAAGATTGTACTATCCGTAAGAATAAGATTTGTGATTATATCCAGAGATTTATCGAACCAAATTAGCTGTTGATCTAATGATAGCCATGATTTTATAATTATTTTAATGAGATTATTGTATTAGAACAAGCAAGTGCCAAATAAAGTTGGACATCCGTTTGGGATTTGGATCCCATCCGGATCCAAATTGTGGGGATCATAGGAATCCTCATATCTTAGTCATTCATCGTGCATTATACAATTAGAAATCATTTGCTTTTTTATTTAAAATAGTATATGAAAAAAATTGGCCGCACGATGTACAATGAACGGTTAGAATGTGGAGATCCTTAAGATCCCCACAAAGTGGATCCGAAGAGAATCTTCTTCCATCGGTTTGTTCAATTTAATTATGTTTGCTGATATTGATAATGACTAGGATGTCAATATCACATTCCTCAATCATATTAGGGGTACCATGTACTTATCATATTCTCCTTATGTTTGCTTGTTCTGTTTTTCAAGCTAAGACTTTTAGGTTCGACTTTAGAGGAATTAGGTTTCATATCCCCTTCTTTTTCTTAGGCCATCTCCAACCGAAGGAGGGTCAGAGGGCTCGTTTTAGCCCCTCTGGCCCTCCAAGAAATTAATATTTTAATGAACAGTGCATGACCATATTTCTTCCAATCTCCAACCGAGGGCCAAATGGTTATAAGGCTTGTTTTAGCCTTGTCACAAAAAACCATCTCCAACCGAGGGTCAAAGGGCCATAGTGTAACATCCCACATAACCCAGGGGAGTGGATCATGTAAGCCTTATATGTATATTCTCATCTTTACCTAGCATGAGGCCTTCTGGGAGCTCACTGGCTTCGGGTTCTATCGGAACTCTGAAGTTAAGTGAGTTCATACGAGAACAATCCCAAGATGGGTGACCCACTGGGAAGTTCTCGTGTGAGTTCCCAGAAACAAAACTGTAAGGGCGTGGTCGGGGCCCAAAGTGGACAATATTGTGCTACAGTGGAGTTGAGCCCGGGATGTGGTGGGGCCCGGGCCAGGATGTAACACATAGGGCCAAACATAATTTATTATTTAAATTTAAAAACAACAACTTAAATTTAAAAACTACAACTTATATTTAAAAACTTTTAAAAACTACAACTTAAATTTATAGGAAAAAAATGAGAATTTTTTAATATTTTTTAAAAAAATTTGGCCAAAAAAAAAAATTTAGATTCAAATCCAACAACTAGCTGACGTCAACATGGAGTAGGCATTTAAGTTTTATGTTGTTCAATGTTTTTAAAAATGTTGTTTAAGTTTCATGTTGTTAAATGTATTTTTTTATGTTGTATAATTTTCATGTTGTTTAATGTTATTTAATGTTGTTTAATATTGTTTAATGTTGACACACCCAACCTTGATATTCACTAAACACCATGGTAGACACGTGTTGACTGACACCCGAAGGTGAGGAAGCCATATTAGGATGCAAGAGAACTAGAAATAATTAACCGACATAAAAAAAACTTGCAAATTTAATTATAATGAATACTGAAAATATGAGAATACCCATTGGAATTCAATTTTCATTAACTAAAACCCACAATTGTAAAATTTTCTAATAAAAACCCAATGACTAGGCTCCAACTAAGCAATATCCATAATTAAGTATGACTTGGCAAAATTGGTATTTTTGGATGTCTAAATTACCTCTAATATCATTGACTTTGGGTCTATTACTTGTTATCTACATTTATTTTATATTATTTCATTCAATTAAACTTTTTGAAATGTTTATGCAGATTTGGAAAAGAAAAATTTTAGTGTTATGATTTCAATGCATATCAATAACAAAAATTACATGATATTAGAGTTTTGATTCCTTATATAGTTGTTTTCACATTTATGTAAAAATGAGCATTTTTTTTATCCTTTTCAAATAATTGTAACAGGTAAATTAGTATTTTTCATAAATATACAAATGTTTTTTTATTCAAAATTACCGATATTTTACATATATAAAATAACAATATAAGTTCCAGGTAAAATAATACATACAAAATAATTTACCTACAAAATAAATAAATATTGTTTCATTCAAAAGTTTAAGTTATTTGCATACACACACACATATAATAATAATAATAATAATTAACATATGTAATAATACATGCAAAATAATTTACCTACAAGATAAATAAAAATGTTGATTGATTGCAAACAACACATAATAATATATAACAAAAAGTGCATAATGTATACATGCAAAATAATTTACCTACAATGATTGTCAAACAAATATATATGAAATGGAACACATGATGGTAAGACAAGTATAAAGTAGATACTTTTGTAATTTACCTACATAATAAATGAATGTTGATTGATTGCAAACAACACATAATAATAACAAATGTGCCTAATATATGTAATAATACATGCAAAATTATTTACCTACAAAATAAAAGGATGTTTTCAGCCAATTGATTCAAAGTTAATTAATTACCTATATTCTACTTAAAAATATAAGTAATTTATTTCACACAGATATAATAATAACAAAATGTGCCTAATGTATACATGCAAAATAAGTATAAAATAGATACTTTTGTAATAATAAAGCACTTATTTGCCATAATTATGGTGGATAATTAAATTCATCAACATAATTAGGGTGTTGTGGCACAATTGTAAATATTTTGAAAATAATAGGTATTTATTTGTTTACATGGCAGTTTATTTCAAATTTGGGTTTTATTTGGATGTTTAAAATGAGATGGGTTTTTGTCAAGAAAATAAGTATTGCATGGACTTATATCTAAAGAACCCTAATGAATATGCAATTGTGGAACGTGTTCAGAGCATACAACTAATCATAGACACTAAAAAGGAATAATATAAAATTGAATAAGCAAAGAGATGGGTCCTACACTAAGAGGACTCGAAGATGTCGATGCGGGAGTGCCTTGATGCTGGGTTTGTACGCCTGGATTCTAAGTCTTGAGGGGGCACAAAATAAAACATGAGTAGACTAAATTATATATAAGTAATACTGAAACAGTTATTCATCAACGTACTAACCCCCAAAGTTTATGAAAACTCAATAGTATAATATGTGATAGGTTTTCCGAAACCCCAAACATGCCATAAAACCTTTCATTAAACATACATCGTATATAATGTGCTAAATAATGGTATATATATAAGGCATATACGTATATATAATATTTCATTCGCCTGAAGGCATATAGAACACCTATTCATTCATCCGAAGGTTCTACATCACGTGTTTGTAGGCAGATCATACGCCCGTAGGCAGAACATACGCTCGTAGGTAGAACATATATCTCCTGCCCGTAAGCACCAACCAAACGCTCGGCCGAAGCCAATATAAGTATCATTTGACCCGTAGGCCCCTACATCACCCAATCGAAGCCATATATATATATATATATATATATATATATATATATATATATATATCATTCGACCCGTAGGCCTCTACATCACTTGACCGAAGCCATATAGAGATATCATTTGCCCGTAGGTAGTATCATTCGCCCATACACAGTATCGTTCGAATAATTACTAAATAAGTACATAAACATAAACATAATATATATATATATATATATATATATATCTCAAACGTAGCTCAATAACTAAAACGTTATATCGTAAAACCACGTTCACAAGTACGTATATAGTCATCAATCATATATACCACAAAGAACATAAAGTCGATAAAGCATGATAACTCATAAAGCGTGAAACTAATTTACTCATAAACGTTTCATAAAACGTAGTCACAAAATCATGTTTTTCATGTATGCATTTCTAATAATAAAAACATGCATTTTGGAAGGGGTCTACTCACATTACTCCATCGTCGAAAAGCCGTGCAAACTAGCGAAGACGGAAATGCCGTAGCCACTTGCAAAAACCCAATATTGTATGGAATTTCCCATGTGATATGATTATACGATATACAAGGTTCTAAAAAACGTTAGGCGCTAGTCGGGCGGCGGGTTAGCGCCTAGGCGGATTTAGGTAAATTTCTTGTAAATAAGTGTATATTGACAGTTACAAAAAATTATACTTATGAAATCTAAGGATAAAATAATAAAAGAACAATAAATGCAAAAAGAGTATCCAACAAGTCCAAAATTTAAAAACATATTAAGCATACATATCATATAACCATAGTGAAGAGTATTGTAGGATAACACATGCACAACAAGTTCACAATTTAAAACCACATAAAATGCAAAATAGGAGGAAAATAAGGAAATATAGTAATTGTCCTTAACATCCCGGAATTTAAGTTGATACACACCTATTCTATAAATCAACAAAATTTCAAGGTATAAACATAGGTGCATGTAGGGAACAAGAACTTAGAAAGTTAGAATAAAGATAGGATTTTTATTTTCTTTCAATTTCAAAAAAAAAAAAAAAAAAAAAAAGAAAAACCTCCTAGCTTCGCCTAGAGCCCATCCGTTTTTTCCCACCGTTTTGCAAGAAAACACCTCGGCCACCCTTCACTTAGCACTTAGGCCGTTTTTTAGAACACTGACAATATATCCAGGATCTCATAGCTTGTGCAATTTCCAATGTTGTCTGGGATCGTGCCAGTCAGATTATTGCCTCTAACGTCAAAGTACCACAAGCTTGTTAATTGACACATATCAGATGACAGTGATCCGGTTAATGAGTTTATGCGCAATCCAAGGTACTGCAATACTTCATTCCAATATATTAGCCTTGGAATCTCACTAGTAAGCTTAATCTGAGCAAGATCAAGAGTTTTAAGGTTCAGAATTTGCGTGAGAGTTGTAGGGATATGACCAGTCAACTGATTGTTCTTTAAATTTAAAAGCTCCAGCTTCTTAAGCTTCGACATAGAGAATGGTATGTCTTTATACAAAAGATTGTTAGACAAATTCAAATGTATGAGAGAAGCATAGTTGCAAATCTCATCGGGGATTTGACCGGTCAGCTTATTCCCTTACAAGTCTATGTATTCCAAGTTCCCCAAGTCTCTGATGGCTGGCAAAATCTCTCCACCGAGGTTTAGATTAGACAGATTCAAGGAGGGCACAGAGAGGCTGACATTGTCGCAGAAAACCCCATGCCAAGAATAGAAATTATCGTCATGGGCATCGTTCCAGTCGAGCAACATGTTAGCGATGTTGCTGAACGACGCCTTAATTGACATCAATGCATTTCCTTCGTCGTTGAGTAGGGAACCGAGAGGAAAGAGAACCGCCATTAAAGCTAACCCAAAGTAGGAGACGAGCTCCGTCTTCTTCTTCCATAAAACCCTTCTCTCCATTAATCTCCACAAAGCTTTGCAATTTCACAGAACCCAAGTCGCAGAAAGAGACGTTGAAGAAGAAAGAAGAGGAGAACGAAAATAAAATGCTAAAACCAAAAGAGGGTGGATGAGCTAAGCCCTCTATGTTCTTCACACTCACACATAATACCACTATCAGAAAGAGAGACAAAGACAAAGATAGAGTTGTAGAGAATAGAGGTGAGAGACAAGGAAAAGAGAGGTCCGTGAGTTGTTTAAGGTGGAAAGGAAAGGCATTGGAAGGGGGATAAAAGAGGAAAGTGGGCCCCACTTGGCACACCATTTAAGACTCAAATAGTAACCTTTTCAAAAATATCTTACAACCCAAAGTGGAAAGATGAAAATGCCCTTCCATTCCTTTAATTTCGGGACGGGTTTTTACAATCTACTCCCGTTAAAGAAAATTTCATCCCGAAATTTGAAATTACTTACAAAGGTAAAAACTCGAAGGTAGGAAGAAAAAAATATATATAAGGAAGAAATCAAGTCATAGCGGTTGCATAAAAGGGAAAATGCCACACCGTCGCGAGTGGGTTGCAAAATCCTCTTTCATGCCTCCAAGCTCCTACTTTCTTTTCCCATCAGTATAAAAATAGAAAACATACTTTATAACGATATAAAGTAAAAAATTTATAATGACATAAGGTCAAAAATATGTACGTATAGTAGGATAACGTCAAAATACAAATATCTAACTAAAATAAGGCAAGTTAAAATACTTGTATTGAAAACCAAAACCAAAAATGAAAGTGGGTCTCGTCTAAGCATTCATAACGTCATGTACTCCGAAAACAGGTGTGTGTCTTTGGGTTGAGCCCCAACAATAACTAAATAGTAACAACTATCGTAAACGGGTCTACCTACCCACTTGCTTAACAAACCCAATGAATATGCCATCGATATTACAATCGGCCGCCCGCAATATCGACAACACATGGTTGTCTCGATAAGCAAGTAGTAATTTCCTAAGGGTGCAAACATACCAATTTTTCCAACCCGAAGTCAACAACAACACAAGCACACAGTTTCTCAAATCATAAAATCAAATATCCGAAAACCAATTCGCAGAATTCCACTGTCCAACCAGTGTTGCTAATAAAATCTATCAAACCAAGTCTTAAATAGTGCCATACACAAATTGAAAATTAAACTATCGTCATAATTACTCCAAAAGAGATTGGTGCAAACTATAATCATTCAGAAACCACAAATCAAAAGAACGCAACACGTCTTTCAAGATCTAGATAGTTCGTTCAAGATTGTCAAACAGCCTGCAAATAAAAATGCGAACAAATCAATAACTTAGTACTCAAGATCTTTATGCAAACTTCACAAAACTTAGAGGTGAAACACGCATCACGAACAATAAGGTCCTGGAGTGAAGTAGTCGAAAGATGCATAGAGGCGAACACATATCGTAAACATGTCTTTCGTGGCTGACCGTGGTCATCGCATCACTCGGACTACTTCGTTGGAAAAGAACTACTAGAGTACAATATGATGCCTATGAATTGTAGCAAGATAATATGAGGTGGCTATTCATTCCTACGTGAAGATAGTGATTGATGATGCAATTTGTTGACCACCTATATTACTACCTTCCCTAATCCCTTACTAAAAGATGGCTCAAACCTCAAGGCCACATGAAACTCTTCTTGATAAGTCTGGTAGGCTGGCTAGAAGGTTATGCTCCAAATATTCCTACTAGCATCGATATGAAACTTGGCGCACGCATCCGCCGAGTCGATCTATCGTGAATTCCTCACTAATTAAGCAAGAAACCACGTCGAGAAGGCTAAAAGAACACTCTAGGATTTGAGGGTCAAAACAAGTCCATTAAATCTAGAGTACAAGGTATCTGGATTTAAATATACAACTCTGATGCTTGAGTTCATACAAGTACCTAGCTTGATTGGGTAGTAACAACTCAAAATGGTTGAACTTGGAAATTAGCTAACTTGATTTCTTGATGATCCATAGTCATGTCGCAAAGTATCCAAGAGTTTTTTACAAGGGGAAATATAACTGATTGAAGAATATTCGGGTATCGATGTGTCTTTCTATTGAGGTGTTCAACAATTACGCTTGCTTAATCGGGGTGGTACATGATGGTGCAGTCGTAGATATTTATATGCTTTATCAATCACCGTTGCCAGACACTTAGCTCATTTCGATTGAGAGTCTAAGTACGAAGTTTTGCGAGGTTGATAAAGATCTTACGCGTTTTACCACAGTGAGGATGTTATTAAATTTTCAAGTCAGGACAATAACTGTAAACCCTAGGTTGGAAATAAGACGGTTCGCATCAGGTGGTCCCAACCGTCGAAAAGTAAAAGCATCACCCAATATGCTGCCTCAGTGTACAACGACACCTTCAATAAAATATCATCGATAAATTTGAAATTTATTGGTGTCATCGAAGAGTATTTAAACAATGGTAGGGTGAGACAACATCTCGAATGAAACTAATTTATTCCCTAGTCGAAGATGAGGGTTTGGGTTTTGGTCAAAGAATCGTTGGTAATTGTTGATAGAAATCAACAAGACCAATGATATTTCATAATTCACGACACTCGAGAAGATTCTCGATTTCCAACTGTCATAACCTTGGTTTTGGTAAAAATAACTTCTGCTACCAAAGAAACTCCCAAGAAAAGTATCTACTCTAGACAAAAACAACGTTCGAAGAATTTGACGTACAACTAACAATCGATATTTAACGAATCTAACTTCGTGGTTGGAGTAAGCAAGAAGGTTATCGATAGAACAATCGCCAAGAATTGTTCTAAGGATCCACACCATTTCTTCAGCGAGAACGAGTCTGAGGACACTGATTTGATCCCACCAACTAACACTTACTAAACTTCGAAATACCTAGTGCTTACTCGCCTTCTCCAACACACACTTCGAATGCTTCGAATATTTTTCATATAGACATGACTCTGCTCGCCATTCATAGGGAACGCATGTTGCAGATTGACATCACCAATTCAGGTCTTCCAAATTCAAACCAATTAAGATTTTTTCGTTTCACCACACTCTTGGGTAGATACAACTCTGCTTGCAATTCCTAAGGAACGCATGTTGCAGAGTAGCATCACCGTTTCGGTTCTCCAGTTGGTCATAACCAACTCATACCATTAAAAACTTTCTGTTTCCAAACACTTATATGTAGATTTGACTCTGCCCACAATTCCTAAGGAACTCATGTTGTAGAGTATTGGTCCGATGTTAAAAGTCGTCTAACGATCCATTTGGTCACTGTTGAGGCACAATCCCGACACAAAATTTCTTATTCTTCAATAGGATGTGATTATTCACGTAGAATGAGGGTTGCATGACCGTGCTGAAAGACAACAAATCTGGAAATCGTGACATCCACCAAATGATGTCATGGCCAACACACTACTACCGTAACAGAAGATCCTAAGTATGCTTTGAAAAAACCACGCTCTGATACCAAATTGACACGCCCGACCCTGATATTCACCAAACACCAAGGTATGCACATGCTGACCGACACCCAAAGATGATGAAACCATATTAGGATGCATGAGAACTAGAAACAATTAACCAACATAAAAAAACTTGTAAATTTAATTATAATGAATATGCAATTGTGGAATGTGTTCAGAGCATACAACTAATCTTAGACACTAAAAAGGAATAATATAAAATTAAATAAGCAAATAAATGGGTCCTATATTGAGAGGACTTGAAAATGCCGATGCAGGAGTGCCTTGATGTCTGGATTGTACGCCTCGATTCTAATTCCTGAGGGGGCGCAAAACAAAACATGAGTGGACCAAGTTATATATAAGTAATACTAAAACAATTATTCATCAACGTACAAACCCCCAAAGTTTATGAAAACTCAGTAGTATAATATGTAATAGGTTTTCCGAAAACCCTAACATGCCATAAAACCTTTCATAAAACATATCTCGTATATAATGTGCTACATAGTGGTATATATATATATAAGGCATATATGTATATATAATATTTCATTCACCCGAAGGCATATAGAACATTTCTTCATTCATCCGAAGGTTTTACATCATGCGCTTGTAGGCAGGTTATTCACCCGTAGGCAGATTATACACTCGTAGGCAGAACATATATCTCCCACTTGTAAGCACCAACCAAACGCCCAGCCGAAGCCATATCATATATCTCTCGGCCGAACCACCAACCTACGCCCGGCTGAAGCTATATCATATATCTCCCGGCCGAAGCCACTAACCTACGCCCGACCGAAGCTAATATAAGTATCATTCGACCTGTAGGCCCCTACATCACCCGACTGAAGCCATATATAGATATCATTCGACTTGTAGGCCCCTACATCCCCCGACCAAAGCCATATAGAGATATCATTCGCCCGTAGGCAGTATCATTCGTTCGTATGTAGTATCGTTCGAATAATTACTAAATAAGTACATAAACATAAACATAATATTTCTAATATATATATATCTATCTATCTTAAACGTAGCTCAGTAACTAAAACGTCATATCGTAAAACCATGTTCACAAGTAGGTATATAGTCATTAATCATATATACCACAAAGAACGTAAAGTCGATAAAGCATGATAATTCATAAAGCGTGAAACTAATTTACTCATAAACGTTTCATAAAACGTATTCACAAAATCATGCTTTTCATATATGCATTTCTAATAATAAAAACATACATTTTGGAAGGGGTCCACTCACCTTACTCCGTTGTCGAATAGCCTTGCAAACTAGCGAAGATGGAAATGCCATAAACAATTGCACAGAGTAGACACTTGCAAAAACCCAATATTGTATGGAATTTCCCATGTAATCTGATTATACGATATATCTAGGATCTCAAAGCTGTGCAATTTCCAATGTTGTATGAGATTGTGCCAGTCAGATTATTGCCTCTAACGTCCAAGTACCACAAGCCTGTTAATTGACACATATCAGGTGACAGTGATCCAGTTAATGAGTTTCCGCGCAATCCAAGGTACTGCAATACTTCATTCTAATATATTAGCCTTGGAATCTCACCAGTAAGCTTATTCTGAGCAAGATCAAGAGCTTTAAGGTTCAGAATTTGCGTGAGAGTCGTAGGGATAAGACCAGTTAGCTGATTGTTCTTCAAATTTAAAAGTTCCAGCTTCTTAGGCTTCGACACGGAGAATGGTATGTCTCTATACAAAAGATTGTCAGACAAATCCAGATGTATGAGAGAAGCATAGTTGCTAATCTCGTCGGGGATTTGACCGATCAGCTTTTTCCTTTACAAGTCTATGTATTCCAAGTTCCCCAAGTCTCCGATGGTTGGCAAAATCTCTCCGTCGAGGTTCAGATTAGACAGATTCAAGGAGGCCACAAAGAGGCTGACATTGTTGCAGAAAACCCCACCCCAAGAGCAGAAATCGTTGTCATAGACATCATTCCAGTTGAGCAACACGTTAGCGATGTTGCTGAACGACGCCTTAATTGACATCAAGCCTTTCCTTCGCTGTTGAGTAGGGAGCTGGGAGGAAAGAGAACCACCATTAAAGCTAATCCAAAGCAGAAGACGAGCTCCGTCTTCTTCCTCCACAAAACCCTTCTCTCCATTAATCTGCATAAAGCTTCGCAATTTCGTAGAACCCAAGTTGCAGAAAGAGACGTTGGAGAAGACACTACTAGAAAATATTATTTTGCCGACAAATTCTAAGTCGACAAAGCAAAATTTTGTTCGCACAAGAGTCCTTTACAGACTAAAATTTTAATTTATCGGCTAAATATGCAAGCCAAAATCAATTTATAGCATCAATTTTAGCTAGAAAATTTGAATGTTAACAGACAATCATTTTGTCGGCATAAATGCAATGTCCCAACGAATTTAATTATGATGGGTAAACTGTCCTTTTCTGCTGTCTTAGAATGCTAGATGACGATTTCAGGGCAACAAAAAGTATTTCTTCGGCTGAGGGAAAAAACTATTAACCAACAATGAGGCACGAAATAAAAACGCGGTTTCAAATTAGAAGCTCAAAGTTAGAATAAAAAAGGAAAAGAATTAAGCACTTTAGTCAAACATGAAGCGATTGTTTCTCTCCGTCCCACTCCCTCTCCCTCTCCGGGCGGGTTTGGTACTGATGTGTTTTGAAAAAAAACTGCTTCTGCTGTGCTGTGAGAATAAGCAGTTGTGAAATAAAGCAGCTGAGTGTTTGGTAAACTTTTTTGTAAAAGTGTTTTTGGAAACAAAGGCAGTATTGTAGTGTTTGGTAAACTTTTATGTAAAACAGCTATGACTGTGTGAAATGACAAAAAAGGGTTTAATACTAGATGTGCCATTAAATTAATTTTCTTAAGAAATAAAGGTGAATTACTAAATATACTTTATTTTTAAAAGAAAAATATTTATAAACTTTATCTTAAACATATAATTCAACGTTTAACATAAAATCATAATCCAAGGTTTAGCAAGAAATCATAATCCAACGTTCAACATATAATCCAACATTTATAATATCTATTTACTATACAACTATTACTCTTTATCTTTTCTTTTATTATGGAATCATAAGTTTTTATTCTATTTTCTTCTCCAAGGTTCGGTTCTCCTATTTTGCAAAACTTGTATTTTCTTTCCTCTTCCGCCGCCCACTCCGTCTCTCATCTTTCTCTCTTTGTCTCTCTCAACCTCTCGCCGCTCCTATCCCAGAAATCCGAAGAAGTTCAGAGTAAGAGAGGACCAAAGAGAGATGTGGCGGGGTTGGCAACGAAGTTGACGGGTATAATGTATAATGTATTTAGTTGCTAAAGGCCATTTTGTGTATTGGAAAATTTCATTAAAGGCCTTAGCATCTCTTGCGAAATCGGTTTGCACAAAAGCTGGGCAAGCAAAAAAAGTTGGTTTTTCAAAGCTGGGTTTTGCGGCTTTGTGTTTTTGACTTTTTTTTTCACTCAAAACTGCGAAAAAAGCTGAAGTTGAATGTTTACGAAACATAAAAAAGCTCACGGCTTTTCTTGACACCCACTTTTTTCAAAAGCACTTCAATGCCAAACCTGGTCCCTCTCCCTTTCCCTCGTCGCTGCAAATACACAGGTAGACCGACTGCCTCATTCCGCTGGAGATCAAAACTGTTGTCAAATTCAAAGCACTCAAAAAGGGTTTTTTTTTCCCCTTCTAATTGTCCTCTTCAATTCAAGTTCTGATGCATAAACCCATCAGTTGTCTCTGTAATTCATTTGGGGTTTTCAATTTTGTTTTTCGATTTGTTTTGTCAAAATTGAAATGGAATTTGTGGGCTTGAATTTGTATTAGGTTGCAAGCCTATTGTGTGTTATGTTTATAAGGGTGGATGAAAAAAAAAACCCATCAAAGCTGCCAAGAACTCGAAGGTCAGTGATATCTTTAAGTGATTATCTTCCTTCTCCTCTCTAATTCTACGTCTGCCAGTTCAATTTGTAGGATTTAATTTAGGGTTTTAAGTTGGAAAATTTAATTTAACTTTTTAAGTTGCAGGACTTGGTGTATACGACAATTAGGGTCGTTAATTTTGATTGCTGATCCATTTCCTAATCCCCACATGTTATTTGGGACTAAATCGAACACAGAGCGGCGAATGTTTTGTGGAAGGGATTGAGGAACAGGGCGAAGGTTTTGGAATCTGCACTAGATGATGCTGATAGTAGAGGTTCGTGTAATGCCACATCTTAATTTTTTGTTCCAAGTAATGTTGTAATATATTACTTTTTCAATTGTGGTTTCCTGGTATCTATGATTGGTTGTGATGTTAATGTTAAATTACATTCCTTTTGGTGTTCTATCTATGTTGATCGCGGTTTCTGGTTTTTTATTGTGACCAAATTTGTGTTGTGGTTGAGTCTTAGTTTACTATGTAACACGCAGGATCCGACATCGAAGAATCGTGCGAGGCAAGTGATGTAGAGAAAACGAGAGTTGTAACTGCGATTAATAACATCTTGTCTGGAGTGAACGGCCATATTAGTTTGTGGGAAGAGATCCAGCTGATCCGCACTTACCAGACATGCCTGTAGTTTATGCAAGTGATGCCTTCTTCAAATTGATAGGTAACGTGTACAATGTTAGCTATTTGCCAGGATCTCTCTAAACCATTCTAAACTCCATGTTGTTTGCAAATCTTTTGAATAATCCAGCATATGTAGTTGTTACTCAACTCATATGTAGATGTGGTAACATGTACAATGTTGGGAGAGCTGTAACTATGTGTTTTGTGTTGCACAAGTAATCCTGTTCTCAAGAGCGGTTCAGTTTACTATTGCAACGTTCATGGTGTATTGTTGACAAATTGGTTAAGCTTTCAAAGTGACTTCTATTGAATGTGTTTTCTTCATGCTTGCTGAGGATGCTTTTTCTTATGTTGTCATATATAATAATTGCCACTTGTATTATTTTTGTAGGATATCGCTAAGTTGATGGTGAGGGAGGAATGAGAGTAGGATAGGATAGTTTTATTGTATAATAGAATACTTTTGTATAACCACTGTACTTATACATTTTGTATTACCTATCAATGAAGCATTATCTTTGAACAATTTTTGTATTTTTCAATTTTTTTTTTTTAATAGATTAAAAGTCTCAGCCGATGAAATTAATTTTGTCGTTGGTGCAAGACTGTGCCGACGAAATATATTTGCCGACGACATCTCTTGTTGGCTAAAAGATGCATTTTGTAGGCTTGAAACACCCTTTGCTAATGAAATTTTTTGTCGCAACCGACAAATACTTTGCCAACAAATTATTTTGTCGCAAAGTTATCGTGACGATGGGATAGTTAGACGGTTGAGATTTGTTGTCTTAAAACTGAGTTGAGGAAATATCAAAAATCATCGGGAAAATTTGAAATGACCTTCGTTGAGAAAGACTCTTCGCAGACAAAATTTGATTTTTGCCAACAAACTAATTTGTCAAAAAAGTCGAAATTTCTAGTAGTGAGAAGAAAGAGAGAACGAGAGTAAAATGCTAAAACCAGAAAAGGGTGGATGAGCTAAGCCCTATCTATTCTTCACACACACACATAATACCACTATGAGAGAGAGAGAGAGAGAGAGAGAGAGAGAGAGAGAGGGACAAGGAAGAAAGAGGTCCATAAGTTGTGTGAGGGGGAAAGGGGGAAATGGGCCCCACTTGGCACACCATTTAAGACTCAAATAGTAACCCTTTCAAAAATATCTTACAACCCAAAGCGGAAAGATGAAAATGCCCTTTCGTTCCAGCAATTTCGAGCCAAGTTGTTACAAATGTTGTTTTATGTTACTTAATCTAATTTAATGTTGTTTAATGGCTTAGGAAGTTATAGGAAAAAAAAATAGAATTTAAAAAAAAATTTAAAAAATTTTGTTAAAGAAAAAAAAAACATAACGACTAGCTGACGTCAGCAACTAGCCATTGCATTTGAATCCGTGGCCCAGCCCGGGACTGGCTAGTTGGCTGGGTTGGGCTAGCCAGTTGATCCTTTGGTCTTTTTTTTGTCCCGTGAGGCCTACCAACCCTTTGGCCCGGTCCTCGGTTGGAGACGGTTTTTGGGCTATTTTCAACCATCTGGCCTTCTAGACCCTTCGGTTAGAGATGGCCTTATCTTTGTTGTTTTTATTTTTAAAAGGGTAAAGGTTTATGTCCCCTTTCTTTTCATGTATTTTTTTATTCTTTTTTCTTGTATTATGAGAGATTAGGTTTCTGTCCTCCTGATTAGGTGTATCTTTTTTTCGATATCAATAAAATTTCCTCGTACTGTCAAGGTTTTCTAAAAGAAAAAAAAAATCCCTTCGATGAGTTAACATATTAACTAGTCCTAATTTGTACTATTGATAAGTCAAATATATAGGCTTTAAGCATCACCAAAATATATACTACGTGAAGTGGTTTTCTAAGTGCATATTTGGAATGTTCAACAACATATGTAAATAGCACTTTTGTTCAATAATTGTAATTAGTATATGGAAGTAAAAGAACAATAATTGAAATTACAAAAAAATCATTAGGCCTAACTCATAGGCTCATAGGCTCATAGGCTCATAGGCCCTTTAACGCATGTCTAGAAACAAAAGAATCCGATAAGGGAAGAGAGGCGTTCATTTGCAGTTCGAGTACTTTCCCTTTACTCTTCTTTATAAACGACCTAAGTAAGGCCCCACCTTCCATTTGTATTTTCTAATAACCAACAGTATCCTCTTCCGATTCTTTTGGTAAACATTCTAAGGATTTGTGAATCGTATCCGTTCATTGTATATTGTGTGATCAGTTTTTGTTAAGTACTGTTTGTGTTTAATTTTAAATAAAAATATTTAAAATAATTTATGACCGTACGATATATGATGAACAAACAAAATTGACGGATTCTCGAGATCCTCACCAAGAAGATCCAGCGGGGATCCGGATTCTTCTAATAAGACTTTGATCGTTTGCTCGCCAAATAAAGATAGAAAATAAGACAATTAATAATTGGAGGTAGATTGTCTACCCTCCTGTTATGGTGCCATTCACATCCCCTCCTATTTGTACGATTACAGTTAAGCAACGTCAACATTTTATATTGATTTTTTTTTTATAGAAATAATAAGATAAAAAACAATATGAATATAAAATATTGATGTGGCTTAACTGTGACCGTACAAATAGAAGAAGATGAGAAGGGCACCATAACAAGAGGGCAGACAATCTGCCTCCTTAATAATTTGATGGTCTGTAGTTTTCACATATAAGCAACTTTGCTGTCCAATCACCCCACATCGTGTCACGTAAAGATTGGCTGCGAGACCAAGCCTGCAAGTTTATTTGTTAACTTATTATCTTTTTAACAGATATATCCTATCATTTGTATAATAACACGTAATATACTATCCCGTGTTTCTGTCACACTAAAAAATCTCTTGACTTTAAGGGCATCAACTCCTGTATAAATACCATGTGCAATATCACGAAGTTGTGCAACTTCCTAAAACTTCACTTGCTCTAAATTAAGCTTAGCAGCTTGAGAGAGACTGCACATTTTTATTGCTGTCTTTCTCCCCTTCAAACTTAATACAGAAACATGGGTACAAAAATCATCTCCCTCCGGGAGTACGGAGTCATATACTCCCACTTGCCGGAAAGCTATGTCAGACCAGAATTCGACCGGCCTCGCTTGTCCAAAGACTCCGAATGCAAAAACATTCCCGTTGTTGAACTGGCTTCTCCCAACAGAGCTCAAACTGTGCAGCAAATTGGTGATGCCTGCAAAAATAAGGGTTTTTTTTTAAGGTACCCTCCTCCCTATATCATTAATTAGCAACTTATATATATGGATCGATCCCTATCTCACTCTAGTTAAGATATAAGATATTGCAAAACTCAATAATTGCATTTTTCACAAACTCATCATTACACGTACATGTACACATGTGTGTGTACATATTTGTTGATATTCGGGTGATTTCGGTGCTAGGTTATTAACCATGGGGTGTCAACGGAAGGAGTGTAAAAAAAATGATAGGGGTGGCCAATGAGTTTTTCAACCTTCCTGTGGAGGAAAAGCTGAAGCTGTGTACTCAGATGACCCCTAAAAAACTATGAGACTTTCTACAAGTTTTAATGTGTAGAAAGAGAAGGCTCATAACTGGAGAGTTTACCTCCGCCTTATGAACCTTCTCTTTCTTTACATTAAAAAAACCCATAATTTTTGCAGGCATCACCAATTTGCTGCACAGTTTGGGCTCTGTTGGGAGAAGCCAGGTCAATAACGGGAATGTTCTCGTACTCGGAGACTTTGGACAAGCGATGCCGGTAGGATTCTGGTCTGACATAGCTTTCCGGCAAGTGGGAGTATGTGACTCCGGAGGGAGAGGACTTTTGTATCCATGTTTCTGTATTAAGTTTGAAGGGGGAGACAAAGACGGCACCAAAAATTGTGCAGTCTCTCTCAGCTGCTAAGCTTAATTCCGAGCAAGTAAAGTTTTAGGAAGTTGCACAACTTAGTGATATTGCACATGGTATTTATACAGGAGTCGATGCCCTTAAAGTCATAGATTCACCATTGTCTTGTAGGCTTCCGTCTTGCAGCCAATCTTTATGTGATGCCTGATGTAGGATAATTGGACAGCAAAGTTGCTTATATGTAAAAACTACCGACAATCAAATTATTAATTATGTCTTATTTTCTATCTTTACTTGGTGAGCAAACGATCAAGTCTAAATACGAATGGAAGGTAATTTTTTTTTTTTGGTCGAAATAGCACTCCATTAATGTAAGGGACAATTTGTAAAAGATGAGCCTAGGTCTAAACAAAACACAAAGCCTTACATAAAACAAAGTAAGACATAAAAGATAAAACAGACCCAAGCAAAGTAGAGCTATAACCCAAAACACACAGGGAGGCCCGTACATTTGTAGACCCATAGGCAGCAATAACAAAAAAACAAAAACCCTAATCTTCAGCATCCAAATGACTGCCGTTGCCACTGCCGCTTCCACCGCGAAAAAAGCAGTCGCCCCAAAAGAAAAAGAGTACCTCTGAACCATAAATTAGATATGAAAGTATTGCGCAAAATCCATCCACACATTAACAAAGTCTCCACATCCACACCTGCAAGGAAGGTCACATAACGTAACAGGAGGAGGGGGAGGGGCAAAGGGGGTGTGTAAAACACCCTTGTTCTTATGTGAATCGTTCCACACATTGTCCAAATTTTCCAGCAAGCCGGTTCGGCAGTGGGCTGGGAGGATTGGGTATTCTGTCAAAATAGAGTCCAATACTCCAAGATCTAAATCATGATTCTGAGTTGGAAAATAAGAGTGGGAGCAAGAGGAAGGACAGAAAAATGGGTGTGAAGGTGAGGGGAAAAGGGGCAGGCAGTGAGCAGCTTCTGAGTGAGAAGTAGGAAGAAATCTGAGGCAAAGCTCAGAAGAGAACATAGAGAAGGAAATAGAGAAGAAATGATATACTAAAGCAAGCGAAAACAAGGGGCTGCCACCGGACCCCAAAGCCAAAGGCCTAGGGCCGGCGGCTGAAGATTGGCTTTTCTTCCGGATCTGTTTAGAGATCAATGGAAGGTGGGGCCTTAATTAGTTCGTTTATAAAGAAGAGTAAAGGGAACGTACTGGACTTGCAAACGAACAAGCTATAGGGCGGCTCTCTTGCTTGATCAGATTCTTTAGTTTTCAGACATGCATTAAAAAACCCTACCTGAAGTACTACTTTCATTTTATGCATGGATTGCTAGTTGTTGGTTGTATTCTAGAAGAGAACCTTTGTCCGAACTAATAAAAAAGGTTTACTGTATCTTTTCGAGAGCATTTTTGCTCACCATTTTTAAGTTGTATTAGTGAACATTACCAACACATTAACTATTATTACTATTTAATTCTCTATTCAGACTCAAACAAACATATATAAATTAAGTCGCACTTATTCAACTACAGTGTAATGTTCACAACCACATAAACTCTAAATAAAAAATGCACCCTAGCTTTTAATGTCAGTAAAAAAAAAAGTGCACCCTTTTCCACACCTCCTAAAACCCAAAGGCCTCATTTGATAGAGAGGATTAGCTTGTGAATGACTATTCATTATATTGAAGTCATTTTAAGGAAGAAATGAGTGACAAATTTCTTATTTTGTCCATGTTAAAAGTTACTCATAAATAAAAGATATCCCTACTAATCCTTATACAAATGGTTGGATTAAAAGAGACAACTATTCTTTATATGTAACCTTCAACTTTGACAAAATAAGGAATTTGTTATTCATTTTTTCCTTTAAAATCCCTTTAGTATAGTAAATAGCAAGCCAATTATTTCTATCAAGCGGTGATCATTTATAGAGGTAATTGCATCGCAAAATTTTCACATATTAGTCATATAAAGAAAGAGAAATGCTAAGAACTTTCCTCACTTTCCTTCTCTCTTCTCTTCTTGTCATGTTTACTCCACTAGCACTCAAAATTAAAGTGAGAGGCCTTAGGTTCGAATCTCGTAGATGTCGAATTCGATACCAAATTAGGTTGCCTATTGTATGGCTTAGCCAACCTCCCTCTCCCCATTAGTGTAAAATATAGGGGTGTGCTATCTACACACCCCATGTTACTTCTCACACACCCCTTGATAATTTATGTCCGTTGATCTTCTTCAATTCATCTGATCCGACGACCGAAAATTAAAAATGTGTGTGAGAAGTAAAATGGGGTGTGTGGATATCACACCTCAAAATATATTGTTGTACTCAAAAAAGAAAAAAAAATTAAAGTTTTAGTTATATTAAAATTCCAATATTCTTCTTCTTTGTTAGTGTAATTAAAATTTTAGTTTGTCAACCTAAATAGAATTGTTATTGTCTCCAAAAATCTAATTGTGCACTCAAAATTTTTTATATTTAGAAGGAAAAAAAAAATACTTTTATGAGAAATGCATAATTAAAATTTTGGATTGCCAAGAATAGTTTCCAAACAAAAAAGTAATTGCATTTATAATTTTTTGTGCAAGTGAAAATACATGTGGTATGAGTAAAAGTGAGAAAGTTGCTGGTAATCCCATTGAAAAAATTCGCTAATTGCATTGCGTCCAATTTTAATTTACTTTTTGTTCACTTTATTACGACACTACTCAACAAATGCAATATCAAATATGTATTATGGCAGCCATAATTGTTTTTGCAGTATTACAACACTCCATTAACGCCGTATCTAATACTAATTAAGGCATGCAAGGCACACCTTGAAGAGCATTTACATCGTGTTTTACTAAAATTGTTAACGACTAATAGTGGACGTCGTATTTGACAAAACATTTTTTTACGACAGAGGCTTTTACTGCTTCAGGGCTCCCACACTGTAAATAATTGTTTACGATGCCTTTGTGCGTCGTAAAAGACCAACTCTATTGTAGTGCCTAAAGTTTACTTACACTTGAGATGCCATTGTAGTGAAATTCCAAATCCTTAAAATACTATTATATATATAGAAAAATAAAACACATGATAATGTGTGATTGACTTGGTTACCGTAACAATGATATGCCGAGTATTTTGCTGGTTGAGTTGGGCCTATGATTACATTGGGAAGATAACTATATGATATACCTGCAAATTATTGGTGGTGAAGACTGGATATTGTTGTTCATATGCATTTGTATCTTTCTATCGCAACATCTGCAAATGTATCCCATGCATTATTTCAATTAATTCACTGCACAATTTAAGCACGGCATGCATTACTTAGTGATGTTATGAATTATGAATAAAGCCATTTTTTCGTACTAGAAAAAGATGGAACGTGCCTTTGAGTTGAGTTGCCTATAAACTAAGACTTGTTTACAAGTTGGAAAATTACCTACCAAAATTAGTGGGGAAAGAAATAAGACAATGATGAATTTTTGGACACCTGACGACTTTGACAAGTCTTATGTTTTTGGACAGCATGCATGTAATTGTAAGCTGTATCTAAGACGACGATGCATCTCTCTATATCTATACTCTATAGGCTGTTTTGGCGGTGGAAAATGGTTTTGCGAAGAAATTTGAGGTTGGACTCCAAAATCAAAACTTTTGCAAGATTTCATAACTTTTGAAAATGGGATTATTCTTCACATTTCCACACACTTTTTTTATGTGTGATAATATTTCAAGCCTGACATATGAGTGAACATACTTTGATGTTGAGAAAAAAGTTAAATTTCGACCTAAAAACTAATCAGTAATAGAAATGTGGCTCAACTCTTTATAAGAGCTTGCAAAGTTTTCGAACTTTCCGACGTAGATAATTCTTCACATCCTCACACTGAAAAGGGGCACTCGATGTTAACAAAGGGGTGGTAAACTGTGGTTAATATACAAATGATACCTTGTGGTTCCCTCAAATTATATTGTTAGTGATAATAACACAAGCATAAATGATCAAATGAAGTTTGTGTACCAACTGAGATTTAAATCTTGAATGAACAAACCTATGTGATTAATATTGATATAAAAAAAAGTATATATATAAGAGGATATAGTGCATTTATAAACTTTATTTGAAATTTCAACCTAGTTGAAAGAGAATGAGCATCCCCCAACAAAAAATTACAAGATGTATCTCAAGAATAAGATCTGTGATTAATCGGGGATTCCTCGAACCAAGTTAGCTATTGAACTAACGATAACCATGATTTTAAAATTATTTTAATGGGATTATTATATTAGAACAAGCAAGTGCAGAAATAAAAGCCAGAAGGACATTGGTTTCGTTCAATTTAATTATGTTGGCTGATATTGATAATGACTAGGGCGTCGATGATATCACATTCCTCAATCATATTAGGGGTAACCATGTACTTATCATATTCCCTTTGATAAGTTAACATATTAGCTAGTACTAATCTGTGTTATTGATAAGTCAAATATGTAGGCTATAAGCTTCACCAAAATATATACTAAGTGAAGAGGTTTTCTATGTGTATATTTGAAATTCTCAAAACTTAAAAGATTGGTGTAAAAACATATCATCAACTTAATGGCAAAAAGAAATGTTACGATCAACCACATACTTTTATGAGTTAATTTCTATGTATTAACATCAACATGCGCTAGTATGTGACCGACCTCAACACTACTCTAGTAATATAACTTTCCCATATTATACATGTATATAATAACTCTAAAAATTTCACAAGGCATCTACTAGTAACAAAGCCAGAAATTGTGCCGCCGGGGGATAGGGGGTTGGGGGGGGGGGGGGGGGTGGTCCGGGAATTTAAAAGGGTCAAAGTCCCACAAAATGTAGACCACCAAATCCTAAAATATCAAGCTAATCATTTTAATGACATGATTACAAATCCATTGCGTACAAATTGAAAGGAATTAGAAGGTCATATTCTTGCTTTTAGGATCAAGTTTCCAACGATCGGAGTTGCGACCGCACCTCCTTGCTTGCTCCTATGTGGCTTCACCACTGGCATCTACGATGAAAATCACCTCATGCACACTTGTATATTGTGCTTAACACTTGCCCTTCGTAGTCACGACATCATACTTGGAATGTACTACAACATATATATAAATAGTACTTTTGTTCAATAATTGTAATTAGTATTTTGAAATAAAAGAACGATAATTGTAATAACTAAAAACTTATTAGGCGACCTAGTTAACAGAAAGTATCAATTCCAACGGAGAAAAGTAACCTTCCAAAAATTTCTCTATTTGTGAATCTAGATTAGATTCATAGTATCATATTTTGTTTTATTTTTCATGCTAACAATATTTTGTGTATCCTCCCTTTGAATAGGTGAAATTACTTTCTGTCACAAAACCCTTTTCTTATATCATTTTAATTTCAAATTGGAAGTGGTTTTTTAGTATTATACTTGGGAATTTTTATGAACACTCCAAAAATTTCATTCTACACTCTTCACAAGTATATTTTTCTTTCCAATTATAGAAAGTTTGGAGTGCTAAATGAGATTTATGGAGTGCTAATAACAATTCCCTTATACTTAACCCCAAGAAAATCGTTTTTTAGACTTAACAACCACGAGTTGGTGACCCAGTGGTAAATGGTGGATTGTGAGGCTTCCTTCAAACTAAAAAATTGTAGGTATCGGGTTCAAAATCCGCTGCTGGTGTGGAAGCCAGACTTGTAGTCAGGGGGAGGCTGAAATGCTTCTGTGAGTCTTCCCGACCCTTGGAAGAAATGGATAATTATGGCTTACCACCAGTTGTCCCCCTTTTAAAAAAGAAAAAAAAATGGACTTAACGTCTTGTGAATAATTTTTCCTTCACTTAACATTGTATCATTAACAACTCTATTATAATTGTATAGTTGTATTATGTTGGTTGCTCTTTGTCGTTCACATATTCTTCTTTGTTACATATTAGGCTATTAAAATTTTATTATTGAAGTCAAAACATCATAAATTGGGTTAAGAACAATACTTGGCTACTCATAGGATTACTCAAAATTGTTCATTGCAATTTATAGAACTTCATGTTTATAATCAAAACAGTTCATATTATAAATCACCTTATAAAGATTGTCTCTGCAAAAAATCAATTAAAACTAAGATCGTTTAGTCATCAAATTGTATAAAAACAAGTGAACGAAATTAGTAAAAGCATTACAAACCATCTATGTATTTGCTAGAATAGATTGACTAAATGACCTTAGTTTTAATTCATTTTTTTGTAAAGATGAACTTTACAATGTGATTCATAGTATGGCCGATTTTGTTCATAATCACAAAGCTTTGTGATTCAAGCACTAAGAATTATGAGTAGGAGTTCATACTCATATTTGAAAGTAGCCAAGTATTGTTTTTTTTTTTTTTTTTTTAACAAACTAAATTATCTACATTAAGGGAAGGGGGTTGGCTTAGCCTCACAATGGACTAGCAATAATGTAGTTCAAATTCGCATTTAGCGAGAATCGAACATAATAAAACCTTACAAGTGAAAGGAATACCACTAGACTGTAGTACTAAGTGATAAGGATTAATAGAAATTGAGTTTTGTGCTCGATAAATGTCATCGGCCCTAGCCTTTGGCTTGGGTACCGTGGCTACCTTGTCCAATCTCCTTCCTCTTTCCCTCATTCTCTTGTTTCCCTTTTCTCTTTTCCAATTTTCCCTTGAGATTTTTCTCAGCTTCCGTGACATTTGTCTCCAATTTTCCTGTGAGTTTGTCTCACCTTTGGGCTTCATATCCCTCTTCTCCTCCCTTCTCTCTCCTCTAGTTGTTACTTTCCAAACCCAAAACTCTACCTCCCCTCACCTTTTCCCTCTACCTTCTTTCCTCATAATCCATCCCCACCTCGTCCCTTGCTCTGATATGCGGACATCAAGCCAGATATGGTTGCCAAATTTATTTTCCTCCCTTTCCCTCCCATAACCGGCACGCCGGATTTCCCTCAAGTCCAAGTGTTATGTGGCTACGACCAAAGTAAGGGTATTTTACATACCCTCTTAGCCTCACCTTTTATCCATGCATTACTTTGTTTGTATATATTTGTAGGGCATGGTGAATGGGTTTTAGATCCTATGACTATCTCTTGATTCTGCGTCTTTGGTGAAGAAATCTGAATGTGGTGTGCTTTTGGTTGTGGGTTTGGTTCTTTTGTGCGGCGATATCTTGGTCGGTTTTACCACTTAGTCGTTTCCTTTAGTATTGCAACTTTGGCAACTGCTAGCATGACCTTTGTGATGGTGACGACGACAGACACTGCTTTCTGCGATCAGAGATTAGGGATTTATGTTTTTGTCTTTGCTTATTTAATTGGGCTAGGCTTTTATGTTTTTAGTTTCCCCCAATGTATTTGGATTATTTTACCTTCCTCTATGTTGGCCTGTAACCTTTTTTGGGAATGAAATTTACTATTCAGATAAAAAAAAAAAAACAATACAAAGTACATTACAAATTCATTATTTAAAAAAAAAATCTTAAAAAAGAGCAAAAACTCAACCACCAATCACGAAGAAGTGAACTGAGTCTTCAAAGCGGGACCCACGTTTCGCCACATAGGATTTGTGCACCCATGATGCGTAGGTCCCACGGAAAATGAATTATCTAAAGTGCACTGCACTCGGTCCTGTCCTGCGGATACGATTTCACACAAACACAAAGGCCTGGAAAAAGACAAACTGTAACTCGCTGCCACCTGCCACTCTGGAGACAGGACAAGAAGACAAAACAGAAACGTAGGGGGTCCTACGTGGGTCTACTGGCACATCCACATCGGTTTTCCGAAAATTAGTATTTATATTTTCTTAAAAATTTGTTGAGGAAGCAAAATTAAAAAAAACTCAACTGAATGGACTATTTCAATATGTAATGGAGGACAATTTTGGGATTTCAGGTGGATGCTGTTTCGAAAATCCAGGCTCATTTTCCATAAATTTCCGCAAATTTCTGTAACGACAAGTTACACTACACCCTGTAATTTTTTTAAAATTAAATGTATATTTTTTATAAAATAATTCAGCGGAATAGAGAAGAAGACACCACTGAGAATTTAGATAAGAGTGAGAAGCAGTAAGAGAGAGAGAGAGAGTATAGAGTGGAGTGGGTGGTGCTTAAATAATTTAAACATTTGAAAATATTATTATTCAACTCGATTGAATTAAACCCAGTTTTTAGTTTTTTTTTATACGGATTTCAAAAAATGAAATTGTAGTTTTTCATGTGTTTTTTTTAAGATTGTTTATTTGTTTTGCTGTTTTGTGTATCTATTTACTTAGTGTGTTGATTTTGAACTAAGGACAAGGCGCTCTCTCTCACTCACACACTCTCTCTCTCTCTCTCTCTCTAAAAGCTCTCTCTTCTATCCTTTCTGTCATTTTGCTTTTCTTCAGAATGTGTCCTTTCTGTTTCAGAGAAGAATTGGAATATAATAGCAGAAGAAGAAGAAGAAGATAAAAGAGCAAAAAAAAACTCCACCTAGAGAAAGAAAGAGAGGAGAGAGAGAGGAGGAGGAGGGAGTGTGCAAAAGAATCAATTAATCTACGGCTGCTATGGAGGAGGAGGTGGATTATTGGTGGTGGTTCCTTTGACTTTGGTGGTTTCATCTTCTTCTCTAAAGATTTGGTAGGTTTGTTTGTTTAGATTTTTTTTTGCTCATTAATGGCTGCATACTTACCATTTCTTGCTGTTTTTGCTCCATTTTTTATGCTTAATCATTGCCAAAGTTTTGGCCTTTTGACTTGGGTTTTTCTATAACTGCCTATCAAAATAAAAAAATGAAAAAAAAAATTGCTATCAACTTAAATCCTGTAATTTTTTTATTATTTATTTCTGTGTTGCTTCAACTTCTTTTATGGTTTTGATGTTTCTGAAAATTTTGATGCAGGCAAAGGGTGTGGTAAAATATTAGTCTGGGGACATTTCTTTGTTCAGGAAATGATGTGAGTAAATGGTTGTGTTTTTTATTTTATTTTAAATATGTTGGGTTTTACTTGAGTTTTATAATTTTTGCTTGGAAATGAAAAACCTATTTTTGTCTATTTTTTTTATTATTATTTATTTTTAGAATAAAATTGAAATGGTTGGGTTCTCTTCTGGCTGGAAAGCATATCTGAACAAAAGTCACGAGCACTGCAGCTTTGTTCTTCCAAAAGTTAAAACCTTCACTTTCTTCTCCTTCATGTTTTTTAAGAGAAAAAATTGAAGGCAAATACTAGAATTGGTCAGGAAAAGAATTCACTGCCTTTTTTAAATCCAGGCTTCGTGGTTAATAATAATAATAATAATATTACGTCTGCTGCTAATTGGAGAAATAAACGTTTCTTTTTGGTACTGATTTTCTTGGGTTCAATTCACCATCCTCATTTTCTGTTAAAATGTTTCCTGCAACATGTCCTCTTTTCAAATTTGAGGTTGATATTTTCGTGTTTTGTTGGTATAAATGGATGGCTGGGGCAATTTTTGGTGACTGAATACGGTGACTAACAGATATAGAAGTTGCTTATGGCTGGCTTGAACCAGCTAGATTACCTTTTTATTGGTCTCACTTAATAAGAGGTTTCTTACCCGAAATAGCGTTTTGGAATGCTTGGAGATTACATGATTCTACTCATGGACTCGGTTCTTTGTTTCACTAGATTTGCATCATTTTATGGTGTATATGGTGACGAAGAAACCGATATCTTCTTTCATCCATGCATGAATTATTTTTGGGGCATATTTGGATTAATGACTAATTTTCTATATGCGTTAATCTGAGCTGTTATTCCTAACTGTTTGCGCATTTTCGGCCTTTTTAACAATGTGGACTTGTATTTTACTTGTCTTGTGCAGTGTTGCAATCTGAGATGGATTTTTCTGAGTCCACAAAAGTTGTGTACAATAGGATCCAGAAGATAGAGCCTGAAAATGTGTCCAAGATTATCGGTTATCTTCTGTTGCAAGACCATGGCGAGCGTGACATGATCCGACTAGCTTTCAGCCCTGATAATTTGATCCAGTCTCTGATTAACAAAGCGAAAGCTGAGCTCGGGTTATGCAAACTGGCAGTGTCTCCTTCAATCTCACCTCAGATGAACCAAGGTCCTGTTTCCGACCTGCCTTTACAATTCACCCCATACAGTCCACGACCGGTTTCATCTCCCGTGACCATTGGGGCAGCAAATCCATATAGGGAACTGTCTGATGATCAGCAACCACTGCAAGCCGTAGAGTTTGCTTCATCAGGGTACTCAGATTCAGTGATTGAAAATTATCAACTCCAAAATCGAATGCAGTTTCTGCCTGAGTTTTCAAGCAATTACTGTTATCATGAACCTGCATTGAGTATGAGAACCACTCGAAGGTCTCCAAGCTTGCCTGAATTTCCTGTTAAGGTTTGCCATTACTTCAATAAGGGGTTCTGTAAGCATGGAAGCAACTGCCGGTACTTCCATGGGCATCCCATGCCAGAAAGCTTTTCTCAGTTTTTCAGCCAACACTCGAATGAGCTTTCAAATGATGATCACGTTGTCTCCCCTGGCTCCCTTGAAAAGCTAAAGATGGAAATAATTGAGCTTTTGAAATCTAGGAGAGGGTTCCCGATATCAATTGCCTCTTTGCCGATGACGTACTATGAGAAATATGGGAGGACTCTTCAAGCTGAGGGATACCTCACAGAGAGCCAGAGACATGGTAAAGCTGGCTACAGCCTGACCAAGCTTCTTGCTCGATTGAAGAACAGAATTCGCCTTATTGACAGGTAACTATTTGTTAATTGCTAAAGTTTTTTTTTACATCATTTTTTGCTTGCTAGAAGTGCTTGACTCGAGTGGTTCTGCAGGCCTCACGGACAGCACTCAGTTATATTGGCAGAAGATATCCCAAAATATTTAGAGTATACTGGTGAGAAAACTGAACCTGGTGGCAGTGTTGCTGGTTCTCGACAGATATATCTTACCTTTCCAGCCGAGAGTAATTTCACGGAGCAAGATGTTTCCAACTACTTCAAGTAAGGCGACCAAGAAATTCTCCCTTTCACTTTCTTAAGGAACTGTTCATTTGAATTCACTTATAGTTTGGATATTGGTGTACAAACATTTGATTGATTTTTAATTTTATCTGTATTTTGTAGCAAATATGGGCTAGTTCAAGATGTACGCATCCCATGTCAACAAAAGAGGATGTTTGGTTTTGTCACCTTTGTTTATGCAGAGACGGTGAGGCAGATTTTGTCAAAAGGGAATCCTCATTTTGTATGCGGGGCTCGTGTGCTAGTGAAACCTTACAGGGAAAAGTCTAGGCTTGTTGACTGGTAAAACATTTTTATTTGTTCAAATTATCGTCTGTACTTCCAAACCAATGAACATCTCTGATCTTTATATCTACTCGTGGTTACAGTTACGTAAGTCTTGACGTTGTCGTGGTCTCCATTGAACTTAGCCTCTGATTTTATTCTTTTTTTGCGTTATAGTGTGACTGATGCATTGTATTGTATAAGACTCTTCTTCATATGCAGCCTAGCTTCCTGCTCGCAAATATTTTGGAAGTGGTTATGTTAATATCTAAATTATCCGCTTATGTGTTCCATGTCGTCTCCTCTATGGTTTTCTGCTAGTATTTAAACTTTTGAAATTTATGTCATCGCACAGGAAGCATTCGGATACGATGCAGCATTCCATGTGCTACCATTCACATTTAATGGATGGAGATTCGGAGCTTCAAGCAAGTAAGCAAATTCTTCAAATAAATGCAAGAAGTATCTATTTTAATGAAATAACCCATTAACTAATATAATCGAGTTGGCGTTTACAACAGTGCCCAGAGTTTGCGATAGCGCAAGATTTCTAAGGAAGCAGTTCATAGAGGAAAATGAGCAAGCACTCGAACTTGAGAGAAGGCGTCTCTCGGAGATGAATTTAGCAGTTAAGCCGTTGTCCCATCATTTCTATCATGGCTACTCGATAGATGACTTCAAGCATCCAGAAGGTATGTCAAATGCAACTTCGCAGAGCTTATTTCTTGTTTCCTTTTGCACATTTTCGAGCTAATATTTTTTTTCTTTCTTCCATTCGGCACTATAGCCCATGTAGAGCAAGCTGAGTTCCCATCCACCGAGGAATTTGACTATTTTCTGGATGTTTTGAATAATGGTTCCACCAGTGATGACAAAATCAGTCACATTAACACTAATTACAATGATCAAGATAGGTACACACACCGTTGCTCGTTCACATTGAACTCATTGTACTTTTACCAATTTCTTTTTCATCTCGATTATTTTCTGAACATTCTCTTTCCCGTTGATACTTGGTTTCATATACCATGCAGCAGTCAAGGAATTAACCTTCCAGAGAGCCCATTCGCGACTCAAATGGCGAGTGGCATATCAACAGTTACATAGGGGATTCAAACAAACAGTAAATTATAGAGAGGTAGAGGACTGGATTCATAGACTAAGTCTAATTGGTTTCGATACAGCAGGAGAGACCTTCACCTTCTTCTATTTTCATTTCATTTTTACCTCAACTTCATTGGTCTGTCAGCTAAGTAGAGAGAGAGAGAGAGAGTGAGTTCATACCAACTGAAGAAGAAGGGAGAGACACAGTAGACAAGTTATGTTCTTCCCCAATGTTACACTGGGCGAAGGAGATTGCAAAGAAGAAAAGACAGAAAAGCTAATTTGTGACAGGTTTTTTAAGCTTTTTCTTTTTTGTTTTAGTATAATCACAGAGGATGCAGCAAGGAAGAGGTGGGTTTTTAGAAGTGACTGAGATATAGGTTGGTTTACTTGAAGAAGAAGAAAGTAGTAGTAAAGATATGCATGTATGCAGGGTAAAGAAGGAAAGGTGTAGAGATCTCTGCAGCATAAACAAATTCTAATAATTTATACAAAGTTTCTATTTACCTCGCTGCATATGTTTCAAAATTCCATGCACTATATGGATGATAAGATTTATACATGTAGAATGTTTCTACAGTGCGGTTTAATCACACATTTTTAAAATGCAGATATGTAGTTGATGTTGATATTGTTAATACTTTGACCTTATAGGAAGGTTAACCGCACTGTAGAAGTACGATATATATTAAAAAAATTGTTCATAATTTTAATTTTGTTTGGGGTGAAGGGTAGGCCATGTTTATACCCATAATTAGGGGAATCAAAAGGTGGCATAATTAATTATATATTATGGTATTTTTGAGCTTAATGGTTCTTGCATCATTTTGTTTTTCCTGCAATTAGTATAACCATTTTCTTCAGAAGAAACATCTCTGTCTTTGTGCAGTTGTTGTAAAGCAATGGAGTTTATTGGGAAATTAAGCTTTTGTTAATGATCATTAAGCTTTTTTAATGAGAGATTAGGGTTTTAAAATTGCATGTCCTAAAAGTGAAGGAATGTGGCCTTTCTCTTTCTTTCTGGCTTGAAGACAGAAATGGGACCTGGTTTTGATTTGTTTGAGATTTGTAGGACCCTATAGTTATATGACCCTTCATTGTTGAGCTAGGGCACCAAAAGATATTGAGCTGTAAATTTGATATTTTCATGTAATATACAGCTAATATTCATAAATCTCTAAACTCCAAAAGTGCTTATAAATCCCTAGTGAAACAAAATTTCAAGGATGTTAAAAGATGTGTAGCAGCAACTTGCAAGTGACAGCATATCACCTCCTCTTCACAATGAAAATGAGGGGATTTTTTATGGTGCTCTAGAGTATGAGATATATCGGACTTTTTAATCGTTAGAAATTTGGTCAAAACACAAAAATCAATATCTAACAGCTCATAACTTGGTGTATTTCATACACCGGAGCACCCTAGAACGGGTAACTTCCAAAATTGACTTTTCCTCAAAAAGTTGCATGTAACTCAAATTGAGTGTTCACCGTTACACTTGATGTTATGTGCTCGAATCTCCCTTCTCACGACAACAAGGATGTTCGTGACTTGGCACATTAAATTCCAAAGGTGGTCCATAAGGTAAGCCAAGACAAATTAAGTATTTTGGGTGGCACTGATTATTTTGTCACATGATTGTGCCTGCTTATGGGGAAACAATGACATTGAATGAAACTACCAGATTGGGGAAATCAGAGAATTTGTTAGTGAACAAGAAAGCAGTCACGGCACTTCGTCTACCCTCAACTTTCTGCTCTTCTTCTCATCTTCTACTTTGTTCTTCCACAGCTTTCTGTAAATTGGGAAAATGGAACAGATAATTGTGCACACCAATGGCCCGACGTTACAAAACATAAGGTGCTTTATCATTTTTTTTTCCTCAACAGGATGAATGATTCGAATTTAAGATATCTTTTAATATCGATTTTTTTTTTTTTGCATGTTTGAACATATCCATGGATATAAAATTTGTTAATCTGCATGATGAAAGCTAGAAAATTACTGTAGAGTAGAAACCACACGAAAGAAACTAGCAAGGGGTTTTCTTTTAGGTACTTTCATGCAACAGAAGTGCCACTGTTTGAAAATTATAATGCATGACAGAGCGTGATTGACCTGAGATGCTGTCACGATACCATTTTGCGTGGATTTTTAAGCTTAATACCTACGTATTATCTAATTTGTATAGACCAATAAATGGAAAGAATTATACACGTACATGCAAAGGAACATAAAATACCACCGAGTAGCACAATCAGTACATTGATATACATGATACATCATTCGGCAATTACTTAGTCCTAGCCTTCTAGGGCAACTTTGAAATTCAAGGAAGTTGCATTCGGATCTATGTGCAGGACCATCATAGATTGTGAATCCAACAACATAAGTTGTACAGGGATCCATAGAAGTTGGAGTTCTTAAAATAGCAAGCTGCCCCAAGCAGCGATGAAAGCAAAGCCACCGAAAGGAGCCAACGTAGAGTACTTTCTATCCTCGAGTAATGCCACAGTATAACACCTGCAAAAATCACATTATTTCAATCAGCATTAACCTCTAAGAATGTGAATACAGTGTAAGAACTTCCATGAATATTGTTTCCTCAGAGAAAACAGCCGGAAAATGTCCCCCAGAATGATGCATAGACTCCGTACTCAAGGCAATAGCCTCAATGTGCAGTTTTCCAAATGCAAAGCCTTGAGAACCTAGCAAACAAGGATTTGTGGAGTCCAGAAGCGAGATATCGACACCCTACAGATTGTTAGAATTGCAATATGCATGTACTGTAAGTGTGCCAATTAACAGTTTAATACATTTATCCGTCTAGAACCCCTGTAACTCTAGGGTATAGGATTATGCCATACCGACAAACTAAAATGATTCGAACTCTTGCATAAATCATACAAAAAGGGCAACTTCATTGGAAGTGATATTAAGTTCTGTGATCTCAATTGCATCCTAACAAATAACAATGTAAGTGCTCTTACTAAAAAATTCAGATTCAACTAGCTTCATTTTGCAAAGAAACTCAAATCGTGAATGGATCTTTTAACACGAAAACAAATTAAACCAGGTAATTGATTAAAAAAAAAAAAAAAAGGTGCAGAAGAATGACACTTACGTCCCGGAGAATGCGAGTATTCCAGCAGTCAAAAGGCCTCCAAACTGCAAAAAAAGATGAAATTAGCATATGTACTCACATACGAATTTGCGGACGAGTAACTGATTAACAAACATCACATAACACGAAGTTGAGCAAGCATCACACATGCTCAAATGCCACGATTCAGACCTTCAGATCACGGTTTGAATTCAACTCAAAGTAAATTCATAAAGGTCTAAACATTTTAACTCACAATGGTGGGGTTCTTGGTGATAGGGGCAGCAAGAAGAGCTGCTGTGTGAACCAAATGGTAGAGAGAAGCTGTGTGCCAAACCTACCCATAATTTGCAACATAATTAAATCCCAGAAAACTTAAAACTTTCAGATAAAACATGAAAAACATGAGATAAAATCAAATGGGCAAAGATTAAAAATTAAAACAGATGATGAACCTCTTTGTAAGTTGGGTTTTTGGGTTTGAAACCATGGGCGCCATATGTACCCAACCCAAGAGCTGCCATTCCTGTTTTCAATCAAATTCACGAATTGGGTTTTATCAGGTTTGAATAATTTGATAAAAGGAGATTGATCTGATACAAATTTATACATACATATATACATGCAGTTACATACGTGATTTCACAGTGACCGTAATTCCAGAAAAAAAATTTAAGGGTAGATACCAGAGAGGGCGGCTACTTTGTGCCACAGTTGTGGATCCATTGTTGGGTTCGATTCTTCTTCTGTTGCTGGCTTCTCTTTCAGTGCCTCTCACTCACTTTCAGGCGGTGGTTGTGGAAAGAGGCGGACTTGTTAGTCTAAAGGAATGGAATAGAATACGGAAGTTCCCGACCCGAACCGAAAATATCCTGAAGCCGAACCAAAAATGACCCGAACCATTCGATGCCTGATTTCAAAAGGTTCGGTACAGGATTTGGGATACCATATCCTTTTGTTTGGTAATCCCGAACCGAACTGATAAATATTTTAATATGATTTTATATATAGCTGAATTAACAATAGCTATTAGACTAGGTTGAGATTGAATCTCAACGTTCGTGATCACAACAAGTGGCCTAGTAGTAAAGGAACAGATTGCGACTCTCCAATAAATAAAAAAATGCGGGAGGTCTCAAGTTCGATGCTTCGAGTTGGTGAGTCTACTTGATTGTGGCCACAGGTAGGATGAAATTCCATATAGCATCTTTGTACTTTGAAAGGGTGGATAATCGTGGCTTGCCACTAATTGTCCCTTTTTTTCAATTAAAAAAAAATCTCAATCGTTCGTACCTCACTTCCTCACAGACCCCCTCATACTCTCAGCTCTCTCTCAACCTTTGAAGACAAGTCCAACAATCTCTACTCCCTCCAAAACCCCCAAAACCCTAAACCCCCAACCCTCCTCGTCTCCTTCTAGTGCCCAATTGTCGTCGAGAGATGTTGCGCTGTGGCCAAGTTGCTTACTTCTCACCAAATCGTCCCTTGGAGGTTCCTGATTCTAGATTCGGTTCAGACCCTAAACTTCCGCAACAAGCTCTTGAGGGACAAGGATGGGTTGGGTGTCGCGCGGTTGGCGGCGTGCAAAATCAAGAACATCAGGGTAGCGCTTTGCGCGATATGACGCAATTTGAAGCTTCGGTGTTGTCCCTCATCAAGTCCCACATCTTCCTTGCCATTGATTTTGAATTGAGCATTGATTCTAGTGGTGAGGATGATTGGTTTGGGTTTCGGTTCAGGATCCTAACCCGAACCAACCCTAGAATCTATGTCCCAAAACATAGTTGTTTTCAAATTTTTTTTTTCTCTTTTCTTTTTTCTTTTGATAGTTGTGAAATTGGGATCAAGATCTTGTCCAAATTCTCTTCATGCAGACCATTTAGATCAAATAATCTCAGTCGTTCACGTAAAATAAATGCGGCTAAGATCACTGTTCCTCTTGTCCCTCCTTCATTACATATGCATCTCTACCAGTTTTAGCTTTTTGGCTATGGCGTCTAAGTCTGAGACCGACTGACAATGCTTATAACCCAAATCTTATGGGGTTACAATGCTTATAACCCAGATCGAGTTCATGGCGGAGATGAAGTGTTACGGCCTTGGTAAACAATTTGGTAAGTTTGTTTTCTATTTGCTAACGAATAAAACAATCATAATCCTTCCACGTTCCCAGATCAGATCTCACATTCTCTATCCACTCCACCCCCACTTAATGATTCCTAACCATTGAATCACCACTACAAATTTTGCAAACCACCGACTCATCCCATGGCGATCCTACAAAAATTCAAGCTACCTTATTTTCACCTGCATGGATCGTCGTCGTTTATCTCGCTAGACCAATTTCTCATAATCTCCCCCATCGACGACGACAATCGTGGCTGTGAAAATGGTGGAGTAGGGTGGACTGTGAGAAAATGGTGGAGATGAAGACGTGAAAATGAGAGATAAGATGAAGACGTGAAAATGAGAGATAAGAAGAAGAGTGATATCAGCCGCATGATTCTATGTGAACGATTGAGATTATTTGGTCTTGGGCATCTAACCACTGAATCATCCACCGTTCGGCGGGTGAGGGGGTCTTGCGGCGGAGGAGGTGAATGACTAGGCTGGCCGACGGGCTCTGTGTAGGGATTCTGCGATAGAGCATTGAGTTGCAAGAGCTTGAATTTTTGCAGGATTGCCATGGGAAGCGGAGTCGGTGGTGTGCAAAATTCGTGGTGGATGATTCAGTGGTTATAAATAAATCATTATGTGATGGTGAAATAGAGAAAGAAGGTGAGATCTCATCTGGGGAGGGTGTGGGAGGGTTAGGATTGCTTTATTCACTGTTTGGAGTGAGCAAATGGAAAGCAAACTTACCTAATTGATCACCAAAACCTTAGTGCGTCTCTGCCATGAACTCGATGTGGGTTGTAAGCATTGGAACTCCAGAAGAAGCAGAGCCAACTTGAACTTGTATATAATTCACTCAAACTTAAGAGTCCAAGGCTAAAAAGCTGAAAATGGTGGAGATGCAAATATAATGAAGGCGAGAGAAGAGGAAGAGGTGATCTCAGTTAGCAAGAATTCAGATTAAAAGTAAAAATTGCCCAATTAAATAACTGTTGATTTCCCAATCTGTCCTGAATAAGGTGTTACAACTCTCCTGGACAAGTCACAGGACAACTATGAGCGTAATCATGTAAAACAAATCAGTCATTAGACTCTGAAACTGTTGTCACAAGTTTTTACCGGGTAAACATAGCACCCCCTAAAATCATTTGAGGTTTATGTTGCTCTGGCCACTTGCCAAAGGGTGACATATTTGTACAGTTAAAACCTACATTTTGTCTGAAGAATGCTACAACGAACAACTCCCGAGTAACTCTTGCTTTCCTGGTTTTAGCATGTTTTGCTTAAGCTTCAGTTTCCACCGCGGCGTGAAGAAGCTCGTCGGGAGTTGCAGCTGGATCAAGATCCCAGCACTTACCGGGCAGGTTACTCTCTTCTCCCTTGAGTAACCACGATGGCACCTGGTGCGAGAAGCGTAGCATCTCTCTTTTTGGAATCCATTGGATGGCCGCTTTGTCCGTATTGCTTTGGTATACTGTCTTGAATCCAGCCAGTTTCACAAGGGGGGATACGCAGACACCAAGATCTTCGGAGTAATCATCAAGAACTTCCACCATTATGTACTGGTGCCTCACTTCAGCTGGAGTCGATCTGTCCCAATTTTTTGACCAGTTTCGATACATAGCCCAAATGTCCCCGCTTCTGGGGTATATCCTAACACAGCCTCCTCTGCCTGCTTTCTCCCGGCTCAAAGCATGAGAGAAAATGTTAACATGCTCAATGACATCAAGATTCCGTGCCCTAAAATTTCCACAGGATTTGGTAAACCCACAATCTAGCCAGTTCACGGACCCGAATTCACTATCAGTTTTAGAGCCCAAGTAAGTGATGACTAACTTGAATGGTTTTAGCGAAACCACTTCACGAATCAGACAGTACAGGCGAGGCATACCATCTTCTTCATCATACAAAGCCCAAATTTGCTTTGGCTTGAAAGATTCCTCTGACCTATCCTTATCAAAATCATGGAAGTCGGGGTCAGGGACAGTTATGCAGAGGGGCTCAGTATTCTTTATCTCTAATTTCTGTGCTTGTGCAACTTCTGGTTGACGCACTTCAGCCTCTCTTTCTGTGTTCTTTACAGCAGCTGCTGCTTCTGATGCCAACTTAAACTCAGCCAATTTCTTCAAAATTTCAGTTCTTGCCTTTTCAAGCAACAACTTCTTCGTATCAAAAGCCGGTGCCATGGAGCAACGTCTAGTTGGAAGTTCCCTTGAACTAAGAATTTTCTGATCACTTCCAATACTCCCATTTCCATTGGCTAGTTTTGCTTCTAAAGCAGATTTTGATACTTTTTCATCAAGCCCATTTCTAAAACTCGCTCCCACAGTAAGTTTCCTTCTCTTATCCCGTCCATTGCTCTTAGATTCAGGTGGCTGATTACAGCTAGCAGGCACGGTCAGATCCACTTTAGCCACAACATTTGTAACAGAACGTTTTCCATTCACTCTTGATTTCACCTTCTCTCTAGCTTTCTTAACATTTCCATTTGACTGATAAACAGCATCAGGGGATATAGCCGATGACCCATGAAGAGCTGCAACACCAGCTGAGGTTCCAGAATATGAGTTCCACTGAAACGACATATTTGAAGTATATTCATACCCATGTCCAGAATGAAAACCTGAGATCCCATTTCCTGGGAAAAAGGTACCGTTGCTTGGAACATATGTAACCCCATCAAATCCATGATTCCCATACCCATTACTAGGCACATACGGCCAAGGACAAGGAGTATAAGGAAAAGAACCATTTGCTGGGGCTGCCCCAGATTCCACAGCAATGAAAATGCCTCGGCAGTTTTTACATGAAAGTCTTTTGTTCACATACTTGCGGAGATACTCATACTGAACCTTGCAAGAAGTGCAAACGGTCCAGAAAGTGTCAAGTCTACCATGAGATACTGATGAACTGGAACAATTGTTGAAACCTTGAACCCCACCAGCGTGAACTGAAGACATATTGGGCTGATTACCTGTAGCTGCTAATTGTTTGTTTCTCTGAAGATCATACAACCTTCTCTTGGCAGTGTCGGACAACACAGTAACTGCTTCAGAAACAAGTTTGAAAGCCCCATCAGCTCCCACGCATTTGTTCTTATCAGGGTGGAGCAACACAGCCATCTTTTTGTACTGCTTCTTCACTGCATCTTTACTTGCAGAATGCTTCAGTCCAAGAATTTTATAATGATCCATTTCACCATAATATTTTGCCTCAGAAGCAACATAAACGTCAAATGTGGCTAGCATATGAGATATGCCCTCAAGTTCAGGGTACAGTGACTTAGCTTTTACTGCATAAGTGAGAGCACCTGTAAAATCTTTCTCAAAAAATCGCTTCTCAGCGGTCTCTTTCGCTTTAAGAGCCTCCTCTATGTTAACTTCCATGGAGGAATAGAGATCACTTAAAAACCAAAAATCTCGAAACAGAATCTACGACCAACACAATATGCTTAACTGTAGAAATAGCTGAATTCTCATATGTAACCACATTTTCATTCCTGCAAAGATAAAGTAAGAATGTTTATGAGTATCAAACGTCAATATTTTTTCTATCAGCACTGTGACTGGCTAAGCCATTCAAATTTCTCTAATTAAGACTTATTAATAACCATAAATGCAGAATCATTTAGGAAAAAATAAATGCAGAAATCATTTACCAAACTAAAACAAAATTCAAGTTCAAATCTCAACCAAAATAAAGCTACTGTTTTGGTCTCAAATATAAAATATCAACCAAGAAGCAATGCCAATCAATTCAATACTAACCCAATTACCAAAACGGCTTATAATTGTCAAGATTTGACCTTTTTTCACAAACAAAAAAATGACGATCCATGTAACATAAATGCAATAAAATCAAGATTAAATTTTCCTTCATTTGCCTCAGTTTTTTCTCGGAAGCCAAACACCCTTAAACCAGGTACCAAAACAGAAGAATCTAGCACTTCAAACCCACTAACAAGCATGCACATAAGCTCAATTTTCCAAATCCAGCCCCAAATTCCACAAATTCCATAAATTACACAGCTTTTCAAACATGCACAGCTATCGAAATCCAAAATCCAGCACAATATCAAAGTAAACGGTAAAAAAAATTTGACTCACTGAAATTTGAGCTGAATGAAGGTGAAGAAAACCCAGATCGCCACGTGTACTTGGGAGCTCGAGCAAAATCAAGAAAGCTGAGCTAATTGCAAATCTCACCGTATCGAAAGCACAAATCACTAGAGAAACTCATTTTTAATAACCCCAAAGTGCAAAGAAAGTTTACCAAACAGTAAAGTTTCTATTTTTTAGGGTTTGTGATGCGAAATCGGGTGTTTGGGTCGGCGGATTTGGGGCTGGGATGGCCGAATGCGGCGATCGACGGCGGGGGATTGGCGATTCCGTCGATATAGGTGTCGGAGATTTGGACAGGATTTATTTTTGGTAATAAAATGGTTTGAATTTTTTTTATTTCGAGTGAGAATAAACAGTGTGTTAATAGTATTTAATGGTGGGGTTTGCTATTTTCCGCTGCCGTGCGTTATGGGCGTTACTTTTTTCCGTTTGGATTTGAGGAGTGTTTGGTAGTGGGCAGAAGAAGTGGACTTTGGATTAAGCTAATTGTTTAATCAACTTATTTGGCTGAGATTTGGTAATGGCTTCATTTGATTAAAATCCCTGATAAATGATTTTGCATGACAAGAATAATTTTTCCACACACGCAATTTTATTTTCCGCAAACCCATCTCAATTTTCGGTCGTTGGATTATGATTGAAGAAAGTCAACGGTTAAAAATTAATAAGGATGTGCAGGAAGTAAAAATAAATGTGTAAATAACATTATTCCTATGAAAATTGTGTAAAGTTGTTGATATTCGTCATTGTATGCGTAGTACTAAATAACAAAAAAAATCTCAAAATTTGAATTCTAATTACTATGTTAATCAACTGTTAGAACGTATATATACTTCACCGCAATGACAAAAAATAATAATGCTTATGCACCTTGGGGCAGGTTCAACTTCCATCTATATGCCTCCTAACAACTAACAATTTAACCCCATTCTCTAATTGATGCTTCAATACATAGTCGGTGGTGATGTAGATCAAATATTCGGTTGGCGTATGTTGTTTAGCTTCGCCTTGGTGGTTTTTGTCAAAATTACCTTCAACCTTAATCATAGAATACCAAGTATTGTTTATGACGCTAACAACATTGTTTACTTACATGGAATGAGATATTTGGATTATTCTGGTTCTTGATTTCCTTGCATTTTAAACAAATGTGTGTTACACAGTAAAATCTGTTATCAAATACTTAACAATTCTTAACCATTCGTTTTCTCTCTTCCTGATTCATGACTTCCCTAATTCCACAAAAATAAAAAAGCCATGAGTATTTGTTGGGGACCTTTTGATCAAGTAGAACTTGGGCTTTAAGACGCTTAACTCCCCTAGTTCGTTTCCGGCATCAGGCCTTGAGATACCTTGAAAGAAAAATGTGTCTTAGGAGATATTCCGGATAATTCAACAACTCTTATTAACAATAATTGAATAATTATAACAACAAATTATAATTTACTTGAATGATGCGTGGTGTGAGAGCTGAAAGCCCACTAAATTGATGTGAGAGAGATATTGTTGATGGTTGCTGGTTTTGAAATGGCTAATTAGGGTTTCTAATGAAGGGTAATGTTAAAGGGTAAGGGAGGCTTATGACAAAGGTCAGAACGAAAGAAATGCTAAATCTCATGATTTAGGGTTTTCCAGCACTTTAAGATTGCTTGCTCTACTTGGTTCATCTCCCCATTTAAGCGTTTTGAAGGCTTCAATTTATCAACGGGGGAATTCCTCAAAATCCTAATTGGACAATACCTTGGTTTTCTCTCTTCTTCTTGTTTTGTTAAAGTCTTCCCTTCTCTTGCTACTCAGTACTACGGTATAGTGATATTCTTCTTTCACTTGTGAGTGAGATGTCTTAGGTTCGAATCTCGTGGATAGCAAACTCAATACCAAGCCCATTGTGTGGCTTAGCCGAACTCCCCTCCCCCTATAAGTAGTCCATGAGTTTGTTCACCATCAATCATTTTGGTCATTTGTGAAAAATTGTGTTAAGTAAGGACTAAAATGGTAAAAATACCCCAAATTTAGTAAACAATGGGCCAAAATAATTTGATAAAAAAATTCGGAAATTTTTGTTATTTTATCCTTCTTTAATTGAGATTTTTCATTGAGAACCAAAATAATTAATGGTGAACAAACTCAGAGATCACTTCTATCGATTTCAAATCTCAGAGACCAAAAAAGAGTTATAATAATCCCAAGGACAATTTTGGTTGATTTATTTATTTTTCACTCTACGCATGAATTTAGCTTCGTTTGCTATGAATATATAATGATTGAGCTAATTGGGCTTCTAAGCGAAATATTTTTTGGACCCTAACGACATTTAGTTTAGGGGTGTGATATCCACATACCATTTTTTACTTCTCTCACACCCTTTTAATTTTCGATTGTCGAATCGGATGAATTAAAGAAGATCAAAGGACAAAAATTAACAAGGGGTGTAGGAGAAGTAAAAAGGGGTGTGTGGATAGCACACCCCTTAGTTTATTGTAATTACTTTTGGTGTATTGAAAAGGAGAAATGCCTAACCACCTTCCATTGTTGGAGTTTCATTAGTTATTGATAGCATCCACACCTATCACATATCATGTTTTTTTTTTTTTTTTTAGACTAGCTAACACATATCATGTTAGTTAGCATATCAAGTAACTCTTTGTAACGTTGACGTAACAATTCATATATGATTCTTTTTTTACTTGGCTCTTTGGTGAGATCAAAATTTTTGCATCCAAAATTGGTGTGACATAGTTGTAGCACCAATTCATATTTGGTACATATTAAATTTATGACAATAAAGTTAAGAAAAATTAAATTTATAAACACGTATCAGTTATTAATTGGAACAACATAAAAACTACACTCATTTTGAGTGCGGAAAATTTGATCTCCTATTTGAGCAAGATTGTTTTCAAGAATAATGTAACTAATTCATATGTGCTGAACCCTTTTGTGGATGTGACATATACCACTTCAACATCACCACCTTTACCTTACATGTTGGGTCAAAATTGGAATTCTACTACAAATAACAATAATTTTGACTCTCTCTCTCTCTCTCTCTCGTTATCTTAAGATAGTAAAAATGTAAAAATTCAATAGTGAATTATTGAAAATGAGTTAATATGCATGAATTGAGTAGAGGTCTTGACTGTAATTCCACAATAGTAGTTATCAATATTCTAGATCAAAATTGCAAGTGACTTTTTATCACAGTGATAAAAAAGTATTGAACTCTTACATAATGACGTAATTTCTAACACCGTCAATGGCTAATAATCTAATACCTAATCTAATAAAATCTTAACATTTGAAAAAAAAAATATCCTAAAGCAAAATTTATTTATACTACGGATGGGACCACACCACACCACAGTTTGTCTGGTGCTTTTTTCTTTTTCCTTTTTTTTTTTCAATTGATATTTATTCTTCTTCTTTTGCCCCATAAATTTTGTCTGGTATTAAATTGAACGGATACCCAACCTTGTAAAATGATATACTATCTTCTTACCACCACCACCCCCCCCCCCCAAAAAAAACACCGTAACAGATCCCTTTTTATTAAATCCACCAAGACCACAAATCTGGACTTTTGAAATTTGATCAAACGGCTACAAACAAGAGCCCACTTTAAAAGTGATAATAACTTTAGCCATTAGATCAAATTTCAAATGCTCAGATTTGTTGCTTTGGTGGACTTTGTGGAAGGGATCCGGAGAAGATCTCTTTCCCATCAAATGATCCGGGTCCTTGAAATTTGATCTAACGACAAAAAATTATTATAACTTTTAAAAGTTTTTACTAACTTCTCTGTGTTTGGCCTTTGGATCAAATTTCAAGGGTCCAAATAAATTGATCTGTAAGCTTTGGAGGAAGAGATCCGAAGCCTACCCCCACCCCACCAAAAAAAAGAGGTTTAATTTTTTTGGATTTTTACTTTCCATGGATGATCATTATATAGCTCATTAACCATACCAAAGGCCCTATTCTTTCATTAGATGGGTACAACATTAGTAACACAACATTGAGACAAATTTGGTTTAGACCAAGTAGCTGGCCAGTTCGACTATTTAATATCAAAAAATATATCTAATATTGAGAAGCACATCAACAGTTTAACGATGTGCCGTTCCTATAAGAGGTGTTCTATGATATATTGATAGTAGATTAATCTATTTTCTTATGTAGCTCCAGTCGCACATGCAGAGGTAGCATACTTTTGGCCATTCAGGTCAAATAGTACACCAAAGCAAAACCAATATCTCCGAAAAATGCGTTTGTGGAATTCAAACTCGAGTTGAGAATTCCAAACTACTTTGAGATTACCATGTGATTATATGATTATTAATTACTAGAAGTTTACACAATAAAAAATCTAATATCATTTTACTGATTAACTTGCTGATCATTCGATTTATAACCTACGTTTTTCTCTACAAACATGACAGTGTTACGATCACACTGCTACGAACCCCACATGACTCGCCCATGACTAGCAGATTTAAATGCATTAAGCCATCTAGGGATTTGGAAATGAGGTAAAGGAGGGCTGGTCGGAAATTGGAGTGAGAAGGGTGTTAAAGTAAGGAAAATGAAACATCATGAGTCAATGATCACATATTTGTTGGACCACCCAGTAGATTAGGTTTGTTCAGTCTCAATCACCGGTTTTGTGGCCCATATCTCACTTTACAACGGACACAGACTCTAAAACAATTGATCGCTGAATTGCTAATTTGCTGTTGGGAGAAGAATTGGTTCTTTGTGGCCTACCATGCCAAACATAACGTTTTCTCACAAGCTTGTCTTTTCAAGTCAAAGAGGCTTCAGCACTTTCTAGCATGCCGTTGCACAACTAGGGTTTTTGCGATTGTATTGGACGGTTTCGAACTATAAATATCTATTCTTACTTATCGCTCTACTTACTCTTACTATTGTGCTGACTCCAGTGACTTAATATTTGATAAAGTATCATAAATAAAAAGAAATTTTAACAAAAAGTTTATGGTAATATTTATTTTAACAAAAAAAAACATATTTTTATACTAAAAGGTTAATAATGATACTATTTATTTTACCCTTTATTTTATCATTATCGTTAAAACTCAAAATTTTCAAACTATTTTCATTAGTTTTCCTTAACTAAAATAAAATAAGGAACAATCGTTTTCATTTGGAGTGCATTTGATAGGGAATCTCCTTGCCAGTAGAAACAAAAGGAAAAGAGGATCCACTAAATTTTGGCACTACCCACTTTTTTTTGTCTAGACGTGCTTAGCCTCCCAAAGATTCTGAGTCCCAATTTATTTAAAAATAAATCAGAAGCAAATATACCAATTTGTTATAATAAAATTACAAGAAACTTATTATTAAACATAGGAATTAGGTACTACCAATGCCAAATATTAAGAAATTAAAAAATAAAATAAACTAAATAAGTTGGTTCTACCTTCTTACCTTTTTCCCTTCCAAAATAATAAATCGTCACAATTATTTAGTAACCCTAGTAGTAAAAATATAAAAAATCATCATTTTTTTTATAAATAAAATCGATATGTATACTATTGTTACTCTCACCGGGACCCACTACAGTCAAAAGTGCTCTAAAGTCAACGAATCACACATTCACGGTGTTGCAGAGGAACATGAGAGAAGATGCGGACGCATCCCCGCCACCACCGCCGCTGAGCCTCCCGCTTCTCTCATAGTAATCAACGCAGAACAGAGACAGAGAGAGCTGAATCTCGTCCCGAGTCCAGACTCTTCTGACCATGTCCGAGTCGCTGAGTCGACTCAGAACAGGGCGGACGCAGACCCTGTAGAGCCTCTTGTAGCCGCCGAGGGCAACGACGACGGGTTTCACGGAGGAAGAAGGGGGAGATGAGACGTGGCGGAAGCATAGATGCTCCCAGAGGGAGTCGTTGCGGGCGACGGTGGACCAGAGGCGGCAGACGCAGGCGGCGACGCCAAGGGAGGGGCCATCGAGGCGTTTGAGGATTTCGACGAGGATGTCAATGTGGTCGTTGATGAAGAACTTGGATCTTTTCTCTTTACTTTCTCGTGATGATGTGTTTTGGTTTTGATCCATGGTGGTTTTTGGTGGTGTTATATAGTGGCGCTAACTAGCTAGGTGATGCAAACTACACTTGCACCAGAGAGAGATAGAGAGAGTGATGAGAGAGAGAGGAGAATAAGTGATGAGAGACTAAAGGGTTTATATATTTATATAGGCCTGTGCATGAAATGGGTGTAGTTTGTAGCCGTTAAGGGGTTTTGCATTGCGCATGAGAGAGAGAGAGAGAGAGTTTTCTTTTGGTTTTTAGGGTTGAGGTTGTTTGATCAACTTATCGTTAATACTGGTCAATATCCATGCATGAGATATTGTAAATTAATACTATCGATAGCATGTAAAAAAAAAAATATTTAGCTAAGCAATAATATTTTGAGTCATCAAATATGTTAACTAAATAATGTATCAGTATACATGTTGATAGTTTACTTACTAATCACAATGCACATATAAATTGGGTGAATGTGTTTGGTGTCCGTCCCTCCCTAATAGTACTCTTGGCTATATTTTTTGGTTGACGAGAAACTTTAATTAATTAAATAAAAGAAATTAAGTTTAATTAATTAAGAAAAGGAGTTGAAGCTTTGGGCTGGAGTGGGAAGGTTGGGGTACGTAGTGTAAATGTCTAGTGTGGGTATCGAGGGAAGAGAGAAAAGGCCAAAGGAAAAGTTCCAAGGCACAAATAACTGGAAACAATGCTGAATATTGTTTTTTGGGGTTAAGTACCTAGATTTGTTGTTTGTTGTTTTTGTTGATTTTATATTTGTTATTGTGTGTGCAGCAGTGTAAGTCTATGGTTATTGCTTCGCTGTGTGTGTTCGTCTACTTTAACCTAGCTTGCGGACCATAGAGTAAGTAGGGTAGTGGCTAGGGTTTTGTAGATGGTGTGAGAACCCTAATTTTACTTTGTAGTATTCGTCAAAATAAGTGCGACGACATACAACTGATGATAACATTATCTTAACAAGATGTATATGTTTCGTAGTTGTAAAAAAAAAAAAAAATAATAATCTACTCTCACTAAATTGTGATTTACTTATTAAGTGGTGGAGGCCAATTGGAAAGGTAAATAGGAACGGCATGCTGCATCAGATTCAGATGATGGGTTTCTTCTTCTTCTTCTTCCAAGGAACACAGAAAGTGATATTATATCACATAGGAGGATGTGTTTACAAGTTAATTTCCTCTGCAAGAAAATAATTGAGACGAGGGCGTTGGATACCAACCACAGCAATAGAAGACTTTTTAGATGATGACGAGGTAGCAACTATCTGCTTGTCCTCTTGAGCTTGGAATTTGGCTCAGAAAGGAAACACCCAAGTCCTCGTAGACAAAAAGCATATAACAAATTACAGAAAAAAAATCTATAAAATAAAAGGCTTTGAGATTTGACATTAGATTTTATAACCCCACACAATTTCCTGCAATTCAGAGAGCTGAGTGTGAGTGAGTGTGTGTCATGGGGAGTTGTTTTGTATTGTGTTGGACTTGTTTGCTGGACTCACTTGAAAGAGAGAGCACTGTTTTCTATTCTTTTGCAGTGAAGAAAGAATTTGATACATAATTGCAAAACTACAAGCAGATCAAACCTGTAAAGCACATGAAAATTTTCACAGTTTTCACTCACTCCCCTGAACACTGTCATTTGTACTATGTTGTTTGTAAAGTATGTGCCACATAAATAGGTCAACATGTATACTATTATTAGAAGATAGGTTTCCTCCTACCATTTGATCAAATCATGCATTGGCACTCAGCTCTATGAACAAGTTGATCATATCGTAGTTGGAAACTTAATTGGAATGAAAATGAAATCTACACCCCAATTTTTTTTCTTTTCACGTTTATGTTAGTTTTTGTTCTTTAATTCTCTTTAATTTATTCAATTCAAAGACTAAAAATAGATGTAGGTGTGTATGTAAAAAATTAAGGGTGTGAAAATCCTTCTCAACTAGAATATGTCCCTCCCTCTCATCTTCCGTTTTTTTGGGTGTTATTAAAAATAACAAATGCATGCATGTCACGTGATGATTCTATTGAGATTATAAACCAGCTCTTTGAAGCCCATGGCAACGCTAAAGGAGGTGTCATAGTATAATTCCACTAAGATGTTATGTTTCAATGTTAAGGATTTAGGGTAAGTTTCTTTCTTACACAAGAAAAAAATGAGTAACTACATTAACATATATGTGGTGAAAAAAAATATATGTGGTATCCGGTTCTTTCTGAAAATTTTAAAGTCCATTCATTGTTAGAGATACAAAAATATGACATTTCTTATGAAGCCACATACTTGTAAAAGGACGGTAAAAGAGAAAAAAAAATATCCGCATGACTAAGTTTTATACAAAAACACTTATCCAAACCATCCATCGGTGCCATCAAGCTCCTCCAAGTTTTCCCAATTTATCTTTGTACCCTCGACGTTTTGGGACTCTGGGCAGTCGCCCTGGTTGCTGCGCCAATGTGATACAAATTATAAATTTTTCCTTCTCTAAATATAATATTTAAACTTCATATCCAAATTTGAGTTTTAACTTGAGTATGTGCATATTTGGGAGAGAAAAGATGAAAACCCAATAACTTTTTGTTCCATATGTAAAAATATACTGTGTGGAGTATGAGTTCTATATTGGAAATGGCTTCACATTTGTACGTCATTAATATATGAATTTTAGGATCAAATTCGTAGGAGTATCCATTTGTTTTTAATATAACAACAATCTCTCTTTTTATGTGATATAATTGCTTGGGGTTAAGAATAAAGTCAAGAAGAATAAACTAAACGTTTCTTTGCCCAAACACATAGTGATAAAAACTTGGAAACAATCGATCCAAACAACAACCAACAGAGAAAAGGTAAACAGAAAAAGTCTTGGAAAACAAACAATGAATTTACAGCCAATGATGCCATGGTTCTAAAATCAGTGCATTAGATGACATACTTAATAACAGGTGTCAACAGTCTATTGGTATATATGAAGAGATAAGGTTGTTACAGTAGAAATGGTTGTATTGGATAAGCCACATAGGCAAGTTAGTTAGGATTGTTCTATATGTACCGTTGGTTTAGCACTATGTGCAATTAATGAAAAAACCATTCAGTTTTGTTATTCTCTCTAGCGTTTTCTCTCTTTCTCTTTCTCTGAATTTCAACAAGGCCGATGCAAATTGCTTTTTGTGCTTAGTCAAGATTCTGATTTCTAAGGGTGTGGAAAGCCGATGCTACCCATTTATGTTGCCATTTATGTTGTGATTAGTTGAAATTTGAAGATCATAGCCTATGTTTCTTGTGAAACATTTGAACATTTAGTTTTCTTGCTAAGATTGATATCATAGTTTCGTCTATTGTGAAAATTGAAGGTTTGTTGGGCATGCTCACTATAAAGCTGAGTGATAGCAATTATATTAAGTGGGATTTTCAGTTTAAGTTTGTCTTGAAAGGCTACAAATTGTTTGGCCATTTTGATGGATCTGTGGATTGTCCACCTAAATTTACTGTCAGTGCTGAAAATGGAGTGACTAAAGATGTTTCTAAAGATTATCAAGAGTGGGAATCTTTGGATTTGGCTTTGTTAAGTCTATTGATTGCTACTCTCTGTGATGATGCAATTAAACGTGTTATTGGTTGTAGAACTACTATAGATGCTTGGTCTAATCTTGAGGAAAGATTTGCTTCTATGTCCAAAACTGGTGTTAATCATCTAAAAAACTGAGTTACATACAATTAAGAAGGGTGGAGATTTAATGGATAAGTATCTTTTAAGGTTGAAGTGTATTAGAGATCAATTGATTGCAGCATGAGAGTTTCTTACAGATAATGATGCCATTATAGCTAGTTTGCCAAATGAATATGCGACTATAAGGATTGTGATATTGGCAAGGGATACTGCTATTTTGATGAAAGAGTTTTGGGCTTTACTACTCGGTGCTAAAAGAGAAAATGAAGTCAGTATTAATACCTTATCTCATGGCATGTCAGCATTGTATATGAATGGTGCATCATCTAGTTCTTCTGGTAGTTCTCAGTTTAGTAATGGTGCTTCAAGTTCTAACTTATCTGATGTGGAATCTAGTACTGGAGGTAGGATTATAGTTGTGCCTCAGGTTCCATATGGTTTTCAGCCACCTGGTTTTGCTTCTCAGCCACCTAATTTTACTTCTCAGCCACCTGGAATTGTTCCTTATTTCCCTGTTTCTAATTTTGGCTGTGGAACTGGTTTTGTTAGAAGTAATAACACTGAACTAGCATATAATCAATTATCTGGTGGACAACAACAACAACAAAGGCCATACAATGGAGGTCAATAGAGGAATAATGGAGGATATAGATCAAATTACAGAGGTTGAGGATCTAATGGATACATGCAAAACAACAAATGGTCTGGAAATACCAAGTCAATGATAACTTTGCATCCTGAGTGTCAAATATGTCAAAGAAGAGGTCATGCAGCTTCAAATTGTTTCTTCTGAGCTTCTCAAACACCTAATACTGGATTCTTCACTGAGTGTCAGATATGTGGAAAACGTGGGCACACTGCCCTTGAGTGTTATCATAGGGGAAATTATGCATATCAACCTACTGGACCACTTATTTCCCAGGCACCAACATTCACTACATCCTCATCTATGCCTTCAATTTCTTTTGGTCCAATTCCTCAGCAACAAGGTAGTTCTTATGCATCTGCTCCTTTCATGGAACATTATTCTCATCAAGTTCCAGGCTCTGCAATGTATACAACATATTCAAGTACATATGATCATGGTCAAGCTTCTCATCAAGGTTCTGATATGACTACTCAAAACAATCCTACTAATGTCTCTTCACAGAATTCTCAAACATGGATTCTTGATACTGGAGCATCCCATCATATGACCTCTGACATTGCACATTTGAACAATGTTATTCCCTTTGAAGGTGCAGAAACAATAAAATTGGGAATGGTCAAGGATTGTTGATTAATAACATTGGCAATACTATGATAAAAACCCCATTCAGTTCTTTAATACTGAAACAAGTGTTACATGTTCATTCAATAGCAATTAATCTTTTATCAGTTACTCAACTATGTAAAGATAATAAATGTTGGTTTATTTGTGATGACACAATGTTCTTTGTCCAGGACAAGGCAACAAAGCAAATCTTGTACCAAGGAAGAATTAAGCCTGGAGAATTATTTCAGATCCATGCATCAACTTTTTCATCTTCAACAACTTTTATTGGACAGTTGGTGAAATATTCAGTGTGACATCACAAATTGGGGCATCCAACAAATGAAGTATTATCTGTTATGTTAGCTAAGTCACAAATATCTCATGCTATAAATGATGTGCATAGGATGTGTATTGCTTGTATTCGTGGGAAAATAGCTAAGAAACCTTTTTCTAATGACTCTGTGAGATGTATTGTTCCTTTTGATAGAGTTCATATGGATGTTTAAGGGCCAACATCTATTAGATCAATTGAGGGATATAGGTTTATGTTACCTTTGTGGATGATTGTACTCAACATGTATAGATTTTTTCACTATTTAATAAATCTGAAGTTTTTCCAACTTTTATAATTTTGTTGAGATACAATTTGGTATTAAGATCAAAAGTATGCAATCTGATGGGGGTGGTGAGTTTATCAGTAAAGTGTTTAAGGAATTTGTTGCTTCAAAAGGAATGGTTCACAGAATTTCTTATCCCTACACACCTCAACAAAATGGTTTAGTTGAGAGGAAGTATAGACATATAATTGAAACTGCTATAACCTTAATGAATGCTGTTGGGTTACCTCAAGAATTTTGGTACTATGCTTGTGCTCATGCAATGTATTTGATCAATAGAATGCCAACTAGAACTTTGCAAATATTTTCCCCTTATTATGCATTGTTTAATAAACCACCACAGTTGCATGATCTCAAGATCTTTAGGTCAGCAGCCTATCTATATTTGAGGCATTGCAATGATTCCAAACTTCAACCTAGAACATCTGTGAGTTTATTTCTTGGTTATGCCTCTGGTTATAAGGATGTTATTTGTTACAATTTGGAATAAAAAAGGTTGGTCATTTCCAAACATGTTTTACATGATGCATCTATTTTTCCAGCCAAAATTGGTAGCTATAAGATCACATAAAGGATAAGTAAGGTATCAACAGTGCCCAACTCTCTAATTGTAGTCAATGTTACTTATGTTTCCAGAACACATCAAACCTTGCCAACTGAAACACAGTCTATAAGTCACATTCCTATTTCAGTACATGAATCTCGGAGTGGTTTAGGCTCAACTTCCAGTTCTTCATGTAGACGGTTTACACAAGCTCCAATGTATAATTCTTCTGAGAATGGTAATGGTGCTACACCAAATCAACAAGTGACAGAACATTCACAGGGATCTGAAACCTCGAATTCTCAGGCTCCTTCTCAAGGTCAAGATCAAATTCAACCTTTGTTGCATGTCTTCAATCCTGACCAGCTACATGCAATCATTCCATTCACTTTTAGTGCTTCTTTAGTCTCTGATTTTATTCAAGAACCAATCTGAATTAATTCACACCTTATGCAAACAAGGTTAAAGACAAGGTTTATTGAAAGAAAAAATTATGCTGCTTATCTTGCTTCCATTTCAGAACTTCAGTGATTACACATTGAGGATACTTGTGATAATGATTTTGTTGGATTTTCATTCATTGCTGATATTCATGATTGTGATGAACCAAAAACATTTCGAGCTATGACATCCAATTCTAAATGGCAATAGGCAATGCAAGAAGAGTTTGATGCATTAAAAAATCAAGGGACTTGAAACCTTGTCCCTCCACCATCCAATCGATCCATAATTGGCAACAAGTGGGTGTATAAGATAAAGAGGAGTCCTGATGGAAGTGTAGCACGATATAAGGCAAGATTGGTAGCTCAGGGATTCACTCAAGAGCATGGTATTGATTACTCAGAAACATTTAGTCCACTAGTTCTCCATACCACAGTTAGATTGATATTGGCTTTGACAACCTATCACAAATGGGATCTAGGACAACTGGATATAAAGAATGCTTTTTCTACACGGAGAGCTTCAAGAAAAGATTTATATGAAGCAACCACATGGTTTTATCGATTCAAAGTATCTTAATTATGTCTGCAAGTTGGTTAAGTCGTTTTATGGGCTTAAACAAGCTCCAAGGGCCTGAAATGCAAAATTTACTAGAGTTTTGCCATCTGTTGGTTTCACCATGTCCCAATTTGATACAAGCTTGTTCATTAAGCATGATGGTGAGGATATTATCATCTTACTACTGCATGTAGATGATATAATTCTAACTGGTTCAAATAAAGCAAATGTGCAGTCAATCATTACTCAGCTTAAAGAACTGTTTGATCTAAAAGACATGGGGATATTGACATATTTTCTAGGACTCCACATTCAATATAAATTAGATGGTAGTTTGTTTATAAATCAGTCAAAGTATGCCAGGGAATTGATTGATAAGGCATAATTGAGCTAATGTAAACCCACCCCAACACCATCAAGGCCTCATACCCAATTACTTGTCATAGAAGAAACACATATGGAGGATCTAACTTTATACAGAAGTATAGTAGGAGCACTACAATATTTGACATTTACCAGGCTCGATATATCATATGATGTGAATGTTGTATGTCAGTATATGACTGAGCCAACTAATGCACATTTCTTTTTGGTAAAAAGAATCCTTCGATATTTGCAGGGTACACTAGATTATGGAATCACCTACATACCATCTCAAGACATCAATATTTCAGCATTCTCTGATACTGATTGTGTAACATCCCACATTGCCCAGGGGAGTGGATCCTGTAAGCCTTATATGTATATTTCCATCTCTACCCAGCACGAGGCCTTTTGGGAGCTCACTAACTTTGGGTTCCATCGGAACTCCAAAGTTAAGCGAGTTCGCATGAGAGCAATCCCATGATGGGTGACCCACTGAGAAGTTCTCGTGTGAGTTCCTAGAAACAAAATCGTGAGGGCGTGGTTGAAGCCAAAAACAGATAATATCGTGCTACGGTGGAGTTGAGCTTGGGAGGATGTAGGGGCTTGGGCCGAGATGTGACAATTTGGTATTAGAGCCAATCCCTGGCCGGAAGTGTGCCGATGAAGACGTCGGGCCCTTAAGGGGGGGTGGAATGTAACATCCCATATTGCCTAGGGGAGTGGATCCTGTAAGGTTTATATGTATATTCCTATCTCTACCTAGCACGAGGCCTTTTGGGAGCTCACTGGCTTCAGGTTCCATCGGAACTCCGAAGTTAAGCAAGTTCACGCGAGAGCAATCCCATAATGGATGACCCATTGGGAAGTTCTCGTGTGAGTTCCCTGAAACAAAACCGTGAGGGCGTGGTCGGGGCCCAAAGCAGACAATATTGTGCTATAGTGGAATTGAGCCTGGGATGTGGTGGGGACCTGGGCAGGGATGTGACAGATTGGGCTGCAGATATCAATACAAGGAGATCTATTTCAGGGTATGTAGTATATGTTGGCAGCAATCCCATTTCATGGTAATCGAAGAAACAAGCTTCAGCTTCGAGAGGCTCAACTGAAGCTGAGTATAAGGTTTTGGCTCATTGCACTGCTGATGTTTGTTGGATCAGATCAATTCTAAAAGACTTGCACCATGTACTGACTTGTCCTCCAGCCTTGCATTGTGATAATTTGTCTACCTTGGCACTATCCTCCAATCCAGTTTTTCACTCTCGCATTAAACACCTTGGCACTGACTATCACTTTGTCAGGGAAAGGGTTCAAAAGAGATATATAACAGTGGATTATGTTCCAACAGAGTCTCAAGTTGCTGATATACTTATTAAGGGATTGCATAGTCCTCTATTCATTAAGCACTGTCACAATCTTAGATTAGGGAATCCCGGCTGAGATTGAGAGGGAGTAATAACAGGTGTCAACAGTCTATTGGTGTATATGGAGAGATAAGTTATTACAGTAGAAATGGTTGTATTGGATAAGCCACATAGGCAAGTTAGTTAGGATTGTTCTATATGTACCGTTGTTTTAGCACTATGTGCAATTAATGTAAAAACCATTCAATTTTGTTGTTCTCTCTCTAACTTCTCTCTAGCGTTTTCTATCTCTTTCTCTGAATTCTTCATCAATCCTTTCTCTGTGTTCATCAATGGTGTTCATTGATTCCTCTCACTCAATATTGTTATCAATACTTGGCCAACTGCTCACTTAGCTAGAAGTGAACCATTATGGAATCTGTGGTCTGATTGTAGGTTTTCTCTGGTCTTGTTCTTGCCATGGGATTAAGGTTTTCCTTGCCATTCAATTTTTGTTTTGGCAAATTGCCATAATAATCATTTCTCAAATCTCAATTATGATTAGTTTTCAATATACTTGTCACCTGATTGTTATGTCATGAATCTTCAATCGTTGTATCATCAATACTTAATGGGAATGTCGTTAAAATTTAATGTTTGATCATTTCAACAATTGAAATTTAATTTATGAAAATTATTTTAATTTTTTATATTTCAGGTCTAGGGTGGGATTAAAGGCACTTTTAGAAAGGAAACTTCCTCATTAAGGTTGCTAAAAACCTTATGGTGGTAAACTAAGGCAGCAATGCAAGAGGATGGATGCAATAAAATTTAGGGCATTCACTACTCAGTTAGAAAGATAATACAACTCTCAGAAATATATGTTTTACACTAATAAACAGCAAGCATGCATCACAAGTTAGAATGACATTTTTAAGGAAACTTCATAGTATGAGGGAAATTTTATTGAACAAAAAAAGTTACACTGAAAGCTGAATGGGTTTTGAAGAACCAAACATTTCATGGATAAAATAATGACTTAAGCCTGACGTCCCTTCCTTCCCTTTCTGCCTCTTAGCTGTCTCTTCCTGCTAAATGTCTGCACAAACCATTCATGCTTCTTGTTTGCCAAAGTGTTCCCAGAAATCACTCCAACTATTAGTCCACTAATGACTCCTGGCAGAACCACGTACCAATCAAACTCAAATCGAAATCCCGAATCTTCTCCTTCAAAGATTGATGATGGTGGTAGCTTTGTGCTCTTCGAATCCTTGCATTTATTTGACAAGGGCTTTCCACACAAGCCCAAGTTTTCTTGGTATGAATCTTCTAGGAATGTACCAAATTGTTGGCCGAGTGGTATAGGCCCCCATAGCCGGTTGTGGGATACGTTGAAATATGCAAGAAAATTGAGTCGTACCAAATTGCTGGGGATCCTTCCTGAGAGCTGGTTTTCAGAGAGATCCAATGATTCAAGAGATGTCAAGTTCCCTAGAGATGAGGGAATGAGACCAGTGAGAATGTTGTTGGAGAGGTTCAGCAAATGAAGCCCTGTTAGATTCCCAATGACACCAGGAATCTCACCTTCAAATCTATTACTTGAAAGATCTATGAGTCTCAAAAGATAAGGTGTCTCCAAATATTTTAACTCAACACCTTTTGCATTAATCGTCATCGAGTACGGTAATATATAATAGATATCACTTGAGCCTCGGGTTGAAGAGACTTCAAAATAAGTTTGATTGGTCTCGTTAACAAGCTTCATGAAATTCCAGTTCTGTAAGTAAATAGAGGGCAACATACCGGAAAAACCATTGTTTGATAGATCAATGATGCACAAGTTTGGGAACTCATGGTTTGTCGGAGGCTTCCCAATCTCTCCATGAAATCTATTAGACCGCAAAAGAAGAGCCCTTAATACTGGAAGTGACCCTAACCAGGATGGGAAGATGTCGTTAATGTGATTATTTCCAAGGTTGAGAAACTCTAACTGAATGCAATTGGCCATTGATCTTGGCAGCTTCCCTTGCAACTTGTTGTAACTCAAATCAACCTTTCTCAAACTATTTCTGTTTGCACATATTTGAGGAATATTGCCGTGAAAAGAGTTGTTGGGCAGGTGCAATATTTCCATAGCACTGGAGTTCCCCAAACATTGTGGAAGTATGCCTTTCAGGTTGTTGTTGGACAAACCAAGAAGCCGGAGATAATTCAAGTTGCAGAACAACGGTGAAATTTCTCCAGTATAATTATTGTTTCCAGCGTCAAAACTTACGATTGATTGTGGTAGAACTGGCAGTGATCCTTCTAACCTGTTATATTCAATATTAAAGTACTTCATATTTTTCCATGGAAGAATATTGAGCGAGTTTTGGTCAAATCCTGTTAGGAAGTTATAGGAGAGGTCGAGATTCACCAAATTTTCTCTAGTTGCATTCCAGAACCATTTTGGTATTTGGCCATGAATTTTGTTAGCAGAAAGGTGTAGATCAAACAATTCGTGCTGATTCTTTAAAAACTCAGGAAACTCTGTTAAGTTGCAGGAATCCAACCACAGAAGTTTAAACATTGGAAGAGTAGCATTCAAATCGGGTTTTATCAGCAGAGATAACTGGTTGCCTAATAATCGAAGTGAAGCTAAGCTTCGGAGCTTAGAAAACTGATCAAACTCAACTATTCCATTCAACTTATTGGAGGAAAGGGCAAGATAAGTCAATTGGGTTAAATTCATAATACAAGATGAGATTTCACCACTTATATCATTAAAGCTCAAGTCTAGATATGCAAGTTGCGTTAGGTTAGCCACGAAGTATGGAAAATTTCCCCATAAGTTGGAATATGCAAGCCCCAAGACATGAAGTTTCATTAGCTTTCCGATCCAAGACCATGAATCCGGAACTAATTGGCTTGTTTTGTTGGAATAAGTATGGTCAATGTCGTAGAATGAAGAAATGTCAAGGTAAGTGAGCTGTGTAAGGTTTCTGAGGGAAGATGGAACACGGGGATAAAAATTGCAAAATGAGATGCTCAAAGTGTTTAAGGAATGAAGGTTTCCGATAGAATTAGGCAACTGACCATAGAAACTCGTCTCGACAACATCCAATACCTTGAAGGAATTGGTCTTGTTAAAGGTAGGAATATAACCGGCTAGGTTGAAGTTTTCATACAAATCAAGTACCTCTAAGTTTGGTGGCTGGAAAATACCTATTGGGAATTCCCCATACAACTGACATGTCCTAAGTGAGAGAACTGTGAGAGAAGTTGCATTCCTCAGGATATCAGGAACGGTGGAATGTATGCCCACGTCGCTGAGATCAAGTTCTTTTATGCTGGTGAAGTTTTGGATTAGGCTTCTCAGGTTGGTTCTCTTAAGCTCCAAATCATTATTAGAAGACAGATCAAGGGTTGACAACTTTGATAGCTTTGAAATTTCGATTGGAATTTGGCCAGAAAATACGGAATATGAGAGGTTTAGGTACGTCAAACATGTAAGATGATGACCTAAACGTGATGGTATTGGAGAGAAATTGAAGTCATTATCTGTGAGGTCAAGCCTCTGTAAGTGAACGAGTTGAAAGAGGCTGCTGTTGGAATTGATAGAACCATAAAGAAAGCTGCTCCTGAGGTCAAGGCCAATGACATGGCGAGACTCCTCATGGCACTCAACACCATCCCACAAACAACAGTTGCTCCGATTTTGATCTCCTTCTCGCATCCAAGATCCAGTCTTTGGATATGCAAAAAGCTCATCAGAAGCAGATTTTCTGATCGTAAAGCTACCCTTGAATTGCAGCAAGGCAGAGCACTCATCATCATGGGCTATGGTTTGTGTCTGCACAAGTAAGAAACAGAAACAGTACTGGGTAATATTGAGCAACATAAAAATAAAACATTGAAATGAGAAAACATTAAACCGCCAAGACGATCGCAGTCCCATATCCTGACTATGTAATTGTTATTTTCTGGGTTTATTGTATGTCAAATATGCGTCTCCCATAGCAAACTTAAATACACAAATTACAATGTCGTGTCTTTTTGCTTATTTTTTTCAACGATATAATTAATAACTAATGTGAACGAATAGAAAAAGAAAGAACAAAAATGGCCAGGATTAGTGTATCTGATAATGACACTGCGGAAACACATTTAGAATTGTCGTCCCGAGCAGCGGTAAAACATCAACGTAGAAGACTTGAAGTCAAGTGAGCGCTCTTCCTGATTAAGTTTTGTCTCGTCTGTCATGCTTTTCACGCTAAACGAAAAGTCTAAAGTCTCTTTAATTTCTTTTTTCTTTTTTTCTTTTTTAACAAAATCATCATTAACTTGGCAGAATTCGTTATATTGAACACGATTCCATCATGGGGTAATGCCGGTAGTGCGTTGTAGTTTAATTAGTGGGTGATGCTATTGAAATATTATATAATTAGTGTTGGTTTTTTGTCAAGCAATTACTTCATTACGAGATGAATTTTAAATCAGTTGTACTGAAAAATGTCTCCACAAACCATTCATGCTTGTTGCTTGCCAAAGTGTGTTGGAGTTTTGAGCTTCTTCAAGTTCCACATTGGGGAACTCAAGGGAACTTGAGGTCCTTATATTACTTTAGTCTCGTTTATTAGTGATTATGTGTTGGACCATTTGGAATAGAGATTGAGATTTGGGCCACTAATTGTGTAGATTAGGCTTGATGATTATACCATAATATTAATATTAATTAATATTAATTAATCAAGACAAGGCATTGGGGCACTTGGGGCATAAGAATTAAAATTAATTAAAAACGTTTTGATTAATAGACACAACTCTTTGGAAAGAGTTGTATAGCTTCAGATACATCCAAAAGGTATTTGAAGAGGTATGAAAGAACCTATATAACTGGAATCCTCAGTTCCATCATAAATTATCTTTCCTTCTTCCTTCCCTTCCGTACAAACATTTAAGAGAGTAAACACACAAAGCAATTTGCTAGAATTCTATAATCTAGTGTGTGTTGTAGAATTAGGTAGCTGTATCCTGATACTGTTCAAATGATATAGCTTTTGCGCTAGCCTCTACCTGTTGTAATCAAGTTAGTACCATTTTAATTCTTGTATTTTTTTCCTGTAATTTCATTCTGTATAGCAAGTATTTTTAGTTAATAAAGTATAAGAATTTCAAGTTCTGTTATTTCTATTATTTTTATTTATTTCTGAATTGTTCTCCAACAATCTTCGAACAGTATGGAACAATCAAGAACTAAACCTCATTCTGAGAAGCCTGAGAAATTTAAGGGCGGAGATTTCAAAAGATGGCAGCAGAAGATGTTGTTTTATTTGACAACACTGAGTTTGGCTAATGTTCTGTTCAAGACTGTGCCTACTGCAGATGGAGAAAATATTTTTTCTGCAGAAACTTTGACGGCCATAGATGCCTGGAATCATAATGATTTCCTCTACAGAAACTATATTCTCAATGCATTAGATGATTCGTTGTATGATGTCTATATGGTATGCAAAACAGCTAAGGAACTTTGGGAATCACTTGAGAAAAAAAATAGAGTATGCTGGTTCAAAGAAATTTGTCGTGGGCACATTTTTGGACTACAAAATGGTGGATTCCAAGTCCGTTGTCTCTCAAACTGAAGATATCCAGAAAATCATCCATGACATTCGTTGATGCACAAAATCTGGAGAATCTTGGACCAACGTAAATCCGGCCGTGAATCACACAAACACACAAGAACACAAAGATGTATCGTGGTTCACCCCAATGTTTGGGCTACATCCACAATGATGTTAATTTTGATTCACTAAATGAATGTATAAATTACAATAGATTGGCAAGGGAGCTCTTTGTGGATGTAGCCCTTGCCATTTTGCTCTTTGTTTGGCTGAGATGGTATTTCCCTCTATTGTTGTGAAGGTTGAGTGTGAGACTCTCTGTCCTTCTGTGAAGGTCAGGTTCCGTTTATGAGGGTGAGGGAGAGTCATTTTTATAGAATAAGAGCTCCTTCCCCTTTTACATAAATCATGGGCTTAGGGATAAGGCCCAAAGACGAGACCCAATATATGATACCAACAGGAGTCCCCCAAGTCTTCAGTCAAGAGAGTCTTTTGGCTGGAGACTTCAAATCCAATCCATGTACGGGGCCGAAGTGACTAGATGTCGTCTAGAACTAGTACTCAATACAAGGCAATGCTCAACATAAAGCAATACTCAGCTAGAGGTATCACAAGTTACGAGACTGCTCGGCTGAAGGCGATGCTCGTTGCGAGGCTACTCGGCTAGAGGCTATGCTCGTGATGAGGCGGTTGCTCGGATGGAAGCGATGCTCGTTGTGAGGCTGCTCGGCTAGAGGCTATGCTCAATGCGAGGCGGCTCGGCTCGTGGTATTCCTTATTGCAAGTATCTACTTTATGTTGACATGCACTCAGTATGAGTTGATTCTCGACATGACTCGGGTCCGCTTGTCGGGTTAGACAAGAGATCATTGTTCGGACTAAATATTTGTCGCTATAAGTATATGGCTCAGTGATCCATAGGCTGATCAATAGTGTCGGTAGGCTTATTTAATCAGCAACAATGTCGATCAGTGGATCTAGTTGCTCAATAATTTCTGACAATAAATGACAATATAAGTATGACCGTATAATGAATAAGTCAAATTGACAAAGTTTGTCAAGGCAAAATATTGTACTATGTGCCTTCTATAAATAAATAATTTATTCAGTCGTGTGGTAAATTACATGTTGTATAAGTGACATAGTTTAATGGCAGTCACAATACTCTAGGCCAATAATATTGTATAATAAAGTTTTACCTTACCACTTTAAATAATGAAGTCATAAATGATTAAAGATGCAATAATAAAATATTAATTAATAAAATAATTGTAAGAAAGATTGCAGACAAGCATTTTGTAAAGCATATGCACATTGTAAAGCATCCATCAACACAAGATAATAATAAACTATTAAATAATAAAATGATAATTTTAAACAAATCAGCCCAAAGATAAAGTGCTTATCTTTTTCCATGTTGGTGGTCGACAGTTGCAGGTTGTGATAATAAAGTTCTTATCTTCTCTGTTCGTCCATCATTGCTCTAGCAGTGGAACTGTGGCCAACATCTTTGAAATCGTTACTTTTGTCCACGATAGTTGTTGATGCACAAAATCAGTGAGGACTTTGGTACAACAGAAAGTGTTAAGTTTGTGACATTCGCTAGATTGCTCCGATCACTAGTGTGGATAAGAATGTAAATGGATAGGGACATGGAAGCAAACACAAGATGTACGTGGTTCACCCATATTGGTTACGTCCACGGAGTAGAGAAGTTCTCATTAATTGTGAAGGGTTTACACAAGTACATAGGTTCAAGCTCTGCTTTAGTGAGTATTAGTGAATGATTTAGTACAAATGACATTAGAGATTATTGTGGGAGAATGATCTCCTTTTATAGAAGAGAATGATCTCCTTTTATACAAGAGAATGATCTCCTTTTATAGAAGAGAGTTTCTAACTTTATTCTGGCCTTGACACGTGTCATGCTGTGATTGGCCTTTGATGTTGACACGTGTCACCCTGTGATTGGCCTCTTAGTGTTGACACGTGTTGCGCTATGATTGGCCTCCTGGTTGGAGGGAAACTCTTCTGGGTCCTTAACGGTATAAAGTTGACCGGTGCTTGGTAGTTTCGGGATTGGTCAAGTATGGTACAAACAATAGTAATCCAGTCATTTCTCTTACTTTTTTTTACTAAAGAGTTTAACTACTCAAGTGGTCAGGCTGCTTCTCATCAGATTCACTGGGCTCGAAGCACAGCAGCGTATCAGGGCTAGAAGTTTCCTTCTTGACTGCATTAGGGACCAGGGGCGGCGGCGGAGCCTTAGCCGTCGAAGGCCGGTGAGCCAGAAAAGCCCAGAGTTGCAGTGAACACAAAAAATCAGGTCCAATCAGACGACGCAAAGTGGAAGTGCATCCGTCGTTCTTCAGGGCGAATACATATCTATTTCCCTTGCATCCCCAGATGAGCTTGAGTGGAATTGGAAGTAGAGTCTCCAATTCAGAGATCATGTGAGGAAGATGAATCATGATATTCGCCACCTTTATCTCGCCGTCGCTGGCGTTTGGAAAACAAGGGAAGAGAAGGACAGTGCGGGAAAGATCAGAGCCAGGAGCGAAGTTCAAAAAGCCAGCATGGTGGTTAAGGTTGGCGAGCTGAGATCCGAAAAGAGCACCAGAGATGTAGCATTGGATCAGCTGGTCGATGACGGTGATGGCGTCGTAGAGCTCAACTCATGCGACGATGGGATTGTGACAGAATAACAGGTAGGGGTCAAAAACTCTGATCTTAAACCTAGCTTCAGAATTTCCAATCTCCGATTGGTTGTGATTGAAGTATCTGAAGGGTCTGATGTTGTCGTCCAAGGAAGAAGTTAGAAGGCTCAAACGACGTGGTTTTGGGCACCAACTGAATCCATCATCTCACAGCCTACCATGGAACTATGCTCGTAACCGCACATGTTCATCATCTTTGCTTCTTCTGCTGGAGAGATTTCACCTAACAATAAAACCTTGAGCTACAGCCACAAGAGGCTCATCTGGGAGGATTTAGGGGGAAAAAGAAACTAGAGAGGGACTACAAGACAGAGAGATGAGAGAGAAGAAACTGTGGTTGAGTTTAGGATTTTTCGTTTCTGCGTTTTTGAAAGATGGGTTTTGTGGTGACTGCAGGTGTTTGGTTCTTGGGTTTCTGTAGATTCATAGTGGATATTATGGTGAGATGAAAAAAAATGAAAGAGAACCGACATAGTTTTTTGTGTCGTTTCCCATAGACGACGCCAAATGTTGATGCACAAAATCTGGCAGATTTAATCACACAAACGCACAAGAACACAAAGATGTATCGTGGTTCACCCCAATGTTTGGGCTACGTCCACACTGATGTTGATTCTTATTCACTATATGAATGTATGGATTACAATAGATCGGCAAGGGAGCTCTATGTGGATGTAGCCCTTGCCATTTTGCTTTCTGTTTGGCTGATAAGGTATTGCCCTCTATTGTTGTGAGGGTTGAGTGTGAGACTATCTGTCATTCTGTGAAGGTCAGGTTCCATTTATGAGGGTGAGGGAGAGTCTTTTTTATAGAATAAGGGTTCCCTCCCCTTTTACATAAATCATGGGCTTATGGATGAGGTCTAAAGACGATGCCCAATATATGGTACCAACAACATTCATGTAGAAAGGATGGTGATCAATGAGTCCTTTCAAGTGGCGTCTTTTATAAAAAAACTGCCACCTTCTTGAAAAGAGTTCAAGAATTATCTCAAGCACAAACATAAAGAGATGACTCTTGAGGATCTCATCATAAGGCTGAGAATTGAGGAAGATAACATAAAGAATGAGAAAGGTTTGGTTTCGAGTATGGAAGCCAAGACGAATGTTGTTGAAGGAAGTTCATCAAAGTAAATACCGAAATTCCAGAAAACTAAGAAGAAGGAAAAGAACTATGCCCCTGGGGTGAAAGGCAAGGAGTTCAAGAAAATTAAGGGAAGTTGCTGGGTTTGAGGAAAGCAATGACATAGGGCTCAAGAATGTCGCTATCGAAGGGATCAAGGTCCTGGAAATCAAAGCAACAACAACCGCCCAAACATGATTGGTAGATAGATACTGGCGCGACTCACTATGTATGTGGTGACAGAAATATGTTCTCTTCGTACTAGAAAGTCGAGGGGAACGAGCAGTTGTTTATGGGAAATGCATCTGCATCTGTGGCTGGAATAGGGAAATGTGTTCTTAAATTCACTTCTGGAAAGGAATTAACCCTCCTTGATGTGCTGCATGTCCCTGATATAAGGAAGAATCTTGTTTATGGTCCTATCCTTAGTAACAGGGGATTCTAACTAGTTTTTTAGTCCAATAAGTTTGTATTAACTAAAGGGGGAATGTTTGTAGGGAAGGGTTACCTTGCTGATGGATTATTCAAACTAAATGTACTTGCTAATGCTATGAATGAAATAAATAATGATTTTGTATATATTGTTGATTCGTCTAATTTATGGCATTCTAGGATAGGACATGTAAATTTTCAATTGCGATTAAGGGGGCATCTAATCCCCATTTTGAGAGAGTCTCTCTATTTCAATTACATTTTAAGTTTTTGCCTAAATAGTTGGACGAGGCCAACTCCTTTGGCAATGGGATTGGATTTATTTTTAGTAATCACTTAAGAAATATAAGAATATCAAAAGCAACACATTTTTAGGGTGCGTAGCGGCCGTGATGCAAAAATGCCTCTGGACCATGATGCAAAAATGTCTTTGGACCATGATGCAAAAATGCCTCTGGACCGTGATGCAAAAATGCCTCTTGCATATTTCTTTGAAAATCTCTCTCGCCCAACCCTCAGCTCAAAGAACCTTAACCCCCAAATAGGATTTTGCGAAAGAGGCGATGGCAGGGTACAACAATATTCAACAAGTAACCCAATTTCTCAAATCCCATTTACAAGGCGTTGGCGAAACTCTGTAGGCTCCTAGGGGATGATTTTTTAATCTATGTCGATGATCTGATGTCTGGCTTGATTCAGTCTGCTTAGAATAAAAAATCCAACCACAGGTATAACAATCACTTTTCAACTTATCTGCGACAAGGAGATCTAGTGTGTATCATTACCAAGATAGGACATCAAATTATACTAATATCTTAAGATATCTGTGTTTTGACTATGGCCTATAAATGTCCAGCAGTCTTGAGGTTCATGTTAGGGGTGGGCAAACGGGTCCTGGACCTACAGGTTAGGTCCAAGAATTACAAATACAAAACGGGGCGGGGCGAGGCGGGCCGGTTCTAGATAAATAACGGGGCGGGCTGGTTCTAAAGATTGGAGGAAACGGGCCCCTGGCCCGGACCGTTCATAGCCTACTGTGATTACCCTTTATTATCTATTACCGTCTCTTTTATTCTCAGACCTAATTCGATCCTCACCCTCTATTGTCTCCTCCATCGATCTCTCTCGATCTCTTCCCTCTCGATCTCCTTATTCTCGATCTCTCTCTCCCACAGTCTCTCTTTTTCTCTCTCTCTCTCTCCTATCTCACCTACCCTAAACCTTCACAAAGAATAACCAGGCATATACCCAGCTCACCCGCAGTAAACCATCTGCGCCACAAACCGCCGTCCACAAAGCATCACCAGCTGCGCCAAAAGCCGCCGTCCACGCCCTTCTCTCTTTCCTACAATCCCGCGCTTGAGCTGTCAATAATTTCAGGTAACTATTTAAATTTTTAGGGTTTATCGATTAACTCTCACTCTCTCCAAACGCCTTTGTCTCTGATCTGTGCAACTCCGACGGGAGCTCGATCAAGAGGTTTTGGACACGGTGGAATGAGCGGAGGATCTGGGTCGGGTTTCCGTTTCTCACCTCCCTGCGATCTGGTCCGGGTGAGCGGAGAGATCGGGTTTCGTTGCTCCGCGGCTGGTCTTTGATTTTCGGCAACTGAATTTTCAACTCAGCGTCTGTGCGTGGGAGGGAGGCAGTTAGAGAGAAGACTAGGTAAAAGTAGAGTGTGAGTGGGTTGATGTTTTCTTTATTGTTTTCGGCCAGCCGCTCATTTGCAGAAGAACCCCCTTTCTCTGTTGAACCAATAATCTCAAGTCTCAAACAGGTAAACGTTTTTTTTTTAATTTAAATTTAGATTTTGTTTGTTCTTCTCGCATTTCTCTGATCTGCTTCATCTGTCTGATTTGCAGTTTATTTTGTGAATTTAGATCCATGCATCATATATATCTACCATCCCATCCACCCATTTTCTTTGGGTACTTAATTTTATTCACAAAGTTTAGATCTTTGGATGTTTTCTTTCTGTTTTGGAGAAAATATCTACTGGGTTGTATTCTTTCATTGTTTCTGCATTCTGGGCATTACCCAGATGAGATGATTAATGTGTTGAATCACAAAAATTTGAATTTGGATTTTTATGTTGATCCAATTATCTAGGGGGGGCAAGTGTACAAGCATGTATGATTGTATTCAGTGATGGGTTTGTTCAGATGCGTGGATTGAGTTATTTCAGTTCGTTTTGGTAGCATGTTGGTTATACTGAGGCTTATTTGCATTTTGTTTCGAAACGCAAAATCGAAGCTTGATTTGGATTTTGCATAAATACAAGTACAGTGGCGTGGATCACTCTTACACTGCCAAATATGTCTTGCAACCCTTTTGGAGTAGCTTCGTTAAAATCTTTCCCCTTTGGATGTCGTAAGTTTCTTAATCTTCTTCTCTGATTTTATTGATTACCTAGTGTTATGATTGACTGAAGGTTAAGTTTATATACTCTTCTCTTTGGCTTTAATTGGTGGGTAAGGTCATGAGTTTTCTGGTGGTATTAGCGCTCATGTTTTGTTCTTGAATTTAGGTTCATAAGTTTTCTGCTTTATTTATCATGGATTTATGTTATTCACTAGTCTACGTTTGAAATAGGGCTGGGCACAGGCTGGAGGAGTTTAGGGGTCAGGATTCCTAAGATTGGGACTCCAGGGGCTTGAGGGATTCATGGTCGAAGGAGAGGACGGCGACGGCATGGCCTTGGCAGAGGGAGGCAGAGATGTCGAGCAACGGTGGTGGTGTTTCGAGATCGTCGAAGGAGCTGCGGTGATATCGAAGAATATGCTGGAAGAAAACCTTTAGCTTTAGGGTTAGGTGTCTGTTTGGGCTTTTAGGTTACTCATGAAGTCCATTATTTTGTTTATGTGGACATTGTATTTGGATTAAATTGATTGAATTGTATCCAAAAAAAAGACCCGTGGACCCGGCCCGTTTCAACCGGGCCGGGTAAGGTCTGGTTCCTATCTTAAAAAATGTTATCCCCGGCCCGTTTACTTTAAACCCGGGTCCGGTCTGGTCCCTTCAAAATTGGGCCCGACCCGGCCCGTGCCCACCCCTAGTTCATGTCACAAGAAAGAAAGTTTTGGCTTGTAAATTGCTATTCTGCTTCACTAGCTAGTTTAAGGGAATGTTCTTGCCTTGGATCGAACAGGTTGGTTGTGATTAATTTATGCGGGTATTGGGAAAAGGGGTTTGGAATCACATGCCTTTGTCTACCACTCTAAAACCCTAAAAAATTCAATCAAAATTGCCCCAAACCTTGAAATTGGGTTTTGGAATCGCATGGCATAATCAAACCATAACACACACCGAACACATGGTTTCAACAACTTTAGCCAAATGAAAATATGTTATAAATTTTTTATGATTTTATTCTATATACTAATTTATAGATGAAAATTTTAGGCGGTGCTGCGGGGTTTAAAACCATTTAAGGTGATACTATTGTACATATATAATATGATTACAGACAGAGAGATGATACTATTTATAGTGTTATTTATAGAGAGATGATAATTTTTACAATGCTATTTACATATATTACATGTTTTATACATCATGATGCAACCATAATCAAATGAACCAAGCTTAAGATTGAACAAATGTAACCAGGAAAATAACATTATGCAAAACTAATACGACCAACTTCAATCACATCGACAGTCTACTCTTTAAGCAAGTTTTCGACAAACCTGCAATAATAAAATGGACAAATCAATAGATTATAAGAGATGAATGAAATTTATAATTTATATATCATGAATGGATTAATGAAGAATCGAATATGGTAGTGATACAAATTAGGAAGCCATCCATCATATAAGCTAGCCCTCATAAATTCATCAGCTTCAACTATTCTTCTAGCAATTGATAAAAAAAGCAAGCTGCCAGCTATGCTGTAGTTTGTGTAAGTACGTACTCCATAATCATGTGACCAATAATGCATTTAAAATGAATCCCATTTTTCTCAAAAGAAAAGAAAAACATAAAGGCATTCCTAGTGACTGTATATGCAAGCATGTTAGTTTCGATTCAGTTGTCATGTTTTAATTTATTCTAAGTTACTTTCGGACAGGCAACTTCCTGATTAAGGTTGCCAAAAACCTTCTGGTGGCAAACTAAGGGCTGGTTTGGTATTGTTGTGCTTTGAAAAAAAACTGCTGTGAGAATAAGCGGCTGTGAAATAAATCAGCAGAGTGTTTGGTAAATTTTTTTTGTAAAAGTGCTTTTGAAAAAAAAAATAGTTTGATAGTGGGTCTTTTCATTAAAGGAGCACTATAGCTCTGTGTGCTTTGAAAAAAAACCAGTTTTCCAAAGCTGCAAATAGCAGCTTCAGCTTTTTCATTTGATTTCAGCTTATTCTCACAACAGCTTCCAAAATAAGCCCTTTTTTTTCAGTTTACCAAACACCTAAAACCCTCACAGCTTTTTTTCATAGGTGTTTTTTTTTAAGCACCTCACTCCCAAACCACCCCTAAGGCAGCAATGCAAGAAGGTGCATGCAGTAAAATTTTGGGTACTCACTACTCAGTTAGAAATATAATTTTAGATACTCACCACTTAGAAATATAATACAACTCTCACAAATAAATGTTATAAATGTTACACTTATTAAAACCTAGCATGCATCACAAGTTAGAATTAATATTTTTAAGGAAACCCTCGATGACAATGCGAGAGAAATCTTATTGAATAAAAAGCAAGTACCTGAATTGGCCTTGAAGAGCCAAACATTTCATGGATAAAATAATGACCAAGTCCGGCGTCCCTTTCCCTTTGTGCCTCTTGGCTGCCTCTTCCTGCTAAATGTATCCACAAACCATTCATGCTTGTTGTTTGCCAAAGTGTTCCCAGAAATCACTCCAACTATTAGTCCACTAATGACTCCGGGCAGAACCACGTACCAATCAAACTCAAATCGAAATCCCGAATCTTCACCTTCTTCAAAGATTGATGGTGGTGGTAGCTTTGTGCTCCCAGAATCCTTGCATTTCTTTGACAAAGGCTTTCCACACAAACCCGGGTTTTCTTGGTATGAATCTTCTAGGAATGTATCAAACTGTTGACCAAGTGGTATAGGCCCCCAAAGACGGTTGTGGGATACGTTGAAATATGCAAGAAAATTGAGTTGTACCAAATTGCTAGGGATCCTTCCTGAGAGCTGGTTTTCAGAGAGATCCAATGATTCAAGAGCTGTCAAGTTCCCTAGAGATAAGGGGATGGGACCCGTGAGAGAGTTGTTGGAAAGGCTTAGAAAATGAAGGCCTCTTAGATTCCCAATTATACCTGCCGGAATCTCACCTTCAAATCTATTACTTGAGAGATCAATGAGTCTCAAAAGATAAGGTGTCTCCAAATATTTCAACTCAACACCTTTTGCAACAATCGTGATGGTGTATGGATACTCATACCAGATTTTATCTGGGTTGCCGGTTGCAGAGACTTTAAAATAAGTTTGATTGGTTTCACCAACAAATTTCATGAAATTCCAGTTCTGTAGGTAATTTGAGGGCAACATACCGGAAAAATCATTGTTAGATAGATCAATGATGCACAAGTTGGGGAACTCGTGGTTGGTTGCAGGCTTCCCAATTATGCCATGAAATCCATTATGCCGCAAAATGAGAGCCCTTAATACTGGAAGTGCCCCTAACCAAGATGGGAAGCTATCGCTAATGCGATTGTTTCCAAGATTGAGAAACTCTAACTGAGTGCAATGGGCCACTGTTCTTGGCAGCTTTCCTTGCAACTGATTGAAACTTAAATCAACCATTTTCAAACTATTTTTGTTTGCACACATTTGAGGAATATTGCCATGGAAAGAATTGTTCCTTAGGTACAGTATTTCCAATGTAGAGGAGTTCCCCAAACATTGCGGAAGCATGCCACTCAAGTTGTTGTTGGACAAGTCAAGAAGTTGTAGATTATCCAAGTAGCAAAACAAAGGTGAACTTTCTCCACTATAATCATTGTTTGCGACATCATAAGCTGTGATTGATTGTGGCGGAACTGGCAGTGATCCTTGTAACCTGTTGGACGATATACCAAAATACAACATATTTTTCCATGGAAGAATGAGTGGATTTTGGTCAAAACCGGTTAACAAGTTTCTAGAGAAGTCAACATTCAACAACGTATCTGTAGTTGCATTCCAGAACCATTTTGGTATTTGGCCATGCATGTTGTTATCAGAAAGGTGTAGGTCGTACAATTCCTTTTGATTACTTAAAAATTCAGGAAACACTGTTAAGTTGCACCGAGACAGCCACAGAATTTGGAACATAGGAAGAGTAGCACTCAAATTGGATTTGATCCGTAGAGATAACTCGTTGTCTGATAACCGAAGATCCTCTAACTTCTTGAGGTTGGAAAATTGATCAAACTCAACTGATCCCCTCAAGTTATTAAAGGAAAGATCTAGAACAGTTAACTGGGTCAAATTCATTGTAACCCAAGATGGGATTTGACCAGTTATTTCATTACCGCCCAAATCTAGATATTGAATGTTGGTCAGGTTGGACACAAAACATGGGAATTTTCCCCTTAGGTTGGTATGCGAAAGGCCCAAGTGACAAAGTTTGGTTAGTTTTCCAAGCCAAGACAAGGATTCGGATACCAGAGATTGGTTTGTTGTTGCGAAAGAACTTTTGCCAGGAAAATACATGGAATCATAAAATGAAGAAATGTCAAGATACCTGAGCTTGGTAAGGTTCCTGAATGAAGATGGAACATGGGGATAAAAGTTACAGAAAGAGATGCCCAATAGATTTAAGGAATGAAGGCTTCCGAGAGAGGTAGGCAGTTGACCGGAGAAGCTTCAATACCCAACTTTTAACTCCTTCAAGGAATTGGTCCTGTTAAAGTTTGGAAAATAACCTATTAGGTCTAAGTTCCTGGACACATAAAGAACCTCTAAGTTAGGTAGGTGAAAAAGGCCAATAGGGAATTCCCCATACAAACCACAGTGTACAAGTTTGAGAGATGTGAGAGAAGATGCATTGACCAATACATTATTAAGGCAGATACTAAAAGAGATCAGCAAGCTGTCAGTTAGCTAAAATTGTTACATTTCAGTTGTGGTTTTTCTGTAATTAGTTATAGGAGCTAAGGGTATTAAGAGTATTAATGCATTAGGTTTCTACCTATATATACTCAAGTGTACTGTGTAATTATTCAAGGAATGTGAATCATTTTTTACTGTGATATTTTCTGTTTCTATATGGTATCAAGTTGCCAACCGCCTCACGGCTCTCCCTTACCCACCGCCTCGATCTTCTTCCGCTCTTCGTCTTGATCGATTTCTTGATCGATTTCTCTTCCAATTTCTCGATCGATCTCTGTCTTCGATCTGTTATTTCTGTTACTTTTCATCCTGGCATCCACCTCTGAATCTTCATCTTCGATGGCGTCACCACCATTACCAAACCCTAATCCCCAAAATTCGTATCTGTCTCTTACGATTCAGAACATCGGCAGTATGGTTCCTATCAAGCTCAAGCGCACCAACTATCTCCCATGGCGTGCCTTGTTTGCTCCTATTCTGCGTCGCTACAAGCTTCTTGGTCTCATTGATGGTACTGAGCCATGTCCGGCTCCTCTTCTCCCTGATCGCTCTATGAATCCAGAGTTTGAGCAGTGGTTTGAGAAAGATCAAAATCTGTTGATCTGGTTGAACTCGACACTCTCTGAAGATCTCATTCCCTTCACGGTTGGAGTGTCTACATCTCGAGAGCTCTGGCAGAAACTTGAACAACGTTTTGGTGGCGTCTCTGATGCGCATGTTCATCAGCTTCGCTCTCGTCTGCACTCTATTCAGAAAGGTCATCAATCGATCTCTGAGTATCTTCAACAAATCAAGGAAATTTCTGATTCTCTCACTGCCGCTGGTACTCCTATCTCTGATCGAGACCTAATTGCAGCGACACTTCATGGTCTCCCTGATGAATTCGAGTCTTTCATTGACTCAATAATGCTTCGATTGTCTTCTACCTCTCTTGATGAATTACATGGCCTGCTACTTACTAAAGAGTTATCCATAGCTCGTCGCAAACACACTGGTTCTTCTTCTGTTACTGAGCCATTTCAGGTATTCTCTGCTCAGTCTCAGGCTCCTTTATTGCCTACGCCTGCATATCCTCCATCACTCCAATCTTCTTTTCGTTACAACTCTAATCGTGGGAGACAGAATCGCACCTTCCACAGAGGCAATCGCAATCGCAATACCAATCGTGGCTTCTTTAATGGCAATCCTCGTGGTTCTCAGAATTATCCTCACGGCTCTAAGTCCAATTATTCCGGCTTTTCCTCCTCTTCTGGCACCAAGACTCAATGTCAAATTTGTGGTTCCACTAGCCACGAAGCTATTGACTGCTTTGACAGAATGAATCCTGACATCTTTGGCAGGGTACCACCAGCCAAACTTGCTGCTTTATGTGCTCATTATTCTTCCAAACCCTCTCCATCTTGGCTACTGGACTCTGGAGCTACATCACATATTACCAATGATATTGCTAATCTTTCTGTCTCCTCTCCCTACACTGGTGAAGACAAGGTCTACGTCGGAGATGGTAAAGGTTTGTGCATTAAAAATGTTGGTTCTTCATATTTACATACTCCTCATACTGCCTTCACGTTGAGTAATGTACTACATGTTCCACATATGAAGCACAATTTACTGTCTGCTTATCAATTTCTCAAAGACAATGATTGTTCTATAACTCTTGACCCTGATGGATCTACTGTAAAGGATCGTGCTTCGGGGAAGATGCTTTTGCGGGGCCGAGTTGAAGATGGGTTTTATCCCCTCCACGGTTTCAATACCACTGTCCTTCCTTCACCATCAACTTCACCATCGGCTTTCCTTAGTGTTAAAGCTCCTCTGAAGATTTGGCATCGCAGACTGGGTCATCCATCGTCTTCACTGTTTCGCAGAGTTCTCTCCAGAAATAATCTTGCTGTACTCGGCAAAACCACTGTGGATTTCTTCTGCTCAGACTGTGCTCTAGCCAAGAACCATAAACTTCCATTTGGATCTGCAAGTTCTACTACAAGTCACAGTCTTCAACTGCTTCATTGTGATCTTTGGGGTCCTACCAATGTTATCTCACCTAGTGGTTTCAAGTATTACATGTTGTTAGTTGATGACTATAGTCGTTATAGTTGGTTGTTTCCTTTAAAGGCCAAGTCTGATGCCTATTCTACTTTCGTTGTATTCAAACAGTATGTAGAGACCTTACTTGATAATAAAATCAAAATTGTTCGCTCAGATTCTGGAGGTGAATTTACTAGTACTCTATTTCGGTCATTTCTTCGTTCTCATGGTATTGTCCACCAATTAAGTTGTCCTCATACCCCTGAACAGAATGGTTGTGCTGAAAGGAAGCATCGCCATATTGTGGAGACTGCTCGTACTTTACTTGTTGCATCTCATGTTCCTCATATTCATTGGGTGGAAGCATTCTCCACAGCTGTGTATCTTATCAATCGGTTGCCAATTTCTGGACTATCTCAATCTCCTTGGGAAATACTCTTCCACAAACCTCCTGATTACTCCCGATTGAAGGTCTTTGGCTGTCGTTGTTTCCCATGGCTTAAGCCTTATGTTCATTCCAAGTTGGATTCTAAAAGTAAAAGTTGCATTTTTCTGGGGTACAGTTTACAACACAAAGGCTACCGATGTCTTGATCCTCAAACTGGACGGATATATATCTCTCGCCATGTGCATTTGATGAATCTGCTTATCCATTTCACACAATCTCTCCACCCGCTGCTGCAATCCAAGACTCTACTTCTTCTTCTTCTATGGATTTACATTTCTCTATTCCAGTTTCGAGACTCTCATCCACCTCTCCATCTTCCGGATCCATTATTGAAGCATCCCTACCTCATCCTTCTTCTGATCCTCCTGGTGCAGTCTCGCATCCTGCCTCGTCCAGTTCTTCCTCATCGCAAGTACCTCCCAGTAATTTTCACCCCATGGTGACTCGTTCCAAAGCTGGAATATACAAGCCTAAAGTTTTTGCAGCTACCAAGCATCCCCTTCCATTGGATATTGATGTTGTCCCCACTACTTATCTCCAGGCATCTAAACACCTTCATTGGCGCTCGGCTATGCAAGATGAATTTAATGCCTTGCAATCTACAGGCACCTGGACGTTAGTACCTCCTTCTCCTACTCACAATGTTATCGGTTGCAAGTGGGTCTTTCGGGTAAAGAAGAAGTCTGATGGTACTGTTGAAAGATTTAAAGCCCGCTTGGTTGCCAAGGGGTTTCACCAACAAGAAGGCATTGATTTTCAAGAGACCTTTAGTCCTGTGGCTAAACCAGTCACCATTCGTGTCCTTCTATCCCTTGCCGTGCAATTTAATTGGTTTTTGAACCAATTAGATATCAGTAACGCTTTTCTTCATGGGGATTTAAAGGAATATGTGTACATGCAGCAACCCCCTGGCTTCATTGATCCTAGCAAGCCTTACCATGTCTGTCAATTGCGCAAATCTCTGTATGGCCTCAAACAGGCTCCCCGTGCTTGGTTTGACAAACTTTTTCAAGCTCTCCTTCAATTTGGATTTGTGCAATCTTCTTCTGATGCGTCATTATTTGTTCTTAACGGTCCATCTCCGGTTATTGTTCTTGTTTACGTCGATGACATCTTAGTCACCGGCCCCAATTCTTCTGTGTGTACTCAGTTCATTCACAAGCTCAGTACTCTTTTTCCAGTTAAGGATCTTGGTCCCGTGCACTATTTTCTGGGATTAGAGGTTCATCGGTCTGCTGAAGGTCTATTTCTTCACCAAACCAAATACTTACTGGATCTTCTGTGTAAAACTAACATGGATGGTGCTAAGCCTTGATGCACTCCTCTTGGTTCCACCAAACTTGATCACACGGGTCCTCTTCTTTCCAATCCCACTGAGTACAGGTCTCTTGTTGGTGGTCTGCAATACTTAACATGGACTCGTCCTGACCTCTCGTTTGCAGTCAATCAAATCTGCCAGTTCATGCATGCTCCTCGGGACCAACACTTGCAGGCTGCAAAACGTGTTCTTCGCTATCTCAAAGGTACTATATCTGAAGGTCTTTGGTTCAAAAAGGGTTCTCTCACCCTCACTGCCTTCTCCGATGCAGACTGGGCAGGTTGTCCCTTTGATCGCCGTTCCATCAGTGGTTATTGTGTTTTTTGGGGTTCTAATCTTATCAGTTGGAGTGCCAAGAAACAACCTACTGTTGCCCGCTCCTCTACTGAAGCTGAATACCGGTTTCTAGCTCACACTGCTGCTGAAATTACATGGATCTGTAAAATTTTCCGTGACATTAACTTCTCTCTTTCCCACGTTCCCACTCTCTGGTGTGACAACATTTCTGCCATCTCTCTAGCTTCTAATCCGGTGTTTCATGCCCGGACTAAACATATTGAAATCGACTATCACTACATTCGTGAATTAGTCTTGGCTAAGCTTCTCAAAGTTCAGTTTATCTGTAGTCAAGATCAATTGGCTGATATTCACACCAAGTCTTTGTCCACCAGTCGGTTCCGTTATCTTAAATCCAAGCTTCCCCTTGGTTCCATGGTCGATCCCACGCTCAGCTTGCGGGGGAGTATTAAGGCAGATACTAAAAGAGATCAGCAAGCTGTCAGTTAGCTAAAATTGTTACATTTCAGTTGTGGTTTTTCTGTAATTAGTTATAGGAGCTAAGGGTATTAAGAGTATTAATGCATTAGGTTTCTACCTATATATACTCAAGTGTACTGTGTAATTATTCAAGGAATGTGAATCATTTTTTACTGTGATATTTTCTGTTTCTATATACATCAGGCACAGTGGAGTATATGTCTACCCAGCTAAGGTGAAGCTGTTTTATGTTGGTCAAGTTTTGGACTAGGCTTCTCAGGTTGGCCTTTATCAGTATTTCATTGTAAGACAGATCCAGGGTAGACAGTTTGGACAACTTGGAAATTTCAGATGGAATTTGGCCAAAAAAAGACGACTGAGAAAGGTTGAGATATGTTAGGCTCGTAAGATCATGGCTTAATCTTGACGGTATTGGAGAGAAGTTGAAGTGATTATCTGAGAGGTCGAGCCTCTGCAAGTGAAGAAGTCGGAAGAGGCTGCTGTTGGAAGTGATAGAACCATATAGACAGCTGCTGGCGAGGTCAAGGCCAATGACATGGCCAGACTCCTCATAGCACTCAACACCATTCCACGAACAACAGTTACTCCGATTCCGATCAACTTGATCTTCCTGCGACCAAGATGCAACCTTCGGATAAGCAGATGGATCATCAGAAGCAGACATATTAATCGTAAGGCTTTCCTTGAATTGAAACAAGGCAGAGCACTCAGCGAAATGCGAAAGTGTTTGCACAAACGAAACACAGTGAGTAGCATTGAGCAAAAGCAAAATAATACAACCTATAAAAATCAAGCTAAACCATGAAGACCCCAATCCCGTTCCCATGTCTGTTTAGACACAACTCACACAATTGATGGAGGAACTTAATGTTGAAATATAATGTTCAAGTTGTATGCGTGAATGATGAAGCCAAAGATGTTTAAAGAAAGACTAATGTTAAGGAAATTAAATTTTTAGACTAAAGAATGTATCATTAATAGAAATAAGCACGTTTATCAACGTTTAAGTAATAAATCAGTATCAATTTCTCTATCCTTTAATTTTTAAAATTTAGTATAGAAATTTAGTCTTCCCAACATTACCTTCAAAGAAAACATGCGTGTGACAGCCTAGAAAACTAATAGTGTATTAAGGAGGATGCCAAATCGTAACTGCAAATAGTTTTTTTTTTTTTTTTTAACTGTATGTAGTTAGGAGTGGTACTGTATGTAAGAGCATTTTTCAAAAACTGTCAAAATGTCCAAATTAGCTTCTACAGTCATAAAAAGCAGCAATAAAATTTTCCAACCGAGAAGCTAAATCTGATGTGGCATGATATGGAATAGCGGCCCACATCCTTACTGTCAAATTTGTCAGCAACGTCAAATATTCTTTTTCGCATAGCTCCTACTTCTTCTCCCATTTTCTGATTTGCCGATACAATATTCTTCTTCGCCGAGCTCCTACTTCTTCCCCTATTTTCTGATTCGCCGATACTACCCAATAGTTGGTTTCCTCAGTACCTCTAGGCTTACCAAAATCCCATCTTTTATTTTACCAATCCCCTAATCCTCCTCTGGTTTTTCTAGGGTTTCATATCTGTTCATCAGATTGGGGATTTGATTTTGTATTTTAATTTTATATTAATCTTTTGCTTAGCTTTTTGGGTTTTTATTTTTAAATACTGGGTTTCTGAATTCCATATTGGTTAGTGCTTCTGCAGCAAATGAAAAATTGAACCTTTGAAGAGGAAAACCGATAATTCTTATCTGGGTTGTTTCCTTTGTTTTTTTGGAAAAATTCTTACCTTCGAAGAGGTGGGGTGGGATTTGTAAAATATAAATATAAAATAAAAATTATAAAAAGAAAATAATGTGATAAAATAATAGTTCAATTTAACATATGAGATGAAGATTAAAATTTTAAAAGATGCCAAATTATCACATAAACTTTTAAATTTAAAATTTGATGTCTTATTTGAAGATAATCTAATTAGTTGTACTAAATTAATCATATTCAATAAAAAGAAGCTTTTACAGAAGTGACATAACACTCTGGTTTCCTTTATCGTGTGTATGAGTTGGAAAAGTCTCACCTTTAATAAAGTTGATGGGAGAAGACAATAATTGTGTGAGACGGTCAAGCTTCCACACCACACAAAGAAGTTGAATGGTTAGAGATAATTGTGTGAGATAGTCAAGCTTGGGTGGTTAGAGATATTTTCGACCATATGCTCTCTAGATACATGAGACTGAGCTGAAAAGGAAAGGTGTGCAAGCCAAGAGCTTGTCACCGAGAGTGAGGGCAAGCAGAAAATAGGGATTGTGCCTTGATTAATTAACACCGAGAGAGAGAATAGCTTTTCCATTTTCTTAGCCAAGAGCAAGAGAGAGTTATCCCACAAACATGTTGAAAAGAAAAAAAAGTTAGGATCTTCCCACGAGGAAGCCAACCTCTGAGTTCTTATAGAAATAGAAATGGATACTACACAACTCATCATTCCTTCTTTCAATAAGCTGAGGGGGTGAGTTGTATAAATAAAGTGTCAGAGCATAGAAAATAGGACCAAAATATTGCTTTGAGTCGTTGTTGGTACTTCATAATTAGCATCCAGCCTTTTTTATGACTTTGAAAAGCAAAGTTAGTAGTTGTCGGGGTTTAATTAGCGCTGTTTAGATAAGACTTTGCTTTAGCCAAGAAAGTTAAGCTGTTGTTGGCTTTAGAGCAGCTCCAGCGGAGCTGATAGCCCTGTGGATAGGGGACCAATTCAACCCAATCCCCTTCCCTTCGTGCTTCAGCCCATGCGGGCAATTAGGCTAAGGAGGGGCCGTGTGAGAGGAGAGGCACGAATCCAAAGCCCGAGCGCCTGAGAGCGCGCTGATGTAAAATTGACGTTAGGATGACTTCAACCAGATTATAAAATTAATAAAAAATCAGAAAAAAAAAATTAAAAAATAAAAAAAAATGATTTAATTTTTCTATAAATATCTTATTATTAACTTCACCTTACACCACAATTTTAAATTTTCTCAAACACTTTGGGTTGTAATTTTTTATTTAATGACACATGGGGCAACGAGACCGATTAAAAATCATATTTGAAATTACAAATAAAAATATTTTTTATTATTTTATAAAGTAAAAAATATTAATATTTTATTTTCTATTGTCATGGCTATTCAGTTTAGGGGTAGAGATGAAAAATGCAATTATTGTTTAGGAAAACTAATGAAAAGAGCTTGAAAACTTTGAGTTTTAATGATAAGGACAAAATAAAGGGTAAAGTGAATAGTACCAGGATTGACTTTTTAGTGTAAAAATATGGTTTTTCGTTAAAGTGAACAGTACCGGGTGCTTTTCATTAAAGTTCCCTTGTTGTTTATTAAATACAGTTACTATTCATTGTAGGGGATTTACTAGGCAGTTGCTCTGGGGGGCCTTCCAACACTGGAAGTGCTCTTACAACGTATTTCTCTACAAGGGAAATTTCGCCGATGTTCTAAGCTAGTTACACATTAAAACCACAAGTAAATTACACATAGTTCGAGTTGGATTCCGAGTCTCTACATTTAACATCAATGCATTTATCCGCATTTAACAAAATCATAACCATTTATTTGATCTAACGGATTCAACTATCCAACGAACATATGGATGTCAGAGTAAGACTACCATATCTTTCCCCAACTTTAATGATTATTTTATTTTCACTTCAGTTTTGGTTACTCCCTCATCCTCCTCACGTCTTGTAATCACAAACCTTCTTCCAAGAGTCCTAGTCATGGTTGCCATATCTCCACAGACCTCCAACCTCCTACTCGCAGTCGGTTCTGTAAGATAAAATTGTTGCAAAAAAATTAGGATTTAATTGTTCTGTGTACATTCTTCTCGCTAGGACGAAATATATATGTTGGTTTATTTTTAAATTAAATTAATTATAATTGTCATAATTTGGTTGTTAGTGGGAAAGTGAGTTTATTTGTCATTATTTGTGGTTTGTGGGAAAAAGATGGAGTCTTTAGCCTTTCATCTTTTGTACATCTTGTAACTTTTTTTTTTCTTTATTAATTTGTATTTATTACCCTATTCACTAAGGGTGATAATAAACATATAATTATTAGCATTTTCCCATTATATTTTCATTTATGATCCCACTACCAATTTCCTTAGGAACTACAATCTTTATTCCTCCATTCTTTCTCCACAGTTCAAACTTGACCCCTCCTCCCTCCTGACTCGCAGTCGGTTCTGTAAGATAAAATTGTTGCAAAAAAATTAAGATTTAATTGTTCTGTGTACATTCTTCTCACTAGGATGAAATATATATGTTGGTTTATTTTTAAATTAAATGAAATTAATTAATTATATTTGTTATTATTCGGTTGTTAGTGGGAAAGTAAGTATATTTGTCATTATTTGTGGTTAGTGGGAAATTAAGATGGAGTCTTTAACTTTTCATCTTTTGTATCTCTTGTAACCTTTGTTCTTTGTTAATTTGTGTTTATTACCTTATTCATTAAGGGTGATAATAAACATATAATTATTTGCATTTTTACCATTATCTTTTTATCTATGATCCTACTACCAATTTCCTCACAACTACAATCTTTATTCCTCCATACTTTCTATCTTTTATTTATTGGCTAAAGAAATGTGTTCTTGTGATAGAGCTTTGGACTATTCTCTCTTTTGTGCAAAAAAGTTTGAGCCAAACACAATTTAGTTGGGTTGTTGTATTATGGAGGGGACAAATCAAGAGATATACTGTTGCAAGTTTATGAACTTTTGTCAAACCGCAGTGGACTTAAATCTCCTTAAAGATAGTGAGATATCCGTGCCTCAGCCTAATTGTCTACATGCTTCTTAGAAGGATATTACAATTTTCTTGTAATTTTCCCTACAATTTTGAGAAAATTCAATCATAGAACATGTACCTGAGAAGTCGTTCGACAATGTTGGGATCTTAACAAGCCATTCTGTTTCAAGAGAGCTCACTTCAAAAGGTGGAAGAGGAAAGTCCTTTTCTATCTCAATCTTCTCAAAGTTGCCTACATTATGACCGATAAAAATCCAAACAAAGAAAGTACGAAGAACATGAATGAGATGAGCTCTATGGCCATGAAGATAAAGTCCAAAATATGAAAAGAGACATTTTGGATGTGGTCCCTAACTATCAATATTATTTGTTTAAAATCTTGTTGGTTTTCAATTTTTGATCAAAGTCCTTGAAATTAATGTGATAATGTATTTCTATGTAGGTTACTATATTTTTTTAAATTAAAATTTAAATTTATAGTTGTTTGTATTAATGAGATTTTAAATAAAAAAACCTATAATTTGTGGATTAAAATTATTAAAATATAAATTATACTCTCCAATATATTGTGTGTGTAGATATATATATATATATATATATATATATATATATATATATATATGTATGTATGTATTAAACATGGGTACATTCATCAAAGTTAACAAAAAAATTGTTGCACCAAGATATAGGTACATTCTTCAAAAGGAAAACTTAAAAACTTTGAGTTTTAATCAAAATGACAAAAATGTGTTGTAAGAGAATAGTACTAGGAGTGTTTCGTTAAAACTCACGAATACATGTTTATAGTAAAAATTTATAGTAAAAATTTATACTAAAAATGTCATTTTCGTTAAAAGTGAACAGTACCAGGAATGTTTCGTTAAAACTCACGAATACATTCTCAAATCAAGAAAAAGAATGTACCCATATAAGTTTAAAAATGGATTAGAAAAAAAATTGAATAGATTTTATATATATAAAAAAAAAGGTACATTTTACACGACAAATTGGTATATTTAAGAATGGGTACATTTTAAGATTAAAAAATTGAAAAATTACATGAATAAATACATATAAGATTAAAAAATTGGAAATCTTTTTATAAAAAAATTAAGGGGCACAAACTTTTTCCAATTTTTATTTTTATTTTTACTTTGGAAATGTTTTGAATTGAAAATTAGTTAGGAGTTTAATAAAGGTGTGAGTATTAAAATCCTAAATCAATTATTAATTTTTATTTTAAATCTTATGTAACTGATATGTAAATTCATTATTGTATTATTGCTTGGGACCTTGATCAAAATCTTAAAACTAATAAGATTTCAATCAAAGAACATTAGCAACTAAGGACCGGATACTAATTTTTCCATATGAAAAAGATCAGTACAAGTGTCATTTTTATCTCTTGAATTGCACTGTTGATCATCTTTATTATTATGATACCACTTATTCTTCTGTAAAGAAGATATGGAAAGCTTTGTAGAGTAAATATGACACCAAGAAGGCAGCTGCAAAGAAATATGCAGCAAGCCGTTATTTTCGTTACCAAATGGTGGATGGGAAATCAGTTGCGGAGCAAGTCCAAGATTTTCAAATGATTGTAGCAAAAGTCACATCCAAAGGTGTCAAGATTGGTGACAATCTCATTGTAGCTAGTATCATAGAAAAATTACCACCCTCCTGGAGAGAGTTCCAAAAAACAATGTGTCACAAGCAAAGGGAGATTTACTTGGAGACCTTGATTACATGCATCCGTGTAGAGGAAGAGGTAAGAGGACAAGATTTTCTTATGCAAGAGGATAATGGTAATTCTACCAAGGTAAATCTAATCTCATCAAACAATAGCATGTCCAAAATAATTTTCCGAAAAATGATCAGTTTCAGCCTAAGAAGAAAAATATGAAGAAACTTGGAAAACCTTACCAACAATATAAAGGAAACCCAAGCTATGTGTGTAACTGCCCGTCCTTAAAAATTATGATTTTTATAATTTTAATAAGTGAGTTTACAAAAATGCCCTTTGAGGCAAAGTGTTGACTTTTGTTAATTGTCGTGTCGTGTCACGTAAGGTTCATTTTCTTGGCGTATCCTTGTAGTACTCGTCGCTATGAACGCGTGGGCGCAAACGGAACACGACTTGGAGTTATAACAAAGGAGATATTAACGTTTAAAGTCGAGGGTAAAATTGTAAATTAATATTTTCTAGAAAACTCTAGATTTCTGGAGCTAAATCTGGAAAGCCACGTGTGTGGCCCAGATTGAATAAAGGAAGAATCGGACGGTTGAGAGAGAAGATAAAGGAGAGAAAGGAGGTGGGCGTTGCCCAATCAAGGAAAAGGGAAGAGAGAGTGACTAATGGGAGAGGAGAGAAAGGAGGGGAAAGGAGAAGAAAATGAAAGAGTAGGACACTGGCTGACCTGTACACACCACTAGACCCGTGAGACCCGACGACTTTCCCGTTGTTTTTTTGGCATTTTCCCGACGATCTAAGGTTCACCACCACCTAGAAATCATTCACCATCATCCCCTCTTCATCTTACATCCAAGATTGTTTTTTTGGCCCCGTATCGCGAAGAACGGAACCGATGGTTCCAAGGGTGAACGGTGGCGAATCCACCATTCCTACAACGAATTCCCTCGATCACCATCATTATTAGACTCCCTTTGAGGTCAGGAACAAGGCCCAATCAACATTTGGGGCGGCGGAGCGACGGAATGGATGAATCGATGTTCACCCTTTATAGGGTTGTCGATAGATTTTCGTGAAATTGGGGCTTTTGCAGGCCAAATTGGCCTTAGTCACATGTATAAAATTTGCTCCACTCACTGGGATCTTAATTTTTGAGAATTTTTAAAAATAGTTGATTTTCCGGCAAGTCGGGGTGGCTGACCGCCACTTGCGGCGGCGCGTGGGCCGAGGTGTCTCCTGACCTTCCTAGGTTAAGTTTAAATACCTTGATACCATTTGTGAGGTCCGATTAACGAATTCCGTCATTTGAACCTAGTTTCATTAAGGTCCGCCACCCAATTATTATAGTAGTTGACGATCCGACCATTGGATCATCACTAAACTTTGATACATTGTAGTACATAATATTTAAGGATTTTAGAAACTTACGGATCGAGAATCCGAAATACAGATATTCCCGAATAGGATATGTAAATTAAGTGTTTTATTGACAAGAATTCTAAGATATGTGTTGAAAATTGTTCTAGGCGTCGATCATCCGTGACGCCTTGATGTTTGTGCTAGGGAGTTGTAGCACGGACGTCAGGTGAGTGGCCTTTTGTTTTCCATATATATACGTATATATGCTTTACGATTTCAAGAAACTGTTTTTAAATGAATTTACGAATTAAATGCCATGTCAAGGATGCATTATATCTTAGTATTTGCATTAGTATAGTTTTGCATAATATGGAATGATGTTGCGGAGGCCAATGTAAGCTTCAGGTGAGTACATTATGATGATAGTGGTTGCATTGTGTATGGTTATGTGTAGATGCATTTAGCGCTCATTATCATGCACCCCGGTGTTAGTGCTCTGCTTGAGGCCAAGGCCTAGCCTTCACGTGATTGTTCACCTCCCGCACCGTACGCTCACGTTGGATCCAAGGCAGGTGCCGACCTGTCATACAGACCACATTAGGTGGTTTCGACTCGTAGGTGACTTGCGATACTTCACACAGCCTTTACGTGATCGTAGCACTTGAGCGTATCTATCTACACCTAGCCTGTCGTACATACCACATTAGGTGGTTCCGACTAGTATGCAGGAATAGATTTATGAGTTATATATTCTGCCATACAGGTCACGTTAGGTGATTCCGGCTGACATATCATTTTATATTGATTTATTTCACATGGCTTACTTATTTCATTGTTGAGATAACTGACATGGCATACATTTGGTTTTATTATTCTTGAGCATGGTTCTTATATACATACTGTAGTATTATTTTCTGGGAACTTATACAGGTTTTACGGTGATGAGTTATTATTTTTGAAAAGAGAAATGGTTTTTGAAAAGCTTTGTTTTTGCCCACTCACGTTTTCTTGTTTTGCGCCCCTCTAGGTTCTAGTAGCAAAGTTTCTGTATCAACGAGGATTCTTGGCATATTCCAGTACAGGTGGCTTCCTATGTTGGTATAATCCTTATCTTACCTTACTGTACTTTACTTATGCTCTATAATCACGCGTGAAATGGGTCCATACCCGCTCACCGCGCACTCTTGCCTTTAGACACTTTTAGGTTTAAAATTATTCACATTTTACACATCATTACACTTTATGGCTTCGTCACCTTCTAGGTGACGGCCAGCACAATTCGATTCGGAGTCCTAGTGGACATTCCGGATTGGGGTCTGTCAATGTGAGTAAGAACCAAATCTCCTTCATCTTGTTATGTTTGTGGCAAAAGTAGCCATATTGCTCAATTTTGCAGATACTGAAAACGTGAGCCTAATCATCAAGCTCATGTTATCAAGAACCATTTGTTGCAATGATTACTGATGTGAACATGGTTACAAGTGATGAAGGATGGTGGGCAGATTCTGGAGCCAATAGGCATATTTGCTTTAACAAAGGTTGGTTAAGAAAATATACTCCTTATAACGAGCCGAAGACAATTATGCTTGGTGACTCACATACAACTCAAGTGCTTGGAAGTAGTGAGGTTGATCTCAAATATACCTCTGGGGAAAGACTTTAATTTTGAAAGATGTACTTCATGCTCCTTCTATGAGGAAAAATCTTATGTCGAGTAATCTTCGTAAAAAGGCTGGTTTTAAACAAACCATGGAATCTGATCAATATGTAATCACAAAAAATTGTGTATTTGATGGCAAGGGTTATGCTTGTGATGGCATGTTTAAGATGAATTTTGAGAATGGTAATAAAGCTTCTATTCAATTTATATGCTATCTTCTTTAAATTTTTGGTACGCACGTTTATGTCATATAAATAGCAAATATGTAAGAATCATGAGCAGTTTGAATTTAATTCCAATAGTGAAAAAAAGACTTTGAAATATGTGAAAGTTGCAGTAAAGCTAAAATCATTAAAAAGCCTCATAAAAATGTTGAAAGAAATTCTGAATTTTTGGAATTAATTTATAGTGACATTTGTGAATTTGAAGGAATTTTAACTCATGTGGGAAATAGATATTTTATTGCTTTTATTGATGATTATTCCAAATATATTTATGTTTATTTGATGAAAAATAACAGTGATGCTTTTAATAAATTTAAAGAGTTCCTCCTTGAAGTTGAAAATCAACTAGGAAGAAAAATTAAAAAAACTTCGAAGTGGTAGAGGGAGAGAATATGAGTCTTCTGAGTTTAATTCCTATGTATAACCTTTAGGAATAATACATGAAATTACACTACCATAATCTCCTGCTTTATGGCGTAGCGGAAATTAAAAAAATAGAACTTTGATTTATTTGACAAATGTTATGCTAATTGATTCAAATGCTCCTTCTAATCTTTGGGGTGAAGCTATTTTAACCGCTTGTTACATATTGAATAGGGTATCACACAAGAAACCAAAAATTATACCTTTTGAGGTATGGAAAGGTCATAAACCAAATTTGGGATATTTAAAAGTGTGGGGTTATTTAGCCTATGTAAGGTATGGAAAGGTCAAAAATGCCTAAATTGGGTGTCAAAGCTACTACTTGTGTTTTTCTTGGATATGCCCTAAATAGTACAGCTTATAGATTTCTTGATATTGAAAATAATGTTATTATAGAATTAGATGATGTTATCTGTCATTTGGCCTAGCAATTCCTGACACGACACGACACGAAATTAACAGGTGTTTAGGTCGACACGATAACGAAACGGGTCGTTATCGGGTAACCCGATAAGCACCTGTTAAGATAACGGGTTGGTTCGGGTATACACGTGAGTAACACGATACACGATAAGCAGAATATTAATTTAATAATTTTATAACCCTAAAAAAATACTATAATAATTATATATATTAATTTAACAATTTTATACCCCTAAAAACTATAATAATTTTATATATATATATATATATATATATATATATTAAATTAACTATAATAATTATAATTATTATATATACTATAATAATTATACCCCCAAAATATTAACAATAATAGTTATATATATACTCACCCCCAAAATATTAACAATAATATATATATATATATATATATATATTAAATTTTAAATTAAATTTTATACCCCTAAAAATTATAATAATTATACATACAAAATAAATAGATTTAAATCTACTTAATAAATAAATAAATATATATATATATATATATATATATATACTCACACACACCATTGAACTTCATGAGATACGAATTATACGAAACTAATTTCAACGATCCAACCGTCAAACTTGTTTGTATATGTCTCGAGATCACATCATCAAAAAATTACAAAAAGCAAACATTTACAGATCAAGTAACGGGACAAAACTTTTCGACGGTTATAAACGAAAAATCACGATTTAACGGTTATTTTAACTCCGATTTTGATGATTTTTTACAGCTACACTCCTTGACCCTATATGAATACAATGAATGAATTCGATCTTCAAATTAAAATATTTACACTAGTGGATACCACAAAATCTTATGTTATACTTAATGAAAATATGAATAAACTTGTAAGTGTTAGTGAATATATTGTTTTGATGAGATGCACATTTTGCGAAACTAGTTTCAACGATCCAACCGTCAAACTTGTTTGTATATGTTTCGAGATCGCATATACCAAAAATTGCAAAAAACAAACATTCAGATATCAAGTAACGGGACAAAGCTTTTCAACGGTTATAAATGAAAAATCACGATTTAACGGTTATTTTAACTCCAATTTTGATGATTTTTTACAGTTACACTCCTTGACCCTATATGAATACAATGAATGAATTCGATCTTCAATTTAAAATATTTACACTAGTGGATACCACAAAATCTTATGTTATACTTAATGAAAGTATGAATAAAATCTTTAGGTGTTAGTGAATCTATTGTTTTGATGAGATACGCATTCTACGAAACTAGTTTCAACGATCCAACCGTCAAACATGTTTGTATATACTTCGATATTGCATATGCCAAAAATTGCAAAAAACAAACATTCAGAGATCAAGTAACGAGACAAAACCTTTCGACGGTTATAAACAAAAAATCACGATTTAATGGTTATTTAAACTCTGATTTTGATGATTTTTTTACAGCTACACTCCTTGACCCTATATGAATATAATGAATGAATTCGATCTTCAATTTAAAATATTTACACTAGTGGATACCACAAAATCTTATGTTATACTTAATGAAAGTAAGAATATATTCTTAAGTGTTAGTGAATCTATTGTTTTGATTAGGGGTGGGCACTTAGAATCGAAAACCGAAACCGAAACACAAACCAAATTGAACCGCACCGAACGGTTTGGTTTTGTGGTTTTGAAACCGAACCGCAACATAGAAAACGATTTGGTTTCGGTTGCATGCACTTAGTATGGACTCAAACCGTCATACTTGTTTGTATATGCTTCGAGATCGCATACGCCAAAAATTGCAAAAAACAAACATTTAAAGATTAAGTAATGGGATAAAACTTTTCGACGGTTAAAGACGAAAAATCACAATTTAACGGTTATTTTAACTCCGATTTTGATGATTTTTTACAACTACACTCCTTGACCCTATATGAATACAATGAATGAATTCGATCTTCAATTTAAAATATTTACACTAGTGGATACCACAAAATCTTATGTTATACTTAATGAAAGTACGAATAAACACTCTAGTGGGTCACTTTCATTAAGCTTTGAGTTCCATTGGCAAGGTTTAAACTTTTGAGAAAGACTTCACAACCTTGAAAACAAAAACTCTTTCATTTTGCATATCCTTGCACATTTAATATTTGTAATAGATTAGTAGTGTATAGATGTATTTTTTATGAGGCTCTTATTTTCGAGTGTAGATGTAGTACTTAAATGACAAATGTGTTTTAATGTTTTGAAGTAATATTTATGTGACAATGTGTGGTATGTGCAAATTTAAGAAAAAAAAAATATTTTTCTTAACGGGTCATAACGGGTCGGATCACTTTACCCGTTGGGTAAAGTGACCCGACCTGTTAAGGACCCGTTAAGATAACAGGTGTGACACGACACGATCCGTTAAGATAACAGGTGTTACACGAAAACGACACGAACACGATTGACACGACCCGTTTGCCAGGCCTATCATGAAGAAAAATTTCCTTTTTAAACCTAAAAATAATGGGGGTCAACAAAATAATTCATATGAACCTTCTTCTTTTATTCCTAACTTTCAAGATGCAGAAAATATTGAGATTGAACCAAAAAGTGGTAAAAGAGCTAGAATTTAAAAAGATTTTGACCTAGATTATTTTGTTTATAGTGTTGAGGAAAATTCACTTATTTCGAAAGGTGCTTTATATTTCCTCACCTGATGCTATTTTTTTGGAAAGAAGTTGTAAATGACGAAATAGAAACACTAATTTCTAATAATACGAAAATTGGTAGATTGACCACCAAGTTGTAAAACTTTAGGGTGCAAATGGGTCTTTGGTAGACTTAGCATTCATGTCGTGTTTCTCGTATTCGTGTCGTTTTTGTGTCATATCCGATAGCTTAATAAGTCGTGTCGTGAAACACCCGTTAAAATAAACGGGTAATATGACCTAACTCGAAATCGACTCGTTAATATTATCAGATAATATGACCTGAACCATTACCCTTTAAGAAAAATATACTTAAATCAATAAATAATGAAAATGAAAAACGTAATACTAAATTAGTATATTCATACTCCATTGTCACATAAATATTACTTCAAAAATATTTTTTAAAAAAACATTTGTCTTTCAAGTTTACATACCCCAAAATAAGAGCTTAATATAAAAAACATTAGTGCATACTTCAAAATACAAATGTTCAAAGATATGCAAAATGAAGAGAGTTGCATTTCAAGGTTGAGGAACCTTGCACGTTTTTTACAATAAAACCCTTTAATTTTCATCAATCACCAAGGGAAATGGTATTCAACTTTGGCTTGATATATTATTTTCAAGAGTTAGATTGACGATGTTTTCACTAAGATTTTCCATAATCCATAAATTATAGATCTAAATTTAACCGTTGATTGCCGTTTATATTTACGCTCCATTCTTCTCACTAAATTTTGTTTTTTCGGATTTTCTTTTTTGAAAACATGATCTCTTAAAGGATGCATAAAGAACGGTTCGGATCGTTGATATGACATTCCGATATTTTTGGCTAACTAAAATATGAGTTTATGTTATATATTTTCTAGAGACTTTATAAACTTTGTGTAACGATCCGTCCTAAATTTTGTGAAACGAAAGGGGTATTTTCGTATTTTCACTTTGGTTGGGTTTTATTTGTTTTAAACTTTGTTTTATGCCTGAAATGGTGTGCCCAAGGTGGGGCCCACCCCTGATTTGGTCCCCCATCCCACTCTCTTCTCTTTCTCTTCTCGTTTTCGTGATCTTTCTCACTCTCCCTCTCACAACATTCTCTTCCTATCGGCTTTCTCTGAAAATAGCACTTCCACAACAAACAACAACAACCCTCCATCACCATCCTGTCCCCTATAGGTGAACCCAAAAAACACCCCAAACTTTTCCCTCACCCTTGGCCGACATTATTCATCGTCTTCCCCGACGAGTTTCTTATTCTTCCGACGTTAGTAAGCTTATAAAAACCCTTGTGTTGTGTTTTAGGGTTAGATCGAAGCTTGTTTTAAGTTGTGTATACGTGTGAATTGCATAAAATAGCTCGGAGTAGCTTTTCCAAACTTTCCAACGAGCACCTCCTCTTTCGAGGCGTTTTTCGGCCAAACCTCTACGAGTTAGCCGTCGTGCAAGGTACCAATCTCTTCTTCTCATCGTGTACTACAACTTTCATGTTTGGATCACTTGATTTGGTAAAGTAACGAAGAAGTTATGAGCCTTGGAAAATCAACCTAGAAACAGGTTAAAAACTTGGCCTGAAAACGGGTCAACCCGACCCGTTTGGCCTAAAAAAACAAACCCATTTAGGCTGAGACCCAACCCAATTACCCCAAACCCAAATCCTTTTAAGTCTAGGCCTTGGGCCGGATTACCCAAGCCCAACCTAATTATTTTTATTTATTTCTTTCTTTCCTTTTAAAAAACCCAAAGGCATTAGGCCGGGCTTTCAAGCCTAATACCCATTAAACCCTAAAACCCTTTAGGCCCGGTTTGACTCGGAACGGTTTGACCCGAACGTTGACCTGGTCAACGCTAACTTTTTTGGGTCTTTGTCCGGGACCCTCCTAGGCTAATTTCGATGTCCTGAACCTAATTTTGATGTCCGTTTTCCCAAATTCAATCGTTTAAGTAAGTTTGATTAATTGTACCTTTTATGTGCTTAGGTGCAAATATTATTGGAGGCTCAAACTTCCTAGCTCGAATGAATGTGGCATCACAAGTAAATGTGAGTAGGTCATTTCTTTTTATAAGTATACGCATACTTGCTAGTTTCCAGTTATACTTTGAAAAGAATTTACTATGTATGCCTTGCTTAGACTAAAATTACCTGAAGTAGTGAAATGACTGAACCTAGGGAATTATTTTGAACCCTATAGGTTCACAGATATGCATACCATGATTAGACTTACAGCTATAATTAATTAATGTTACTAGAACTGTTGTGCTATTGTGAAATGCTAAATAATCCTACAGGATGCGCAAGTAAGTAACTTGTTGATTAGAATTATTGATTTGTTATGGCATGATTATATTTATGTTATCTGCTCATCATTGTTGCAACCCGGTGTTAATACTCGCCCCAGGGCTAGGGCCATTCCTTTACGTGAATGTTCACATCCGTATCATTCACTCACCTTGGATCCAAGTAGGTGTCGGTCCTGTCGTACAGATTGCACTAGGCAATTCCGACTCATATGTGACCGCGCTTCGACGCCAACCTTCACATGATCGTAGTACTAGAGCGCATTGATTACACCCAGTCTTATTCGTGTCAGAAATTATATGTAAAAACTCATGTGTCAGCATAGGTTGATGAGCATTCGTTATGATATGTTTACTATTTTGAGATTATGTGATTATGGTCACCTTGTGCTTACCTTGATAACTGTACTTTATTGATTTCTTGAGACTTTGCAGGCTACGGTAAGTATTTTCTTATTATACGTAGTACGTACATTTTCAGAAACTATACTTGATTTTATGGCGAGGGGTTATAACATTTTTGAAAATGTTTTTACAAAACATTATTTTCTGACCCACTCAACTTTGTTTTTCACCCCTCCAAGTTTAGTAGCTGTGCTTGCGTGTAAACGAGGACTCTGGCAAATCTCTGTAGATAGTTATCTTCAATGGTATAACCCTCATCCTAATTATTGTATTGTTCTTATGTTCTGCCATCACATGTGAAATAGGTTCAATCCCGCTCACCTGCACACTCCCTTAATTAGGCATTTTTAGGGTTTAAATTTATTCACATTTTCCACTACACTACACTTTATGGCTTCGTCACCTTCCAGGTGTCAGCCAACACAACTCGATTCGGAGTTCAAGTGGACATTCCGGTCAGGGCATGTCAATTTGGTATCTGAGTATAAGTTGGGCAGTATTACATGCATCACACGTGTGATGTAAGCATTCTAGGTTGTTGAGCCTAATTTTTTAATCTTGCCACCTCGTCCAACACGAAAAATGTATTAGTTTTTTCTAAGTCTTGAGTGACTTAGTCCACTTATTGACCTTTTAGAAAATCATTTTGGCGAACGCCTCTAAATTATAAGTGAAGAATTTCCCTGCTAAGGAAAATGTAGATTTGAGATAAGTTATTGGCCCTGAAGCAAGGCTACTATATCAACAGTTGTGCATCACTTGAGAATTACCTACCAATTGCACTACCATCTAGTCATTTCTACCAACCCTTTTGAGAATGGAAGCTAAGAATAGTTTTGATTCCTTGGTAGTATCTGTTAGTATACCTTCTATCATAATTCCCATGAAGTTGTACTTTCGTCAAAATTTCCAGAAATGTCTTTAGTGACAATGTGGTGCTAAAAGGGTAGATCAACTTAAGAACATCAGGGGGGACAATCACTTTTGGTCCCTGATAGCACTAATCTTTCCAAATGCACTAATGATCTTTCCAGATCTTCAGGAGGAAGATCGACTTCCGTTTAAGTCCATCCTAAAGTAGATTATTAGAAAATTCTTTTTCCGGCTTTAGGACGTTCCAGCCAATGCTAGTTCCCGAGTTTTCTTTTGGTGATGTACTCGTTATTTTGATGAGCATAGACACCGGTGTATGAGTTGTTATACCTACAATTAGTAGAAATCCCTGAAGTAGTAAGTATTTTCTCTATAATTAATGAAACCACCTTACTGGACCAGTTCCTTACCAATCATCCAAAACCAACTATCCAAGCAGGCTCTAACCTGTAATCAACCTATGGTGGCACTATTAATTGACGATACTGTTCGATATCCAAGAAGTGTCAACCAGTATTTAGGCGGTATGATTTCTGATACCAGAGACATGCTAGTATCAATGAGTGATACCCTTATGCTAGGACGCCGGTTTACAGTTTCAGGGTAGCGAACAATATCAAAATATCGTATATGCATTAATTAGCGGTGCGACTGTTAGACTGATTAACAGTGACTACTTGAGCCGAAGAAACTAAATCATGGACACTTAAGAGCTGACCTTGTATTAAGACAGTAAACTCACGGTTATGTTAACCATATTACCTATTTAGGTATTCAAAACTTCTTCGACTAGCCACCTCTCGATCACTTCCATAGGTAGACAGTAGGATCGAAATACGAAATGATATCTCACTGTTAGAATGTTTTGAGTGTCGAGAAAATTGTGGTATAGTACATTTCGAAGATGTATACCTTTGACGTCATTTCTCAAAATTCTACTTGGGATGCCATCAAATGCGAGAATTAGAATGCACCATTGATCCACCTTGTTAACACCACATTTATTCCCCTTATTTCTTATAGAACAACTCCTATATCAGTTTTCCTTATGACTTTTCGAACAAGTCCTACTTCATTCAGAGAACTTAGTTACTTAAGCTTACCGATTAGGAAATTATTCAACCAAACCCCTTATCTAGGGAACCTCAAACCTATCCGCGAATGGGAAAGGTCAAACCTTAGGGTCATACCTAGATTTTAGCAACTTCCTCGGGTGGCGATTAAAAATCATTATCCCCTACTTTAAGTTGATGGTCTAGCCGACCAACCTTTGTAACTCGAGTTTTCTTCCATAACCTGATGAATTTTAGTAGCTTCGTCAACGACTTACTTACTCCAGTGACGAATCTAATCTTTAAACATCAACAGTCAGCTTTATATCAAATTCCTCAACTGTTAACTTTGATTAAATTGGTACTTTCTTGGGAGACGTGATCTCCGCAGACGATATTATTTTCTTTTTGCAAAAATATTATAGTGGAAACAAGTGGAAATTCTCACAAAGTATTGTGAATTTCAAGATACCTTTGGTTTTGTTGATTTTATTCGACAATTTGTTAGCGATCTTTCGGCTATGGTGTTTTCCTCACTTATCGACCAAGGAAAGTTAGTTTAGTTTAGGGTTGTTAAAGATGAGTAAAGTTTCTGACAACTAAAGTGTTGTCTCATCTTACCTCTGTTTTACACCTTTTTTTTTACTCCGATCATTTCAAAATCCAGTTTGACGTGTTCTTCGAATGTTTCGGCTGTGCAGAGACAGCATAACGGAGTATGGCCTTTATTTTCCAATGGTTAAAACCATTCAAAACAAACCATCTTATCTATGACCTTAAGTCAACAGTCGTCATCTTTATTCAAAAGCTAGATGACACTTCTTTGTGGAGAAATGTGTTCAAAGTCTACACCAACCTCACAAATTTGTGGAGCACATTTTTGCTAGGAAAGAGCCAAATTTCTGACAGGGACGATGGAAGAACTAAATCAACATCTACTATTGCACTATCATGTATTATCCTGGTTGTGCAAACATATTTACTGCTATAGCAACAAAAGATGCATCTACCCTTGAACTTCTTTAGCTTGTCTTATCCTATCCTATTCGGGATTCATAAGCTACAATTTGACAATACTCACAAGTGATCAAGAATTGTTCAAGTCTTTATAATCACCTCTTATGTCTGAGTAGGGATAGGAAAATATCGCCATACACTCCTAGTGCAAGTTTCTTGTACATGTAGATATTTTGGTGAGATACGGTGATTATCAATTGACTTGACAAGTCAATTCATTTTCCGAAGGTTCAAAAGGACAACATTTTTCACCTCTTGGTGCTGGAAGGTATTCCAGTTAACCTTGGGTACATGTGCACTTCGTATTGCCTTGAAGCGAAAACACTGTCTAGAAGAACCATTGACGTTAAAAGTGAAGTCATGACTATTAATTTCTCAATCACCCAGGAAATACTCAGTTGAATGAATCTTACCGTGGTGATTTGAATACCTCGGAAGCTACTGTTGTAGTTTGATGCTACGTTTTCGATCCAGTTATCTCATACTCTAGATTTAAGGGACTTGCTTTGATCCTCAAGTTCTCAAGTATTCTTATAGCTTTCTCGACATACTTTTTCACTAAATTCGGGAGTTGCTCGCTAAGGAGTTGCGGACTACATGGTTAGATTACGTGGCAGGTATGTCACTGTGGTATCTCATTGGGATGTGTGTTTTATTTCTAAGTTTTTGGGAAGCCTTCTTGAAGGCCACATGTAGTAAGTTTTGTCATCGACTACATTTCTTCTTCAAACTAACGGCCAGTCTGAGTGAACTACATGGATCTTTGTGGCATGTTGTGTTTATCTGCTCTTTAGTGGTAGCATTATCTTATTAGAAGCTTATTTCTGTTAGAACTGCTTGTAACTACGGTTACTATTTTTGGTCTTGGTTGACAAGTTGAAGACGTAGTTTGGAGATTCTTTGCTTAACACTTGTTTGATAAAGGAGTTTTACAAACAAGTGTTCAATTGTGAGAGTTCACAATGTAGAGATTTTATTTTATGGTTGTTGTTGCCCAAGGGGGGGTAGTGTGTGAGCACAGTAGAGACTTGACTAGATGTTGTTTGTGTAATTCCCAATGGGGCATGATGGTAATATTGCACCCTCGGGAGTTATTTACTTGCTTATCATGACAACAGTGAGTTGTCGATATCGTGAGTTGCAGACCATAATATCAATGACTTATTCGTTGGATTCGTTGAGCAAATACATAGGTAAATTCTTTTACGTTAGTACTTACTTATGTGTTTGCTGTATTTTACCTATTTATTACTTGGGCTCGACCTAAGGATATTATGTACTTACTTTTAGAGTGCGCGACACTTGGGATCTTAGTAGAAAAATCCTATGTTTAGTTTTACTATTAGTACAACTACTCTAAACCTTATGTTGTTATATATATGTATTTTCGACGGGACGTTAGTACATATAAATATTTTCAACGTTTTGTTTTTGCGAAAACTATTATATTATAGTATTGTACTAAAGAACGACAGTTTCTTCCTCTCGGCTCTCTTTGAAACAGCCCTTCCAAGGGCCTTCCACAACAAACAACTACAACAACCCTCCACCACCATCCTCTCCCCATTAGGTGAACCCCAAAAAACACCCCAAACCTTTCCCTTACCCTCGGTCGACACTATTCATTGTCTTCCCCAACGAGTTTCTTGTTTTTCCGACATTGGTAAGCTTATAAAAACCCTTAGGTTGTGTATTAGGGTTAGATCGAAGCTTGTTTTAAGTTGTGTATAGTGTGAATCGCAAAAAATAGCTCGGAGTAGCTTTTCCAAACTTTCTAGCAACCACCATCTCTTTCGAGGCATTTTTCGGCCAAACCATGGCGAGTTAGCTGTTATGCAAGGTACTAACCTATTCCTGCCATCGAGTACTACAACTTTCATGTTTAGATCACTTGATTTGGTTGAGTAACGAAAAAGTTATGAGCCTTGGAAAATCAACCAAGAAACCGATCAAAAACTTGGCCTGAAAATGGATCAACCCGACCCGTTTGTCCTGAAATCCAAACCCATTTAGGCTGAGACCCAGCCCAATTACCCCAAACCCAAATCCTTTTAAGTCTAGGCCTTGGGCCAGATTACCCAAACCCAACCCAATTATTTTTATTTATTTCTTTCTTTCCTTTTAAAAAACCCAAAGGCATTGCGTCGGGCTTTCAAGCCCAATACCCATTAAACCCCAAACCCTTTAGGCCCAGTTTGACCCGAATGTTGATCTGGTCAATGCTGACCGTTGACTTTGACCCTTGACAGGTCAACGTTGACTTTTGTTGATTTTTTCAGGTTTTTATCTTGGACCTTCCTAGGCTAATTTCGATGTCCTGAACCTGATTTTGACGTCCATTTTCCTAAATTCAATCGTTTGAGTGGAGTTTTATTAATTGTACATTTGTAATTATTATTGAAGGCTCCGACTTCCTAGCTCGAATGAATGTGGTATCACAAGTAAATGTGAGTGTGTCATTTCTTTTTATAAGTATACGCATACAATCTAGATACTTTTTCTCTTGTTACTAGAGTAACATCCATTAGATTGTTGACTACTATTGCTTTTATTCATGATTTGATTATTCATCAAATGGATGTGAAAACAACTTTTTTGAATGGAGATTTAGATGAAGAAATCTATACGGACCAACCCAAAGGTTTTGTTGAACCTGGACAAGAGTGTTACATAAGTTGACTAAATCTCTTCATGTTTTAAAGCAAGCACCTAAACAGTGACATGAAAATTTTGATTCCTGCATGGTTAAGAATGGTTATAAAACTAATGAGAGTGATAAGTGCGCATATTATAAATCATGGAATGACTCACATGTTATTATTAACCTCTATGTTGATGATTTGTTAATTTTTTGCTCAAATGAATTGTGATTAATGAAACAAAAAATATGCTTAAGAGCGATTTTGACATGAAAGATCTTGGTTAGGCTAATTTTTCTTTAGGCATGAAAATTACAAAAACATGTGATGGTATTATTCTTGATCAGTCGCATTGTATTGAGAAACTTTTGAGAAAATATAATTTTATTGATTGCAAGCATGTTTCCACTCCTCAAATGTTCACTAAATTCCAGTTGAAAAGGAAAATGATGTGATTAATCAAAAGGAATATGCTAGCATAATTGTTAGTTTGAGCCTGACATTGCATATGCAGTTGGAGTGCTTAACAGGTTTACCAGTAAGCCAGGTAAAGAGCATTGACATGCCATGGAAAGAGTAACGAAATATTTACTTGGCAATAAGAATTATGGTTTATTTTATAAAAAAAATATCCTGCAGTACTTGAAGGTTTCAGTGATGCTGACTAGAACATTATGTCATGTGATTCTCTTTCTACTACTGGTTATATTTTTACAGCTTTTTGTTGGAAATCAAAGAAACAAACTATTATTGCCAATTCAACCATGGAGGCTGAGCTTATTACTTTGACATCAGCCACTCAAGAAGAAGAATGGTTGAGAGATTTTTTATATGACATTCCACTTTGGGAAAAACCAATACCATCTATTGTAACTCATTGTGATAACACTACTGCAATCGGCATGATGAAAAACCGTTATTATAACGGTAAATCTAAACCGATAAGAAGAAAACATAGTGTTATGAGATCTCATTTGAGCAGTGGTACCATCACTAAGAATTATATTAAATCTGATGATAATCTTGCAGATCCATTAACCAAGGCATTGGCAAGAGAAAAAGTATGGAGAACATCAAAGGGGATGAGATTAAAGCTCGTAAAATCATGAGCCATATATAAGGACACCCAATCCTGTAATTAGAGATCCTAATAATTGGGTTCAATGGGAAAATTGAATCATATGATGGTCGTAAGAGATGCACTATTATTTGTACTCATCCCTATAGTGTAAGTGCATTTTTCTTGTAATGTTTTTAGAGGTTGAGTTTATTTAAACTCTTAATAAAATCTGTAACTCGTTTTGAGTGGGATGTTATAATTACAGGAGCATCCTTGATAGGTTTTATCTATATGAGTGTAAAAGTGGGGCCGCTTTCTATGAGAATTGGGCTTGTTCTCAAACACACTCAATAAAACCGGGATTAGCACAAGGTCATAACGTGCTATCTATAAACCGGGATTAGCACAAGGCCGTAACGTGCTATCTATTAAAGCTCAAATTAACACCTGGATTATTATGTGTGAGCAGTAATTCTTATTTTCCCTTAAACAGTTGTAGTTCAAGTATGAGACAACTATTAACTTTGGAATTTTCACTAATGGAGGTTCAATGCAGAGTTACACCTTCATGATGCATAATGATCCATCTTTGGCCAGTATTATTTTCTTTCTTTTCTTCATAATTAATATTCAAAATGAGTGGGGGGAATGTTGGTTTATTTTTAATATTATATCAATTAAATTAATTTCTGTTTGTACCATACTTAGGGCCTCCATATTTAGATTTCGTATAAATACGCAGGGGACTCAAATGTAATTATGTAATAAATGAAGGGGCAAATATGTAATAAATGAGGAGCCCTTAGTCTATAAAAGGGACTCCTCACCCTCACAATCCTCAAGCCTCAGATCCCCAAAGAGAGGCTCATATCCAGCAACCCCCTCACACTCTCAAACTCTCTCTTTCTCTGGGGGACTCCCCCTCACCCTTGTAATCCATACATACAGTTAGAGAGAAATACAATCAACATCAGTGTGGACGTAGCCCAAACATTGGGATAAACCACGATACATATTGTGTTCTTTACTTTCTTGCAGATTCACTGTCGGATTTACGTTGTTTCAAGACCTCCAGTTTTATGCATCAACATTTTGCGCCATCTGTGGGAAACGATACGAAAAGTTATGTCAGTTCTTTTTCATTTTTTCACCTCCACCGTGAATCTGAAGAACCCAGAACATCCCTCCTTGGGCTTTTCCAGAAAACTCCCAGCTCTCTCTCTTCGGAGCCATCCACACATACAATGGTGATCTGGTATGGGAGAGTCAACCGCAAAAACCATGCAAACCATACACACCATAGCCGTCAGATCACTTGATGAAAGGAGAGAACGTCAAAGAAGAAAATGTATGCTTTGATTTTAATTTTTATCTTTTTAAAATGGATGTAAAGATAAATTTATATATTGAATTGGGTTTGTAAGGGTAATTTGGGTTTAAAAAGATATTGAGTCTTATGTTCGATTCTTACTTAAGACGAATTTGAACCACATTATTACTAGTCTATTATGAGGCTACCTTAAGTTGGGTGTAGAAAAATGTTGCATGGGTTTAAATAAAATTTCCCTAACTACAAATACCAACTATTGATTGATTGGTAAAAAAAAAGCGTCTTAATTTAGATTGAAAATTCATTAATTCATATTTTCATAATTGTTTTAAAATATATAGTTTACCTCTATGACTCGGATTAGGTTTATCATTGGATGACTGCATTGCTGATATTGATTGTCATATGTGTAACAAAGTAAATTAACCTTCCAAACTATAGTAAATTAACCTTCCAAAGTCGAGCATTTTTGTTTCTTCCATGAGTCTAACAGATATTTCCCTTGGAATTGAAATAAACCCTGGCTTAGATCGAGCTATTCCAAAACTAAAAAAATACTTGAGTCCCCCCAAAGTCTTTCGTATCAAACTCATTTTTCTGGTATTCCTTCAATTTTTATATTTCTTCATCATCATTGCAAGTAGCAATCATATCATTAACATAAATAATTAATTAAAATCACTCTGCCTTTACGGTGCTTCAAGCATAAAGTACAATTTGAGTTGCTCTACTTGACCCGTACATCTTCCGAAACTAAATCGCCCAAACCATGCATGCGCCAACTGCTACAAGCAGCGAAGAAATGAAAAAAATTTGTGTCCAACTTGTCGGAGATGATCATTTACTCATACCTAGATCATCTTCTGTCTTATCCCTCAGCAATTGGGATCTAAGCTGAGGTTATGAGATATGATATTGTGATAGAATAATTTTTAAAAAGAGAAAACAAAGAGCTATATTATCCAAACAATAAAACAATAGCATGTGTTACGTGTAAGGTTTTCAACACATGATATTATATTATTAAATTATGATGTCGAGTAGTGATGAACCTGATTTATGTAATTTGTTGTGAATTATGTGGCTTAAACAAAGTTCTTATTTAGAATAAGAACATTAAAAAAATATCTCCAGCAAAAATTAATCAGCATCATTCCTTCTTTTTTTTGGTCAAACAACATTATTCATTTACTCCAGCAAAAAATCCAACTCTACCCCAAACTTCAAAGAAACTAACAATGAGCTGGTGATCGAATGGTAAATGACTGATTACGAGGCTTTCTTAAAACTAAAAACTGAAGGTCTCAAGTTCGAAACCTGTTACTGGTGTCGAAGCCAAACTTGTGGTCAGGAGCAAGGTATTAAATATCGATGATATCGGAAATATCGGTAGTCTAAAAATACGGAAATATCGATGGAAATATCGGGATATTATCGATATCGATAAAAATAATATGGAAACCACGGAAATTGTAAGAAAAACTTGGAAATTTTTATTGAAACTTTGCAAGATGTTTATTTAGTCAATTATCTATTAGTTTATCACAAAAAATTGGAAGGAAATGCATTGCATGATGGATTTAATTGATTTAAGTTGATTATATAGTGAGCTGGCAAACATTGTGAGTGTAGAAAATATGTAGTAATTAATGAAAGAAGTTTAAACACACCATAATCATTTATATATAATGAATTAGTATAATATTTTACACTTTATACATTGCATGTAAGATACATGAGTGACTTAGTACCACATAGAGTTCCTATGAGGTTTAAATTTTTCACTATCTTCATCATCTCTATGTGTAGAGTGAGTGTATTGTGAAGAGTAGTCATCAAATGATAAATCCCCAAAATAGTTTTGCATGTAATTGTTAACATGTCACCCATATGGATCTGAGATTGGTTGACGTTGTCCATAAGTAAAATCATTTGAAGATTGAGTCTCGGATTGTTTCCATGAGTTGCTCGATTCCATCCCAACAGGAATGGGATATGAAGGGTAGGGAAATGGTTAGTTATGAGTATAACCACAGTTACTACTTCCCACTCTAACAGAGTCCGAAGTTATAGATAACAAGTCATCTTCTTGACTTGACAAAATCCCCTTGCCTGTTTCTCTACGAGTATAGTTCTTCCCTATGGCACCAATTCCTGGTCCTGCCCGCCTACTGCCATGGTCCTCATCCTATGTTGCATGCGTGAAGTTTGCCTCACCAGTGAATGGGCTCATAAATCCGGGAGGTGGTCCAACATAGTTTCCATATCCACCACCACTACATCCAGCTCCACTATATCCTGCATCATTCTTACCTCCGGTGGTAGGTGAGTCTCCTGATCATGTACTAGAGTTATCATCAGTATCAGCACGATGTTGTGGTTATGTAGGATTGGAAGAAGGTGAAATTCCAGTGTTTCTTGGTCTTGGGCGCAAAAGTTCTTCCAAAGAGTCAGCGCTGCTAGATCTCACATCCTCCTCTAATACTCTTTCTACATTTATGCCTTCATTACGTGCTTCTTCAGCAACTCTGGGAGCTGGGTTGCCTTCATCATCATCTAAATGAAGAGGTCTAAACCATTGATAAAATTGGTTACCCTCTGTATCATCATCTTCAACAACAATATCAAACACATCTAGTGGGTCACCACGGTCGACATGATTTATTTCTGCTTCCTTATCTCGAATTTGAAGCTTCATGTTGTAGTAGCAATAAACTAATTTTTCCAACCTACTATGAGCCAACCTATTTCTTTGCTTTGTGTGTATGAGTGCAAATGTGCTCCAATTTCTTTCACAAGCAGATGATGAAGCTGTTTGTGATAATACTTTGATTGCTAACTTTCTCGCAGTTGGTGCATCAGTCCCATACATGATCCACCATTCAGCTACAATGAAAAACAATGTTGATAAGCCTAATAACTCCAACAAATTCTATTCTAAACTGATAGTGAAATATGTTTACACTCACTAGGAGACATTTTTGTTCGAGCAGCAACTGATGTTGGTTCTCCAAAAGTTCTTCTTGCATCTTTAAACCATGTTAGCTGAATTCAATAAATCGTGTTAGCTTAATCCAACAAAGTAATTATTATAATTTAAGTAATTGTGTACCTCATTTCCAAATTGGCCAACTGTTGGTGATGCAGGGTCTAATTTAGAGTATACATTATGTACAACACGTGTAAGGGTACCATCATCTTCAATACCGAGTCTGTATTGGTATCAAGGATTCAAATAATATGCTGTTCAAAGAAACATATACTCTAATAAGAGAAATAATACTTATGCAACTAAAGAAATGAATTGAAAATTATGACATAATTTATACCTGCTACATGCAAATCATGGTATAATGTTTTATACCTTCGGTCTTCAATTATCTTTATGACCCACCTTGCACCATGGTTTCTTTCCAATTCATCTTTCACTACATGCATCAACTTATATATTGCCTCCATAGTAGGATACACTTTTGTGTCAACGATCCGTAAAACTTTGTAAAGAGGTTCAAACACTTGGCACACATGTTCTGATTAAGTCCAAAAAGTATGATCAAGCACTATACTTTCCACCATACGACCTGCATTTGAGCGGCTCAAATTGTGGTTGGCCCAATCGTCACTGGTGAATAGTTGCTTCAACCCTGCTTTCTTCTTAAGTAGGCTATCTAATGCAATATAGTTGGTGGCGAATCGAGTGGTTGCTGGACGAATAATTTTTCCTTTGCAAAATTCACGCATCTTTGTCAACAACCAACCGTGATTGTAAATATAATTTGTGATCGTTCTAGCTCTTTTTACCACAGTAGCAACATTATCTCTCTTCCCCATTGCCTCAAACATGAGATCAATACAATGTGCTGCACATGATGTCCAAAACACATTATGATGTTTCATTAACTTTTTTCTAGCTTTGACAAATGCAGAACCGTTGTCGATCACAACTTGGACAACATTATGCTCTCCCACCTCCATGATTACATCCCTCAATAATTTGTAAATATACTTGTAGTTCTTTATATGGTCTGAAGCATCAACAAACTTCAAAAAAATTGTCTTTACCTTGGAGTATACCATGAAGCTTATGATAGACAATCTGGTCGAGCCAGTCCATCCGTCACACATGATTGTGCAACCATTAGTTTCCCACTTTGACCTCAACTTGTTAACATACTCGCAAATGTCTTTATATTCCATATCCAAATATTTGTTTCTTACCTTATAGGGAGTGGGAGGTTGTACTCTAACACCGGCCTGTTGACATCCCACTACCATATTTTTGAAATGATGTGATGATGCCTTCTCAGCAGGGACATTTTCATAGATAAAGAACTTGCTAATTAGACGCCTCATTCCCTCCTTCACATTACCTCCAGTGAAATAACTCCAAACATTCTTTTGACGTGCTTTAGATGACTTATATAAACTTAGGGCTATTGGTGGTGTTGGTTGTTATTCTCTAACACTGCCTCCCCGTCTCATTTGTGCACCACCACTTGTCCCGGAACCTTGTGCTCTATTAGGAATTTTATGAAGGTGTTCTCTTTCCCATGCTGACTGTTTGGAGGCACGTAATGCTTGTTTCAAACTGCGTCGTTCTTCAGGTCTCATGTCATCACCACATTCGTCCTCATCGTCATCATCATCACTGTCAACCGCTTCGCCAATTACTTCTCCTCGTAGCCGAGCTCGAATATTTTCCATTCCATGTGTTATCTTTTCCTTTTGCTGTTTTTTATTTTTTTTAATAATGTGGTGATGAATGCCTTCACTTATGGGGGCACATTATCGCATCGTTGGACATTTTTTGCTGGATCTAATCCACTAAGATGGTATTTAAGTCGTGTCACTCCGCCACTCTTCATTACCCGACCACAATATTTGCAAATTGTGCCATGTTTGTTTCCGTCTATTGGGTCTCCATGTTCCCAAGCTGGATCACGTTTAGTAACTCCACTGGACATCTTAAACATACCTATATTTATTTTTCATGAAAATTAGACAATTTTTTTTTGGCCAAAAAATATAGTACTAGTGATGACGGTTATATAAGAGAACCTAAATAATAAAATTATTATACAGAAGAATTAAATACGAAGTAAAGAAAATGATTGTAAAAATTTAAGTAATTATAAAAATAATATGGAATAATAAAACCTAATATTAATGAATAATAATCCAATATGATAAAAAAAAAATCCTAATATTAAACATAGTAATGATTCTAATGAATAATAATCCAATTTAATGAATAATCCAATTTGATAATAATCCAATTTGATAATAAAAAAAAACCTAATAGTAATGAATAATAATCCAATTTGATAAAAAAATAATCCTAATATTAAACATAGTAATGATTCTAATGAATAATAATCCAATTTAATAATAATCCAATTTAATGAATAATCCAATTTGATAATAATCCAATTTAATGAATAATAATCCAATTTGATAATAAAAAAAACCTAATATTAATGAATAATAATCCAATTTGATAATAAAACCTAATATTAATAAAATAATAAATAACATTAAACATATTAAAATTATCCTAGGGAATAATTACACAACATTACTTAATTACTTAAAAAAATTAACATGTAATTGTTAACATTACTTAATTACTTAAAAAAATTAACATACGAGTCCACACAAATTTTTTTGTTGTATAAATTACAATAATATAAATATAAGTTTGTAAACCTACCTTAAATATGGAACCTTTTGTGTTGAACCTTTGGAATGGATCTGGAATGACTCTGAAAGAGGTAAGGGAAGAAGAAGAAACAAAAAGGTGTAATAGGGGTTTTAATTTTCAAATGGTCAAAAAATGAGTGATGATCTGATACAGAGGCTCTGATAATGTGAAAGAATATCACAGTGGCACACGGTTTTAAATGATCTGATACAAGTTATAATTGTAAAATTGTACAAGTAATTCTAAAAGTTGTCAGTAAGTTCCTAAGTCCTGAGTCCTGAGTCCTGACAGGAACCACACACACACACACACACACAGACACGCCACCACACACGCAGACACACAGAGACCTCAATCTCTCTCTCGATCCTTCTCTCTTCTCTCCCTTCTCTATTCTCCCACACACACACACACAGAGATCTCTCGATCTCTCTTCTCCCTTCTCCCACACACACGCACAGAGACCTTAATCTCTCGATCATTCTCCCACATGGCCTTCTACTCCTCCCTCGCCTTCCTCCTTGTCCGCATCTTCCGCCTCGTCAGCACCGTCTCGAGTCGAAACTCTCATCTCTCTCCTTTCTCTCTGCACCGAGACCCACATACACACACGCACACCATCGCACCTGCTTCAGGAAGACACCCACCTCGTCTTTCTCCCTCTCCTTCTCGTCTCTGCAACTCGGCGAACGCAGGAACCCTCCGGTAAGTTTCTTGAATTTCTCTGGTTAGGTAAGCTTCGGGTTTACCTCTTTCTGTTCTAGATTGAAGCTCAGATGTGAAATTTAAGTTCTATCTCGTGTTTTTGCAAGGTTTTTGGGACGAAATCGGTTCGGGAATAGGCACACCCATCTCCGGCGAGGCCATGGGTGTCGACGAACTTTCCGAACACCTCCGACCGTTTCACGACAAATGGAAGTTATAAAAACATTTATCTTGTCTTCTATTTCATTTTGATACCTAGATCGGAGTCTAGGGTGCTCTTTTATAGTCGGCCGGAGCCCTATAAACTCCGGCGTTCTTCTCCGATTTGCACAGATCTAAAATTTGGCGATATTATCGGTAATATCGCGATATTTTGACGAAAACTAATTGGATACCTATTAAAATATCGTTACCACGAAAAACCGATAATATCGGCGATATTTCGCCGATATTATCGGCATTTAAGACCTTGGTCAGGAGACACTGAAATATCTCTGTGAGTCTTCTCAACCCCAAAAGAAATGGATAACTGTGACTTGACAGCAGTAGTCGCGTTGTTAAAAGAAAGGAAAAAAACTTCAAAGCAACCCAAAATTATTCATTACTCCAGCAAAATTAATCAAATCTCAAAACACCAGTTTTCTGTTCTTTCTTCCTGTAGCTTCTGCTCGACATGGGAATCAATGCACGACCGTGCTCGCTTGTTGCTCGACGATTGTAATTGCCGCAGTTCTTCAGTGAATCAGAGAGCTAGAGCTCATTGCCCGCCACCTTCTTCATCCTCTGCCCCTGCATCAAGGTTAGTAGGTCAGAAGTTGATTTGAACTCTCGAATCGATCCAACAACTTAAACTCATTCGATGAACAAATTCCCAATTCGTCAGTTTTCGGGTTTGCCCAATTCGATTCCAAAAGAACCCACCTTTACAAACCCCACAATTTCTGGGAGTTTTGGGAAAATGAATCGGAATCCGATTCCTATACCCCACAGAACGATTCCTGAACCCAAAGGGCAGGACCTTGATTTTGTCAATGTTGTAAACAGCCATCTGATTCACTCGGATTGGGCTAAGCTTAATCCCTTATCGACCGGTCTAACTGCTTTTAGAGTTAAACATATATTGCTGAAAATTCAGAAGGATTATGTTCTTTCCCTTGAGTTTTTCAATTGGGTTGCTGCTCGAAACCCGAATGCACATACCCTCGAAACACATTCCATGATTCTCCACATTCTCACCAAGTACCGGAAGTTCAAATCCGCGGAGTCTATTTCGAAGAAGATTCTTGTTTCGGGCTCAATTGATTTGCCTTCCAAGTTGTTTGAGGCGATTCTGTATTCGTACCGGTTGTGTGACTCATCTCCTCGTGTCTTTGATTCGCTGTTCAAGACTTTCGCGCATTTGAAGAAGTTTAGGAATGCCACAAACATGTTTTGTCAGATGAAGGAGTACGGTTTCTTCCCAACGGTTGAGTCTTGCAATGCGTATTTGAGCTCATTGCTTGATTTGCATAGAGCGGACGTTGCTTTGGCGTTCTATAGAGAAATGCGGCGTTGTAGGATTTCGCCCAATGTCTATACTCTTAATATGGTTATGGCTGCTTACTGCAAATCGGGAAAATTAGAGAGCGCTGTTGAGGTGCTCGAGGAGATGGAGAGCATGGGTTGTAGTCCTAGTGTGGTGTCGTATAATACACTGATTGCGGGACACTGTGATAAGGGTCTTATGAGTTCGGCTTTGAAGTTCAAAAACTTGATGGCGAAGAATGGATTGCACCCTACTGTGGTAACTTTTAACACGCTTATTGACGGCTTTTGCAAGGCAGGAAAACTACAAGAAGCAAATAGAGTTTTTAGCGAGATGAAGGCCGCAAATGTGGCTACTAATACAGTAACTTACAATAGTTTGATAAACGGGTACAGCCAGGCAGGTAATAGTGAGATGGGCACTAGGCTTTTCGAGGAGATGTCAAAGAACCGAGTAAATGCTGATATACTGACTTATAATGCACTGATATTGGGACTCTGCAAGGAGGGTAAAACAAAGAAAGCTGCGTATCTGGTTAAAGAACTTGATGCAAAGCACTTTGTCCCGAATGCCTCAACCTTTTCTGCCCTTATTGTAGGACAGTGTGTCCGAAAGAATGCTGATCGTGCCTTTCAGTTATGCCAAAGCATGATAAGAAGTGGTCATCATCCTGATGAGCAAACTTTGAAGACGCTTTTATCAAGCTTCTGCGATAACAGAGATTTTGATGGAGCAGTCCAAGTCTTGGAAGAAATGGTAGAGAGATCTATTGCTCTTGATTCAGGTATCTTATCTGATTTATGTCTAGGACTTCACCGATGTGGGAAAGAAGAATTGGTAAAGTCATTATGCGGTAAGTTGGAAGCTAGACGACTCATGCCTCAAGGTTTTGATAAAAGGTCGTACCCAGTGCACAAGGTTCCCGCTTTACGCAGGGTCTGGGAGAGGTGAATGCCGGCTAGAACTGAACATTTAAGTTTTTCGATAACATGTAGATTCGTGTTCTGTTTGTAACTTTGAAAGAAAAGGTTCAGCAGTGTTTTCGATTAAACATGTAAGTTTTTAAACTACTCTCTGTTCTTCGCTCTTTTTCCTTCCATCCGTCCGAAACTCTTGTCAAAAGTGCGATTGATGAGCAACCGTACATGACTGTGTCCCAGCAATAGTTTTTCCCCTGGAGTTTTTTCGAGTCGCCAAATATCATTCGGGTTTTCAAACCACACTTGGGGTGCGTTTGGTACGTGGGACGGGACGGGACGGAACGGGACGAGGCGTTCCGTCCCGCGTTTGGTGCGCCAAAAATGGGTGGAACGGGCTGTTCCACGGAACAGATTTTGGGTGTTTTTGCGTCCCACCTCCACCCCCTGGAACGGGTTTGTTCCACGTCTGTGGAACACAATGTTTTACCATTTTAAGACAAATATACCCCATGTCTTTTTCAAAAATTACACCTTCGTTCCGTCCCGTCCCGTTCCGTCCCGTCTGCGTACCAAACACACCCTTGAGAATTGAGATACAATACTAATGTTGGAGAGTTACTTGAGTTCCATCACTTCCAATCTCATTCGTTACGTCCTGCTGCAAAAGGAAATAAGGAAGGGCAATTAAGTTCAGATAATTCCTTCTTGTGGTGTTCCGAAACCATTCATTCTTGTGTTGCTGCCTCGAAAATCTGGGCCAAACTCTTCCGATTGGACCCGATTCTCGAGTTTGTGCTTCAGGTGGCACAACGTTTGTGTAACTGCAAGTCGAACACTTGCATATACCCAGTATGCTGTATCTATGAAAATATATAATATCATCCAATCGAGACCCAGAATGCAAAAGCTCTCAAAGCAACAACTCTTAACTCTCTAACAGCGTAAGGTGCCAAATGTGCGTACAACAAATCAAATGTTTTCATCAGCTCTGTGTAAGTATCGGAATTACAAATTTCATATAGCGAGGACCTGCTCGAACCACCTACTTAGATATATCAGAGATTCTAACTACGTTACGATTCATCTTCACCAGCTTCAGCGGCAGCTATCTGAGAATCCAACGTGTTTATCAGCTGCTCACTAACTGTTTTTGCCACGGATACCATGTCGAGAATGATGCTTGGATCAAGGCCTGCACCACCCCGTTTGGTCAACCCGCAGATGTGCCCTTGCCTATTGACGGAAATTGAAACAGCCGAGCTCATTTGTGATTCCTCTTCTGAAGTGGCATCCACAATATAGTGCTTACCTACCTGAAAAATATATGCAGATGATTCAGTACAGGGCATAAAGCATTTGCAATTTGCTAAAGGACAGAGGAGACGGTTAAATTTTGTCACCTTTGTTAATGTAACTATGACAGGGACCTTAGATGTGTCAAATTGCAGAAACTCCTCGTCGCTTACATCAACCTCCGGTTGCTCATCCCCAGATGCACCAGCTGCAACATTTACTCTTGGGATGCCTGTATTGCTCAAAGCAGCCTTTGGGAACATAAGTTTCGTTATCTTTCGTTTTTTTTTTTTTTCACTTTATTTGGAAACAGAAACAACATCAAGTGTAACTCTTAATTCTTTTGCTAGCCACTAAATTTTGATGTGCAAACACTTTAGAGACTCTGTCAAATATACCTGCTGCCATTACAAGATACGAATTGTTGTAAAGACCGGCTTGCAAGAGCACTAAGCTCGAACTAGGAAATATCGGGATAGAATTATATTTACTAATTTATTTATGCTCAATGATTATATAAGTAATGTGTAAACAATTATCAAGTACCTTTATAGCAGCACCTAGGGCATCTAGAAGATTCCCATCTGAACTGACAACAAGGCCGTCAATGTAAAGATCCCAACAGATCTTTCCTTCCACAACTACTAGAGAGGAGAGTTCAATTCCAGCACCTGAGACAAACAAAGGCACCCATATTTTAACTCTGCAGTTGGATTCAAATACGTTCCACTGAGAAACTATTGCCAAAAGTGAAGACAGACCAGATCCACTTTTACCACCCAAGAGGCAATGTCGAAGAGCCACTGAGAGTTCTGCTGACAGCTCCTCACCCCCTCTACCCTGCAGACATGTTAAAAAAACAACAGCTTGGCAATAAGTATAAATGCATTGGTCATACAAAGGCAAAATAGATATTCATCCTCTGCAATGGACCAGTAATTCATACACCAAACGGAGAACTTCAGATTGCCTAATGAACAATGAACATAAACTGAGAGATAGTTCCTTCATATTTTATCAGTGCGTGAATTCAAAATAAAAACATAGTAGACTGTCTACAGGCTCATGAAGAAACCAAGATGTCTAGAAAACCTTAATTCACAGAGTAAAACATTAGAAGAAAAAAGATGATCAAAGCGTTAACCTCAAACATTGGTGCTGCGGTTGGACTGCAATCGACGTTTATAAAGACCTTTCCTTTGTCGGGTTGCAGTGCAGTTGGCCTTCCAAGTTCAGCCTGCACTCGGTCAAAATTACCAGCAAATATGATATTACAAACAACAGCATGTAAAAGTATGAGCTTAAGATCAACACCGTAACGATACCTTCACACTAGCAATGACATCCGTAGCCCCCATCCTGACCCTTGCCGAACCATTTGCCTGCGCAACGGCCACAAAGAACGGCAATTATAACTAAATAAGTAAAATTTCATGTTGCACAAAGAAAAAATGCACTACTTTTAGTGAAAATATGACAGATATTAACCTGGGAAATTACTCCAGTTTTGACATTGATGGGCCGAGGCGTCAATCTTTTTCGACCATCAGAACGAATGTCCTGTGCAATACCGCCCTGTATAAAATGCTTTTCTCCTATGGATAGTCCCACCATTTCTGATATAATTAACTTCATAAATATCAAGAAAAAAAATGAATTACTGCAGCAATATATTACGTCTATAAATAACTAAAAAAGGGCACCAATCCTGAGTGCTCGTATGTCAAAGAGAAAATCTACAGTTTTCTCAATCAACGTCAACAACTAGGTCTAAGTAAAGGCAGCAACTTGGAATGAAAAATTGTCAACTTTTCAACGAATATTAACAAGCAAAGAGGAATAATTACCGAGCAGAGACAATGCTGACGAAGCCCTAATCAGTGACAGAAGGCGGTGGCCGTGGCTGTGGCGGCGTTGCTGCGGCTGAGAGAAGATGCAGAGGAAAGGCTGTAGGGCTTAGGGTTTAGGGATTTCAACATCTGAAATTAGGGAATTCCGATTACGGAATACTCCGGTGTTACCAAATTTAAGGGAATCAAAGTTTAGTGGGTCCCACGCAAATTTTGGAATCCAATTCCGAAATTTGGAGGAATTAGACTCCTAACAATTAGATTGGTATTTGGATTCCGGAGGATTGAGGGGGTGAGGAATCCATTTTTCTTACCCATTGTGCCCTCGCATAAAAGTTGAAATTCCAAATAAACCCAAGCTCTCGTCCCCAGTGTTATCCCTCTCCTTCTCCCTCACCAAACAACAGCAAACCCAAAACCAATTTAAAGAAAAATCAGAACAGAATCGACAGCTCATACAAATGAAAAGGATTGAGAGGAACTCACTCAACATGAAAGTATTCTAAACGAAAAAAATGGGAAATTGATTCGGAAGCTGGCATCAAAATTCGAGGAAACCCATGTACTTGGATAATTCCAATGATGGATGATCAGATGAGAGAAGCACGTACCTCAATCAAACAAAATCGAGGGTAGCAGTCGGATTGAGGAAGATCGAATGGAATCGAGGACGCAAGAAACAAAGACCTCTTCTTCCTCTCAGTCTCCAAGTCGCCCTTTCTTCTGTCTCTCTCTTACTCTCCTTTTTCTTTTTCTGTTTTCCTATTTTTCAATACTATGTAGCACACTTTTAAATTTGCGTCGTGTTGAGGCAAGTATACAACATATGCACATCCAATAACTTTATATGAACATAATTTATTTATGTAAGGGTAATATAGTAGTCAATTTAGTTTTCATTCCGATTCAACTGAATAAGTAAACAACTTATATGGACTCAACATCATTCCTACTCCGATTTCAGAAAGTTTTAGTAAACAACTTCAACAAGAATCTGATTCTGATTCCATTTCATTTCAATTCCTCTTCAATCCAATTCCTCATCGATTGCCATTAGGGTATCCGCTTTTTATTTTTCTGTTTTTTTTCTTTTAGCAGGAACAGCTTCTTCTAAAAACGACAACGTTTTGCTGGTAAATTTCCCCCTCGGGAGACGCTCTATATAATCGACACGTGTTGCTTATATCTTTTTCAACCGTCAGATTAGTATACGATGACACGGCGCGTGCACATCGCCGGTGAGGCCATGAAACTCGAACCTAACCGAAAATTCCCAAATCTTCCACCTGTGAAAAATTAGGGTTTTTCATTTTCTAGGGTTTTGTATTCGGTTCGTCTCCCGGAAAATTTAACTGATCCGATGGGTCGTTCCCGCGCGGTTTCGCAGGCGGCTGTCGACAACCACAATCAGAGGTCAGTGCAATTTTTACCAATTCGCTGCAAATTTTCAAGCTTTATCAGACGATAAGCAATTTAATTTCCCAATTTCGTCTAACAGAAATTGTTTACTTTTTGTGTAATTTTCAGTAGGGGCAAAAGAAAGAGAACGGCTTCGGGGGCGGAGGCGGCGGAAAACAGCGGCACAGCTCAGAAATCTGTGGCCCAAGAAATCAGCGAACCGAAAGGAGCTTTCTACCATTGCAATTACTGCAACAAGGATATTTCTGGGAAAATTCGGATAAAGTGCGTGGTTTGTCCAGATTTTGACCTTTGCATTGAGTGCTTCTCTGTTGGAGCTGAGCTTACACCTCACAGATGCAACCACCCTTACAGGGTTATGGTCAGTCCCCTTTACATTTTCAAAGTTGATTTCTTTCTGGTACATTAGACTAGTTGAAATTGCTTGAAGAAATTTTGAATTTTTAAGCTTTGAGTATGGCTAGAGCCAATTTTAGAATTTGGAAATGGAAAAAAGCGAGACTGGGATGACCTTGGTGTAAAATGCATTAATTGGGAAAAGATTGAATCGGTTTTCTGACCCGAATTGAAGCTCTATATACTTATACTGCCTACAAATAAGAATGTTTTCCTTAGAATCATAGAATGCAAGCAACAGCCCCATTTAGATTCACCTCAAATCTGCGTAAGCATCTATGAGTAATTATTTTTATTTGTATATAGAGTATTTTTCGAGCTTGTACTTTCTTGTCAAAAATAGGAGATGCTTTCAATATGACATGGACTATTAATCAAGCATGCATATAATATATGCAAACTTTTTGGTTTTTAAACAGGACAATTTGGCTTTTCCACTTATCTGTCCAGACTGGAATGTGGATGAAGAGATGCTACTGCTCGAGGTATTGAACATACTGATTTTTTTTTTTTTTTTCAATTCTTATGATAAACCTGTATCTTTTATTTTTCCGGTGAAACTAATAAATTTGTGTCGTGTATCACTTGTTCTTTGATCATGCTGCTTAGGGTATTGAAATGTATGGATTTGGGAATTGGACCGAAGTTTCTGAACATGTTGGAACAAAAACCAGACAACACTGTATTGACCATTATAAAGCTATTTATATGAACTCTCCGTTCTTTCCTCTCCCAGTAAGACCAGTGTTCTAATTAATGCATGTCCCCACACACGTGATATACACACATAAATTTATAAAACGCAGAAATTATTACTAATAGTCTTCATGATATCCCTTAGGACATGTCTCATGTTATGGGAAAGAGCAGAGAGGAGCTTCTTGCTTTGGCTAAGGGGTCTGATGAAATCAAGAAAGGTTAGTTTGCGATGATTTCTTATTAGCTGATGCCTGAAAGCAGCTGTGTTTTGGTGTGTGATTCATGATTTAAGATGCTTCAATTGGTTAATATGGAACCGTTCAGTGGCTTAAGTGATGCATGCTTGTTGAATGTGGTGAATGGTGATCTTCTATTCTGCAATTTGTATTCAAAGGATCCGCGAATTGTTTTCCAATGCTATGTGTTATTTGTTTGTCATAGATACTGACAATCCTTTGGATTAATTAGAATGTCTGGCTCATCTGTTTCGTTTTTCTCTGCAGAAGTTCCCATGCTTGTGGAGATTACACTGAAAGAAGTGTCTCCCTTTTCTGCAGAAGTCAAGTATGGTATTTTTATTATATTTAGTTCCTACTTTAGGTTCAAGCACTTGTTCCATATCTTCTTTTTAATTTGTTTCTTAATTTTATTGATCAGATGTGAAGAATCAAAAAACAATCCAGCTTCCCAATCGTCGTCCAACTCAACTGCTGGTACACCAGCCAACATATTTGAGGCAGTTTTTAGCAATCTCATTTTTGTCATGTGTGGTTACCAGTTAAGCATGCCTGGAAATGTCTGATTTTCTGTTTTGCATCAGATGTTGCCAAAGGGTTGGTCCCAGGTGCTGTAAAGAAGGCATCCAACAAAAAGCAGATTAAGGACGAGACTAAAGTCGGTAAAGTGGAAGGTATGGTTTTATGGTTACTTCCTGTATCACAATTATTGTACATGTACTGCATCATACACACATCTACTTTTACATGTCTTTAGAATTTCACTAACTGACTTTTTTCTTAATTGTAAGAAGCATTAGTTATGTATATCCACAAAACTTTATTGCCCAGAAGTTATTTCCCCCACAGAATAGTTGTTGTCACTTAAATATTCATGTTATACTTGATACATATTTATATATTATGGATTTGTCATGTATTTGGTTTAAAGCTCAGTTTTATGTATTATTAACAGAAACTCAGGTTGACCGGAGCGTTGGAGAAAAAAAACTGAGGAGTTTAGGGGAAGAGGGACCTATTACAGAATTCAGTGGCTATAATTTCAAGAGGGAAGAGTTTGAAACTGAATATGATAACGATGCTGAGCAGATTCTGGCCGATATGGAATTCAAGGATACTGACACTAATGCTGACCGTGAATTGAAACTACGAGTTCTGCATGTCTACGCAAAAAGGTATTTATATGGCAACTTTGATAGATTAAGGCTGATAGGTCTATTTTCAAGTTCAAAGCAATTTTAAGGAAGGGAACAATCTAAAGTTTTAACAAGATGAAGTGATTATTTTCGTTACGGTCAGAAAATTTATACAGAATTCTATTTCTGTCATAATTATTGCAAATGCTAGGCAGCATGTCACACATTATCTCATACAAGTGATACTGTATCTCACCACGTAACAAGTTAGCCTTGCTGTCTGATTTTCCCCTTTTTTCCCCTTGTTATACTCAATTATATGTGGGAATTTGGCAGGCTTGATGAGAGGAAACGTAGGAAGAAGTTCATACTTGAAAGACATCTGCTTTACCCCGACCCTTTTGAGAAGGGCCTCGCACCTGAAGAAAGAGAAATATACAAGCGCTTCAAAGTTTTCATGCGGTTCCACTCAAGTGAAGACCACAAGGAATTGCTTAAGAATATCATTGAGGAACAACAGATTGTCAAAAGAATACAGGATCTTCAGGTCTGATGCATGCCTCACACTTGACTTGTATTTATATTACCTTATTTCCCCCTCTATACTGTGGGTTGCTCTCGTTGAGTAAACAATGGGAACATGACTACATTATGTTTGTCACATTCTTTTACATGATTCGAAGTCAAAGGTACCGTGGCTTCCCACGGTTAATGTGACTAGTTCAAATTACCCCATAACAAACCACTCAAACTCAGTTACCTTTTAACTTCCCATCACCACATGAACTCATTTTGTTAGTTCTCTCGGACCGTATAATAAAAAACGACCATGTTGCATAGCGTCTTCTCAAATTTTTTTTGCATTAACTATGCAGGAAGCTCGAACTGCTGGCTGTAGGACAGCTTCTGACGCCAGTAGATACCTTGAAGAGAAGAGGAAGAAGGAAGCTGAAGAAAGTGCCTTAAGGATTAAGGAAAGCTCACAGGCTGGTAAAGGCTTGCAGATCAGCCCTCGGGGATCTTTCAAGGGATCCACAGTTCTGCATCCCTTCAGCAAGGACTCATATTTAACTACGCAAGCTATTTCAAACTCCTTGGATTATTGGGATGTCACTGGGCTAGCCGGGGCTGATTTACTCTCCGAAGCCGTAAGAACGCCAATCTCAACGTGCTTTTTTTTTTTTTTCCTTTTATGCGCGAAATTATGTTTTATGATAGTCGATGTGGGGCATAATACATGCAGGAACGAAGACTTTGCAGTGAGATCAGAATTCTACCTTCACATTATCTCAACATGCTGCAGACCATCTCCATAGAGATTGTAAACGGCAATGTTACAAAGCAAGCGGATGCCCGTAGCCTGTTTAAGGTTGAACCGAGCAAAGTCGATAGGGTTTACGACATGCTGGTGCAAAAGGGAATGGCTCAAGCATAGTTAGGTCTCCAATCCTGGTTCTTGTAATCCTGTACAGTTCTGTTTGTTGATTGAAAGGGAAGATCCCATTTCGTTCACTTATCATCGCATGTCCTTTAAAATTCTTCAAAATCTTAATTTGAGTACATCTCCTGAGAATGTGGCACAACAAAATGATTCCGTGCCTACTGTCGTATGCAACTAGGGATTAACCAAATACAGGAACTTAGAGAGTCATAAAACAGATAAGAATGCCTCCCTCATTTACATATTTATCTTTAATACAAGCGATAATAGGGACGGGTTATCAAACTTTTGCACTTGTTTATGTTAATGAGAAATGTTAAAAAAGTTGTAAATTTATGTGCAAATGGAAGGAAATTCTACAAAAGTATCAAATATCAACGTCGTAGACGAAAATGAAAACAATCTCAAAAATAAGAACACAAGAGATTTAACGTGATTAGGCTTAAAGCCTACATCCACAGGCAAAGCACGGCGAGGAATTTCACTAAACAAACGGAGATTACAAAAGAGTTTAAATACTCACAATCCAAATCCCACTAAACCAAACGAGTAAAGAACCCAAAAAAAAAGGGAAAAGATTCCCTCAAACTACTCTCTAACTCACAAACTTACAAATTGACTATCACCAAATTACCACATGAATAAGCCACACTAAATAAACTAACCCTAATCTCCTATTTATTGAGCATAAGACTGAGGTTTACATAGGAATCCTAATAGGAAGAAAATCCAAATCCTAATCAAATAGGCAATAAACAAATTCTCTCCACCAAGAAAAGGTAACCAACTAAGAAGTCAAAATTCAAACCCAAATAGAACACTAAAACCAAATAGCTAACATGTACCTAATTTCGAGACGCAAAACCCAACAAAAGGACTCAAAAGTAAGACTTTCCATGGATTCTCTGTCATCTTATGTTTTTTGCACAATATTGTATAATGTTAACACGAAAATTAATGTTAAACTGTAAAGTAATAAAGAGTCGACAATTTAATAATCTTCTTAGCTTTTCTTTTATGTTAATTTGGGTGTAATCGGTACATCAGTTGGGAACGCATAATAAATTAGCAAAGGGGGCTTATTATCACTATTTTTTACCTTTCATACGTCTTTGTATTTCAAGTCATGAGATTAAATAAATCAGTAAACAATGAACAGTATCAAATAAGTAATGTATAAGGATGGGCACGGACCGAGCTGGGCTCAAATTTAGAGATATCAGACCCTACCCGTTTTAATCTGTAACGGGGCAAGCCGAGCCGGGGTGAAGAGATTTTGAGTTTTAGAATCGACCCTAACCTGGCCCGTTTCAAACGGACCGGTTCGGGCGGATCCATAGTTCCTATTACATTTATTTTTTCTTTAGCACAAAAATAACAATGTCATTCAAGTCGTCTACCTCAGTGGTCGAGCAACCGCCTCCTCCGTGACAACCTAGATGCTCAAATCGGATGGCGCCGGAAAACCCAGATGCAACAATGGCCAAATAGCGCTAGAAAACCCAGATGCAGCTCAGACCGTTAACGTCGTCTTCCTTATTCGTCATCTTCATCGATCTAGAACCATAAACCCACCCAACCAACACAAAATCAGAACCACAAAACCCAACACCCACAAAATCCCAAAACCCGAAAACATAAACTGACCAGGTTAAATCGGGTCCCGTCGTACTAAAATCCCTTGTACCACTGCATCGTCTTCCCTGTCACCGTTTGTGCTGCTCATGCGTCTCTGATTCTCTGCAACTTTTGGATGATGGGAGGGATCGCAATCGATGGAGATGAAAGGGACCTCAATCAATGGTCAAATGGTGGGTGGGAGGGACCTCGATCGATGAAGAACAAATAGAGACGAGGAAGAAGCAACGATGAACCGACAGATAGAAAATGGATGAAGTCGTGAGGTCTGACATCGAGAGTCGTGATACCTAGATTGGGAGAGTGATCGAGAAACTCTCAGCTCGAATAAAGTCGTGAGGTTTGTGTGTTGTGTTGTGTGTGTTTGTGGGAATGAAAGGTGCACGGTGGAGATTAAGTGTGATGATGGATACGGTTCAGGTCGAGGGTCCGTGTCCTCAGATATTGGACCCTTCCCGCCCTGTTTTCTGTATATACTATATTGGATCCGTCCCGACCCGCGAGTTCAAGATCCGTTTGCCTACCCTTTTAGTGCACCACAAAAAGATGTGTTTGTCATTTCCCATCGGTAAAAGATTCATGCAGCAAACAATTATTCAGTCATTGTACTTGACTTTGGAACTTTATGAATTTTGAATTTACAGCTTGTACTAGCTTTCACCCATGCATGTGGAAGAAGAATCCACAATAATAAAGAGAGAGAAACAAAAACAGAAGCCCTCATATATTCACTGTTCACTCTACGGAATACAAGTCAATAAAAATCAGAAAGCAACTTCTCAGACATAGGCTATAGCTCCAGAACCTGAACAAAACTAGACGAAAAAAGAAAGAAGAAACAAATTGTATAAAAATTGTAAAAAAAGAGTTCATCTTTTGTGTCTGGTGCCAGGTCAAACGCCTCTCTCTCTCTCTCTCTCTCTCTCTATCTCTGTCTCTCTCATAAATCATTCTGCAGCATATCTGATGATATCACCACCCAAGTCAAAAGTACACTTCTTATGTCAGTTTCCTTGCTCCATCACATTACAGTACATAAACCCACAGGCCACAGAGTCTCCATTTTGCTTTCCTCCCTCGCTCCTCTGCCTGCCTTGTTTTGTCACTCTCACCATCTCCCAATACCCTATTTACCCATTTTAATTATTTTGTTTTCATTAATCCCCTTAACCAAGTTTTGTTTCTTTTTTAAAAACGACGATCTATTATAAACTACTTCTGTATATGTGCATCGAAATATTTGAACTAGCCCATATGTAACGGAATAGGAGCTGATAGATTGTTCCGTTCAGCCTGATCTAATACGCGTCTACTTAATGACACATTTGGTTGGAAAAGAGACATGATGGATTGTTTATAGGTGTGTGATATCCACACATCCCATTTTACTTCTCACACACTTTTTTAATTTTCGACCGTCGGATCGGATGAATTGAAGAATATCAACGGATAAAAATTATCAAGGGGTATGTGAGAAGTAAAATGGGATGTGTGGATAGTACACCCCTTGTTTATATTAACCTAACTAAGACAATCTCCAACTTTTGAGTTAAAACCTAATATTTAGGTTTTAGTCTTAACCTAATCTTTCTCCAACAGTTGAGACTAAAATAAGTTTTGAGTTAAAACTTAATGTTTGGACAAATTTAACCCAAAATTTAGGTCAGTGTTAAAGGGCTGGCACACCGAAATCTAGGTTTTAAACTAACCCAATCATTTTTCCAATTGTTGGAACTAAAATAAGTTTTGGGTTAAAACTTAAAATTTAGGCAAATTTAACCCAAAATATGAATAAATCCAATGGTGAAAAAAAAAATTTAACAGATTAAAATCGAATATGATCATCAAATTAAATAATATAAATAAAGATTTGAAGGCCCAAAATTGAATCCAACAACTCAAACAAGTACAAAAATTAGTTAAATCAAAATTCACCCAAAAGGTCTATAAAATACACTTTTCATGAGGCCAGTATAGTAAATTTCTAATTGTTGTCGAAATCTAAATATTTTTAAGTTAAAATGTTAAGCAAAATATATTATGATAAGCTACATAAATCTTATTTTTTAAAATGTTAACAAAATATAATTTTGTATAAATTTATTCCTTCATAAATCCGGGTTAAAATTTTAGCATAGAATCATTAATGCAAAAAAAGTATATTAAAACCTAAAATTTTTTAATTAAGAATTTAAGCTTCAACTCCAACCATTGAAGCAGAAATTAATACACATTTACTTACATACTTGGTAAGAAAATAGGCTTGATAGCTTGTCCACGATGCGTCAACTTATACATTTGAACACCGCATAGTGTGATAATTGATCAGTTAACACTGCATATCAATCAATGATTATATCTTCATTGAATTTTAATCAAATACATTTATCACATTTCACATCATGTGATACTCCAATAATGTCTGATAAATCCAACATAACTCTATATCAAAGTTAAATTTAACCTCCTACACTAAATCACTACTCAATCTGCTGCACCGAAGTCCCAAAGGTGCAGTCTCGTACCCCCCGAACACGCTGCGACATGTCGTTCATCGCATACCAAAGCGTTCACTTCCCCAATCCTCTCCCTGAAACTGTACAGATAGGCCCCCCTCTCCACCTCCCACACCCTCACCACCCCACCGACGCACATTAGCGCGCACCCTTCGTTCATGCACCCCATCACCGCCATCTGCGCCGCCCCCCTCACGTTAAACCTGCACACCTCCTCCAGCGTGTCACTCCAGCGCACGCTAGCCAAACCCCTCCTCCCCACAATAATGTACGCCGACCTGCTCACGTCAGCCGCTCCCACAATTATCCCTCTCCTATACTCCTCCTCACTCAACACAATTCCCTGATTCCTCAGATCGAAGACAATCACACGCGCGCTCGTGCACGCCACGGCCGTTTCCCGACTCGTGACTCGGACTCGCCCCACGGCCTCGGTCATCTCCGTCAGCATGTGCCACCCCATCACGGCCTCCGGATCCGACAACGTCCCGCCGACAAAAGTCAATTGTTCAGTCAAACCATCCCAAATGTGAAACGTCCGACCCGGAACTCCTGCGTACAGCCCGACCCACCATCTTTCGGATCCGGTGAAGTCAACCAAAACACCGTCGTTTACTACGTCACCCAAGTGGGCCCTACGAGTGACCTGCGGACCGTTTATGACCGCCACATGGATGTCTCCGTCCAGCGTGGCAAAGGTGAGAGTAAAGTCTGTCATCACGATGCCGGTAACGGCTCGGGAGAATCGGCCGAGGCGGTCGCGGAGGTGGGGCCGGAATGTGCTGACGTGGAGGCGGGTGGCGAGGTCGAAGAGGCGGACGGCGCCGTCGGCGAAGCCGCAAGCAAGGTGGGCGTCGGAGAGAGTGAGGCACCGGCAGGTGAGGCCGTCAGGGTCTTCCACGTCGGATAGGTCGAAGTGGAGGGTCGTGTGGGCTGACCTCGGGGTCCGGAAGTTTGTGGCCGTCCGATGCCAGTAGATGTACTCGTCGCGCCACGTGTCGCGGATGAGAATTGTCCGGCCCCAGATACGGCGGGTAAGGCGATGCCAGAGAAGGTTAGAGCGCGAGACGGCGCGCCACGTGGAACAAACCTGCACATCGGAAAAAATGTCACGTACTAGATGAGTTTCAGTATGTAGGTTACTCGTTCATGCACTGCATGCATGTTATATTGTACGGAAAATATGAGAATTAAAACGCACAGCATAAGGAAGTGTTACTCATATGCTATTTTTATCACATTTTTTTACTATCTTAAATGACAAATGAGTTGGACAAGCTACATCATTTAATTTCAATTTTTTTATTAATTAAAACACTTAAATCATTTTAATTGACAAAAGAAGACTTCTTGAATATCCTAATCATCATTTAATTAACAACCTTTTTATTAATTATTGATTAACTATTTTTATTTTTCATTCTTATTAATTTTTTGTTTATTAATTTCTTTATTTCATACAGTCCGTCAACGTAAAAAATTTTAATATAAACATATATTGTAATCTAATTAATTACATGTGGAAAGATGGGCACGCATGCATGAGTAGGTAAGGATAATATGTGTATTTAATGGACTTGGATTGTCTACCCTCTCATTTCAGTGCCCTCATCGTGCCCTTCTGTTTATGTGATCACGGTTAAACCACGTCAACGTTTTATATTACTATTTCTTTTTGCTTTATTATTTTTATAAAAAAACAATATAAAATGTTAACGTGACTACACAAAACAGGAAGGCACGGAAAGAGCATCGAAATAGGAGGGCAGACAATTCAAGTCCGTATTTAATAGAGGGGTCAGAATCTACGGGTACGAATAGCGGTGTCAGATAGGGTATGTGTTTTAACCAGTTAAAAGGCAGTTAATGGAATGGCACAATGTAATTAATTAACCACCATAAATTGACCGCAAATTGTATACAAGCAAAAAGAAACAAGTACAATATTACAATCACCATCAAGGACAAAATCTCTTTCAAATCATTAATCAACTTGGTACGTGCAATATTATTCAATTTGTTTAACCAATTATAGATAAGAGGCAAGCAGAACCCCAACTTAAATAATTCTTCTAATATAAAAATAAAACAATATTATCAAAGACCTAGATCCCTTTCTAATTACTAATTAATTATGTGGGTTGAATGGTTTTTGGGATGTTAGCAAATATTAGCTAGGGCAAATAACACAGGGTGGACAGGGAAGAGAATCAAATGCAAAACCCTAGACACACACGGAGCAGACAGTTGATGCCATGCGCGTAAACCCTAGAGAGACAGAGAGGACCTTGAAGGTGGACCCCGAGGGCAGGCAGCTCAGCTGGCAATCAGCAGAGCCAGAGAAAGAGTAAACACTATAGGGAGGAGAGTGGCAGGGTACGTAGTAGGAGAATAGGGGCTGTGGGAGAGTAAGAGAAGAGTGAGGAAGAAAAGACATCAGCCAGAGAGATGTCTAGAAAAAGTGTCAGCTGTGTAGTGTACAGTTACTGATGAATAATTATCATTTCATCACTTCTGCAAATCTCTCATCTTCCCTACCAACCCCCCCCCCCCCCCCCCCCCCAAAAACCCCAAAATCCTTCTGTATCTGTACGTATTTCTGTACATAATGTTGCTGCCTGAGTGCTGTATGAGCATTATTTGTTAGAGAAGGATTCTCTTTAATTCTAATCTCTATTTGATATCAGTTGATATCAAATAAGGAGTAAGGTTTTTTTTCTTCTTATTTTCATCTCCTTTTTTTCTCTCTCACTTTATTTTATATTTTATTGTCTCTATAAAAAATTTAATATAAAATATTAATATGATTTAACTCTATCTATTCAAATAGGAGAATTCTAATCTCTATTCCCTTCTCTTTATTTCTATTTGAATTCTTATTTGAATAGATACAATTAAATCACATCAATATTTTATATTAAATTTTTTATAAAGACGATAAAATAAAAAATAAAGCGTGAGAGAAAAAAAAGAGATGACCTTACCCCTTATTTGATATCGACTGATATATCGATCCAGCCGACTATCATGAACACTGGAGACTGACACCTCTCTCTCTCTTGCTCTCTCTTCCTCTCTGCTTTTATTAATTATTACTCAATCCAACGTATACCTTACAAGAAGCAAAGTACAGGACTATATTCGTTTGCATTCAACAAGATAATAAGAGATTTTCTACAGTTTGTTTGTAACAGTAACTAAAATCGATATATTAAAGAAATTGGAACTTCAGGTGAGCACACTATTGTTTGTAACAGTAACTAAAATCGATACATTGGTTTTTGCCTCTCAAATTATTGTTCAGGAATTCAATGAACAAAATCTAACGAATTATACTTATCCTGGAACTTTCTATACAGATATATCAATACATAAAAAATTGTTCATCGGACTTCGATTTTAACACTTTGTAATATCATTATATATTCATGAAAAAACATAGCTAGGGACCATGAAAGGGACAAAGATCGAACATCTAGATAACTAATCATGTGGTCCATGGAGGAAAGATGTACCTAGCTAGCAAGGATAATAAAGCTATGAACAAACATACACATACATCTTGACATAATAAAAACATAGGATTGCAAATTTTGCGTACTTCCCCACGTATATTTGGCTTTCATTTCCAAGAAAGGTGTAGCCAAAGCCTGTCTCGTTAAAAGCAGAGAATCTTTTCTTCCCCACCCCTACTTTCTTTGACTCCTCTAAATCCCACCCGTGCGTGCACTACTCATGCACGTTTTCCTGCTCTAATTGGATCTTCTTTCCCCTTTCTTATCTTTTTTGGTTTTTTTCTTGCTTTTGGAGACTTGATCATGTACGTGTTCTCGGGTAATGGTTTCATGCTTACTGTGTAACGTATGATATTATTTTATGTTCACAAACATACTGATCTATATGAAGATTTTCACGAGGGAAATTCCGTTTTGCAGAAACAGAAAATAGGTAGGTTGGCGATCGCTATATGACACCACAAAACGGGATCAGGCTCCTAAATAGGCTTGTATATCATCTATTCGATCAAAAGAGAACACGGTTTCATATAGTTATGCAAGTTTAAGTATTGTCTGCATACATGTTAAGCGGTGTGACAAAAGAATACACTTTGTTACGATGATTGTAACTTTCTTTTTAATCTTAGAAGAGTATATACTTCTAAAATATTTTTAGAAAGAAGGGTGAAATTATTTTAAAAATTTATCAATTTTTCAAAATTTAGCTAGGCTCCCAAACAGTTTTCAAACATTCAAAAAAGGGCAAAGCAAGTCTTAAAAGACGAACAAAAGGAAAAAAAACAAAGAAGCAAACACAGAGAAATAACAAGTCACCGGATGGTATTGCATAGCATGTTAGTAAGAGACAAGCACACTTCTGGAGTTGACAAGTAGACATCAGCTTGTAAACCAAACAAGCATTGGGTTCCGTTTACCCAATAAAAAAAAAAAAAAACGCATCGGGTTCCATGTGCTGTATGGCATACGCCACTTGCATCAGTTGCATGCAAGGTTTTTTGACATGGCACCCATCAACTGTCAGAGATCTCTACATCTCAACCCTCTCCTCAATCTATGCATATCTACCTCCCTCATATAGAAAGCCGTTTGGATTCACATCAAGCTCAAGGACTTTTTCTTTTTACGATTTATTTGAATTGTTTACGTTTTCTAGGGCATTAACTTCGACTTGAAATTCCTTTCTACGATTTTAGATTATTTTCATCCATACAATTTATGTGATTACATGATTTTTTTTTTTTTTTAATCTCTTCCGAGTTCAAATTTTCAAAATTTTCATCTTTCACTTAGTCTAGTTTCCACCGGTGGTTTAGCCTTTAGTAGTAATATATTCGATTGTAATACTATTTAAATCCAGTAGCATTTTGTTTTGTTACTTTTTAAATGCTGAAAACATAATATTTTAAGTGTCAAAAACATAACATAACCTAAAACAGATCCAACGGTGATATATTCCTGGAATCTTGTTCTTGACGACTTGCATAACAGATTTACAATAAATTAGAGAAAAAAAAAACAAGATAATGAATTTTTGTACGTTACTCGCATGAATAATTTTGTACTTTAAATTCCAATTTAGTCTGAAATAAAGTGCACTATAATATTCTTGCATATAGTACTGAAAAACTCAAAAAAAAAACAAAAAAAAAACAAAAGAGGACATTAATGGCTATCGCAGCGAAAATATAACTGCAAAGAGAAACGTTAGTTAGATATAGAAACGTACAGTTTTTGTACAATCAAGCCTCGGCCACTCAGCTTCCTAAATTTTGCTATATGATTCCAAATGGTAAGTGATAAAACCAAGCTTTAAAGGTCCCTATCCGAGACAAGAAGAAGAAGAAGAAGAAGAAGAAAGGCATCCCAATAAAAATTTGTAGAAAAGCTCAGTCAAAAAAGCAGAGGGAGAGAGAGAGAGAGATTGCTAGAGCTCAAAAGGGTTACATGCCAATAAAGGGAAAGGAAAATTAAAGCCAAAAGAACCCTTTTCCGTTGGATTTGGAAAGGGAAAGGAGAAAAAAAAAGAGTAGTGCAAAAATAGTCCCATTTTTGTGAAGTGGGAAAATCCAAAGAAGCTTACACAATCCCCCCTGCTTGTGAAAGGGACATTAAATTATTGTTGCATAGAAGAGATTGAGAAAATGACCCTTCAAAAAAGCAGTTACTTTCTGAAGCAAAACAGTTTCTTCTCTCGGATGCTCATAGCTAAACCAAGTAACAAACTAAAGTATGCAACAGTGTGTCCATCTCTCCGACTAAACTCGAATCTTCCTCTCCGTAGTTTAAATAAACCCGATCCGAATTTGGTAAGGCGGACTAGAACAAAACCCAGAACTCGTTGTACTCGTTTATAGGTGATTACAGAAATTTTCTCGTGTTTTCACCAACAAAAAACAAAACAATACCCATAAACCAAATGATTTTTAGTTTTTTTAATATTTTTAGTTTTTTGGGGAATCTCAATTGAATTAAATTTGGTCTGGCAGCAGGGTCTTCTAGTGTAATAATACATATATGATGCCCTTTGACTAGACTAATATTTTGTCCATTTTTGGAATAAAAACCATCAGTCTCTCAGTATACCTAGTCGGATTCTAACGCAGCTTACCATGCCAAACTTCCCAAATAATCAAATTAAAGCATAAATTTTCATATTTCGCATTGCTACACAATTTCTAAATCAAAAACCTTCATGTGCAATTAGTTAATGTACTAAAAAGAAGGGGTGGAGTGTTAATAACTGTTAAATTTTATCAGAAAACGCACCTGAAACACATTAGCAAGGGCAGGAGCAGCGGCAAGTCGTCCGACGGCGCGGGAGGCTTCAGTGGCAACTTGAGAAGCGAGAGCTTCCACAAAAGGCTCAGGCCAGACCTCGTTTACGGCACGTCGTCTGGAAGAGGATGGCCCTTGGAAATCACCACCTCTTTGTACATGGCTAGGGCCAGCTCCATTGGCACCGTCGTCTCCATTTCCATCGTGGGATGTGGGGGAAGAAGAAGATGATGAAGTTGATGATGGAGCAGAAGAGTAAGAGGTAGACATGAAGGAAGGGGAAAAAGGTGGGAGAAGAACACTTGAGAAAGGAACACAAGGACAAAAAGATCTTGGACAAAGACACAATTTAAGTGAGGGACCCAAGAGAGGGTCTTTGTGATTCTTGAATATATATACGCAATTTCACACTCGCATCCCCTCTCTCACTGTATCAAATAATCTAAAATATAAACAATGCTCTGTTTTTTTTTTTTTTTTTTGAAGTATAAACAATGCTCTACTGAGAGGAGGAACAATTTTTATGACAAGACGTTATTATGTCAATGTACTCGCTGCAATACAAGTCATTTTAGATGTACTTAATTTTTTGTTCAATCAATGAGTAATGTTAGGAGAATAAAATTTGAAGATTAAATTTGTAAATTAAATGATATAAAAATTAATTATTACTTAAGTATTTATTAACTCATTTACGTCTTATTGATGACAAACCATTTAATTTATAAATTTAGTTTACTTAATACTACTCCCAATCAATTGTGATTAGAGTAATGCTAAAAAGACTAAATTTGCAAATTAATTATCAACTTCCATACCCTTTAATTTTCAAAACTTTGTCTACAAACTTGTGATTAACATATTTTTATCTTAAAAATGGTATAATTAAATTTTTTTTTAATCAACGTTTAAAGATCATTTTCCAAAAATTAAAACAAGTTGAAGATTGTTTAATAAAAAAAAAGAGAGAGAAAGTGAATTCGCTATAGAAATCATAAAGTATTTATTTTATAGTTCAAATTAATTGATTGAGAGTGTGAATTTTCTTTAACAACAAAAAACTAATGCTAGACTAACCAATAATAATTTTATCTTCAGCCCTTATCTTCTTATTTTTATCCATTGATTCTTCTTATATATTCAATCCAGGGTAAGTGCATGGGATAATATAGAAACGTAAAATTCACTTCAGAGTTCTAAATTGATAGTAAAGATAATCAATTTATGACATAATATATTTCAAGACAATCAATTTATGAGATAATACAGATTTAGTTTCCCAACCTGCAAAGACGGCCGCTGGGAGGGGTGGGGTTTCTGAAACCGCTGGGTTTATGGGTTAACCCTGGATTTTACAGGGGATTTGTAGCCCTAGCTCTCTTTGGTCCCTTTTGGTCTCCCTGCATCTGTATCAGTTGCAGATGTTTGTCAAGAAAATGGACATTGTCAGTTTTTCAAAAACAAAAGCAACAAAATACCTCACTCTTTCGGAAAGAAACCAAGAATTTTTTTTTTTTTTCTCTCACGAGGATGTTTATGTTTTTGAGAGGAGTGCTGTTAAATAGGGTTCTAATTAAGAAAAACTAATTAAAATAATTTGAAAATTTTGAGTTTTAACGATAAAGATAAAATAAAATGTAAAGTGATTAGTATCGGAATTGACTTTTTAGTGTAAAAATATGATTTTTTGTTAAAGTGAACCCTAACGAGAGTTTTTCATTAAAGTTCCCTTCTTATTATTGACAAAAAAAAATAGCATTCTTATTAGGGAGTTGTGAGTACTAATAAGAAAGGTTCTAAAAGAAGTAGATGCTAGTCGGGTGACGGCCGGAGTCTAGCGTTTAGGTGGATAAGACAAATTTAAGTAAATTAATTATATATCGTATAAATAAATGTTTGTTTATTTAAAAAAATACATAATTATATTATGATACATAAATTGCAAAATAAAATTACATATAGATTGTAAAGTATAAGAACATATAATGAGTGTTCATCCAAATATTCAACAAGTCTCTTACATTTTATTTAAAACATAAAATACAAAATGAAAGTTATCGGTTTTCTGTCTAAATGAGAGTCGCAACCTAGACGGGTGGCCAGGTGGCTAGGCTAAGCCTAGGCAAGGGTCTATGCGTCATTTCTTAATTTTCAAACGCATACTGTTAATGAGAATAGTGACCAGCAGCCTAACGTCTAGACGGGACCTAAACGGCGCTAGGCGAAGATTTTAGAACAGCGGTAGTAAGTAGCAATTGGTGTTGCTGTACTGGAGACCCCTGGTCATATTAGTAACTAATAGGTCTAGTTAGTTCCAAGTCCTTGATGATCGATGAATTTTATTATTCAAATTTGTTACTTCGTATTCGTATGAAGTCATGTAATAAGACAGAAACGTCAACCACTGTATTCATCCGATGCATAAAAATTATTTTGTAGTTCGTAGCGTAAAATACATAAATAAATTATTCGTGATTCATCAAATTAAACTTTAATTACTATTCTATCCTTAATGGTGTTCTATTTGTGCTAACATATTTCTTCTCTTGCATTATTGTACTTAGTAAGCAAAATTAAATCATCAATAAACTTGAGGGGCAAAAGCAGAGAAACATAAGAAATCTCAGCAAAAGAAAAATTAGGTGACAATGATTAAACATCTGAACTGTGGGAGTTGAAAAATTAGTGCCCTTGAATCAATAGAGGTTATGAATTTATAGATACGTGAAAGAGGGAAAAAATTATGAATATTAACGATGGACTCAAAATGTGATGTGATGAACTTGTGAGTTGTGAGAGTGAAGGTTAGTTTTGTGATAAACAAACTATCGTTGTAGTGCAGTGGTATATTTCTTCTTATTAATATTAAAAGATGTTTCAAGTTTGAATGTTCTTCTCAAACATATTTAATTGTATCCTATGTGTTCATGAATATTTTGACAATCCGATTAGTCAAAAAAGTGAAACCGTTTAATTCTGGATGATCCATCCATATCCAATTTTGTAATCGAATTCCATCTCTTCTAGATCAAAGAAAACTTTGTATCCAATTGTTGAGCGGTTTTCCTAATATCTATTGAGTAGCTTGCTTGCAATATGTGCTGCTGTACTCGAGTTGGAGTTGAAAATTTCAGAGATTCAAGGAACTTGATACAAAGTTTTGTAGGTGCCGAAAACATTATTAAGGGAAGCGTGGAACTGTGTCCGCCATTCTTTGTACAATGACCACCGCAGCTATATATTAGGAGATGATTGACGATACATGTGCCATGCACAAATTGCATGCTGTTTTAGTACATTACTTGTATAATAAAAGTAGAAAGACAGTCTCTTCACCTATATTTCAAGAGATGTTAAAGAAACTCTCTTAAAAGTGGATCTTATTGTAGATTCTTTGTCATTTTATGTTTTTGAAACAATATTTGATAATGTTATTACAACAATTAACATTAAATTATGAGATGACAAAGAGTCATATTTTGAGAGAATATCTTTAACAAATGTATGTGGTGTACTGGGTTATTTTCCAAATACATACATTATGTGTCATAATATATGATTACATTAGTTAACTCTCGAATAGGGCTTGAAAAGTCCTCGGACTTCCACATGGTTTTTCTTTTGGATAGTTGTACAATGTTGGACCTTGCCAATACAGTCCCTTATAATTTTCTTGATTATTTAGTTTCTTGTTTGGGCAGAGAGAATGGAAAGAGATAAAGATATTAAGGCTTTAAAATCATTATTTTTTTGCTAAAGATTAAAGGCTGTCTTTAGGTCTTGTGTTTATCCACTTTGGATTAGTATTTCTAGTTTCTACTTTATTATTCATCATTTTGTTTTGTTTTCTGACTCTTTTACATGTCCACATAATTTTGTAGATTCGATCACATATTTTAGTTATATAATTTCGTTTATTTATGATACTAGTATATGATAATTTTTCCACTGTTTTAGTATATATTTTTGTGAGATTATGTAATCAGGACTTATTTATTGTGATAGGGCAAAAGTGTTCTATTTATAACTTTTGCACAGGACGCCCGAAATTTCACAAACAACTATGTTTAGATTCATATCGTATTGTGAAAAAGAAAGAACAAACATATGTTTCCTAACCTAAAAACAAGAGTTTGGCTCCTTAAGTTTGAGGAAAAGTTCATCCTCAAAATATTTTGTGGCTTATCTACAGAACTTTGTCTTTATAACCGAAAGTTCATATTATAAATCACTCGGTTAAATTCATCTCTGCAAAAAATTAATTAAAACTACGATTATTTAGTCAATCAATTCCAGCAAATAAATAGACGCATTATAATACGTATATAAATTTGTTCATTTGATTTTACATAGTTTAATGGATAAACAACTTTATTTTTAATTTTTTTTTATAAAATAAATTTTTACGTAATAATTTATTATATGAACGATTAGCATAAAGAAATACTATAAATTAGTCACAAAAAAATATAAGAAAAACTAACGAAAATTCTAAAAAAAACCTTAGTTTTAGTTAAAAATGACAAATTAAGATGCAATAAATAGTACAAAAAAAATGTAAAAATATGAATTTTCATTAAAAATTAACAGTACCGAAAATATTTCATTAAAACTCCTAAAAATATAACGAGAAAACAAGTTTTTCTCAAACCTAAATCATATATCTATCTGAAATCGAAAGGAAGAGAACAAAAAGGGCGGGCGTGCAAAGAGGCAGAGGATAAGCGCGTGGGGAAGAAGAAGAGGAAAGGGTATGGGGCCAGAGGAAAGACAGGAGAGTGCTTTTTGACTAGAATGGCATGCTCATGTCTAATCGGCTAGCCCTGTCTCGATGGAATATAACTGAAAGATCTTTTTTAGCAAAGTACAACTCCCCTACCTCTCTCTCCTCTGTCCGTGTCTCTCTCTCTCTCTCTCTAAAAGGTTTGGATAAAAAATACGGATGAAAATAGCTAGAGTAGGAGAGTAGGCAGCTACTGTTATTAATTGTCAGGTAATAGATATACTAGTGTTCGTAGGGTTCCTGCCACAGTCAGTCTGTAACTATCATAACCATATATCCTCACCCCCCTCTCTCTCTCTCTCTCTCTCTCTCTCCTCACACAGCCACAGGTAGAGAGAGAGAGAGATAAAGCCCATCACTGGCTGGCCTGGCTTCTGCTTCCTTCTGCATGCCCTGCTGCTTTCAAATTTCAGAAAAATTTATTCATCCTTCTGTCAACCCTATCATAAATATGGACCTTCCTTGGTTAGGGGCCCAACTTGCCTTCTTTTGTTTTCATTCTTTATTTTGATTAATAGAAATGTTAAAGAGATTCTCGCAAAATCGGAATATTTTATAAATTTTGCTATTTTATATTTTTTATATAATATTTTATAATATTGAAATAAAAATTGACGTTAAACTGTGAGATAGTAAAGAATCTATAAAAATCCTATTTCGGAAGAAACCGCTATCATTTCTCTTTGGTTAAACAGACTCCCTATCATTCATTCATTATCAATGCTATCAAAGTCATTCTCATATGGAAAATGATTTTTCTACTCTTCTTTTAAATTATGCATGCTTACATTTCTGTTTAGATTTATTTAGAGGAATGCTTGGCTATTTAAAATTGAGTAGGAGTTTTTCTTTAATATTTACTGTTAAACAATACCGTTTGTATTATCAATTATTTTGTAAATATCATTTATATGAAAAATTAATTAAAATTAACGTTGTTTAGTCAATTAATTATAGCAAATAGATAGACGACTTGTAATAATTTTACTGTATCTTACCAGTTTCTTTAATACAAGTCGATGACTAAACAATCTTATTTTTAATGACTTATTACATAAACCATTCTTACATGATGATTTATAATATGAGCGATAATAAACATAAACACAAAATTTTATAAATCGATGATAAAACATTAAGAGGACCGCCTCCTCATTCAATGAGCATCTAAGTTAATTCCTTGTTTAGTCTAAAAGATAAAAATAAAACACAAAAAAGAATAAAGAAACAAGTGAGAACTTAGAAGTAAACAAGAGTGCATGAAAAAATAAGTGGATGGAAATCATTTTCTTTTTCAACTAACTATGAAGGTTCTTCAAATAATCAAATGGCAGTCTGGTACCAAGCTCAGTGCTTATCAAATATAAGATAAAATCTTTTCTGGGCAAATTTTAGCAGGTGATGCTCGATAGGCCTCAACATCATTGTTGTGCATATGTTGACAAGCATCGACATCATTGTTGTGCATATGTTGTTCAATGAAATGCTTCACGTATAAATTCAGCATAAATCAATCGATTAAACTTGAAGAATTGTTGTAAGTTGTTTCTATTTAAAACTGTTTTGAGTTTTTACCCTAGAACTTCGTGAGATATGATTCTTGGAAAGGATTCTCTCCGAATCACTTCCATCAAATTCTATAAATTAACAAATTTGGGTCCCTGAAATTTGATTTAACGGTTAAAGTTATTATAATTTTTAAATGGCCGTTATGTTTTTAATCGTTGGATCAAATTTCAATGATTCGAATTTGTTAATTTGTAGGATTTTACGGAAGGGATCCGAAAAGGATTTCCATGATTCTTAGGGCTGGTTTGGTATTGCTGTGCTTTGAAAAAAAACTGTTGTGAGAATAAACGGCTGTGTTGTGAGAATAAGCGGCTGTGAAATAAATCAGCAGAATGTTTGGTAAACTTTTTTGTAAAAGTGCTTTTGGAAAAAAAAAGCAGTCTAATAGTGGGTCTTTTCATTAAAGAAGCACTATAGCTCCGTGTGCTTTGAAAAAAAGCCAGTTTTCCAAAGCTGCAAATAGCAGCTTCAGCTTTTTCCTTTGATTTCAGCTTATTCTCACAGCAGCTTTCAAAATAAGCCTTTTTTTTTCAGTTTACCAAACACCTAAAACCCTCACAGCAATTTTTCATGGATGTTTTTTTTTTAAGCACCTCACTCCCAAACTAGATCTTAAATAGATAATACAGTTGAGCAAGCCCTTAAAGGCGGCAAAGCCGAGGTTAGGACTGAAATGGCCTTTGACCCCTCCCCCTTCTCCAGCGCCATCTATCATATGAAAAAATACGTAATAATAAGTTAATAACCAGAGATTTTTACAAATAATCTTTAGGTTTGGCTCTCTTGTATATAAGATGACAAAACCATTTACAACCAATGGCTAAAATTTGGGCCCCGACAAAATAATCCTAGGCAATATTTAAAATATTTACGAAATTATTGATATTTTTGTCGAAATATTCGAAAAATCAATGTTCGATATAGGAAGAGGTGGAATGCAAATTTTACCCTATATCGGTGAATATAGAAAAATTAATGAATATCGATGATACCTACTTGTTCACTATAGAAATTTTGTTGAAATCCATTGTAAATTTTGAACTGCTGAATTATTTTTGGTAAATTTTTTCTCTTATTTCGACTAAATCTTAATGAATTGATATTTTACCCCATCACAAATTTTCATAATTTCTATCAAGGGCATCGATAATAATATATATACTGATATCCATGTATATTTTTATAAATTAACATATCAATATTTCTACTTGTATGGTTATTTTAAACACGAATCCTAGCTAGCTCCACTCCTGTCCTTGGAATTTTAGGAACAAAAGTGGAAGATACAGACCAAAAAACTGGAGGTTGGGTAGACAATCCCTAGTCAGTCAGATTCTCACTATTTGTGCCCCAAATCTTATTTAGGTTGTGATTTGAGAATAAGAACAGATAGGTTTGGGCTCAGGTTTTGACTATTTGGGCCAACAATTTTGCAGGACCTTGTGTGACTACGATTCCATTTCGTTAACATGTAACAACATTCAATATTTCTATCACTTGACTACTGATATTGTTCACACTTGAAAATTTGAGAGTATGAATTCCGAATAAGAAAAAAAAAATACCTCTTATGCTCTTAAAAATATTTGAGTTATTCTCGTATTGCCAGTTAGTATGGAATCTCAACTTTCTTTGTTTTTTTTGGGTAAATTATATTTTACCACCTCAGGTTTGTGGTCGATTTCAATTCCTTACAGCATCTTTAAAACATTTCATTTTCATACATCAAGTGCTATTTTATTTCAATATAATACATCCGTTATATTTTCCATCCATTGATTTGTTAAGAGCTGACGTGGCTGCCAAATTTATGCCACGTGGCAAATAAAAAAAAATTTACATTAAAAATAGAGAGCTGCTAGACCCACCCTGTTGTCTTATTTCCCGCCCACATTATATTTACACCCACTATAAAAAGTTAAAAAATTAAAATGTTATTTTCTCACCCACTATTATTCCTAAAATAACCCTTATATATAATTAGAGATCAACTTTTCTCTTAAAAAAAGAATATAAACAAATAATATTACTCTCTTCTACAAGGCAGGAAAAAAAAACCAAGGTCTTCTAGTCTTCAGTCTAATGTAGTTTGGTCGGGATTGAAAATGGAGAAGCTTACTCAAGTAAACCATCTCTCAAGCCGGAACCCTTGGGGTTTTTTTTTTGTTTTTTTGTTTTATTCTTCTGCAAGGAATCCAATAAACTATAAAGCCAAATGATCTCAAATCTCAACTGTAAACTTCCAATTAACAAGATTAGCCATTCTCCCGACAACTCTCTTCTCTAACCCTTTAACCACTCTCTACTGCCACATTCTTTCCTTTTCGACAACGAAAAAAAGTACGAAACTCTCTAGTCAAATGAATCACAAAAGAAATGACCTCGGTGAATTCAAATTAATACTTTAACTAAAAAATCAGGAAGTTAAACCATCTCTCAAGCCCTAACCCCTGGGGGATTTTTTTTGTTGCAAGGAACGCATGTATGTGAAGTTATGCTAGATGATGATGGAGAATGCTTTCTGAAATTTCATCAAGGGAAGGCAGATAGGAGTTGCAGAGAGGTGGGTTTTGATTTGGCAACCAAAATCCTAGGGATACAACTCTCTTTAGTAATGATTTCACACCCAAACTTTTCTTTTTTATTATATATATATATATATATATATATATATATTTATATATAAGTAATGCAAAGGGAGGTAACTAAGGTCTTTATTAGTCATTTTATAAATGGATAAATTTGTAATTAAAAAATTCATACAAATGGGTGGGAAGATAAGGGTCTGTTTGGTATCATACCAAAAAACTTTGGTTGTTCCTAAAAATAATTTTCAAATAACATCACTTAAAAACATTATTCTTTTTAAGTCTCAAAATTTCAAAAATCTGTTTGGTTGAATTTTTAAAAATAATGTTTTTAGTTTGAATTCAAACTTCCTTGAACAAAAATTGGAGGAGACAAAGAATTGGGAAAGAGAAAAGAGAGAGGAAATTGTTGGTGAGGGGAGAGAAAGACAGAGAGAGGACGAGGAGGATAGGGAGAACAAAAAATTACGGTGAGGAAATGAGGAGTGAGAAGAAAGAGAGTGTAATGAGAGAGAGACAAGACAAAGGCTGAGGAGAGAGAAAAAACAAGGTGTGATGTGGGGAGAGAAGGAAGAGAGGGTTGAGAGAGAAAAAAAAGAGGGTTATGAAGGAGCAAAAGAAGATGTCGAGGAGAGAGTAGAAAAATTCTAAAAAACTCACTTTTAGTGTTTTTAAGTTAGTTTTGAATCCAATTTTTAAAAACAGTTCTACCAAACAAGCATTCAAAATCTAAAACTCAAAAAGTGTTTTTAAGTTAAAAAAGTTGGAACTCAAGTATAATACTAAACAAGCCCTAAGACATTGAGGTGGAAATAACAGCTCTTTAAAAATATTATAATAATTTACCCTTAAAAAAAAAAACACTTGAAAACCCAGAAAACCCATTCCCTCGATCACCTCCATCTCCTGCCCCTCCCCTCCCCTCCCATCTAAAAAACCACCCCATCCCACCCCACCCCCACCTTACCCGCAACCCCCCGACCAACCTGCCCTTCTCGCCACCACTGAAATTTCCATCCAGTCCTTGGACACCCCAATTCCCATCACTGATATGATCTGTAAATAGTGATTAGCTTAATCACTATTAAGGTTCTAATTCTTAGGATTATTAGACTTATTCCTGTTATTGCGTGGTTTGTTATAATTGGCCAGCTGACATGATGAGTTGTAACTTGTATAAGAGAACTAACTCTCAGTATTGTAAAGAGATCAGAATTTACAACAAAGAAATTAAATACAAAAATATTTAGAGCTTTGCTCCTTCATCTCTCATTCCCTCTTCTTCCATAGCTTTCTTGTGCTACTTGCAGGTTGATTAAGGGAATTGAGAATTAGGTCGTATCAATGGTATCATCCTTCTCGACTCCTGGTTTCCCTCATATGCACGCCCACCCGACCCGTCTTCCTGCCATGGATGCACGCTTCTCCGCTGCAATCGACTCATTTGACGCTTCGCTGCGTGTTGCGCTCCGTGATGCAATCCGCGAAGCTATGGATTCTGCACTCACCGCCATTCACAAGGATGTGAATCCTGTACTCGCTGAAATCCACAGTGAACTTGCTCCGTTACACCATGACTTGGCTCTCGGCGTCGGGGGAGATTCTGATCCAGCCTTGATGTGTTCCGAGGAAGCTGAATCAATCGAGGTCAGTCACCAAAAACCTCACAATAGAGACGGCAACCCATTGCAAATTTTGCTAACAATCCACACCAATTTCATTCCGCCATTACTCTCATATTCACCGATGTTGCGAGCACTGGAAAATTCAGCCGTCAAGCCACACTCGAACAACTCCACTGCATCTACAGTCTTGCTTCCGGAATCGAAGACGATGACCTATGTTCCGCATCTACTCCATACGCACTCGTTCTTCGATACTACAACAATTGAACTTGAGGATTTTTATGCATGGAAACTGTTTGATGCAATTTCAAACTCAAGTTGTTATGTTGTTCTTGATCGTGACATGTGCTACTGCAATGGCATTCGGGATAAGGGTGGCGGGTCCAAATTTAGGTCACTGGAGGACTGTCAAATGAAGCTGATGGAAAAGCTTGCACGGTCGAATTACGATGACAACATTGGTTATTTCATCAAGAAGAAACTTCATGTTTGGTGTCAGCTACTGAGTGGGCTATTGGAGTTAGGAAGGATACGTCGACATGAGGTATTGAGATTATTGATTAACAATTTTAAAAATCGGAAGGCCATGTGGCATTGGTTTTTCCATTGTTTCCTTGCGTATTATACCGATGGCAAGGTGGTCAAGACTGATGTTTACTTGAATGAAATTAATGGGTGGATTGGCATGTATGAGGTTGGCAAGTTTGTGATGGCTTTGAATGCAGAGAAAATGTTTGATGAAATGCCCAAGAGAGAGTGTGAGAATATTAGGGGCACCTATTTTGAATTCATATTCTCTCTCAAGGATCACCGAGAAATCAATTTTGGTGCCTTGGTTATCGATCTACATGCTGATTTCTTTGTGTTGTTCACTAGTAACTTTCAGCCGCTATGGGATCCCATAGATGCATTGGCTCAAGCTGTAAAGCTGATGCTCTATCTTTAGTACAAGGAGGGCATGCGCATGGGTAACAAACAATCATGCTTTTGTTCGAGGCAGTGTGGTGGTGACTGGCATCATGCAGCTATGCCATCACTAGTCTCTTGGGTTGTAGTTAGGTGGGTGAGGACATGGGAACCACCGCATGCCTATCAATACAAATTTTAGAATGACAAAAGAGAGAAGCACATGGATAATCTTTTCGATGTTAAAAGATTTTTGCACTTGTTAGCAGAGTCTCGTAACATAAGAGGGGCATTGCTTTATGAGGTTGAGTGGTACAAAAAGAAAGCCTTAGTTGAGCAACTTGGTTGTCTTGCCATCCAGATCCACTGTTCTGATTTCAATTTGGAAACAAAGAATGAAGAAAACTGGTCCAAAGAGCATAATGGAGCTAATATTAACATAGTTATGTTCCTTACTGTTGGTACAAATGTTCCCACTATACATGAGAGCTCTATTCCTCAATACATGGCTGAATTGGCGAGGCATGTGATTATGATTTCTTCTGTACCCACATTTCCCGCCATTACTGGGAAATCTTATAATACCACAAAGCTAGCACTCAAGGAAATAATGCTGGAGTTGCGTAGGGTGCTCCTGATACTCTTAAAGTACTTGGTTGCATAGCAAGGGGTGATGAAGGGTTGGTACAATTTTAGTGGCTTGATCATAGACTTAAGTTGATCAAGAGGAACTATGAGCTCCCAACTCTGTATACTATGGATTGGCGTGACATTGAATTCGGAATCTCTGAAGGTGTTGATCTTATTGCAATGTCAGTTGTAAACAGCGCTGAATCTGCAATTGAAAAATCACCTTTTCACCAAATCAGCCAAATCCATAAAAGTCTTGGCTAAGATTGAGAGTTTGGATACCCCTTCAGAATTTGAAAGAAATTATAGAGGCATTGAATGGAATCACGGTTGCGAGAGTTGAGCTTGGAGTTGACATCCCACTTGAACAGATTCCAACTGTCCCAAAGAAAATAACCAATGAATACAAGCAGCTTAACAAGCTAGTTACTGTAGCTTATCAGTTTCTTGAGTTAGTGATACAATACCCAACTCCAACCCATGCTAAGGTTGCGTATATTTCTGAAGCTGTTAGACAATATGCATTCAATATTGGCAGATGTAATTCTACTGTTGAATCCTTATTTTATGCCTTCAGCCAACAATGGTTTAGTGTGAAGCTTATATGTGCATTCTGCTGCTTGTTATTTCTTATCCTTGGAATTGTTGGGATGCACTATGTGGTTAATTTGGTGGGAGGCTCAAAAGAACCTATAAAATCGATTGCTACCATTGAGTCCATTACTTTAGTGTTGGCATATTTCACTAACAAAAGAATTATTACTTTATTGATTTACTATGGTGGAAGAATTGGTTACGGAAAAGAATATCGTGAAAGGCTGCTGGGCAAATGGGAAGTTGTGGATGTCAATGATTGTTGCAGCTATGCTTTATATTTGTTGGACTTTGGGAAGATATATGGCAAACACCTCTCTAATACTAAGATCTTTCATGTGGAAGGCTCGAGCCCTGTGTCTTATAGGAAGCCTGTGATATTTGCAGACGAGACCTATGCTAACCAGACTGCTGAAAATACTAATTTTGCACCTGTCTTTGTCCAAGGATCTCTAACTTCTGTGCGCAATTGGTATCAACTGTTCATGTGGGTTGTAGTGCATATTGCTGATGATGGTTTGGAGTCCATAATTGACACATGGACTGAAATACAGCTGATGGAGTTAGGTGAGTGTGCCTTTTATGGTACAAATTCTAATTAGCCAATTCAAATCATGAAAGTGACGGTTATGAGATTGACCTGCTGCTGCTTGTCAATTTTGTTGAACTCTGGAGACACACGATTTTATCAAATTCGAAGTGCAGCAGCAGTCACTACCCCATTGGACCATTGCGGAAATAAAACAAGTTGTTTTTTCCTTAACCTTGAGGACAAGGTTTTTCTTTAAGGGGGGATAATGATATGATCTGTAAGTAGTGATTAGCTTAATCACTATTAAGGGTCTAATTCTTGGGATTATTAGGCTTATTCCTGTTATAGCGTGGTTTGTTATAATTGGCCAGCTGGCATGATGAGTTGTAACTTGTATAAGAGAACTAACTCTCAGTATTGTAAAGAGATCATAATTTACAACAAAGAAATTAAATACAAAAATATTTGGAGCTTTGCTCCTTCATCTCTCATTCCCTATTCTTCCATAGCTTTCTTGTGCTACTTGCAGGTTGATTAAGGGAATTGAGAATTGGGTCGTATCAATCACCCTTCACTTACTGCAATCCACCACAGCCATCAAAATTCAATCGCCCTACCAAGTCCACCTCATCCGCACCCACTTCAAAACAATCGCAGCCGTCGGATCGCGGGGCTGCAGAAGATTGTGGACGCGATCGTATCGGAAGACTTGGATGGCTTTTGGGGTGGCAGAGACAGCGGATTTTGAAGGAACTGGGACGACGTCCTTGCAGAGATGGAGGAGGAGGTGTGCAGGGATAGAGGAGGGGAGGAGATGGAGAGGTTTGCAGGGTAGGTGAGCGTGGGGATTTTGTAAATGGGTTGGTTGGTGGGTAGAATTAGGTATGGAAGTATGGAAGTGCTTCAATGGGGATCAATCGCGGGTTGAGCGGTGAATTTTGTAAATGGGAGTTGCAGAGAGGTGAAGGGGACGGAAGGGGATCTGGGTTTTCAAGTTTATTATTATTATTTTTATTTGTTTAAATAGGGTTAATATTATAATATTTTTAATATATAAAAATTATTTTTTTGCCACGTGATACAAATTTGTCAGCCACTTTTAACAGATCAATGGATGAAAAATGTAATGGATGTATTATATTGAAATAAAATAGTGCTTGAGGTATGAAAGTGAAATGTTTTAAAGACGTTGTAAGGAATTGAAATCGACCCCAAACTTGAGGTAGTAAAGTGTAATTTACCCTTTTCTTTTTGTTGTGCAAAAAATGGTTATGTTTTAAATGCAAGCGTACATATCTATTGAAATATAGACGAGTGTAAGTACAAGGTTGAATTTACAGAGATTGTATATAAATAATGGAAAACTAATCAAACGCAAATTAACTTAATACTAACTTAGTTGGAGAAAAGTTGTTTTGTTGAGCAAACTAATCATATGAATATGAAATGGATAAAGAAAATAAATGATAGTATTAACCAAAGTATCTGATTTCACTCTCATTAATCCATAAATTCCAAATTTATTTATCTAGCAATTCCTAACTCACAAAGTAGCATGAGTAATACTTCAATTCTTCTTCGTTTAAAGGTATAAATTCAAAACATCACATATAAACTAATTATTGAACTACATAATATCAAAGCATGCTAAGCATCCTATGGGAAGAAGAATATTTGAATTACAACGGTTCAATGAAATTTGGCCTCAAACTATCAAGAATGGATGACACAAAAGATGAAAAGAACAACAACTTCATTTTACCATTTGAAGCAAGAATCATAGCATTACGATCACTAAGGGAATTGAAGAGATAAGGAACATAAACTTATTTCGCAATGGTTGTTCATAAACTTGTTTCATAATCATTGTTTCCTCCTTAACCTTAGTTAAGGAGTTTAGCCACACATAATATAACAAAATACAAAAAGTCAAAGTGTTTGGAAGACATGGAAAGAAATATGTTGGAAGTTTTGAGACTCTTGTCCCACATTGGGGAAAACAAGATTCACAGGGGCCTTTATATAGATTTAGTGCTTTAGTCTAGTAATTAGAATATGGGCCATTTGGAAATGGATTGAAGGCTTGGGCCTTATGGTTGTGTGGATTAGGCTTGTATAATATAGCCTAATACAATGAATATTAATTAATCAAGACAAGGGCCTTGGGCCTTGGAATTTAAAATTAATCTGATTCATTAATTTTAATTTTCGGATTAAGTTTTTAATTAGTTTATTATTAATTAAAAACGTTTTGATTAAAAGACACAGCTCTTAGAAAGAGTTGTGAACCTTCAAATACACTGAACTGGTATTTGAAAGGGTGTGAAACAACCTATATATATATATGCAATCCATGGTATCCAAATAATAATATTTTCTTCTTCCTTTTCTTCCGTACAAAATTCCAGAGAGAGAGTAAACACACAAATCAATTCGCTAGAATTCTATAATCCAGTGCGGATTATAGGATTAGGTAGTTGTATCCTGGTCGAGCAGACGTTGTAGAACCACAAGCACAAGAGTGGGACGGAATTACTGTTCGAAGGACATAGCTTTTACGCTAGCCTCTACCTTCTGTAATCAAGTTAGTACTGTGGATATTCTTATATAAATTTCTGTTTTATTGTATACTTTTCATTCTGTATAGCAAGTACTTTTAGTAAAATAAAATTGTGAATTTCAAGTTCTGTTTATTTCTGTTATATTGTTTATTTCTGAATTGTTCTCCAACAAAATATAAAACAAGGGACAACGTGAAACTATCTGGCTCTCCTCCTCTCGTTTGCTGCAGCTCCTATCTGTTATAAAAGATATGGAAGTACAAGTCTTGCAATTATTTGGCAAATACAACTTAACTTGTAGTGGGTGAATGTTTTCCTTCTTTCATTTTACTTTCATCACTTCTTGTCTTCACACATGAATGAATTCCTCCTTCTACCGTTTGGTCAATGATTATTGCATGTTATTACTCCCCTCACCGATCTCAACTATTCTTCCGTTCAGAATCTAGAAGTCCAACTTGTGCATTTATTGGCCAGATGCTATAGTTTCTCAGAACATGCTTCAATGTTTTGATCACACAGAACGCTACAGTGAATAAGTTATCACCAAATTTGACAATGTTACATTAGACACAATTTGGAGAAACTGTCATGAAGAAGTAGTTTTCATTTGAGTACTTTATGTTGACGTTTTGAGCCCTACAATTCGACTAAAAACATGAGCTGCGAATCTGAACATCTGTTGGTGTGGGATAAACTAGGAATTTGCTACATAAATTAGATTGGCACCAACTATGACCATGTTGGAGTATAAACAATTTGAAACAACATTCATGAAGAAGTCATCTGTATCTGAGCAGTCTACATTGATAGTTTGAGGCCTGGGAGTTGACCGATGAACAGAAACTGCTAATTCCAGCTTTGCTGCCACAACTTGCATGCAGCCATGCACATGTATCAATTAACAAGTTCGAATACCTCCTTGGTCTTACTCAAAGTAAATAAAATAACTTGCACAATTACACTTAGTGGTGGAGCCAGCATAGGGTCATTGGTTGTTCTTAACCCCAATAACTTTAAAAACTTTATGTATATTTGCTTGTATATTGTATTTGACCCCTACAAACAACTAAGGCAAACAAAATTACAACCTCCTCTCCTACTTCTATTTTCTTCTATCATATTTGTCCTCCTTTTCTCTCCTCTTGTATGAAATGTTTTAGTTGAAAAGCGTTGAAAGTCTTCAACATTACTCCACAGTATCCTGCATCCACCCTCGATGAGCCTGTACAAGTAATAGTAGTCGTTGACCTATGTTGACATAAAATTTCGGGCAGGAATTCGCAGGTGCCTACTAGGTGCTCGACGAAATGACCCAATAAAGCTTTTTGGTTGATATTATGACCCCATTATTTGAAAATCCTGACTACGTGACTACGTCATTGATTACACTCAACATTTTTTATAAACTTGTCACGATAAGTGTATTCAACAGTTTACTAGTCACGAGGATGTAATTAATTCCAAAGTAAACAAGGTTTTTTTTTCTTTTCAAATATATGAAGTTGACAGTCACGTTCGAAGACTAAATATTAATAAGGTGTGTGAGAGGAAAAAATGAATGTGTGAATATCACTTTTCATTAAAGACTCCTAAATAGTTATGAGATGAAATATGCATATTGGCACAAGTGAGTGCATTTCAATTGACTAATAAAAAATAATGCTTGCTTTTTACATGTTTAGTCATTTCTTTTTACGTGACGACAAATTATTTGACTGTAAAAACGCCATAATTTGAATCGTTATTCTATTGTCTTGCGAATATATAGTTAACTGAAAAAATCATTTATTTGAAAGAACGTTAACTATTCATATATGTCGAAGAAATCAACTATTAGACAACCAACTATGAGCCTATGACTTAATCTATATCACTTCTATTCCATTTTTACCACATAGTCCTTCGTTGACCTAGCCATTTTTTAAGGTCACCAGATCTAATTGCTTACAACTGCAAGGGACCTTCCTACCTAAGAAATTAAGTGCAATAATTGTATTATATGATGATGTGATCTGGAACGTTTAAATGCAATAATTATATTATATGGATATGATCTGAACATTGACTTAATAGCACCCCGCCATTGCAAATGTTTCAAAGCTACAGCTCTCTGTGCATGCTATTTGTCCTGCCATTTTACCACCTTTTAATTACCAGAGAAATCTGCTAGCTCTTTGTTTGTGTACTGACGGAACAACAATGAAGGGCGTATTTCTGGACAGTTTTTCTGCTGAGGGAATACTTGCGAAGGCGGCTTCACTTACCACTGAACCACTGACACTTGCTTGGGGGCTTCGGAAACCACTACGCATCCTGCATGAAACATTATCCCAGATTCAAATTGTCGTACTTGATGCTGCTGCTAAGGAATCAGTGGGTCCGGCAGGGGCAGAGTGGGCGGAGGAACTTAACGACGTAGCCAATGACGTTGACGATGTCTCGGATGAAATCAACTACGAAGTTGTCCGGCATCAACTAGAAATTAAAGACCGTATCAAGAAAAAGGTACTCAATTTCTTTTCACTCTCGAATCCGCTTGCATTTCGTCTTAAAACGACACATAAAATTAAGAAGATCAACGCGTCGCTGGTCGATCTCAAGAGTCGGGCACCTGTTATCGAACTAGTTGCCAGAAATGTGTATGCAACCCACCAAAGAATGAGACGGGTCACAGATACCAACTCATTGATCGGTGCGGGAATCATCGTTGGAAGAGCTGAGGCTGTGTCAAATATAGTTGCAACATTGACTAGCTCCGATATCAATCGAGAATATCTTTCGGTTATGGCCATTGTAGGAATGTCAGGCTTGGGAAAAACAACCGTGGCCCAAGAAGTGTTTAATGACTGTCATGAGATAGCTACACACTCTGATGAGAAAATATGGGTGTATGTCTCCGATACATTTGACGTCAAGTTTATTTTGAGTCGTATATTAGAAGGGGTTAGCAGTCCCAGCCCTGCGTTAAGAAGTCACGATGCATTGCATTATAGACTTGGAGAAGCGTTGACAAATCAGAGATGTCTTCTTCTGCTCGACGATGCTTGGGATGAAGATCCTTTGGAATGAAACATTTTGATGCAATGCTTATCGCTCATCAATTGTGCACGAGGAAGCACAATAATTGTCACTACCCGTAGCGCCGAAGTTGCAGAAATTACAGCAACACCACCTCTTTGTAAATTGGGATTTCTATCGGAAGATGAATGTTGGTGCATAATGAAGGACAGAGCATTTCCAGATCGTAGTGCTCTTATAGATCCTCGTCTGGAGGAAATTGGAAAAGAGATTGCTAAGAAGTGTGCAGGTCTACCATTAATGGCAGAGGTGAGGATCCATATTATGTTTATTTTCTCACTTATTTTCTTTTCTTTTTCTGCAGTAACTTTTAATTAGATTTTAGGACCTAAATATGAGTTTTTTATCGTTTGAATTTATTTTTTTTCGTTGTTGGAGTTTATGCTTAATTCAAATGCCAATTTGTGCTTAGTTCTAATGAAAATAACAATTTATGCTTAATTCAAATACTACAAGATTGTGCAAAAAACTGTTAATACTATATATTCAAACCCAAACATAACACTAGGAATTAAAAAAAAGGAAAACTAACGAAAAATTTAAAAAAACTTCTCTTTTAACAAAAAGTCATTTTTAAAGATATAATGAATAGTGCTAGTTAAAGGTAAAAATATGATTTTTCGTTAAAAATAAATAATACTATAAGTGTTTTGTTAAAACTCTCATAAAAAAAAGTAACACACATCTCAACAAACCTAACACATAAAAAATAAAGTTGATCGATCAAAATGAAGACAAAAAGCTCGGCAGAGTACACATTATAGTGGGCCTCAAACTAATTATATTTCTCGGAGAAATCAGGTGTGAAAATACTTTAGGATAAAAAATAGGAGTTTTAACGAAATATTTTCGGTATTGTTTACTTTTAATGAAAAATTATATTTTTATTTTTTTTCTAATACTATTCATTACATATTTATTTATTAAAACTAATTTTTTTAAAAACTTTTAATTAGTTTTTCTTTGAAAAAAGGCACGCCAAACTTACATCAAATATAAGTAAACTAAAGACGATGTACAACAAGCCTACTTGTCAAGCGACAAGGATCAAACCCCTACAGTAGAAATAAAGTAAATTAGAAAAGTGAAGAATCATATATTAAATAAAACAACACAATGGAAACCCAAATACAAGAAACAGAAAACTACATATGCTTACAAAAAGTTAATTATGTTCACCAAGAAAGATAACATACTAAAAACCAAATACAAACTTCACTAGAAACCAGTCATGTTTATAATATACTTCATTCTTTGCCAACGTAAGTAACGAAAAATCTTTGCAGGCAGGCAATACTATAGGGAAAGGGTAATTCAAAAATTAAAATAAAGTCAAAGGACTAAGACCATCTCCAATATTTGGGTTAAAATCTAAAATTTGTTGTAAACATTCCTAGTTTAAGTATGATTGTATAAATCCTAGATAAACATTGATTCTAGTTATCCTTTCCTATTACAACTTGTATTACTTGGAGGAGAAGAAATATCTTCTCTACCTTTACTACTATAAATAAAGGCACAATGTAGGAGGGATAACAACACACACATTCCCCTACAATTCTACAAACACACATCTCTCTTCTCTCTTTCTTTGCCGCCGACCCTAGTCTCTCTGTCAAATAAAATAGACCACAACACGTTATCAGCACGCTCCTACCGCTGCGCTTAGGAATCTGACGTTGGAGATTTTTTTTCTGCATCAAACCAGTTCATCCATATCATCACGCAATTAGGTTCTTTCCAAACAACGGCTTTTAACTCGATATTTTGCAAGCCCTGATAGCATGAACATTCACCATGATGCATGACCCAACTTTACGTTTAATGTATTTTAGATTCTACATAAATTGTGTATGCTTCATAATCAAAATTGCTACAATTATGTGAATTTGATATTTGTCATGAATTGAATCTTACATATGTACACGCATTGAAACTATTATTTGCATATGCATCAACGTAAATATGTGATTCATTGAATTTTACATGTATATAATTATATTTGAATTGAAAAAGAAAAATATTTTTTTGCGATTGGGAATTAGGGTTCTAGTCGAACCCGTGCCTTTGCAAGGCCGCAAGCCACCAGGCCCGCAGCCTGCGATGGCCCAACCCAAACCGAGAACCCAGGCCACAAGCCTTGAACCGAAACGGTGCGTTTGAAGCACCTTGTCCCGACCTACGGCCTGAAGCCCAGGTCCTCGCCGTCGATTTTCCGACACCACACGACCTGCAGTCGTGCAAAATTGGACACCACCCATCGTTTTCACCAACGATTTCTAGAAATTCCAGAAGAATTTCATGGGTCTTCACTCGAATTCAACTGAATTCATTCGGTTTTTTTCTTCCATCGACGTCGAGATCTCTTCTTCGTCGACAAACACCTGGTTCTTCGACGAACCATGGCTTGCTCGACCCTGGACACACCGCCTGCCATGGCGCCGTCCACGAACTCCGGCTTTCTTCTTTGGCATCGCACACCCAGCACGGCTGGGATTTCTTTGGACCTCTTTCCCGAGCCTTACTCGGGCTCTGTCACTCGGCCCGTGTAACACAAGAAAAAAAAAACAATTTTTTTGTTGGGCTCGCTTGCAGCGGCCCAGCCCGTAAAGAAAACAAACTTTTTTGTCTATTTCCTGGGCTCGCCTGCAGCGGCCCAGACCGAAAAAAAAGAATTTTTTTGTTTCTTTGGACCAACCTGAAGTGGCCCGCCCGCGAAAAAAAAAAAAAAAAAAAGAGAATTTTTTTTTTAGGGCTGCACACAGCAGCCCATTCCCTTCTCACCCCGTGGGCCTGTAGCCTACACCCGGGGGTACTCGCCCTATATTTTTAGGCCCCGAGATGTTATTATTTAATATTTTTTTTTAAAATAATATGGGTTTTATATTTTCCCCACACTTTAATTTGGCCCTGAAGACCAAAAATAAATTAATTCACTTATCATTATACAATATTTCTGCATATATTCTTTGCATATTTGTTTGCATATATATTTGTGTTTGCCTGCAGGAATATATGAACCTGAAGTTCATAATTACTTTGAAACCCGAAGTTTCTTCTAAACATGCCTTGTTTGAAAACCCGAAGTTTTCACTTAAATATATCACCCTGAAAACCCGAAGTTTTTCATGCAAAATTAAACCAATACATGTCTATTAGAACCTGTATGTTCTACTCCTATGTGCATGGATTGATTTTTCTCCATTACACTAACCACATCTTGTCCATCTACTTTGTGATAGGAACATGTCGAATTTGAACAAACTCGACTTCACCGCTTTGGAGGTTTCTGGAAGGAACTACCTCAAGTGGGTTCAAGATGTGAAGCTCCACCTCACTGCAAAGAACTTGCGTCCCGCTATTGAAGAAGCAACAGATAAACCTGTTGGCGAAGCTGAAAAAGCCACTGCTATGATCTTCATCCGAAGACATATCCATGACGCTCTGCAAACTGAGTACCTTGCTGAGGAGGATCCACGTGCATTATGGGTCGCTTTGGCTGATCGTTTCGATCACCAAAAGGACATATTCTTGCCTGAAGCAAGACACGACTGGCAGCACTTGCGCTTCTAAGACTTTAAGTCTGTGAATGAATATAATTATGAAGTTTGTCGAATCCGATCACTTCTCAAGTTTTGCAATGAAACTTTGACTGAAGAGGATCTCCTGGAGAAGACCTACTCGACCTTCTCTGCTTCTAATATTGTCCTGCAGCAACAATATAGAGCTCAGAAGTTCACTAAGTTCTCGGATTTGATCTCTGTTTTACTTCTTGCTGAAAAGCAGAACCAACTATTGATGAAGAATCATCAAGATCGACCTACTAGGGCTACTGCTGTGCCTGAAGCACATTATAACACTAATCAGCACCCAAAACGCCAAAAGAGGAGTGGTAAGGGCGGCCAGAAGCCATCCCACCAAGGTCAACAGAGCCAAGGCCCATCCAAGGGAGGAAACAAAGCCCAGAAGCGCCCAAACCTCGCTCCTAAGGCCCCGAACTTCAAGAATAAAGGCAAAGCACTTGCCACAATGAATGACGATATGTGCTATCGTTGTGGTTCCAAGGACCATTGGTCCCGTATTTGCCGTGCTCCCAAGAAGGTTGTGGATGCATATCATTCTCGTCGTACGAAGTTTGAATCAAACTTCCTGCAAGTGGACGAACCAGAGACTACAAAGATGGAGGTTTCTGACTTTCAGGAGGATACCACTCCTATGGAAGATTAGAATCTTAGACATAGACTTATTTTTCAGTTGAAATAAGACAATTGGGGCCGAATTCCACCTAGTGGCCGAACCCCACCTTGTTTTTTTTGGTTGATTTTGAACAATTTTCCTTTATGTTTTGGATTATTAGTTGGCGATTTATTTTGGATATTAAGTTTTTAATCCTTGAATAAATGAAATTATTTTGAATTGATACTTGTTTTTATAAACTTTTATGCATGTGATCAATTCAAATTAATTTTTCATTCTAGGTATGACTAGTGGGAAAGTTAGTTGTCTGGCAGATAGTGCAACCACGCATACTGTTTTGCGTGAACGCATCTATTTCACTAACTTCGTACCTAAGAATGCACCTCTGACAACCCTCTCAGGCCCATCCAACCTGATCGAAGGATACGGTAAGGCACGTATAATGTTGTCCAATGGTACAATCTTGACCATTGCTGAGGCACTCTATTCTCCACGTTCCGGAAGAACGTTACTAAGTTTCAAGGACATTAGAGATAACAATTACCACGCTGAAACCCACGTAGAAAACGGAGTTGAATTTCTGTGCGTAACTTCCTACGAATATGGCCAGAAGCGTATTCTAGAGAAGATGGAGCGTAACCCGAGTGGTCTGTATACTACGACCATACGCCCCATAGAATGCCACTATGTGGCCGGCCCTACCACAGGGACCGCGCACGAAATTACACTTTGGCATGATCGTTTGGGACATCCTGGACGAATAGCGATGCGCCGTATCCTCAAAACTTCACACGGACATCCACTAACCCGAAGCTTAGGTTCGATCCATGAAATTGCATGTCAAACATGTTCTATGGGAAAGCTTATTACTAAGCCTTCTTATGACAAGATTCGTTCGAATCCTCCCATTTTTCTACAACGGATTCAGGGGGACATTTGTGGACCGATTCAACTTCCCTGCGGACCATTTAGATATTTTATGGTTTTGGTTGACGCTTCTACACGTTGGTCACACGTGTGCTTGTTGTCCACAAGGAACGCTGCATTCTCCAAACTGTTGGCTCAGGTTATCAAGCTCAGGGCTCACCACCCTGATTATCCGATCAAATCTATTCGATTGGATAATGCTGGAGAATTCACATCTAAAACTTTTGATGACAATTGCATGTCGGTTGGGGTTGAAGTTGAACATCCTGTACCCCATGTTCACACCCAGAACGGCCTGGCAGAGGCTTTCATTAAGCGTTTACAAATGATTGCTCGATCGTTGGTCATACGTACCAAGCTCCCGATCGCTGCTTGGGGCCATGCAATATTGCATGCAGCAAAGTTGGTCCGCCTGAGGCCTGTTGCGACACAACCATTTAGTGCCCTCCAGTTGGTCACCGGATGCGAACCCGACATATCGCATCTGCGCGTTTTTGGTTGTGCGGTCTATGTGCCGATCTCGCCGCCCTTACGTACAAAAATGGGGCCTCAGCGAAGGATGGGAATCTATGTCGGATATGATTCTCCTTCGATTATTCGTTACTTAGAACCTTTGACAGGCGATCTGTTTACCGCTCGTTTCGCGGATTGTCACTTCTATGAGACAGTCTTCCCGTCGTTAGGGGGAGATAAGAACGTCAACGTTCCTAATGAACGACGCGAATTATCGTGGACGACTCCCACTTTGTCTCATTTAGATCCCCGCACCGCTCAGTCTGAAGCTGAAGTGCATCGCATATTAGATCTCCAGAGCATAGCTCAGAGCATGCCAGATGCTTTCACCGATCTAGCGCGCGTGACAAGATCACATATTCCAGCTGCGAATACACCTGCAAAGATGGATGTACCAAATGTACGACGGACTACCCTCCTGGAAGCCCGGGACGCCAATTCTGGTGATCCACGTACATTAGCGGCTAGCCAATCATCTGCCCCTACATAAAAGCATGGCAGACCCCTTGGTTCAAAGGATTCACACCCCCGGAAGAGGAAAACCACGGCACAAGGTCCTGAAGAGCCTACCGTGAATCCGACTATCGCTTACTCATTTTACCCAACTCATGAGGAAATTCTAGATTATGGAAGCATCCTTGAAGAGACGAATCCTCCTCCCGAGAATCATGAGATTTCGGTCTATTATGCTAGCTTAGATGATGTGTGGTGTAGAAATGAGATGATTGTCGACGATGCATTAGCATTTGCAGTAGCTACTGAGATCATGTTGAGCGATGACATTGAACCGCGTTCCGTTGATGAATGTCGACGTAGAGCTGATTGGTCAAACTGGAAACAAGCAATCCAAGTCGAACTTGATTCACTTGCGAAACGTAAGGTGTTTGGACCTGTAGTTCCTACTCCTCCACATGTGAAGCCCGTTGGCTACAAGTGGGTTTTCGTTCGGAAGCGTAATGAGAAGAACGAAATTGTGCGTTACAAAGCTCATCTTGTAGCACAAGGTTTCTCACAACGCCCCGGGATTGACTATGACGAAACTTACTCACCCGTTATGGATGTGATTACTTTTCGATACCTTATCAGTTTGGTAGTTTCCGAAAAATTGGATATGTAGCTGATGGACGTAGTAACCGCGTATCTCTATGGGGATCTTGATACGGAAATTTATATGAAAGTTCCCGAATGACTTACATTGATTGGTTCAAATATTTCCAAACCCCGGAACACGCTCTCAATTCGGCTGAGGCGTTCACTATACGGTTAGAAACAATCCGGAAGAATGTGGTATAACCGTTTGAGTGAGTATTTGACTAGTCAGGGATATGTGAATAACGAACTATGCCCTTGTGTGTTCATTAAGAAGTCACATTCCGGATTTGCGATTGTTGCAGTATATGTCGATGACATGAATCTCATCGGAACTCCTGAAGAGCTCGCGAGAACTGCTTCGCACCTGAAGTCGGAATTTGAGATGAAAGATCTAGGTAAGACTCGATACTGTCTCGGTCTCGAGATAGAGCATTGTTCGGATGGAATCTTAGTACATCAATCGAACTACACCCAGAATGTGTTGCGCCGTTTTAATGAGGATAAAGCGAAGTCTTCGAGTACTCCTATGGTCGTTCGTACGCTAGATGCAAAACGAGATCCCTTCCGTCCGAAGGAGGATGATGAAGAGATTTTGGAGCCTGAAGTTCCTTATCTAAGTGCGATAGACGCTTTATTGTACTTAGCTCAATGCACTAGACCCGACATCTCCTTCGCTGTTAATCTTTTGGCAAGATACAGCAATGCACCAACACGCAGACACTGGACTGGCGTGAAAGACATCTTCCGTTACCTTAAGGGTACTACGGATTTGGGCTTATTCTATCCCTACGAATCCTCGAGTGATGCCGCACCCTATGCTCATCGGGTTGATTCTCGCCTTGTTGGTTATGCCGACGCTGGATACTTATCTGATCCGCACAAGGCGTGTTCTCAAACGGGTTATGTCTTTACCGTTGGAGGCACCGCAATATCTTGGAGGTTAACTAAACAGACCTTAGTTGCCACTTCGTCTAACCATGCTGAAATTCTCGCCTTACATGAAGCAACTCGGGAATGCTTTTGGTTGAGAGCAGTAGTGGGCCATATTCGAAGCTCCTGTGATCTTCATCCTGCCGTTAATGCCCCGACGACGATTTTTAAAGACAACGCAGCTTGCATCGAACAGCTCAAGAAGGGTTACATCAAAGGAGACAACACCAAGCATATTGCGCCGAAGTTCTTCTTTACACATCAACAACAAGAGCATCAGAAGATTGAAGTCACGCAAATCCGATCACAAGACAATCTGGCTGACCTCTTCACCAAATCACTACCGAATGCGACGTTTCAGAAGCTTGTTCATGGAATTGGTATGCGTAAACTTTCTGAGTTGTAACTTTGCTATTTCTCTTTGGAATTATGTCAAACTCAGGGGGAGTATCTTCTGGATACTTGCTTGATCTTAATGTACTCTTTTTCCCTACGATTAGGAGCATTTTTCCCACTGGGTTTTTGCTACCTAACTAGGTTTTAACGAGGCACCCACCTTGGGCTGGTCATATCCCTGATGACGTCCTGTAGACGTTTATTTTGACTTTGCATTTCTCACGCATTTTTCCTTAGACTATGGATTTTGTCCCTACTCGGGTTTTTGCCATAGCCTTACGGTTTTTTAGTGAGACTTACTACTTATGCAAGTTCCTACCTTATTGAGAATAAGCGTTGTTCCTTGGAATTAGTGCCAACGAGTCGACTTCCTCAACTTCTGCATGATGCTGAATATACCTTGAGTATTTACACACTCAAGGGGGAGTGTTGTAAACATTCCTAGTTTAAGTATGATTGTGTAAATCCTAGATAAGCATTGATTCTAGTTATCCTTTCCTATTACAACTTGTATTACTTGGAGGAGAAGAAATATCTTCTCTACCTTTACTACTATAAATAAAGGCACAATGTAGGAGGGATAACAACACACATTCCCCTACAATTCTACAAACACACATCTCTCTTCTCTCTTTCTCTGCTGCCGGCCCTAGTCTCTCTGTCAGATAAAATAGACCACAACAAAATTTAGGTTTTCAACTAACTCAATTATTCTCCAATTGTCGTGTTTAAAAAAGTTTTGGGTTAAAACTTGAAATTTAGGCAAATTTAACCCATAATTTAGGGCAGAGTTAAAAGGTTACCCCCAAAATTTAGGTTTTAAACTAATCCAATCATTTTCTAATGGTTGAGTCTAAAATAAGTTTTGGATTAAAACCTACAATTTGAGCAATTTTAAATTTATAAATACATTAAATCCAACAACTGAAATCGAATATGATCAAATCTAACAGTAAAAAAAAAAAAAAAAATCTAACGGCCCAAAATTAAATCCAACGACTAAAACAATTAAAAAAGGGAATTGTTATTAGAAGTCCAAAAATCTCATTTTGCACTCATCACAAGTGTATTTTTTTTTTCAAAATATAGAAAATTTGGGATGCCAAACGAGAATTTTGGAGTGCCAACAACAATTCCCTTAAAAATATATTTAAACCAAAATTAACAAGAAAACTCTATAAATACATATTTCGTGGGGTAGGTTTAGTGAATTTTCAACTTATCTCGGAATCTAAATATTTTTTAGTTAAAATGTCGACAAAAATAAATTATCATAATTTACATAAATTTTATTTTGAAAATGTTACCAAAAAAATTTAGCCTAAATTCATTTTTTAATAATCTCAGGCTAAAATTTTAACTGAGAACTATTGGAGCAAAAAAAATATTTTTGAGTTAAAAATTTATGCTGATTATTTAATAGAACTCTAACCAAGTATATCAACAGGTTTGGGGAGACGTGTTGCGTTCTAAGAAAAACGCAGATGAAAGGTTGTCAATTTTAAAAAGTAGAATATGGGACTTGCCGGAAGGAAGGGATAGAATCATGCCCGTTCTGAAGTTGAGCTATGATAATTTGAAGTCACCATTTTTGAAACAAAATTTTTCTTCTTGTTCAATGTTTGAGTATGAAATTGAAAGAGATAACTTGATTCAACTTTAGATGACACAATGATTGTTTCCCATATTTTCCAAAGTTAGATATATATAGATGGAGGATGTAGGAAACAAATATTTCAATATTCTGTTGGAAAGGTCCTTATTTCAAGGTGTTACGGACGATGACTTTGGTAGCGTTGCCAAATGCAAGATGCATGTTCTTGTGCATGAACTTGCTCAACTTATATCAAAGTCTGAGAGCTTCACATGGGATTCTGAAGAGAGAGCTGGCACTCGAAGTCGAAGGCTTCGACATGTTGCACATACATCCGAAGTGGAAATTATTTCACAAGTAAATGTTAGGAAATTGCGCTCATTGTTTTCGAATGGTGAAGTTCCTAGTGCCCTCACTGACAAGTTACCAAGGTTTAAAGCCATACATATCTTGAATCTATATAAAGCTGGTATCGAGGGATTACCAAATTCAATAGGCCAGCTGAAACAGCTGAGGTATTTGAACGTCTCGAGAACTGAAATCAAATAACTCCCCAAATCGATTGGCAAGCTCCATAACCTGCAGACTTTAAGAGTGGAGTACTGTAGAAGTCTTAAGGTGTTTCTGAAGGAAAAGGGAGACCTAGTCAACTTGAGACACATTTATTTTGGTCATGTCCCAGAAAAGAGACATGCTAATTTTGGTTGGTATGGTGAACCTCGTGTTCGGGTTGGACAATTGACTAATCTTCGAACAATGTCTTTTTTTATTGTCGGTCATCAGATGGGTTATGGAATTGAGGAATTGGGTGGGCTAAATCAATTGAAGGGTGAACTTACTATTTATGATTTGGAAAATGTGAGAGATGGAGACGAAGCGAAGAAGGCAAATCTAGTTGGGAAAAAGAAGATAAGGAAGTTAACACTTGTGTGGGGTGAGCAGACGAGGCTAAGCAAAACGAATGAGGAGTATGGTGTACTAGAAGGCCTCAAACCACAACCTCAGCTGGAAATTTTGGAGATTCGTAATTTCATGGGTGCTAAATTTTCATTGTGGAAGCAACTCTACAACTTGAAAAAGATTCGATTGCTTCAGTTTGACATATGTGAAGAAGTCACTATGCTTGGTCATCGACCTAATCTTATGCATCTTGAGTTTGATAAGATGATTCATCTTAAAGGTTTGGGAGCTGAATTTTACGGAAACAATGCTGATGGTTCTGTAGAAGATACGAGAAGTACTGGAGAGACAGGGGCTTTGTTTCCAGCATTGAAGACATTAAGTATTTGTGCGGCCCCGAATCTGACTGAATGGAAAGAAGCCCCGGTGTAATGGCATTTCCTTGCCTTGAGGGGCTGGATCTCATGGAGTGTCCGCAACTAAGAAACGTTCCAGTTAATTTTCCATCCATCCGTCAGTTAGAGATAAGCATGTGCCATGAATTATCAAGCCTACCAAGTCTGCTAGAAAAATGTACCTCGCTTGAGAATCTGGAAGTAAGAAGTTGCAATAATATTACATCCATTTCAGTATCTGAACTGAAGTCCATCCGGAAATTGGTGATTAGTTCAACGGATCTACATAGTGGACCTGATTCCAAGGTTCCATCATCACAAATCGAAGCATTAAGGATATCAGGGTGGGGTAAGCTCAAGTCTCTACCTCAACAAATTCAACACTTCACTTCTTTGAAACAGTTGTATATACACCAGTTCGATCAGTTGGAGGTTCTTCCAGAGTGGTTATGTAATCTTACATCTCTTACTGAGCTCCATATTGAGAGATGCGAGAATCTCATGTATCTGCCTACAGTCGAAGCTATGCGAGGCCTCAAATTAGAAAGGCTTTATATATACTGTTTGAACCATACTTGACCAATCTCGAAACTACTGAGCACCGGTCAACGTTATACCGTCAAGGACTGTAGAATTTTTGATGTGTATTTCATGAAGAAACAATTACAAATGAAACATATATATAGGAAAAGAAAGTAGACATAAGCCTAACTTGCCTAACTTGCCTAACTTGCCTAATTTCCTAACTTGCCTAATTTACACAAAGAATGTTGACTAGCCTAACTTCACTAGTCATCCAACATGTTTATTTCATGCATGCATTTTAACACAAGATATGACTTGCATGCATTCTTCCAACACTCCCCCTCAAGCTGGATCGAGGGGATTCACTGAGCCAAGCTTGCCCAATAACCGATGAAACTGAGATGATGCTAGTGCCTTTGTAAAAAGATCTGCTAGTTGATCATGACTTCGTGTGAACATGGTCCGGATGATTTGCGTTTGAACTTGAGCTCTGATGAAATGACAATCCACTTCAATATGTTTGGTTCTTTCATGGAACACAGGATTGGCAGCAATGTGCATGGCTGCCTGATTATCACACATAAGCGTCATAGGAGTAGAACTAGGAAACCCTAAGTCTGAAAGAAGCCCTTTAAGCCAAATGAGTTCACACGCAGTGGCTGCCATGGCTCGATACTCAGCCTTTGCGCTGGAACGAGCAATTACCTGTTGCTTCTTACTCTTCCATGTGACAAGGTTTCCACCAACAAATGTACAATAGCCTGTGATTGATTTCCTATCAATTGCATTACCTGCCCAGTCTGCATCTGTGTAGCCACTAATGACAGTGGACTGATTGTTATGCATTGTAATTCCTTGCCCAATTGAACCCTTAAGATAATGAAGGATTCTCTTAACAAGGTTAAGGTGATCAACAGTGGGAGAGTGCATGAACTGACTAGCCAAGCTCACTGCATATGTGATATCTGGATGAGTGATAGTGAGGTATATGAGCTTGCCTACTAATCGTTGATAGTAGCTTACATCATGCATGGCTTCTCCATCTATGCTGAGCTTCAGTTTACAATCAACGGGAGTGATAGCAGGCTTGCAGTCAAGCATTTTTGCTTCTTGAAGGAGGTCCAATACATATTTCCGTTGATGTAGAAACAGTCATTTTGAAGATGTTGCCATTTCGATCCCCAAAAAATACTTTAACCTCCCCAAATCTTTGATAGCGAAAGCTTGATGTAGTGAGAGTTTTAGTGCCTCAATCTCCACGGTATTATCTCCAGTGATGATAAGATCATCAACATAGACGAGGACCACCAACTTCCCCCTGGTGCCAGTTCTTACAAATAACGAAGAATCAGCATTACTTCGCATGAATCCAGCCTTTTCTAGAACAGAACTGAGCTTGGCATACCAAGCTCTTGGTGATTGTTTCAATCCGTATATTGCCTTGTGCAATTTACAAACCATGTTGCCTTTAATACCATCATAGCCTGGAGGAGGTTGCATATACACTTCTTCCTGCAGCTCGCCGTGAAGGAAAGCATTCTTCACGTCTATTTGGTAGAGTGACCATCCACAATTGATTGCAACTGACAGTAAAACCCTGACTGAGTTCATCTTGGCCACCGGTGTGAATGTTTCCTTATAATCTACACCAAGGGTTTGGGTGAAACCTCGAGCAACAAGTCTAGCCTTGTGTCTCTCGATAGATCCATCAGCTTTGAATTTAGTCTTGTAAATCCAACGACTTCCAACAGCCTTTTTTCCTGGTGGTAGTTGAACTAGGCTCCAGGTGCAATTCTCTTCCAGTGCACGAATCTCTTCTTTCATGGCTTGGTTCCATTGTGGGAGAAGAGAAGCTTCTTGAAAGCCTCTTGGTTCATAGTGCTTATCAATTTCACTGAGAAATGCAGCATGAGATGTTGAGAACTTACTAAAGCTGATACATTCATTGATTGGATGTCGTGAGGCATATGTAACATAGTCCTGCAACCTAGCTGGAGGTTTTCTGATTCGAGGAGGATTTCTTTTAATCACCTGAGACTCTGTAGAGGGCGGAGAAGGATCAGAGTAGGGCTCGTCTTCACTCTCACTGACAGTAATTTGGTCAGTTTGAACTTCTTCACAATGTGGACTTACAATGACTGATCTCTTTTCCAACATCGGATAATTAAAGTTTTGAGGGAGTGGGAACATGTCAACTAAATCCTCCCCCTGACTTGTAAAATAGGGATAGTTTTCTTCGAACTTCACATCTCTTGAAACTGTGCACTTCTTAGTGACTGGATTAAAGCACTTGTATCCCTTTTGAGTGGTCGAGTATCCCATAAACACACACTTGGTTGCCCTGGCATCTAGTTTGTCACGGTTCAAGGTTTGGATGTGAACAAAACACACACAACCAAACACCTTGAGATGTGTCAAATCTATTTTCCTCCCCTTGAGAACTTCATAGGGAGATTTAAACCCTAGCACACGACTTGGAAGTCGATTGATGAGATAAGTGGCAGTAAGGATGGCAAACGACCAAAATTTCTTTGGAACGTGCATGTGAATCATGAGAGCACGAGTTTTTTCCAAGAGATCTCTATTTTTCCTCTCGGCTACTCCATTTTGTTGGGGAGTCCCCACACAGCTGGTTTGATGTATGATACCCTGAGAACTTATGTATTGAAGCATGTTGTTGGATAGAAATTCAGTGCCATTATCTAACCTTAAAACCTTAATGTTTGATTGAAATTGCGTTTTAACATGCATGTGAAAGTCTTTGAAAATGGTAGGGACTTCACTTTTTGATTTCATAAGATATAGAAAACTTGTTCGAGAGAAATCATCAACCAATAGAACAAAATATTTAAAACCTTCCATTGATTCAGTTGCAGGTCCCCATACATTGGTGTGTACCATTTCAAAAGGTTTACTTGTCCTAGACATTGAATTACCAAAAGGTAGCCTAGTAAACTTAGAAAATTGACAAGTATCACAAGTAGGATAGGGGTTACAAAAATTTGGAAACAGTTTCGACAAGACAAGTTCAGAGGGGTGAGCTAATCTCCTATGCCAAAGTTGGTTTTCATCTATGGACTTCGATTGAGCTTGAAGAGCCTGAGTGAAACAAGTATCACAAGTAGGATAGGGGTTACAAAAATTTGGAAACAGTTTCGACAAGACAAGTTCAGAGGGGTGAGCTAATCTCCTATGCCAAAGTTGGTTTTCATCTATGGACTTCGATTGAGCTTGAAGAGCCTGAGTGAAACATGCATTCTTGCACAGGTAGTAAAGTCCATTTATGAAGACCCCTTCACCAATCATCTTCATGGTGAGAACATCCTGAAACATTACTTTATTTGGTGAGAAAATAGCACGGCAGTTTAGGGTGTTGGTGATCTTTCCAATTGACAAAAGTTGGAAGGGAAAGGTTGGTACATAGAGGGCAGTGGAAGGTATTTTTTGAGAGAGTAAGTTTATTTCTCCTTTTCCCAAAACTAAGACATTTTTTCCATTTGCAACAGACACATGTGAGGGGCTTGAAAATTTTTTAAAATGATGTAAATTTGTAACTTTGTTTGTCATATGATCTGTGGCGCCTGAATCAATTATCCAACAATCAATTTCAGTACTAGTTAATAGGGCAGTAGTAAAGGCTTTGAGTATACCTGATGCTTCTCCCTTTGGAACTTTCTCATTTCCAGCAAGAAATCTGGCAAATTGTCCCAACATAGCTGTGTGACTACCCTCTTCATTGCCTTGACCATGTGAGCCTCCTCCGTGCCCCTTACTTTGTAGGTAAGCTGCAAATTCATTGATCAATGACAATGGATTGGCAGTGAACTCCATGGATCCTTGTGAGATAGTAGGAGCGTGAGCATTAGCAAGTTGTGCCTTGAAATGAGGTTGAAATTGTTGTGAGGACCTTGGTATCATCCTTCCATCTTTGCTGAACTTAGGCTTGAGTTCAGGATGAAGTTCCCAACACTTGTCTTCCTCATGACCAACACCATTGCAATATTTGCATTTTAGATGTGTGTTTCTTCCCTTGTATACCTTGGCTTCTGAGTTCTTGTACTTTGATGCATATGCCCGAGTCTCCGTTAATCTAGGATTGATCAACATTCATAACCTTCTTCCTTGCTTCTTCTCGTTGGATAGTTGCACAAACATTGTTGAAGGTAGGCAGGTCTTGACTCATCAAGATGTGACTCCTTAGGTCCTCGTACTCAGAGCTCAAACTCCCTAACAGCTGATAAATTTTGTCTTCCTCAGCTCGTTTTAGGAGAATGGTAGGATCTGTGGTATGAGGGAGATATACATCCAACTCATTCCACATGGCTTTGAGGCTCCCAAGGTGTTGAACAAATGCTTTCCCTTCTTGTTGAGCACTGGCAATGTCCTTCTTTAATTGGAAGACCCGTGCATAGTTGTTTTGATTTCCATACATATCCTGCAAAGCTTTCCAAAGATCATGTGCGGAATTGGAGTAGCTAAAAATTTCAGCAACATGTTTCTCCATGGTGTTGAGCAGCAAGGACATGACAAGTTGATCTTTGCAGAGCCATGCATTGTATGTAGAGGAAGAACTGTCTGGAGCTTCCACGCTTCCATTTACAAACCCTAACTTCCCTTTGCCTCCGAGAGCTAGTGAAACAGCTCGGGACCAAGGAAGATAATTGAACTCGTTCAAGAGAACTGAACACAAACGTTGATTGGTGTTAACCTCAACGTCTGAGAAGTTTGGAGAGAGATTGTGCCGGGTTTCCTCATCATGGTTCACAGAACTTTCTTCAGTCATGACTTAGACTTTGAAAGAAAGAAAAAATTGCAGCAGCAAGAATGGCAGAGACAGGTTACAAATGAACCTGCTCTGATACCATGTAGAATTTTTGATGTGTATTTCATGAAGAAACAATTACAAATGAAACATATATATAGGAAAAGAAAGTAGACATAAGCCTAACTTGCTTAACTTGCCTAACTTGCCTAATTTCCTAACTTGCCTAACTTGCCTAATTTACACAAAGAATGTTGACTAGCCTAACTTCACTAGCCATCCAACATGTTTATTTCATGCATGCATTTTAACACAAGATATGACTTGCATGCATTCTTCCAACAAGGACCAGAAGAGTTTCCCTCTAACTAGGAGGCCAATCACAGCGCGACATGTGTCGACATCAGAAGCCAATCATAGCGCGACACGTGTCAACATCAGAAGCTAATCACAACACGACACGTGTCAATGTCAGAATGAAACTAGAAACTCTCTTCTATAAATAGAGATCATTCTCTCACAATATTTCCTAATGTCATTTGTACTAAATCATTCACTAGTACTCACTAAAGAAGAGCTTCAACCTATGTACTTGTGTAAACCCTTCACAATTAATGAGAACTCCTCTACTCCGTGGACGTAGCCAATCTGGGTGAACCACGTACATCTTGTGTTTGCTTCCCTGTCCCTATCCATTTACATACTTATCCACACTAGTGACCGGAGCAATCTAGCGAAGGTCACAAACTTAACACTTTCTGTTGTACCAAAGTCCTTGCTGATTTTATGCATCAACATTTGGCGCCGTATGTGGAAACGACATTCATTCCCACTCTCTTTAGCTTTGTCAAGCTGGTTTCCACCATTCGTACACTCTCTTTTGACTAGGCATCCCTCTCCAACATGGGGAGCAAAGGAAGCCACAGCACACAGAATGACACCCCTCTTGCACCTAGTGCGAAACAACGAAAGAAGGAAGGAAAGAGGGTTGCTCTTCAAGCTAAAGTCGATAAGCTAGAAGCTCAGAACAACAAGATAGCAATGAAGAATGAGGTCCTCCAGGAGCAGTATGAGAAGCTCTTTGAGATGCTCCATGAAACTAGGCGTACTCAAACATACGAGCTCGTTGCCCTTGTGGACATCAACCATCATCTGGGTGCCCTCCAACACGGAGGGTCACATTCCTTCGACATGGGTATCCCTGATGAAGAGCGAGCTAATCATCAAAACATTGATCAACATGAGACATCTCTCAACCCAGCTGCTTCGACCCAAAGCGGGAGAAATGGAGGAAGACACCTCCTTGCAGAAGGGTTGGAAGGATCGAAAGCCGTTTATCGTGACTGCCGAGACTTCCTAAAGCAACGTCGAGAGAATCCCCTCCACATATGCTCGAAGATCAATGACCCAAGGGTTCCTGAAAGACTCGGTCCCCTCTCACGACCCAGGTTAGCTGTCAATCTAGGGCAGGAACGACAGGTCCCAGAGGAACATGAAGGTACATAGAACTCTAAGGTATTCCGACAGACTCGCCCTAGAAGTCAGTACGGCGAGTCCAAGGAAAAATCACATGCATTTGCTCAAACTTTCCTACTTCCAAGAGGCGATGGAGACTTACGAAAGAAAATACCAGTGGTATATGACTCCACTAAGGACCTCTTTGTCCTACAGCTCATTGAGGAAGTAAACAAGTTGAAGGCCGAACGTTAGGCCGAGATACCTGACTGGAACCAACCCAGGCCTTGCCCTCTCATAAGGAGGATCCTCGACACCCCCTTCAAGCAAAGACAAAACAAAAGCTTGGTTTATAACTCTATACTGGAAGGGAAGACCCAATTGAACACCTTAACCTCTTTGAGTCCACCATGACATATCAGATGCATACCGACGAAGAGCAATGTCTTCTCTTCCCCTCCACCCTCTCTGGCGGAGCTCTAAACTGGTATTGCCGTCTTCCACCTGAGACAGTAGACTCATTTGAGGAACTAAGGAAACTGTTTGTCTCTCAACACATCTTCCAGACTTGCATTCTGCAGATGACTTGTACACTATTCGCCAGAAGCCGGACGAGTCACTATGACAGTATGCTGGTCATTTCAGCCATGAGTATTCTCGCTGCGCTAAGGTAGATGACAAGACTGCCCTCAAGGCCTTCACGGCAGGCCTACGTGATTGTTTATTCAAGTACATGATCAATACCAACACTTGGAATACTTACTTTGAGGTGATGGCACAAGCTTACAACCATGCATCCGCCAAGGCAATGACATATCAAGGGAAACCCCCCACAACCACCCCTTATCAGCAAGTAGGGAGTGGAAGCCAGATCCAACCAAATGAGAAGACCTCGACCTTTCAAATGGCAGCGGTGCCTCCTCCTGCCTTACTTAATACTTTGCCAAGTTAACAAACATATCAATCTCAGGGCAAAAGGAAAGATTTCCATCCTCACCAGTCTCATTCTAGTAAAAGGAGTAAGGGACACTACTGCGATAACCAAGGGTATCGCCATGATAATCCCTGACCCCAGACAGTCAACACAGTGGGTCAAACACGTGTTAGGACAGCCCCTACCCCGAGGTATGAGGCATACACACCTTTGAACGCCACATGCATGGCCATTTACCCCAGCATAGCACACCTGGTACCGAAGCCAAAGCCGAGGCACCCGGATTACAAGCCCACGAAGAACACGGGCACGTTTTGCTGCTACCACGAGCATAACGGCCATGACGGCGAGAAATGTATCACCCTTCGTGATCATATTGAAGTTTTGGCACGTGAAGGAAAAATTGATCAATTCCTCCTTCACCCTCCAAAGGGTAACCGTAACCAAGGCCAGGTGAATGTGATATATTCCATAAGTGGTGGCACACCCATATCTAAATCTTCTAACAGGGCCATGAAAAATAGTGAACGAGCTTTAAGGTCTGGCCACCAAGTGTTTCACATGGAAGACATCAGGGGAGGTAAGTATCAAAAGCCTAATTGGGATCAAATATGTTTCTACCCTGAGGAAGAAAGAGGTATCATCTACCCTCACAATGACCCACTGATTGTGGAAGCTCACATAGCCAACTTTGAAGTACGACGAATTCTGGTAGACATGGGGGCTTCGGTCAATATCATGTTTGCTGAAGCTTTCAGGGCACTTAATGTAGCTGAACACTTGCTCGATCGCTCAATTTTCCCTTTAATAAGCTTTTCCGATGATATCGTGCAACCTCTGGGGAGCATACACTTACCTTTCACCATTGGTACATGCCCTTACACAGCTACCATTACCACTAACTTCTTGGTGGTTGATTGCCCAACGACATATAATATCATCTTTGGACGCACATGCATCAATGATCTCAAGGCCATGGTATCCACACATATGTTGTTAATGAAATTTCCAACCCCTTATGGAATGGTTACATCAGAGGAGATAAACTTAAAGCACGATCATGTTACAACACTTCGGTCAAGCAACAACACCTGCCTGTGCCCAAGGAAACCCTTTCTATACATGACTAAGTCATAAAGACCAGCCCAGACGAAGCCAACTTGGATCTTCACGGTGGCAACTGTCAACCCGACGATCCTCGAGATGACTCTTTCACCCAGCAAGCACAACCCGCTGAAGAGTTTGAGAAGGTCTCTATCTCAAAAGATTATCCAGATCGCATGGTGAAGATTGGTACCACCTTGTCACCACCAATTCGGTTGACATTGATCTCTTTTTTGCAAGAGAACACTGAGGTCTTCGCCTGGTCATACGAGGACATGCCAGGCATCTCTCCCGATATAATTTGTCATCGCTTAAGTATTGACCCCAAGACTAAGCCAGTGAGACAAAAGCGAAGATCTTATGACGCTGAACGGTACGAGGCAATGAAGACAGAAGTTGAAAAACTCAAAGGCATAAGCTTCGTCCGCGAAGTCAATTATCCAATGTGGGTAACAAATGTTGTCTTTATTAAGAAGAATTTGACCAAAGAAAGTCTCCTGCTCCAAAAGGTCTTGTAGAGAATGTGTGTCAATTACACCGACCTAAACAAAGGATGCCCGAAGGATAACTTTCCTCTTCCTCTCATAGGCAGACTTATAGACTCTACGGCAGAGTGTGAACTCCTGAGCTTCATGGATGCTTACTCAGGATACAACCAAATCCTCATGAACCCTCCGAACCAAGAACACACAACCTTCACTACTGACAGGGGACTATATTGCTATAAAGTCATGCCCTTCGGCCTAAAGAATGCAGGAGCGACTTATCAGAGACTGGTCAATTCAATGTTCGCCGAACAGATTGGGAAGAACATGGAAGTTTACGTTGATGATATGCTAGTTAAGAGTAAACATGCTGACCAACACATCACCAACCTATCTGAAACTTTCACCATTCTGAAGAAGTATCGAATGAGGTTGAACCCCAACAAATGTGCCTTCGGCGTAGGCTCTGGCAAATTCTTAGGCTTCATGATAAGCCAACGAGGCATTGAGGCTAATCCCGAGAAGATCAAGGCAATCATCGACATGAAGGAACTGGTAACTTCAAAAGACATCCAGAGCCTTACTGGTAAGGTGGCAGCCTTAACTAGGTTCATCTCTAAGGCCACAGACAGATGTGCCCTTTTCTTCAAAGCATTTAAGGGAAGCAAAAAGTACATTACATGGACTGATGAATGTGCTGAAGCATTCAATAACCTCAAAGACTACATGAGTAAAGCCCTTTTGCTCTCCAAACCTGAGGTTGGTGACACTCTCATTATCTAGTTGTCGGTATCGATTTCAGTAGTAAGTTCCGTTCTCATTCGAAATGATGGTAATGTCGAACGACCTGTTTACTACGCTAGCAAGGCCTTATAAGATGCGGAGACACGATACTCCAACATTGAGAAATTGGCTCTAGCATTGGTCATGTCTGCTCGAAAACTTCGCCCTTACTTCCAAGCACACTCTATCATCGTGCTTACCAATCATCATCTCCGACAGATACTCCAAAGTCCTGACACTTCCCGGTGAATGATCAAATGGGCGATAACATTGGGTGAGTTTGACATCTCCTACCAACCAAAGCAGCTGAGAAGGGCCAAGCAATGGTAGACTTCATTGCCGACTTCACATATCCTGTTAAAATTGTTTCTACGCCTAAAGAAGTGGTTTCATTACCCTCGGAAGCTCAGAAAATAGAACCAACAGCCCCAACATAGAGTCTATATGTTGATGGCTCGTCCAACCAACAGGGTTGTGGAGCAGGACTAGTCTTTACAACCCCTGACAAAGTGGCGATGGAGAGTGCTATTCGTTTCAAATTCAAGGTGTCGAACAATGAGGCCGAATATGAAGCTCTCATAGCAGGCTTATGTTTGGCCAAACACCTTGGGGTTAAACGAATTGATATCTTTAGTGACTCCCAATTGGTGGTTAACCAGGTCACCAACAACTTTGACGCTAATGATAGCTCAATGGCAGCATATCTGGCACAAACATAATTGTTGCTCAAGCACTTCCACTACCAGACCACCTAAATTCCTCGAGCGGCAAACAGTCATGCAGATGCTTTGGCTCGCCTCGCCTCAGCGGTGGAAGACAAGATTGGGAGAAAAATTTAGATTGAATTGTTGGAAGCACCAAGCACCATGGCTGCGGAAGTGTGCAACTTACAACAAGGAGATAGTTGGATTACCCCGATTTATAGATTCCTTGCTCATGGCACCCTTCCAAATGACAAAGTCCAAGCTAAGCAAATTAGATACAAGGCTACCCATTACTTGATCATTAATGACCAACTCTACAAGCGAGGTTTTAACCTACTATACCTAAGGTGCCTTACGCGCGTAGAGGCGGAAACTGTCATTCGGGAAATACATGAAAGAGTCTGCGGAGATCATGCTGGATCTTGATCCCTAGCACACAAGGCTTTTCGCCAAGGATATTACTGGCCAACACTCCACCAAGATGCCATCAGAATATCCTGCTCATGTGATAAGTGTCAACGCTACGCAACTATTCCTTATTCCCCTCCCGAGCCGCTCATTCCTATGATCAGCCCTTGGCCCTTCGCCCAATGGAAACTTGATTTGATCGGCCCAATGCCTGCAGGGAAGGGCAAGGTTCGCTATGCAATCGTTGCAGTTGACTACTTCACAAAGTGGGCCGAAGTAGAACCCTTGGCAACCATTACTGAGGCAAAAATAGAAGACTTCGTATGGAAGAACATCCTTTACATATTCAGCATTCCCAATGCGATAGTCACTGACAACGGGTGACAGTTCGACAACAATAAGTTTATGATGGTCTGCTCTAAGTTCAACATTAACTTATGTTTTACCTCCCCATCTCATCCCCAATCTAATGGACAAGTTGAAGCCATCAACAAAATAATCAAGCGAACTTTGAAAACCAGCTTGGACAAGGCTAAAGGTTGTTGGCCAGAATTTGTACCCTAAGTTCTTTGGTCATACCGCACTTCGTATCGAACATCAACAGGAGAAACCTCATTCTCACTTGCCTTTGGTACAGAGGCAGTTGTCCCAGTTGAGCTTGAGCAAACAACGTTCCGAGTCCAAAACTACGTGCAAAGCGAAAATGACAAACAACTTACCCTTAACTTAGATCTAGTCGAAGAACACAGAAACCAGGCTCACTTGAGGAATGTCGCCTACAAGCAACACATCTCTAACTATTATGGCTTAAGGGTCAAACCTTGTTCTTTCAAAGTGGGGGACTGGGTATTGAAGAAAAGATTACTCTGCGACAGAGTCCCGAGTGAAGGAACACTTAGTCCAAATCGGGATGGATCGTTTGAAGTTGTTGGCATCAGTCGCCCTGGCTCCTGCAAGCTTAGAAACTTCGATGGCAAGACCCTTGGCCATCCATGGAACGCTGATCATTTGAAGTACTATTACAAGTAAACTCACATTGTACAAGTGTTAAGCTTCAGCAGTTTGGCATCCTATGTAACGAAGACTATTTGGCATGAATTCAATAAAGAGGTGATTTAGACAACTTGATCCTAATCCTCTTACATTCCTAGCAATGAAACACTCGGGTTCAAAGCTTCAACATGAAGGCTTCCAACATGAAACAAAGCCTAAGTATATGTCAACAAGATTATACAAATAAACAAACAGCTTCACAGTATATTCGTTTAATCATACATTCTAACACATTTATACATAAGCCAACTGTGCTTTGAAAGGGTTCAACATATTTTGTGTCATTCGAAACTTGCTACAATGTGCCTAGACACCTAGCCCTTATTCTCACCAACCAGGTGATGAAATGTACAACCTGTACTCTAATATCATTTGACAACTTGCCACTCATGCCACCAACCAGGTGAAGAAGGAACTCATCTTTATGCCACCAACCAGGTGATGAAATGTATAACCCATACTCTCATTCATGCCACCAACCAGGTGATGAAATGTACAACCCGTACTCTAATATCATTTGGCAACTTGCCATTCATGCCACCAACCAGGTGATGAAATGTACAACCCGTACTCTAATATCATTTGGCAACTTGCCACTCATGCCACCAACCAGGTGAAGAAGGAACTCATCTTCATGCCACCAACTAGGTGATGAAATGTACAACCTGTACTTTAATATCATTTGGCAACTTGTCATTCATGTCACCAACCAGAGGAAGAAGGAACTCATCCTCGTGCCACTAACCAGGTGATGAAATGTGATGAAATGTGATGAAGGAACTCATCTTCGTACCACCAACCAAGTGATGAAAGCAACTCACCATTCATTCCACCTACCAGAAGACGAGTAGTACAACTTGTACATGTGAACTCCTAGCGTTCACAAATAATAAAAAACCCTCAAGCTTGACAACTCAACTAGGGGAGCACTTATGCCCAACAAGAGTTATAGTCATCAACAAAGTCTTATTGCAAGCCAACAACAACTTCAGTGCATGGCATACGAAAATCAAGCTATTCAGCCCTCTTGCATCTGCTTCAAACATTTCCCCTTTGTAACAATGCAAACACTACAATTCTCAAAAGCTTCACACACTCTTGATCAAGACAGTGTGAAGCAAAACCAATTTATGGTGCCAACAAGAGCTTCATCAATGGAGGGCAACCACAATTCTCAAAAGCTTCACAAACTCTTGATCAAGACAGTGTGAAGCAAAACCAATTTATGGTGCCAATAAGAGCTTCATCAAAGGAGTTCAACCACAATTCTCAAAAGCTTCACACATTCTTGATCAAGACAATGTGAAGCAAAACCCATTTATGGTGCCAATAAGAGCTTTATCAATAGATGGCAACCACAATTCTCAAAAGCTTCACACACTCTTGATCAAGACAGTGTGAAGCAAAACCAATTTATGGTGCCAACAAGAGCTTCATCAATGGAGGGCAACCACAATTCTCAAAAGCTTCACACACTCTTGATTAAGACAGTATGTAGCAAAACCAATTTATGGTGCCAACAAGAGCTTCATCAAAGGAGTTCAACCACAATTCTCAAAAGCTTCACACACTCTTGATCAAGATAGTGTGAAGCAAAACCAATTTATGGTGCCAACAAGAGCTTCATCAATGGAGGGCAACCACAATTCTCAAAAGCTTTACACACTCTTGATCAAGACAGTATGAAGCAAAACCAATTTATGGTGCCAACAAGAGCTTCATCAAAGGAGCTCAACCACAATTCTCAAAAGCTTCACACATTCTTGATCAAAACAGTGTGAAGCAAAACCAATTTATGGTGCCAACAAAAGCTTCATCAATGGAAGGCAACTACAATTCTCAGACCTTCGAAGCAAATTCAATTTATATGGTTCATCCAAACCTTCGACTATTACAAGGTGTGGCTTGCATCATAATCTCTTGCTCAACAGTGTGGAAGCAAAATTTGTATATGTTGTCTCTCCCACATTTTCAAATTTCTAGTTTCCCAAAAAAAAAAAAAAAAAGGAAATTCAACAAAGCTTCATCAATGGAGGACAACTACAAATTCTCAAAAGCTTCACACTATCTTGATCAAGATAGTGTGAAGCAAAATCAATTCATGGTACCCAACAACAGCTTCAACTCCAAAGCTTCACCTATAAAAGCTTCAACACAAAAGCTTCACCCACAAAAGCTTCAACTCAAAAGCTTTACCTACAAAAGCTTGACCCACAAAAGCTTGACCCACAAAAGCTTGACCTACAAAAGCTTGACCCACAAAAGCTTGACCCACAAAAGCTTGACCCATAAAAGCTTGACCCACAAAAACTCGACCCACAAAAGCTTCACCTACAAAAGCTTGACCCACAAAAGCTTAACCCACAAAAACTCAACCCACAAAAGCTTCACCTACAAAACTTCAACACAAAAGCTTCACCTACAAAAGCTTCACACTATCTTGATTAAGATAGTGTGAAGCAAAATCAATTCATGGTGCCCAACAAAGCTTCAACCTCCAAGCTTCACCTACAAAGCTTCAATACCAAAGCTTCACCTACAAAACTTTAAAATATATATATATATATATATTTTTTATTTTTTATTTTTTCGGAAATTCAAAAATTCAAAAATTCGAAAATTCGAAAATTCAAAAATTCAGAAATTCAAAAATTCGAAAATTCGAAAAAAAAAAAGAAAAAAAAAATTTCAAAAAATTTCAAAAAAAAAAGCCTAGGCCTCATCTTCTTTGGGCCTAACAACTTTCATAACAAATATATATGAAGAAGGAGTTTTGGGCTACCACTTAGAAAGGAAATGCCTCATTCGTCAACTCCCTCGACCGGAGACTTGGGGAACTCCTACCATATGCTATTGCACCTTGATACTCGGAAGTCTCATGACCACTCAGTGACTTGGATTTTTCAAGTCTCCAAACGAGAAGTTTTCCTCACTCGGGAAATTAAGGGACCACTATCTCAACATACATGCTTCACTCTCAAAGCTTCAACATACAAGCTTCAACAAAAGAAAAAATTCAAAGAACTTAGTGAAGAAGGCCTTGGTGTATTTAACATAATACGTTGAAATGAAGCAAAGCTTGTTTAATTATATCTCTGATAAGTTACAAATATGTACATATACATGAATCAAAATAAACAAACAAGAGAGAGCCTTCACAAAGGTTGCTCATGAGAAGTCTCAGCAGTCGGCAGAGCCCCAGAAAGAGTAGGCACCAGATGGTGATCATTTGGAGCCTCAGTACTGGGTAGAACCCCAGAAGGAGGAGGCACCGAAGGTTGATCATTTGGAGCTTCATTACACGGTACAGCCTCAGAAGACGAAGGCAATAAATGCCTTTGGAACAAACCCACAAACCTCTGATGATCAAGTAAAATCTGACCATCAGATTCCTGCAGCTGGTCGAGCTTCCTCTTCATGTTTGTAGCATAGTCATGTGCGAGCCTGTGCAACTGTTTATTCTCATGCTTGAGCCATCTGATCTCCTGTTTGAGACTTATCACTTCAGCCGCCAATGATTCAACTTGGCGGGTTCAAGCAAATAGGCGTTGGGCCATATTAGACACAAAACCTACACACTGAACACTGAGAGCCAGAGAATCCTTAACAGCCAACTCATCAGACCGTTTGGAAAGTAGTCTGTTATCTTTAGGAGTGAGAAGGTTCCTGGCCACCACCGCAGCGGTCATATCATTCTTCATCACAGAGTCCCCAACGGTAAGAGGACCAGTAGGGGATAAGAAGGATATGCGCCATATGTTGTCTTGAGAAGGCATGGCTGCCTTTTCACCAAAGTTCAAGTCAAAACGACGGTCGGATGGGCTAGACATTCTCAGAAATGATGAATGAGAAATGAGGTGCAATAAATCTCTGAAGTAAGGGGAAAATTCTTACAAGCAATAACTCTCTGAATGAACTCCTTGCACACAATTGGTGCCCTTATAAAAGAAAGGGTAACAGGGTCATTGGTTCAAAAATCGAAGAGACACCACTCTCCGGATTTCGAAGAGGTAGCACTCTTCGGATTTGGAAGAGGCACCACTTTCCACACGCAACATCAGCTCCTCGGGTACCACAGATAACTTTGCCAGAGATCTTTGACAAAGTTTAGACACATGAATTTTGAAGGTCCAGCTACCCTACTATTACCCACAAGGGTAAAGGAATAACACCACTACTTAATAACTAGAAAGTCCCAATGTGTGTTAACCTCCGTGCTCCGTGGCAAGGCAGACTGGCAAAAATGCCCAACCTTTACTCACATTCGAGAAAACACTCCCAACAAGATTGCTTGCTCAAAAATCGAAGAGGCACCACCTTCCGAATCTCGAGAGCCAGACTCCCAACAAGATTACTTTCTCAAAAATCGAAGAGACACTGCTATCCGAATCTCAAGAGTCAGACTCCCAACAGGATTGCTTTCTAAAAAATCGAAGAGGCACCGCTCTCTGAATCTCGAGAGCCAAACTCCCAACAAGATTGCTTTCTCAAAAATCAAAAAGGCACAGTTCTCTGAATTTCGAGAGCCAGATCCCCGACATGATTGCTTGTTCGAAAACCGAAGAGGCACCACTCTCCGAACTTCGAGAGCCAGATTTCCTTGGATAAAGCTTATCTGCAATCTTCACACGTAACATCAACTTTCCAGATACCACAGACCATTTTTTCAAAGCGCGCTGACAAAGTTAAAACATGCGAAGCTTCCAGCCCTCACTACATTGCTATAACCAAGAGAGGTAAAGGAATATCATTATTACTTGCTCAAAAATCGAAGAGGCACCGCCATCTGAATCTCGAGAACTAGACTTCTAACCGGAATACTTTCTCAAAAATCAAAAAGGCAACACTCTCCAAATCTCAAAAGCCAGACTCCCAACATGATTGCTTTCTCAAAAATCGAAGAGGCACCACTCTTCGAATCTCGAGAGCCAGATCCCCGACAGGATTGCTTGTTCGAAAACCAAAGAGGCATTGCTCTTCGAACTTTGAGAGCCAGATTTCCTTGGATAAAGCTTGTCTGCAATCTTCACATGCAACATTAGCTTTCCAGATACCATATATCACTTTTTCAAAGTGCTCTGACAAAGTTAAAACACATGAAGCTTGCAGCTTCCACTACATTGCTACGACCAAGAAGGGTAAAGGAATATCATTACTACTTGTTGTTAGGGAGACTCCTATATATGTCGACCTCCATCCTCCACGGACAGGCAGACCTGCAAAAATGCTCAACCCTTCCTCATATCTGAGAGGGCACTCCCAACCAAGCCTCTCGAAATACTCAGCTTTCTTCCCCCCCCAATAATACCTATGCAAACCAGCCACACCAGAGCAAGAGTATCTCATATCATCAGGGTTAAAAGAAAGAGTATCCCATATCATGCTTTTTCCCTATCTTTTCCTTTGCCCTTGTTCTTACCTGCAAGACAAGGAGAAAGAGAGCAATCAGTCAGTACTTGGAATCAAGCTTCTAGTCAGAAACTGATTGCCTGGAACCCTTACCTGATTACTTATCTGGCATTGCTCTCAAGTACTCATCTTCAACATCTTATGCTTTCAGAAAAGATACCACATCTGCCTGAGGAACATATAGGGCAAGTGAGAAGGATACAAAGAAGCATGTGGAGACAAACGCAACAGAACACATGTCGATTCATCTATTACTTCGTCAACAGCAAAAGTATCCCATATCATCAAGGTCGAGCGCACTCTTGATTTGATGGACTTGTTTTGATTCTCAAATTCTTGAGTCGGCCTTATACTCAGGAGGAAACCAGAAAACCCTCAAGCCCAGTTCAAGAATAAGCCTGTGGAAAGTTACTTCTTCAAAAGCAAAAGTATCTCATATCATCTATTCTCCGTTTTCTTCTCATTATCCTTGCTGTTGTTTACGACACAAGGAGAAGGAGAACAACTAACCGGAAGCCGAAGTCGAACCTTCGATCCAGGTCGCTTGCCTGGAAGTCTGATTGCTTACCTTGTCTGTTACCTCTTTCGGCAAATCTCCTAGCTCGGCGACTTGGGGGACTCCTACTATAGGGTTTTGTATCGCACTTGACCAATCCTGAAACTACAAGTAAGCTTCAAGTGAAATTGATAAATTACTTTGTGCATCTTCATCGGTTAAAGATACCACCCCTGGATGGAGGAAAAGTACTTCCAGAGAAGATGCCACATCTACATATGAGACACATAAGGCAAGTGAAAATGATACCACACTTCGGTACTTAGAAGTTTCGTGATTACTCAATGGCTTGGATCTTGCAAGTCCCCAACCGAGGAGCTTCCCTCACTCGGGAACTTAGGGGAGCACTGCTTGTACCATACTTGACCAATCCCGAAACTACTGAGCACCGGTCAACGTTATACCTTCAAGGACCCAAAACAGTTTCCCTCCAACCAGGAGGCTAATCACAACGCGACATGTGTCGACATCAGAAGCCAATCATAGCACGACACGTGTCAACATCAGAAGCCAATCACAACATGACACGTGTCAATGTCAGAATGAAACTAGAAACTCTCTTCTATAAATAGAGATCATTCTCTCACAATATTTCCTAATGTCATTTGTACTAAATCATTCACTAGTACTCACGAAAGAAGAACTTGAACCTATGTACTTGTGTAAACCCTTCACAATTAATGAGAACTCCTCTACTCCGTGGACGTAGCCAATTTGGGTGAACTATGTACATCTTGTGTTTGCTTCCCTCTCCCTATCCATTTACATACTTATCCACATTAGTGACCGGAGCAATCTAGCGAAGATCACAAACTTAACACTTTCTGTTGTACCAAAATCCTTGCTGATTTTGTGCATCAACATATACCAAAGTCCCCGTCTACAAGAAACATGTGCAAGGGAGAGTGGCTCAAAGTGGCACAAGATTTCTCACATTCCAAGAGTCTACATATGGGTAAATTCTTTTCCCAAACCATTCATCCATTCTTTCTTCTTGGCTTCTTCATTTTTTGTATTGAACTATATTAGTGATTAAGTAAAGTTAAACAGTGGCCTCTAACATTATGTCATTCGCAGTGATTCATGTACTTCTATTGCTGATGCACTCAACACGACATTTCGTGAGCACCGGTCAGACCTTCAGAAACTCAGAAGCATAGACAAGAGCAGATTGGAGTGACAGGTATCTAGAGCTAGGGCCTCATTTGTTAATCCCATATTATGTAATGATATTGGAAAAGGATTATATTTTGAACTAAGTTTGTACAGATTGACGTACCAACCATCTCCGTTCGTGCTTGTTGGTTGGCTGTATTTGTGATTTGGGTTTGTGAGAGTGAAACTCATGTGTAATTTTCTTCTGTTAATAGTGGAATTTCCTCGCTGTCTCCCAACTGAATGTAGGCTACAAAGCCGAACTGGTATATATCTTTGTGTTCGCTCTTGTTATTTTAGATTTGCTCGTGTTGTCAAAGTTTTTGTCTTGGCTTTATATAGGCCTCATCTCCATCTGCTGGCACTTCCAACGCTGGTGGAAACCCAAATTGAAAACGATGTCACAACTAATATATAAGATTTAGCAATGTCAGTTATTGTGTCCACCGTAAATTCTGGCAATTATAATGTCAATATTGTAAGGGTTCCAATTTGTATAGCAGAAGCCTCTAAATTTGCTGCAAATGTGTTATTTTTACTTCTCTTTATTGTTTTCCTCGTAACTAATTACCAAAGAGTCAACTACTTCCTAATTTCGTAATGGGTGGAGATTTTTTCTAATGTATATTCTCTTAAAAGTTCCCATCCATCGGCAAAACTCAGCTTCTTTGCCGCTCACCATAATATTTGTCGAAAATGATAGTATACCAGGTTATAATAGACAGTCACACTATAGGAGATTTTAAGGAAATTCAAGCTAAAATATCATATTTTTGGTTTAGGTATTAGTTGAAAAGTCAAACTAATTTACTAGTTAAAATGACAATAATGCCTAACCCTATCATCATAAGGCCATATAACCATTACTCTTCCCAGTGAACTGTGACTAACATGCATACGTAATACTTTTTTTAGGAAAAAAAAAAAATTCACAACGTTAATTGCTTAGGGCGCAAGTCTAGTTTCCAAATTTTGGGCTCGGCCCTAATCTTGAGACACCCTAAACCCTAAGCTCCTCCCAAGGACATTCTAAAACCTTAAACTCAATATATCAACCCCAAACTTTAACAGAACATCTGAAACCCTAAACCTTCAAAGTCAACTCCGGGCTATAAAGGATCTTATAAAATTTTAAAAGAAATAAACTTGAGGACAAGATGGTAATCTCACATGTCTTTATTTAGTCACAATTCATTGAAAAAGTATTTTTCTTCCTAAAATATTTAGTTGAACTTGGTATTTTTTTTCTTTAAATATGATATTTCCTTAAAATATATGCCTAACTTAGTATTTAACTAGAAAATAAGCATGCGCGTTGCCGCGGGAACCACTGTTTTAGGCATAACTGCATGAATAAGACACATTTAACCTGAATAAATTCAACACAATCATGAATGAACAGAGGGACACATTAGTGAATGAGGTCGATAAGTTAAGCAGCTTGGCTTTTATATGTATTCAACTGAACTATCATGTAAAGACATTGCACAATTAGTAGGAAGAAACTGAACGTTCTTGATTATAAAGACATGGTTGCCCAAAAAGTTATGTTTCCATAAGAAACAAAAGAAACAAAAACAACATGCAATTCACACACATTTTGTGTAGTTTAGATGGAAAAATATGTGTCCTGCACGGCAGACACCTATTTCAGCTCTTAATAAAAAAAAACTTAGAAAGTGTTCAGTACTTGTTCAAGTAGCCAATGTTCTAAGCACAAATGTTCAAAGGTAAAAATATGCAGAAGCCCTATTTCCGTATGAAAAAGAAGAAACAGAAGTAACAGAAGCAACATGTAGTTCACACATACTTTGCCCCTGCAGTTAAGACGGCAAAATATATGTCCTACAGGTTAGGCACCTATTTTAGCAGTTACAAAAAAACAGAAAAAGTGTTCCGTTCTTGTTCGAGTAGGTAAGTTGTCAAGCACAGATGTTCAAACCTAAAAAGACGGTAAGAACATAATCACACCCTCAAATGTACCAATGCAGATAACACGCACTAATGCCCATTCATACAAACTGCAGGCCAAGATGCGCAAAAAACATTTGCATATTCATTGAAGGAAAATTTCTAGGCCTTTGGTATATTATGTATTAAGGAAAACCAAACGGTATCCCCCAACACTAAATTTGTTGGACTCACAATCCCTTTGCAAGGGTTGTAAAACTCAAAAGCTTATTGTCCCAAACCAAAACAATTTGTAACATTTACATGCATGTGCTGTCACATCCCGACTTAGGCCCCCACCACATCCCGGGCTCGACTCCACTGTAGCACGATATTGTCAGCTTTGGGCCTCGACTATGCCCTCACAGTTTTGTTTCTGGGAACTCATACGAGAACTTCCCAGTGGGTCACCCATCATGGGATTGCTCTCGTGCGAACTTGCTTAACTTCGGAGTTCCGATCGAACCCGAAGCCAGTGAGCTCCCAAAAAGCCTCGCGCTATAGGGAGGGGAGCATGTACATATAAGGCACATCACCCCCTCTCCGTTGGTCAATGTGGTATCTTACAATCCACCCCCCTTAGGGGCCCGACGTCCTCATTGGCACACATTCGACCAGTGATTGGCTCTGATACCAAATTGTCACATCCTGGCCCAGGCCCCCACCACATCCCGAGCTCGACTCCACCGTAGCACGATATTGTTCGCTTTGGGCCCTGACCACGCCTTCACGGTTTTGTTTCTGGGAACTCACACGAGAACTTCCTAGTGGGTCACCCATCATGAGATTGCTCTCGTGCGAACTCGCTTAACTTCAGAGTTCCAATGAAACCCAAAGCCAGTGAGCTCCCAAAAAGCCTTGTGCTATAGGGAGGGGAGCATGTACATATAAGGCACATCACCCCCTCTCCGTTGGTCAATGTGGGATCTTACATGTGCAACATATGCCTTACATTGGAAAACATCTAAAATCAAATACAAATTTGTAAATCATGTACATATTTTGTTTTACATTTTTATAATCAAGTAGCAAGTAAAATTACAAACTTTCAACAACCTGAGAGCAGAAATTAAGATGTTGAGATATCCCGAAACATACAACATACTGTATGGACCGTCTTTTATTGTACCCCTCTCCCCCATTTTTCGCACAATTCACCACCTAAACAATGCAACAAAAAAACCAAAAGAAGGGATAAAAGATTGTTACCTATGGTTAAATTTATTTACAATGAAAGATGTTTTGGCTTTTTGAAAGAAGTTTTACATGAAAAATATAAAATGGGTGAATCAAGCTCTTGGAGCTCTTTGAAAGACTTTATGACCCTAATTGGTACAATTAAAAATGAAGAGTAATCAAACTTCATGAGCCTAATTGAAACAAATTAAAGACCAGATTGAAAATGCATTAAAAGCTGAGAATATGCTTTATAAAGGCACACCTCAACAGTCTCAGGAATTTTGTTCCAAAGTATAGTCTATCTTTCATTTTCAAAATGAAACATCTTCATGTACCAAGTAAATGATAACGTAAAATATCATTTTCAATCGACATAATTTTGTAATCGAACCCATATATATATATATATATATATATGCATGTAGAAAAATCATTTATTTCCCTAGTACTAACAAAATTAGTAGTGTATATATGTAATATATATAATGATTTTTGAAATATTATTTTTCTGTAAGTGTCTTAATTTTTTGAGATCTGTTTCCAAGCAGAACTCAAATGTGACTGTCTGTCCTAAGACTTTAGTGGTAATCCGATTATGATGAACCTTAAAAGGATATATAAGAGCTATGAAAGGGAGTCCTAATATGACTGGATCTGAAATGTTTTTGATCAAAACAAATGGGGTTTTAAAACAAATATTGTTTTGACAAACATGTGCTTTAGGTATATCATATCGTTCGGATTTCACTAAGGCGAGTACGAACTTCTAAATTTTCAGATTTTAAAGATTTAATTTCATCTTTAATTTTATTAATTTCTCTTTGGAGATCCTTAACTGTGATTTCTTTCTTAGACTTATTGAACATTTCCAAGTTGTGCTAAGAGAGATTTTTGGAATTTGTTGAGATTAGCTAGTGCCAGGTTCTTCTGGAGAAACTAATTTCTTTAGTTTCTGGAGGTAAAAAGATTTTAATTATGGGTCATCGACCTTGCTAATTAATTCAATAAGAATATTCTCTTGTTCTTCTTGTTTATTAAGTACTGAAATCTTGTTATTGCAACAAGTATCAGTACAACTTATTTTAATATTAGGTGATGAAAGACTACTGGAATAATTTCCTTCTGAAGAAGACTATTGTAAATCATCATCTAATTGACTATGGTCTGTGTCTCTAAGTTCTAAGACTTGGTTCAATTGGTTGATGGTTTTCTTAACACGACATTTGTTGGCATAATGGCCAAATTTGCCACATTTGTAGTGTTTTCCTTTTTGTTCTTTAGGGAAAATTTTCCCTGAAGGTTTTCTCTTTGACTTATCAGTCTTGGGTTTTTCATAAAACTTGTTGGTTTCAAAATTTTTATTTTTGGATTTGCATTTATTATATCTGGGGTATTGTCTACCTGAGTATCTATTGAGATACTTGTGATAGACTTGTGATTTTTTCTTTTTGTTTGAGACTTGTGATTTTTTCTTTTTGTTTGAGGGAGCTATAGGAGGTAATCCATATTGTTCACAAGACGTTCCTAATTCATATTTAGCGATGGATTTATCTTTGTTTACTTGTTTTGAAATTTTCATATCTATATACATCTTCTAGATAATATTAATTATATTTCCATAAGTAAGGGTATGATATGGTATAACACCTTCTTCATTAACCAAGACATTTCTAATTTTATGGGCAAAAAGGTTTGGTAAACCATTAATAAATTTTTCTTTCCAAAATGGTTGATTACTATCTTCTCTAAGCATAATCCTAGACATGAATACATCTTTATACCATCTAAAGTCACTTAAGGTTGGACATCTTAAGTTACTTAGTTGGCCGTGAATCCTAGTGGTGACATTGCTAGGTGTTCCTATGAAATGTTATATGATTGTGAAGAGTAATGTATTAACTGTGTTAGGGACGCCTTGTCCTGTTTGTTCATCGAAAATGGGTATTCCATCTTCATCTCTTTTGACTGTATAATTTCATTTCTGGATTGTTCAGTGAGATGTTTTTCCCACCAGGAAGGAAGCATTCCTGTGAATCCAGTGACCAAGAGGTTAACGACTTATGATTGGCTGAGATTATGACTGGTGATATAGCTATTAGCAACCATAGAGATATGTTGGAATTTGTTTAAGAGTCTTTGTTTTGATAAACCATCTATATTCCATTCATAAAGTTTATCAAAAGAAAGGGATAATTGATTTTGAATATTTCTTTCTTCAAACTGAATATCAGGAGGAATAGGTCTGGGATACCAGTTTTTTGTGAGAGATGTGGGATTAACACGTTGTTGGTAATCCTTTGGAGTTCAAGATTTTGAAAAGCTTGTTCAACTTTTCTAATGGAATCTGAATCATCTTCTGATTCAGAGGATGTAGGAGATATTTCAGATTTGTTAGGGTGATTTATGACTTGAACCGTCTTTTCCTTTTTTTAATTCTAATAACATTTGGTCAATTTTTGACTTGTGGATACCGTCTTCAAAGCAGTTGTGCTAGAAGAGGAGTCTGGGAAGTTGATTAGTGGTTTTTCTTTGTGTATTGGTTTTGGTTGAGAAAGTTTGTCAATTTTAGTTTCAATTTTATCTAACTGTTTTCCTATGGTGTGAAAACTTTGATTAGTAAAATTATTCTGTTCAATGATTGGTTTAACTCCTGCATCTTTCTTGGGAAGCTTAAAAGGAGTAGCTGGAATCTGCGTATTGGTAGTTGTGATGAGAATTGTTTCTTGTGAGGGATGGCTAGATGAGACAATGGTTTTGTCTTCTTTAAGCCAGTTTTCTTTGGTGATTACCTTTAGTTTGTTTGCAGGCTCATAGTACTTTTCGACATAATCGAAGAAAAATACTTCAAACCTGTGTTTTTCCATAAATTTATTCCATGAATTATAAATTTCTATTTTTTCTTCTTTTGTATATTTGTTTCGGAATATATTCCTTCTGGGAATATTGTCTTTGGCTTCAATATTAGCATTGAGCCTTTTGCTATTCTTTTTAAATGGTTTATTTAAAAGTTGATGGTGAACCTAACTTGCGTCAGAATCAGGTTCTATTGGAGAAGTTTGTTCACCTTGGTCCTGGGTATGAGGTTGGTACCTTGGATGTGTGACTTGGGAAGTAGTTTCTATTGATTTTAATTAGATATTAATCAAATCATTGATTAATTCTTATTGAGTAACAGATGAACTAGTGTCTACTGCTTTTAATTTCCTATTGGCTAATTAATTGATTAACTCTTGATCTTAACCCATCCTATCGGTTGGTATGGATCCAGAAAAAGAATTTCTGCTAGGAGTAAATGATTTATGTGAGTGAATAGACTGACAAGATATTCTGGCTGGACGATCAAAATTAATTTTGACAGTCCTGTCGAAATATTGTTCTACGTTGTCTAAATTAACTAGACTGTTCTGGATGACTACTGGTTTGCTTTCATTAATGAAACACCAATATGAGGGTAGACTGATATCTGACCACCTAATGGTTCTGGGAACTTTAATGTTTACATTTTCTTGATTTGTTTGGATTAAAAGTGTATGATCTCTAGGACTTTTGGTTAAAGCTTGGAAATTCATATTTGTGCTAGTGACTTTATAATAGACTCTATAAATTAATGCCAAGGGCTGTGTTCCTTCAAGGACTTGATATCCTGAAGTTTTGATGTTTAGTGTGAGTGCTTTCAGCATATAAGGATCTGAAAGACTTATGGTAAGGTCTGGAAAGCAATCAAAATGGATAGGTCCATTGTAAAGACTTGACTTGATCATTCCAAGGATACTATCACTAAAATTAGTGAATCTAGCATCTTGGAGACATAACAAAATAGAGGTATTAAGACTTGACTCGATCATTCCAAGGATACTTTTACGGTTATTTGAACTAAGCCAATGTGAATATAGTTATGACCATATTTTCTATGTGCTTTAATTTGTTCGGAAGAAAACAATTGACAAGTTTCATGTTCTTTACTAAGAGCATAAGCTTTTTCAATTGTCTTAACATGATGTTCACTTCTAAATGAGGCTACTGACCATTTCTTTTTGTACATATTTTTACTTGAAACCTTGGAGATATTCCAATCTCCAAAGTCAACACTGTCATCAGTTTGAAAATCTAGTTTTTGTTCTTCATTAACAATATCTGGGATAGTGCCTAAACTGGATCTAGAGCTAGTGCTGGCCATTGAATTAGATCTAAATAATCTACTCATAAAGTTCACAATACAGGCAAACAAAATATAGAAAACTTATACCAATTCACCTTCCTCTTGTGTTAGCTAAACTCCTTCCCCGCTCATGCGATCCACTCATGCCTCTCCTAGGACTTATTGTTTGGAACACGCCTTACTGTTTGGTTGGAGAATTAAACAAATGACTATGAGGACCGACATATAAGATAGATTGTGAATTGAAAGACTGAAAATGGACTTCATTCGCAGATTAAGAAGATGCTAATGCAATTACCACTCACTTGGCTCTAATACCAAATGGGGGCGGAAACTACCTATTTACTGATGATGGTAGAAATTATGAGGACAACAATCAAGACTACAATCATTATGATCATTGGGAGTGTAGATATCATACCAAATGTTATAAACTGTAAGGAAGAAGATAATGAACGATTGATCTGTATTTACCTTGAATTTGAGATACTCAATGAACTGACTGTGAGTAAGAATTTTGTGCCATTCAAAATCAGTAGTTATGAAAATATTCTTCATAATGAAAATAATAAATTAAAATTAATGATGTAAATTTGTTTCTGATATTCCCAACGCCTTTTGGCATCGCAAACAACACATTGTTAAACTCCTTTACATAAAGGAGTTTGATGAATAAAAAATTCCTACTAAGGCTAGACCTATCCAAATGAGTCAAGAAGTCAAGGAATTCTGCAAAACAGAAATCCAAGAACTTCTTAATAAAGGAATAATTAGGAAAAGACCATGGCCATGCCCTGCATTTTATGTTCAGAAAAACGCAGAATTAGAAAGAGGAACTGCCAGATTAGTTATTAACTATAAACCTTTGAATGAAGTTTTGGAATGGCTTCGGTATCCAATCCCCAACAAAAGAGATTTAATAAAAAGATTTTCTCAAGCAATTATTTTTTCAAAATTTGACATGAAATCAGGTTTTTGGCAAATTCAAATACATGAATCTGATAAATACAAAACAACTTTTGTAACTTCTTTTGGACATTATGAATGGAATGTAATGCATTTCGGCCTTAAAAATGCACCAAGTGAATTTCAAAATATCATGAATGAGATTTTTAATCAATATAGCCATTTTTCAATTTTTTATATTGATGATGTTCTCATTTATTCAAAGTCAACAGACGAACACTGGAAACATTTGCATATGTTTGCTAGAATTATCAAGTCTAATGGATTAGTTGTTTCTGTATCAAAGTTCAAGTTGTTTCAGACTAAGATTAGGTTTTTAGGATACAATATTCATCGGTCTACCATTCAACCCATTTATAGAGTTATCCAATATGCTGACAAATTCCCAGATCAGATTACTGACAAAACCCAGTTGCAAAGATTCATTGGATCATTAAATTATGTTTTAGAATCCTATCCTCATTTTAGACAGCAATGTAAACCTTTATTTGATCATCTCAAAGATAATCCTCCATCATGGTCTCCCATTCATACTTCCGTTATTAAACAGATTAAAAATCATGTCAAGACATTGCTTTGCCTTGGCATTCCAACTCCCAACTCATTTAAAATAGTTGAAACTGATGCATCTGATATCGGTTATGGAGGTATCCTCAAGCAGCAAACTTCTTCCGGATCTCCTGAACAAATTGTTCAGTTCTATTCAGGAGTATGGAATCCAGCACAAAGTAATTATAGTACTATTAAGAAAGAGATATTATCTATTGTATTATGCATTAGCAAATTTCAAGATGATTTACTAAATCAAAATTTTTTAGACCGAGTCGATTGCAAATCTGCAAAATATGTTTTACAAAAAGATGTTCAAAACATTGTATCCAAACAGATTTTTGCACGGTAGCAAACCATATTAAGTATTTTTTATTTTAACATTGAGTACATCAAAAGCAACCATAATTGCATCCCTGATTTTTTAACAAGAGAATTTCTACAGGGGAAGAATGTTAGAAAACAGCAGTAGCCAGAGAAGGCTTCTAGCCACTTTTCCACCTCCACCACTACCATAACAGGAATCTATTTCTTGTTTTTCATCAGCCCTAGCCATCACCAACCGTTTTACTCCTTTAGAATCCACAGTAGTAAATTTCTGACCAAATTACCAAGCACCAATACCAAATTACCAAACAACATTAGTTAGCTTTTATGATCCATATTCATCCATGCCCTATCCATCATCATTCGAATCAGCCAGCTATGCTAAAACATCTCCTTATATCCTGAAAAACCCAAAGGAATACCTTTTCAACATACCCCCAATATCTCCCAAGAACAAACACTAGCTAAAATAGTCAAAACGGTATTCCCGACCAATTTCCATTATTTACCAAATGCACCACATAAATCCCTCAAATATTATCAAGTCATTCTCAGTGAGACTGAATCCATTGCTATTAAGCCAATTTATAGTACAACTCATACCAACAAAATTCTTTACCATTCCCTTCACATTCGAAAATTCCTAACAGAAACAGAATGGGGATTCCCCCTTTACCAATCCAAACCCCTTCATTCTCAGTATGTCTTTATACCCAACAATAACTACAATTATTTTGATTATATCGATGCCTGGTCTAAAATTTTTCTCCATCAAACAGAAGACTTTAGTCATTCATGGTTTGTTACTTTTGATAAAAGTTTCAGATTAAATTTCCCAGCATGGTTTCCCAGGTGGTGGTCATCTCATGGCCCAATAGCTAGCCTTCTTCCAAAGGATCTCATGCAAGTCTTATCAGATAATTTTCAACAGAAATTCGACAGAAGCATATTCAACATTTATATCACCCTTCTCCCATTGTTCATGGCCAAATACAAAATCCCGTGGATAATGAAGTGGAATTATGAAATTGAAACTGGTGAAGTCTATCGACAAAGAGCAGTTAAATGGTGGGACAAGTTCAACCATCAGAAGATCATTGATCTAGTTCTTTCTAAATTTCCCATGATTCAAGCTCAAGCCATTCCAGCACAGCTAATTCTAGCCATTTTAGCACAACCAGTCCTGCAGAAAAAGGCATTGCCAACAGTTCCAGAACAATCCTTATCAGACATTAGTCATTCTTCATCTCTCAAAGGCACTTCTAAGTCCTCCAAGTCGAGTTCGAAGAAGAAAGAAAAATCATCTCAGCTCAAGGACCTTGCCCAACAACTACTTGTAGAAGTAGCCATGCTCCATACTGAAGATTCAGACTCTGAATCTTCAGACGCATCTTCTCAACAACCCGTCAGCACGCAAAAAGCCAAGTGGGCAGATTACTAGGATTCCCAAGACCCATTTGATTTGTAAAATTCAAAATGTAATAATTTGTAATCATTTTAGAATTTTACCTATGTAAATCCTATAGTAAAAGCCATGTGATTTTCACGGAAAGCAGAATCAACAGTAGCAACAATCATTTCGACAAGACACTATTCATGAATAGTAAAATCACTTTTAATGTTCATCCATCATTTCAGAAGCAGCATCGTGAATCCACAGTGAAAAGAAATCATTATTCCAGCCTTTACAGCACACAACACATGTAAGCCAGGATTCCCGCTTCAGTTTCAATCATTTATAAAACCATCTTCAGCCTATATCATCTGAATTCAAAACCCATTCTCAGGAGGCCGAACACTCTGTGTATTCTTTAGAGCAAGAACAGAGTCCAATATTCAGCACTCACCATCCCAGTTCAAATTTGTAAACACTTTTAGTTATCATGTCAATGATGCATGTGAGCTCCACCTTCATTTCTATCAACTGTAATTGCTAGTAGGCAAATTGTAAGTCTACATTTCAAAGTTTAATAAACTTATTTTTGAAACATATTCGCATCATTAATTTTAATTCACTATTTTCATTATGAAGAATATTTTCATAACTACTGATTTTGAATGGCACAAAATTCTTACTCACAGTCAGTTCATTGAGTACCTTAAATTCAAGGTAAATACCGATCAATCGTTCATTATCTTCTTCCTTACAGTTTATAACATTTGGTATGATATCTGCACTTCCAATTATCATAATGATTGTAGTCTTGATATATCCAAGGCTAATGAAATACTTGACTTGTTTGTGTACTCTTCGCATGCCACATTGCTGCAGTTTCAATTTATATTATTAACTCTCAAAACTAATTATATGAAAATGCTTAATCATGTTTTAATTGACATAATCTGCTAACTTGTTACATTCAGGGTGGTTATTGTCGCTCTAGCCGGCAGGGTTAACCACCTTGGTCATTCTGGTGTAGGCATACACCATCTGGGGTCTGCCTCTCCAAGCCCTGTCCAAATATGTGTCACTGCCTGCCCTATTAATTATATGTTACATTGTTAGTCACCAAGCATCAAAAGTTCAAAACCATGACTTGTAGACAAACAAAAAGATTAACTACACATATCTTAGTTAATCCACCCAAACTATGCTTTGAGAGGGGGAAATGGGAACAATCATGTGGAATTTACAGGTTATATGGTGAGACTCGCATAATCCACTTGATCATTGTCGTTCCTATACATTCTTCATAAATTATATGAAAATTATGGGGAAAAGAAATAACATGCATACATGAAATAAAATTGTATCACAATAGAATTATATGATGAACAAAATAAGGATAGATTGTGTTTACCTAGTGTTTTTCTGCGAGGAACGAAGTTTGGTTTTGCATTAGTTGGAAATGACTTTTTTTCTGGCAATTTTATAGGCTGTCATCAAATTTTTGCACGTTTGTCTCGGTGAAATGTACATTAGATAAGAGTTTGATTAAACATATGTAAAAGATATTGTTTAGTATGGTGTAAACACAAAATTACACGTGTGTATCAGTTGGGATAGCAAAAGCTTTAAAAATGAGATTGCAATTGAAGGTTAAACCCCTCAGTCATCATATGTGTTCACAGAATGTAAACTGATTGATATGTTTAAGCAGTGATGATGATACTTTTGGTCTAGCATAGTTAGCAATATGTGTAGTATATGTATTACCCTAATTGTATCATAATTATTAATCATTATAAGACTAAAATCTCTCCTCAAGCTTGTCAAGAAGCTTGAGTTTAAATTCATTTTCCTACTTTGAACAAAACTTTTACCCAGATACCTCAAATAATCAGAATCATACAAAAACCAAGCATCCTAGTAGCTAGCTAGTACATGAAATTGTGGTTTCACAGATTATATTAAAAATATTAGGAAATTTTTTAGATACGAAAAAACACAAATAAAGTTTGAAAAATCACTTACTGAATGCCCAAGATAGAGATCCTTATTTCTAGTAACCTTTCCAATCTTGGCTAGCCATCTTCCATGTTGATGACATCTGCTACACAGAGAAGAAACAAAACAAAGAGATTTTAGAGTTTTTTATTTGGTATATATATTATTTATCATCGATATTTTATCTAAATTATTATATAAAATTATGAATAGCTAATAAGACCTTGTAATTCTTCTATACATTGAAGCCCCTCTTGAGAATTCACTGCTTTTCCTGTAAAGACCGCATTATGTTAGTAATATCGATTAGCATTTAAACGCTGTTGTATATATAAATCTACCGAATGCATGATTAGTAGCATGAACTAATACAATAGTAACCAAGACTACAAAAGGTAAATTCTTTTTCCAAATGAAAACTGTGCTTGGTGGGCTGGAGAAATATAAAAAACTGAAACTTTTTGAAAGCATAGAAACAGAGAGAAGATACAATTGGAAGTAAAGTTTGAAATCGTACCGAGGGGCTTTAAAAGAAGCAATCATTTTGCACTTTGGTGAGTGATATTAGTAGCACTGCTTTTCTGTTTAACAAAAGTACAAATCTTATCAACAAAATTGCGATGCGTCTATTAAAGATTCATTATGTGGTAAGAAACAAAGGAATAGATGATATATATAGGTCACATATTAAACATTTGCCAGATTTATAATATGAAAAACTTTAACAAAGTTGAATTCTTTTCGTCAAACTATCACACACTAAACCTGTTTTGTTATTGTATTTATACAATTTGCAGTTGTGGATCAAAGTTGGTGAGAGAAATAGATTATAATACCTCTTTAGTTTACAGTTGTAGAAGCCATACGATCTTATTTTTGTTGTCCCGTCCTTTGATCTTTTTATAGTAAACAATCAAAAACTTCTATCAATAACTTTTCCAATGCAGGTAGTAAAATGGAAAAATTAGAACTCCCAAATTATATTGTTGTATAATTTTGAATAATACCTATGTGCAACACTTCATGTAAAAGTCCGTCTTCCTCATACATTTGACAAACTTGCAAACAATTAGTCCAGCCACCTGGTATCTTTGAAGATGCTGTACAGTAAGAGTGCAATCCTAAAAATCTCAAACATGAAATTTTTTAATCAAATCTGTAAGTCGTTTAGCATTTTATTCATAACTAACTAACTAACATAATATACACAAAAAAGAAAATTACTTGAAATTGCAACTGTCCTAGCGGCAAATGAACCAAATTAATCTGAATAAAAAAAACCCCATTAACTAAAGGTTCTCACTTCTCACTGTACAAAAAATGACAAAGAGGAACCAGTTCTAACTATTTTGAGACCCAAACAATAAGTTGCAAACTTTCAACAGCTAAATAATGAATATTAAAATCAAAAGTCTCATGAGGCATTTCCTTTAAAGATTCCCAGTTCTCAACCCACCAATTTGTTAGGCAACACACTGATAAGATCCAACTGGGTGGATGCCTATTTTCTGCATCTTTACACTCTAGGGCAAGAGAAACCTGCCAGTCCTTAAACAAATTAGGACACTCTTGTGGATCGGCCAATGACTCTGCTGTGTTTTTATTGACCTGCCATATTGCAAATTAAAAGTACAAAATTAAAAGTACTTGGAATAGCCAAATATATGAAAAAATCTTCCTTGCTTCAATTCAATTGTCGATAAAGTAGAAGACATAACAATTTTCATTTGGTATGACTTCTACATCTCATATATACATTTCACTTGAAAGAAAAGCATCATGTTCATGAATCAAGAAAAACACTACAAAAGTCTAACCCTGTTCAGGTCATTTCTCCAAATTGAAACAATCTCTGAAACCTTGCTTGGCAGGTAAGATCGTGCTATCAAAGCTGCTTCATGTATCCGTCCACTGTAATGAAAGATAACGAAACCCTATAAAGTAGACCACAAACGGTATATATATATGGGGTCTTTGCCATGCAAATGGTTTGTTCCACTTCTTTTCTCCAGTTCCCAAATCTATAGATACGATCGTAATAAAACATACATGGCCCTCACACAGTGCAGCCCCCTAGCAATCTAACAAGGAGAGATTTATGTCAAAAGAGAAAAAGAAAAAGAGCTTTAAATGCGAGTTGTTTGGTGTGGTTTTCGTTTTCTCTTCTTCTCTTATGGACAAAGCATACACCTATCCATCCATCTTCCCTTTATGTATAAATATATATACACACACATATATTCACACACACATCTATACACACATATATTTATATACACGGACAACATTGAGTTCAATCCAAATCTATAGTCCTAACAATGTACTTAACACATCAAAGACATAAATCCAATGTAGCTTCAAATTTCATGTTGTTTAGTTGCCTTCTTAATTGTTGCTTTGGAAAAGCAAACATAGAGCAATAAAAGATAAGTTTCTCATATGCCCAATTACAATTTTCCTTCTGTTTAGGTGCCTTAATTTGTAAGGCAAGCCTATATATATATGTATATCTATATATATATATATTGTTGAGAGTTATATATTAGTTAAAGTGTAAATAGTAGTTTATTGTCCTACATTGGTGAAGTACATATGTAATACCAATTGTAACCCCTATATATATATTTCACTTTGGAGATTAATGAATATATAAAAAATTCCCAAATATTGTCATACATATTTTTGGTATTTACCATGTTTAGTTTAATATGACATCAGAGCAGTTCGCTCTTGGTGACCTGTGTGCTTTAATTTTGTGCCCACCTTTGTCGTGATTTCCTTCGTTGAAAAAAAAAAGAAACAAAAAAGAGATGAATAGTGTCACATTACAGTACAACGCTTTGCTACAGTACATGAACATTGGTTTGCTTTGTGAACAGTGATCCTCTACAGTGCTTTAAACAGTAATTGCTACAGTCGTGATTTTGGTACAGTGTCATGAATAGTGATTTTTCTACAGTGTTCTGGTAAATTGTTTTCATTCTGCTACTTATCTTTTGTACCTTTATTGTTCGTGATTTAGTTCAATGGCTCAATATAATCATAGTGTTGTTATGTATCTTGGTGGAACAAACAAATGGATAATTGATATTGGGGCCACTGATCATGTGACGAGTGACCCTAGTGTGTTTGATGATTTATGTGACTATGTTCGTGATCCGTATATTACAAGTGCAAATGGAGCACCTTCCCCTGTGAAGGGTGAAGACACTATCTCTCTTACTCCGACCTTATCATTGGTTTGTGCTTTATTTGTTCCTGATGTTAAGTGCAATCTTTTGTCAATAGGAAAACTTCTTGATACCTTATATTGTTCTGCTCATTTCTACCCTACGTATTGTTATTTTTTGACTATGGAGGATACTGTTGTTTCCGGTTCAAATAATCATCAAGTTTTAAGAGCTAGAGTGGATGACAGACATCGAATTTGATTGTTGCATCGATGATTATGACATCCATCGTTCAGTTATATGAAACATCTATTTCCTTCTTTATTTCGCACTTGTAGTGATTCAGAGTTCAAGTGTGAAACATGTGTCATAGCTAAGAGTCATCGTGCTTCCTTTCCCGTAAGTGATTGTAAAGCTACTTTGCCATTTGATTTGATACATTCTGATGTGTGGGGTCCGGCGAAAGTTACTTCTAATGGATTTCGTTGGTTTGTTACTTTTATTGATGATTTTATTCGGTTAACTTGAGTGTTCTTGATGAAGAATAAGAGTGATGTTCCGTTGCTTCTTCAAGAATTTTGTACAATGGTGTCTACTCAGTTTCAGACCAAAGTTAAGGTCTTTAGGTCTAATAACGGAGGAGAATATGTGAATCACAATTTGACATGTTTTTTTCGTGATCATGGTATTATTCACCAGACGACTACTCCGTTTAAACCCTAACAAAATGGTGTGTCCGAATAGAAGAATCGTCAAATAATGTAGGTTGCTCGCTCCTTGATGTTGGATAAATGTGTTCCTAAACATTTATGGGATCATGTTGTTTTGGTTGCTGTTTATTTGATCAATCATGTTCCAAGTAGGGTTCTTGATTTTTAGACACCGCTTGATGTGCTACAAAAACATGTTTCTCTTGTTTATGTATCAAAGATTCCTCTGAAAGTGTTTGTGTGTATTGCGTATGTGCATGTCTACTCTCATCAACGAGGTAAACTTGATGCATGTGCTCTCCTATGTGTCTTTATTGGGTATGCTAACAATAAAAAAGGCTATAAGTGTTATCATCCTCCGACTCAAAAAACTTATATTACCATGGATGTCACCTTCTACGAGGAAGTTTCGTATTTTGTGAAGCCATCTTCCAACTCTCTACTTCAAGAGGAGAGGGGGAGTGAAGTGCAGATTCGAAGAGATGGTATGAATGATGTGTTACAAGCAGAGTTGGGAACATAACCTATTATGTTGCATGATACTGATCAGTCGGCTACAGATAGTGATCGGTCACCTATCATTCCCGAAACTATTTCTATTGACGACAGATCAGATGTGCCCAGCGAGTTGCTTGTTAGTATGTCTGACGAATTACCTTCTGATGATCGGTTGCCTGCTGTTGGTATGTCTAACGAGTTGCCTGATGATGATTCTTCTAACAGTTTGGTACAAGATGGTGGCATACATGAAGTAAATTCTGATGATTCTTCTACTTATCAGTTACCTCAACGAGCTAATCGTGGAAAACCTAAAGTACAATATGAACCTGATATGCATGCCAACGCCAAATATCTTATCAATAATTATGTGTCTACTCATCCTTTGTCCAAACCATATGCATCTTACATATGTCAGCTATCTAGTGTATCAATTCCAACAAAATTGCAAGATGCTTTGTCTGACCCTAAGTGGGTTAGTGCCATGAAAGTTGAGATGGAAGCTTTGGAAAGGAATTCTACTTAAGATTTGGTTCCTTTACCAAACGAGAAGAAAGCTGTTGGATGTAGATGTGTGTTCACTATTAAGCACATAGCAGATAGTTCTATTGACCGGTATAAAGCCAGATTAGTTGCTAAAGGTTATACTTAAACTTATAGGGTGGACTATCATGAGACTTTTGCTCCTGTTGCCAAACTTAATACTGTGTGTGTTCTTCTGTCCTTAGCAGCAAACCAGGATTGGCCACTGTTGCAGTTTGATGTTAAGAATGCTTTCCCCCATGGTGATTTTAAAGAGGAAGTTTATATGGATCTCCCACCTGGTATCGGAACATCTCCTGGAAAATGTGTTGTATGCAGGTTACGAAAGGCTTTGTATGGTTTGAAATAATCTCCTAGAGCGTGGTTTGAGAGGTTTACAAGTTCAATGAAGAAGTTTGGGTATATCTAGAGTCATTCAGAACATACTTTGTTTCTAAAGCGACAAAATGGTAAGCTAATTGCATTGATTATTTATGTTAATGACATGATAGTGACTGGTGATGATCAGAAGGAGATACAACGCCTTCAAAAGTATAAGATGAAAGAATTGGGTGAATTGAAGTATTTTCTTGGAATCGAGGTTGAACGATCCAAGCATGGTATTTTTCTGTCTCAACGGAAGTATGTTCTTGATTTGTTAACTGAAACAGGTATGTTAGATTGCAAACCTGTTAACACTCCGATTGAGCAGAATCATCGTTTGGGCTTATTTCCAGATCAAGTTCCTACTCATAAGGAACAGCATCAGAGGCTTGTGGGGAGATTAATTTATTTGTTTCACACTCGCCTTGACGTTGCTTATGCAGTTAGTGTGGTAAGTCAGTTTATGCATTCACCCAGTGAAGCTCAAATGGATGTAGTAACCCGTATTTTGAGGTACTTGAAGATGACTTCTGGTAGAGACTTGGTTTTCTCCAAGATTGGTCATTTGAATGTCAAAGGGTATACAGATGCAGATTGGGCATGTTTTATCACTGATTGGCAATCTACATCTGTATACTTTACATTTGTGGGTGGTAATTTAGTTACTTGGAGAAGCAAGAAACAAAAAGTGGTGGCTAAGTCAAGTGCAGAAGCTGAGTTTTGTGGTATGTTTTATGGTGTATGTGAGTTGTTGTGGTTGAAAAAATTGTTGAGAGATTTTGGGTTTAAACCCAAAGGTGCTATGAAACTTCATTGTGATAACAAGGTTGCTATTAAAATTGCTCATAATCTAGTGCAACATCATCGAACAAAACATGTGGAGATTGATCGACATTTCATCAAGGAAAAATTGGATGTTGAAATTATTATGTTTCCGTTGTGGGATATGAATATCAACTTGCTGATGTTCTTACTAAGACTGTATCTAATAGTGTGTTTTCCAACTCGCTTGACAAGTTGGGCATGCGTGACATCTTTACACTAACTTGAGGGGGAGTGTTGCGAGTTATATATTAGTTAAAGTGTAAATAGTAGTTTATTGTCCCACATTGGTGAAGTACATATGTAATACCAATTGTAACTCCTATATATACTCCGCTTTGGAGATTAATGAATATATAAGAAATTCCCAAATATTGTCATATATATTTTTGGTATTTACCATGTTTTGTTTCATATATATATATATATTAATAATGTAAAAAGAGGTATTCAGAACTGCTTTACAATTCTATCCTATTCTAGTTACAACTTCCTATAATTATTGTAAAAGTATTAGAGAAAAAAGCATTCCCAAGTGCACTCAGAGTCTAGTCCAAGTCAAGCCATAAAGAACGTTGTATATTAATATGAACACAGTCATTGGCCAATATCAATTTAATCAGAATTTTTTGTGTAAGCAACAATGTCAGGAGCAAAAATCAGAAGAAATCATCATAGAAGCTGTACCCCCTTGTAAAATGAACATAACAAAGTTCAGAATCCCAGAGAATTATAGCATTGAACAATATAGGCAACAGAGGGGATGAACCAGTAACAGTGAAAGCATACTATTAGTGTTTTGCCATAAAGAAGAATAAAAACAAACAAATCATACCATAGTGCCTTTGAAAGGTAATCTCTTTTCACATCAGAGTACTCATCGTTCAACTAAACAATGCATAGAGGGGGAAAAACAACATATCACATACCAATGCAATCAAAGAATCTAAGATTGTAAAGAACTGAATGAAAACATAATGGAAGCAGCAGCCCACAAATCATTTAAGAAACAGGGGCAGAGCAAGCAGACATTCAAACAGAACCCTTATTATCCGTTGTCTAGGGCAACCAAACAAAACCCAACAAATCTCCTCAAATTACAAATGGGAGCTTTTTTTTTAAGGTGATTTGTTGGTTTTTATTTTGAAGCCAAATCAGTTGGGAATTTGAGAAAAATGAAAAACCCAAAGCTAACTAAATCCAAAAACAACAATCCACAATGAAAGTGAAACTTGGGGAGTTGAAATACCAAAAACCCACCTAATTCAAAACCTAAGTAAAACCCTCAATTAAACCCCAACTACAAACCTGAATTAAACCTTCAATTAAACTCCTAATTAAACTATTAATAAACCCAAGTTGATTAATCAATCAGGAAAGATAAAAATACAAAAGGAGGTTTAAGAGGTGTACCTGTAGTGAGTGAGTGGGCGAGTGATGCTGCGACTGTGAGAGGCTGATAAGAACACGGATATGGGATCGAAGAAGATCAAGGATCTGCAACAATGGCGCTGAGATCCCCGCTCTTCCCTTTCCTTCTCTCTCTATCTCCCTCTCTCCTTTTCCCTCTCATATTGATCTCTATCTCCATCATCATGGCCTTTCAATTGTGAAACCCTCAACGAGCGATCCTTACTCCTCCCTCTCCCACTCTTTCTTTCGCGCTGTCTCCCTCTCCCTCTCCCTATCCCTTATCTCTCTCCCTTCGTGCCTCTCTTCTCTCTCTGCTCGCTTGGTCTTTCTCTCCCAACGGTATGGTCTCACCGAGTCCCACTGCAGCTCATAAAGAAAGGAAATGAGAGTTCCTAACCCACCCAACCTGTTCGAAACCCTACAGACTAAAGTGACCATCGCACCCCCGCCTTTCCACGATCATCAACACATGGCATGAAGGTCAACGGCAGAAAGAGTCAGTGGTAGCCTCGTAAATAAAGCGAAATTCGGCTCCAAAAACTATTCATTTACATAGTGCAATTGAAAAGCCTTCTTTAGAATAAAGTAATATGAATTTACATCCTCTACTAGAATATTGAACAGAAATTCATAATAAAGCAAAGCCCATCTGTAGTTGCCCCCATTATTACTCACAAATGAAACCACTCAATGAGCCACCCTATTACATCGCTGAGGCACATATAAAAACTCAATAAACTCCATTTGCATAGCTAGCTGTTGCATATCAAATATAATGCTATCAATCATAATATTAGCATCCTTCTTACCCTTAAGCATGAAATTCAAATTGCTTGAATCATATTCTATGATCACACTATTGCTTGAATCATATTATGTATATTTTATTTTTCAAAATTATGGTTGATAATGAAAATGAAATATCAGTCCTCGTTTTCTTATAATAAAAAGTAAAAACCAGTCCTAAAAATGGTTTAGACTTCCTGGATTGTTGACCCCATTTTTGAAGTGACATATTTGGTCTACAAACCCATAGACCATCCCAGGCCTCAGCCCCACGGGGCCCACATTCCATCCCTAAAGTCATATTTCGATGGAGAAAGTTTCAAAAGCCAGAAAATGGCTTTTCGTTAAAACTTATTTCGAATTGATGATTCTGCTAAATTTTATAGAACTCTTCTTCGTACTAGTATTTGGCCAAAGAGTCATTAGATTAGCCAAATATAGCCATCTTTTTAGCTTATTTTTTTTCGGCTCAACTCTTCAGCTGTAATAATTGATTCAAATTTAATGGCTAAATTTGAAAATATAAATTAACAAATAAATTTAAAGTATAAACTTAAAACTAATAAATTCTTGAGGAGCTATGTTTAGCCTTTTAGTTTGGAGACAGTATATGAATATAACCTGACATTATTTATTTAAAAATAATTTTTGCACAGCTATAATACACTATTTTTAGACCTTTCAATTAGAGATGACTTTAACTAGCCTACCAGTTTGACTTTGTTCCTGAATAATTTGGATCTGGAGAAAATCCCCAATAAATAAAGACTTGGGATTAACACATGGCAAATCCAAGTAATCATACAATGTGAACATTAAATTATGTTCAACACCTCTCCAGATGTTTTCACATAGCAAGATTCATTCAACTACATAAACACTGTTAGGTGTGTACTGTGTATTTGAACTCCAAATTGTTAATCTCGAAAATAATAATTGAGTAAACCATAAGGTTTTGGCTACTTACTACTTCCTAAACCAAGTTACTAAAGGTCAACCTTAACATCTAAGTCAATCCTAAAGTATTAAGTTGACATCCAAACATTAAGTGATCACCGATTAAGCAAATGATTAGGGCTTAATGCCTTCACATTGCCACATTAACCAATTTAGAACATGAGTATTTTTTATCCCAATGTTACAAGTTAAAAAAAGAGTGAGAATGCAACGGCCTCGTAGCTCGAACGTTAAAGAATAAATTTACACTGAAGTCCATGTTTCCCATTCTTTAATATCACTTGCATATAAAAGTGTAAAATAACTTTTTAAATGTGTCAATAACATTTTGTAGAAAATCTATAATTAGGCGTTTGAATAAAGGATTTTAAAATTTTAAGAAACGTAGACTAAATTTGTTAGTAATGAACAAGAATTTTTTTATAGACTTGAAAAATAGCTAAGATGCAATTTGAAGGACATTTGTAATGTTTTAATAATAGCTTTGAAATGCTATTTTAACATTGATTTTAAAGTTGCATGAAACAGTAAAGTTCTTCTCCGAACATACCATAAATATTTAAGAAATGCTAAGGAGACTTCTCCCAACATGCCATAAAAAGTTGAGAAATACTAAGGAGATTTTTTTAAAGTATAACTCTTTATAGACTTTCTGTCACTCCATAGTTTAATATTAATTTTCGTGCTAATATTATAAAATATTATATAGTAAACAGAAAGTGACAGAAAATTCATAAAAAGTTTCACATATTTTAGAGAGAATCTTTAGCATTTCTCTAAAAAGTTTTCAGTGATTGGGAACTAAGGAATGGTTTCAAATTCTTTAACCATTGACATAATTACTTGCTTTCATTGCATGCATGCTTACACATATGCCAACTTGAACCAAACTAAAAATTTAACGCGCCATCTTCAAAATTAACCCTTGAAATTATTAGCCATCTGCATACACAAAATAATTAAATTAAACCACCGCTTTAAATCCAAACATCTTTTAGTTAAAACATTTTAACTTTTCAATTGTTTATAGCACCAATATAGAAAACTACTACCTAACAAGATGTATCCTGTATACTGAATATTCCAACACAAACCTAAACTTTTTGACCTTAATTAGAAGGATTTGTATACCATGAGTATACTGTTACAGTAGCGTTTTGTGCCAATAATACAATGATATGTTAGTTTTACTTCCCATATCTTTATATTATTGACACAAACATCCTTATCGAGGTAAGCAATAAGACATCTAGAAAAATCACTATAAAGTCTCATTTTTGTTTTTTGAAAGACCATTGATTTGAAGTCTTAGTCATAAAAAACAAATATTAAAATGGTAAACTGATTTGGGGACTCTTAAGGGTACCACTGCAAACATATTAAATAAGTTCACACATCAAAAAAATTATTGTATTCACAATTCTAAAGTTATATAAAGCGCCCAAAAAGCTTCACTTCCTTGTCATGTGCAAAACCAAAAGCTCACCGGTCCTCTCAGAAAATATTTGCAGCTCTGTTTCAATCCTACGATCTGATTTGAACGTATTCGTGCACCATCCATAGCGTTTTCAGAAAACGCAGTGTTTTCTCAGTAACCATGGATTATCTGAAGATTTCAAGCATCCAATCTGCAAACCTGTTCAGTTTCAACCAATCCCACAAAGTGATCAAGTTTTTTCTCTCAGTCTCACTGTTTTCAGTCTTACTCTCCTACTCTTCTTTGATCCCTTTTTCTCTCCACTCTTTCAATTCCTTCACATCTTCTGTAAAAAATTTCAGCTACACTTTTGATAAGAAATACGTGTTTTTGCTTTGCAATGGACTTCTGGTGATCATTGTGAAGAACTCTGGTCTCGTTGGAACTTCTCCACGGGAGAGCTCTAATCTCAACAATAAAGAACATGTTCCCAAGAGTATCGAATCCGGGCGAAAAGCAGCTGAATTGGCAGAAACTAAGGTAACAGAAGCACCACAAGCTAAGGAAGAAGTTGGCAACGTCGAAATGGAACAAACGAAAGTAAGAGAACATGAAATATTGACCTCAGAGGAAGAAGAGAAAGGGGTTTTGATTACAGTAGAGGACGAAGATGAATGCTGCAGAAACAATTTTGTTCTGGTGGACGATCATGATTTGTATGAAGAGGAAGGGATTGAAGTGCTGAGTGCGGAGGAGTTGAACAAGAAGTGTGATGATTTTATTAGGAGAATGAAAGAAGGAATTAAACTTGAAGCCCAACAACAGTCAATCACGTTTTAATATTGTCGGTGAGAATAAAAGAACTAAGTTTTGTTAATTCTAGAAGACTACTTTCTTTGTGACTTGATGGATTTTTTTTGTTATTGTTTCTTCTGTATTATTGTTTGAATTGTGTATAAATACCATCCAATAATCTATTTTACCCTCATATGAATCAACGATGCAATTTAAGCTGAAATGTGTTCGCTTATAGGACTTGAAATGTGATGTTGAAACTATAATATGGTGTTTATACTAAACTTTGCTCTACTGGTCCGTGTAATTAAGGTCATTGCATGAATTGATATTTTTCCTAGACATGACTACACGTCTAATTTTGTTTAACATGTTATCATAGCTCTTTGCCGTCTTATGTATGTCTATCTATCCATGTGTAAGACGAACTTATAATAGTGAGTTTCAGTTGATATAGATTGTTAACCTATTTCCATAACAATTTTAATCTTTTGGGGATTAGTAATTCTCTAAGAAACTTACCTTTAATAGTAAATGGCTGATATTCCGTAAAATTAAAATCAAATTGTGTGAAGCAAATCGAGTTCCCCATTAAAATAACAAAAATGATATTCTTACTATTTATGTGTACTATCATTTGTATCATCTCTTTAATAGAGATGTAACTCACATGCGTTGACGACTTTATCTCTATTAAAGAGAACATTACTCTTAAAATAAATGGTTGGAGATTGGAAAAGGACTTGGAAAGTATACATACACATACATACATACGTATATATATATACATACACATACATACATAAGTATATATATATATACATACATATATATATATATATATATATATATATATATATATATATATATTTCCCGGTACACATTCTAAGTTGAAAGTTGCAACAAATAACCAAAAGTTAGCAATCGGTCAAAAAATCCTAGAGAGGATCCTCGCCGGTTTTTTTTTTGTGAGGATCTCGGGAATCCTCCAATCACATTCGTTCATCGTACATTATACAGTTAGTTTTCGTCAAGTATTGATTGATTATTTAAATAAAAAAATTACAATAATTTCTAACTGAACGATATACGAATGTGATTTGAGGATTCCCAGAATCCTCACAAAAAGGATCCTGCGAGAATCCTCTTCATTTAGATACATGAAAAAGGTATAAAGTTGCATTCAGAAAAGTTAAAAAAAAACAAATATAATAAAAAAAGATGGCTCTAGGGTTTAGAATGGCCTTGCTCCGTGGCCGCCAAGGCGACGTAGCTTATTGGGGTGGTTTGATGGATTCTGTTGGGAATCCTTCTCCTCCCCAATGCTTGGATAATATGATTTAATTCGTTGTGAAAATTGTGTAGGAATGATAATTAATAGGGCTGTAGATGATTCAGGGGGTGTTAAGTCTAAATTTGATAATTGGATTAAGGTATTGATCTGGCTAATTAGGCTTGTACTTTCGTCTTGTTGGAATGATGATTGTTTTAAGTTAATTGCTGTGCTGATTTGGTTTATGCAATCTCCTCTCGGGAAGTTGTTTCGTCTCAGTAGGTCTTGGAAGGTGTGTGACCTTCGATCAGGAGGGGTTTTTAGGCGTGATGGGTGTCTCAAGCAAGTAGTTGGGGTTATTCCTATAGAGTTTAGTAGGGTTTGTACGTTAGTCATTGGACTACCGTTTGCTTGTGTGTGAGGTTTAACAGAGAGGATCCTCGTCGGATTCTCTTTGTGAGGATTTCAGAAATCTTCCAATCATATCCGTTCATCGTATATCGTGTGATCAGTTTTCGTCAGGTACGATTTATATTCAATTTTTAATAAAAAAATTAATAATGATTTCTGACCGCACGATGTACAATGAACGGATGTAATTTTAAGATCCCCGGATCCTCACAAAGAGGATACAACGAGAATCGTCACTCATGGTTTAAAAGTTGATGGAGCTTGGTTTTTTTATCTATTTCTTGTGCCTGGTATAATGATTGGTTTTGGTTGTGGCGTGATACTCTTTCATGTTGGTGTATTCGAGATTATTTTATTCTATTTCGGCAACTGTTTTGGTTTTTCGACATGCTTTGGATACCCATTGCGCAGGAGCACCAATCGATTTCCTTGCTCCTTAATTATTAGCTACTCTAGACCTTTTAAGTGTTCTATGTTACTCTTTACTGAGATGCTTGTTCTTCTTCGACGGTTGGATCCCCTTGATATCTTATATATATTGAGTGAATTGTATAGTTTTCCATTCATCTATTTTCTTATGCTTCTATTTCCTTCTTATTATCACTATGGAAAACTCTCAGTTCCTTGGATCCCCCTGATATTGTTCTATATATTGAGTTAATTGTTTACTGTCCCACTCATCTGCCCTTCACCTTTTCTTGTGCTTCTATTTCCTTCTTATTATCCCTATGGCAAACTCTCAGTTCCTTGCTTCCAGCTCCTCACAATTCATTCAAAGGACCTTGGATTTTTTATAACCAACACATTCCTAGATGGATAGATCCCTTCCCTATTTCTGAACCTGAGGAATAACCTATGGTTGTTGAGAAAGACCTGGGTACCTTCAGTATGGAGCGAGGTGTCACTAGGGTCAATACTAGCTTTTGTTCTTTGTTCTTCTCTAGATGTTGAACATATGCAGAGTCGGGTTTAGATGAGCAAAATGTTTGGGCAACATACGAAGGCTCAGGACATTAGATGGAAGTTAGGAATGCTTTGGAAGAATGATGTGAAGAACACTTATTACCTGAATCACTTTGGTAGAAGGTGGTTTGTCTTGGAGTTAACTGATGTGGAGGATTTGGAGTTTGTTTTGGAGAATTAGCCTTGGTACGTTTGTGGCCAAATTTTCCATCTGGAGAGTTTGACTACCCAGTTTAGTGATATGGATGCAATCAACAATCTAGTTGTGTGGGCGAGATTGCCTAGAGTGTTTGCTCAGTATAAGGAGGTGGATATCATTAAGGTTATTGCACAACCAAATGGGGATGCCATCAGAGTGGATAAAGTTAGTAGCTTGTTTGCGAAAGTGTTGGTTGAAGTGGATCTAAGGTTCCCACTAAAAAGAGTACTGATTGTCAACAAGGACGAGGATAACCCTATCCTCATCAGCCACAAAAAAACTATTTGCCTTCTCCTCATCAGCTACAAAAAAAAAAAAAAAAAACTATTCGAAGCGTGCTTTTCTTGTGGGCACAAAAGAATGACGGTCATTCTTGCCCGGAGGAGAAGGTTGATGATGGGTGTTTTATGATTAATAGGGTGTTTGATGATGAGCCTGTTCAGGCAGGAATGTCACCTGTGGGCATTCTTGGCTCGAGCACACAGCTTCCCGCGGAGTTGGCACTTTGATTAACTGTCGGGTTCTCGCTTTGTTCGTCGGGCTGCAAGAATAGGGCAAAGTTAATTATGAAAGGTGCCTTTGTCGGGCCTTAAGTATAGGTTGTGAGGCTCGCAGTCAAAACTAACTTAAGTGCTGAGGCGTGCCACTGCCATCTCAGTATGGCAGATGTCAAATGAGTAGATTTAAGCCAATTACTTGCGCCCCAAGTTACTTTAACTTCTCATTATCAAAGGATTGTCGTAGATGGGTTAAGTCCATATTAGATTCTTTTCTATGCCTTGAGATCAAGGACTTTTATGTATCTTGTATGGTAAAAGGGCAGAGGTCCAGATCTAATCAAGGCATTAAGTGGATTCACTTTTAAGATAGTAAAACCATTTAATTAAAACCTGATTTGAGAGTAAGCTGAACTTTGGATCATTAAAAAACATAAAATGATTTGAATACATACTAGGGAATTCATTACAACACCAGATTTATTAACTAAAAGACAAAAACAAAGGGAATCGGGCAAGATTGAACCTTGTCGGGCAAGGCTGGACCTTTTGCCATTTCTTTTCTTTGCCACTACAGGGATCTGAGGGTTTCAAGGGAGAATGGATGACAAATAAAGTTACATAAGAGAATCGATACTACTGGTGAGCAGCAGAGCTATTAAACTAGACAAAAGATGGCTTTTGTGAGGGCTAATCCTGAAAAGGATTGAGGTTGGGGGCTGACTACAACTTCGTATGCAAATCTGACTTGAGCAGAGTTTGTGTATTTGTTTGTTTGATTGGTTGAGTGTCCTTATCTCTGGGCCCTCTTCCCATTTTTATAGGCTAATTAGCCTATCTGTTTGCAGCTTGGTTCCTACCCGAAAGCAACTGAGGGGTAGTGACTCATCAGCAATTTACGTACTCTGCCATCTAGAAAATGTTTTTGGATTGAGAGTAGGTTGATTTCCATCAAGTGTCACTTCTTTCAAGCCACTAGCCTTTGCATATAATGTGGAATCATCATTTTACCTTGGGCTGGGCGAATGGGTTTAATGCTGAGCCTTAGGGCAGAGTCATGCCTCATAGGCTTCTTTTTCGGGTTTCTTTTCCTTCAGCCCAAAGTTCAAATATTAACCCAAACAATGCCCCTTTCAATCGTTATTGAGCCTGCAAAATGAGGCGTTAATAATGATTGTATAGGCCTCATACCCTTGCACGCTTCACTCGGAACTTGCATTTTCTGATGTAGTTAATATGAACTTGAGTCCCTTCTTCTTCCTGCGAATTCCAATCGTCACCTGGTCTTCTTTATAAAATCTGGCTCAATTTCAGCTTCTGAGTTTAAAAAAAACCGATTGATTCTTCATATTCCCAGAATTTCCTCGAGAAAAAACCCCCTTAAAGCATTCAAATATTTCCTAACTTGTTCTGTGATTCCTTCTCATTTTCCCCTGATCCTTTCTTCCTTTAATTTTTCACCATGATACCCGAAGCTCTATGAGCCTAACTCATTCTTCCATGTTTATTGAAGGGATTGCTATTAAGTCCTTCCCTCTTGATGGTCTTCATCATCCTCGGGTAACCTTGTTTTCTAGATTTTCTTCTAGGGATGGAGGATTGTATCCCTTAGGATCGGCATGGTATTCTCTAACCTTCATTTCTGTTGGAAATAATGTGCCTAAGGAACAATCATTGCTTTCAACAACTTCCGTCAGGTGCTTTGCTCGCTTTAAGCCTGCCGAAACCTTGCAAGCTAGTGGAGTAATCACCATTTTACCTAATGTCCCCATAAGTCAGACTTCACCATCACCTCCATGGGGGTATGTTTCGGGGCCAGTCATCAGGCTTTTATTGGCCACACAACTCGATCAGGTTTTGTGGATGAAGATGTGGGAGAATCACAAGAGTTGTGATACCATTTAATAAGGTTGAGCAAAAATGTAACACCCCTATTCTAGGATCTGTACTAGTATGAAGCCATTGAGCTAGATCTGATGTAACTTTCATATTTTGCTCAAATGAATAAGATGTTCTTATATTGCTTTATCTTGTATTTTCCTTGAGGTTTACGTATGATGAATGTAAAAACTAACCTCTTACTCCCCATGCTTTGCTTATTCTTCTTCTATGTAGCAATCTTTAACATCCTATAAGGTCGGATGATATTTTTTTAAGAACTTAACATTGATTTGATGCTTTTGTAATACTCCATCTACATCTGCCAAATAATATCCACCCTTACCCAATACCTGATTAACAATAAAAGGGCCTTCCCAAGTCGGGCTCCATTTCCCGAAGCCCCTAACTTGTGCTCCTAAAGGGAGGATTGCTTTCCAGACTAACTCTCATTCTTTGAAATTCTTCAATTTTACCCTTTTATTATAGGCTCGGGCAACAACTTTCTTTCCTTCTCGAATCTTGTTTAAAGCTTCAATTCTAGCTACATCAAGATCCTCAATCTTTTGACATATGGCTCGAACATATTCTTCACTGTGTAGCCCGAACTGATTATGAATTATGACTGAACTTACATTAATCTCCATAGGAATCACAACATCTTGTCCGAAAGTCAAAGCATAAGGGGTTGTTCCAGTTGCCGTCCTTTTGAACGTCATGTATGCCCACAAAGTTTCCCCCAACCTCTCATGCCATTTTTCTGGGTTCTCAGCTACCGTTCTTTTGATGATACTCACCATAATTTTGTTACTGGCCTCCGTTTGCCCGTTTGACTGAGGGTAATAAGGACTAGATTGAACCATCTTTATTCTAAACTTGTCGGCAAACTCTTCTACTTTTTTTTGAAATAAAAGATGGTCCATGATTTGTTACAATTACCTCGGACACCCTAAATCTGTGCAAAATTTTGGTTTCAATGAACTTCTTGACCGTTGCTGAAGTAATATTCTTGACAGCTGAAGCATCCACCCATTTGGTGAAGTCGTTCGTGGCCACGATTATGAATGTGTGTCCTTTACTAGAAGCCGAATGAATCTGCCCAACAAAGTCCATTGCCCATCCTTTAAAGGGCCAGGGCTTAACCACATGGTTTAAAGGTATCGAAGGCACATGTTAGAGTGGCCCATGTCTTTGGCATTCTTCACATCCTCGGGCATAATCTTTGCAATCTCTCTCCATCTTGGACCAGAAATAACCATATCGTCTAAGCAGCCACCTCATTTTGGTTCCAGCTTGATGAGCTCCACAGATTCCCTAATGCACCTCGGCCATGACTCTCATAGACTCTTCTTGACCTAGGCATTTTAACATTAACCTATTTGGAGTCTTCCTTAGTAGGTTTTCTTCCCATAAAACGTACTTAGTCGCTTGTTGTCTATCCTTCTTACTGGTGGGGAAGGAATGATCTTTTAAATACCGAAGGACATGTGTCATCCAGTCTTCAGCTTCCACTTCTTCAATCATTACATCTAGGCTATATCCCCTATCTAAAATGGAAGGGATATCTCTTCTTTGGACTTCTATGTCCTTCTCAAACTTCCTTTCTTAGATTTGTACTCCTAAGGCCAATTGTGCCATCTCGTTGGCAATCGTATTTGCTTCTCTAGGTATATAGCCAGCTGATATTTCTGTGCCCCAATAGCTCAATAATTGGGTGGCTGCCAAGTAATAACTGGCCATGGCAATGTGTCTACATCTATACACCCCATTTAACTGATTGATTACCAATTCTGAGTCACCAAGCACTTCAACTTCAGTTGCCTCCAATTCTATCAAGATTTCTAGGCCAATTATCAAGGCTTTATACTTAACCCAATTGTTGGTAATTTCTTGATAATCCAGGAAGAATGAATAACAATGGTGAGTACCTAAAGGATCAACAATAATGATCCCATCTCCAGCAACATTTTGGGTGCAAGATCCATAAAAAAACAGCTTTCATGGGGTAGCCCAAAGGCTGGATATCTTTTCTACCTCCTACTGAATCCACTCCTCTCTGCCTGAGATGGCTTTACTTGGTGGGATCAAGATGTTAGCCACCTCTAAGGTTCCAGAGATGTTGATTATGTCTTACTGGGACTCTTGATGCTTGGCTAAAAAGTCTGCAATTGCTTGCCCTTTGACTTCCATCTGAGGTACATACTGAAAACTGAATTCGTACAATGCCAGAATCCACTTCCCAATTCTTCCTGTCAACATAGGTTTTGCCAGTATGTATTTGATCATGTCGGTCTTAACGATGATATGAATGTGGCAAGGTAACATGTAATGTCTTAACTTGCAAGCAGTGAAGTGCAAAGCCAAACATAATTTCTCCACTGGGGTATATCTTGTCTCCACCTCAGTAAGGATTCTACTGAGGTAGTATACAGTTTGTTCATTTCCACCTTCGTTGTTTTGGGCCAGCAAGCTTCCAATTGATCTCTCTTAGGCAGAGATGTAAAGTTTTAATGGGTTTCCCCTCTGAGGTGGCATGAACATTGGTGGGGAGGCTAAGTAAGCTTTTATGCTGTCGAAAGCTTCTTGATGTTGCGGGCCCCATTCAAAATTTTCCTTATCCCTTAGTCTCAACAAAGGAGTTAGCGGTTGAATCTTGCCCGCTAAATTAACAATAAATCTCTTCAGGAAGTTGACTTTTCCTAGCAACCTTTGCAGTTGTACCTTATTAGTGGGTGAAGGTGATTCCACTATTGCCCGAGCTTTGTTTTTATCAACCTCCACTCCTCTCTGATGAACGAGGAATCCCAAAAAGTTGCCCGACCTTACTCCAAAAACGCACTTCTTTGGATTCATCTTTAACTTGTGGATCCTCATTCTTGTTAAAGCTTGTTTAAGATCTACCAAATGTTGTTTATTAGTCTTGGATTTTACCACAATATTGTCAATATATACTTCCATGCTATGGCCAATTAGGTCATGAAAAATGGCATTCATTGCTATTTGATAAGTGGCACCAGCATTTTTTAGCCCAAATGGCATCACCACATATTCATATGCTTCGACATGACCTGGACATCTAAAAACCGTTTTATGTATATCTTCTTTAACCATTTTTATCTGATTGTATCCTGTATTTCCATCCATAAAAGACAGAACTTTATGTTTGGCTATTGCATTTATAGATAAGTCAGCCATTGGCATGGGATATTTGTCACACCCCGATTCCGACATACGTCTATGATCGACACGTGACGTCACCAAATACCCGTATCTATCATACCCCGCCTCCGGGATATGGGTAGAGCATAATTTGATAATCGAATCGCATAGTAATTTTTTGTATGCTTTATGGCTGCATCTAACCTCCTCGTTAGACTGCCTACGTACCCTAAACAGAGATCAAGCCATTCTTAGTTCGTCATGCATTATAATTGACATATGTCACAGTCCGTTTAAGCCGAAAGGCATAACATTTCTCAATTAATCAATAAAACTTGACAAGCATGAAATTACTAGACTCAGGGTTACATAACAAACCCACTTGAAAATCATGATTTCCCTTCCATCTTCTATATAAGTCATTATGTCGCAACATGATACCAAAATTCACAACATATATCATATCAAGGAACCGACGAAGCACAATACAATTCTCTAGCCACATTAATTAACTTATTTGCCCAAAATAATAACAACTATAACCATATTTTCTAAATTCATACTTTATGAAATCATAATCGAATCATAGAAAATCCTGAAGGAGTCACCCAAACGTCCAACAACTTTTCTAATTCAATTCACAAGATTCTAACACCATTGCTCATAAATATTCTAAAACTAAGGCTAGAGTGAAACAGTTAAGCCAAGCCTACATCTCTGAAGCTGATATCAAATCTAAGAAACCAACAAGTCAAATGATGCAACTTTGGACCACTTAACGGAATCTAAACCAAGAAACGATTCTGGACCATCACTCAACAGAATCGCGGAGTAGAAAGGATTTCGGACCATTACTCAACGGAGTCCAAAGAAGGATACGATTCCAGACTATCACTCAACGGAATCACTTGCACTATCAACTTCTCATGACAACTAACTATCTTATCATACAAGCATAAAAGTTATACATAATACTTCTTATAAGATTCTGGGTTCACATTGTCCTAAAAACAATCATACACATCATACTGATCATACATATCTAACCATATTTTATAAACGTTTCCAAGCTACAGTCGAATCACAATCAATGAACATGGATTGATCTAAAAAATAAAATAACATTTCAATAGAAAGCGCATTTAATTAACAAGTATAACTCAATATGATGCCACTAATACATATATTAAGACACACGTCAATCAAGAATGACAAGTCATCGTGATGAGCCAACTAAGTTCCATCAAGCCTCAACAACAAATTAGAGATAAACGACACTCTAGAGTATAGCATGTTGATTAGAATGTTAACCGTCGATAAGGTAGGTCCATTAAGATCAACAATCTAAGGTTATTCAAATCAGAAAATCCGCACATCTAATTTCAAATTCGTAAGTTCTCAAAGGTCCAACAACTGATAACTAAGGTTGTACGACAATCCAACGATCAGATTGTCATCAATCATACAAACAAGTGGTGGTCCAATTTAATCACCACATCAAACAATTGAATTTTGGGAAACCAAGCTAGACATAGGTTCATAGGGTCACTAGAAGGTATTTAGTACTTAGACAACACTCGTGGACGGTCCCACACACCGCCACACCCGAATTTTCAATATTAACTAAATGAGCTTAAATTTACATGGTAGCTAGAGCTCAACAAGGGAAACACTTTTCACAACTAGGCCGACAATAAATTCTAATCGAAAACCGTCCAAATTCACTGGAGAAAATCGGATTTCTAGGGTTCTAAACACCCAACACTAAAATGAATACGAAAGCACGAACCAAGCATACTAATGTGAAGATTATGAAGAGTAGATGAAGTTTCATACTTGTGACTAAGGCCAATTTGGCTGAGAAACACCTCAATTCACGACGAACCCGCCGGAACCGTAGAAATTGGATGTGCTTCAATTCAACCTCCTTGGTGTTTTGTCGCCCTTACAATTGATTGGGCTTTGTTCCAAGACTCATGGGGAGTCCCAAACGGTGGAGATCGAAGGAAATCATTTCCAAAATGGTGGATTGAAGACAAGGAACCCTCGCACCCATCGGTGCGAGTTTCACCAAATTCAACCCAATTTTCATCCAATCTTGAATGAATATCAAAGGAGAAGGAGTGTGGTGGTGATTTTAGGTGATGATTGGGTGAAGTTCACTTGAAAATGGCTAGAAATCCACCGAAATTAACCAGGTCAATGGGATGGGTATGTGTGTGCACAGGTCTACGATTTTGGGGAAGAGAGAGGGTCCATTCCTTTTTTTTTTCTTTTCTTCTTCTTCTTCTTTTCTCTCGCCACTCCTGTGGCTTTTTTTTTTTTCTTTCCTTCAGCCACTCCTGTGGCCTTTTCTTTTCTTTTCATTTTTTTTAGCAACAACTTCAAACGTCCGTAACTATACCGTTATAATTCGGACTCGCAAACGGCTTTCGCCTATGCGTTCATGATCTCGATATCTATTCAACAATATAAATTGTGACCTTGAATGTTCTACAGATTTTAAATAATTAATTTTCCAAAAAAAATATTAAATCTCTATAATACAAATACGTAGATTATAATAATGAAATCCAGGAACGAGATTTCACAATATTCATATTTAGGCGTGGCTCTATTAATGTTTCTATAGTCAACACAACACCTAATTGCTTTAGCTACGACTGTTAATACAGGAACAATGTTGGCTAACCACTCAACATATTTGGCAGGCCTAATAAATCCGGCCTTTACCAATCTTTCGATCTCTTCTTTAACCTTCTCTATGATCTCTTTTGACATTCTCCGTGGTGCTTGCTTGACAGGTTTAAACCCCTCATTAATAGGCATTTTGTGTTCTACTAAGGTTGGGTATAAACCTAGCATCTCAGTGTAATACTAAGCAAAACAATCTTTGAATTCATGTAGAAGGTTGACAATCCTTGTCCGATCTTCGGTTTTTAACAAACCACTGATCTGTATAGGTCTTGGATCTTCTTCCGTCCCTAGATCAATGGTCTCCAAGGGATCTTGCACCTCCGGGGCTGGTTTGTCAGGCTCTGCATACAAAAATTCAACTAGCTCTGGATTCTCGGGCAAATCTTCTGGCCCGTCCAAGTCATATATACACTCAGCCATTTGGATGGCCGTTTCTAGCTCTTTCCCAAAATAATCCTCTTGAGTCATCTGGCTACTTGAGGCTTCTTTGCTCTTGCCCTTTTCTTCTTTGGCTGAGCTCTCTCTTTCCTGTTTCTTTTTTCTTCCATATACCAACAGTCTTTTTATTAAGGACCTGATTGCGATCACTTGGTCATTTCTTTTCTTCTCTGACATTTAAAGGTGTTGGGGAGTCGGGATGATATAAGGCCGATCCTATTCTTCCCTTGTAAGAGCTAGCCCTTGTTCAAAAAGCTTTGGGGCAGTTACCTTGGTCAAGCGGCCATTCTTATTAACTCCTGAACATTGAAGAATCCCAATACTGGAATTATAGAAGTTGGCTTCTGCAACGTTGGTTGTAGGGAGAAATGGCTGTGATTCAGCCTCTACCATCTCCCAGAATCCAAGTCATGCTTCCCCTTCCTCATGGTAGACATCCATTTGTTGGTGAAAGGTAGATGGCACAAAGAGACTCTAATGAATCCAATCTCTGCCTAGTAAAGCTCCATAAGTGGAAGTGCTGTCCACAACAAAAAAGGCTAACATAATTTGTTTTGATCCTAAATCCATCTCTAACGCCAGTATCCCATGCGTCTTGGTGATAGCTCCAGAGAAACTAGAAACTGTAAAATCGGTAGGAATAAGATCCTCTTCACTCCTACACATTTTCTTCATTTGCTTGTATGGCAGCACATTAACTGCGACCCCATCGTCGATCAAGACCCTCTTGAAGGGTACTATTTCCAGGTGTGCAGTTACATATATAGGCTTAAGATGGTTCGCCAAGCTTGAACTTGGGCGAACAAAAACCATTTTGTCTGAGTATATCCTCTCAGGCTTCCTCATTGATGGTTCGGGCAATTCAGTTTGGTTAAGTTCTCCTTGTCCTGTATCCTCAACACTAACATGTGTAATCATAGGTTCTGTCGCTACGTAATCACCTTCCATGATGGGAGGTTGATCATGCTCGGCGCGAAACATGGTTGATAAAACATATGTCATGTTTACATGGAAGTCACTAGCCCCAGGTACATTTCATTCCTTGCCCCCTATGTGGTTTATAAACCCATCTAACCAGGCTTGTGCTTCTTCTGGTAATATTAATTCAGGCACCGCCTTCTCTCAAGTTATGCCGAAGTTCCGCACCTGCATTAGGCTCTCACAAAGTGTATCAACCAATAATGGTAAGGGCATCATTACCATATCTTCCTGAGCTCTTCTAAGGATTCTATATTTTCCCAGGTGAAGGCTCGGTGGTGCATGGTCTCCTTCCCCTTCAGTCTTGCTACTGGCTTTCTCTACCTCCTTCTTGGTTCTTCAGCGGATTTGATTTTTTCCTTCAATAGGTACCTTGTTTACCTTTCCATTTTTAGAGGTCTCTGAGGTGGTGGGGGCCTTCAATGAGTTCATGTGGGCTTTATGTTACCTTTGGACTCTCCTGATCATGGAAGCTCCCATTTTTCTAACGGGCTTTCCATCCCTTCCAACTATATACCATCTCCGCCCGAGTGGGGTAACATTCTTTTTAGTGACTGGGTTTACTGTCTTTTCTTTTATTCTAACATCACTGCATAACTTGGTTGAAGTGGCCTTACGTCTACCAACCTTGGTGTCTCGACCTTTTTGTCCTCTACTTCTTTTGAAGCTTCATAGTTTCTGAATACTTCTGATAAGTTCTTTGGTTGAGAGTCTCCTCCTAATCTCTGGAAAATGCTCCGAGAGGTTTCCTTTTTGGTTGCCCGCATGTTATCTCTGCGAATTCCTGCTCTTTTTTTCCTCTTCTCTTGATCAATTCTTAATTGAGGATGGCTCATGCGGCTGGTACTTCAAGCTCGCACTCACATTGACAGTTACTGCACAAAACTACCCCTTTGATTATTGCTGCCTTAGGCTTTTCAGGCAACTTGATGGCTCATTTCGTTGGCCTATCAATTTGTCGCCTTTCAGCTCGTACTTCCTCGGGAGCTTTTTTTTCCCTTTCTCTGCCCACGTTAAATTAATCATGTTTACGGGGGCTTGTAGAAAATGATCAGCACCTGTTACTACATTAGTTTGAGATTCTTCCAATGTTTGCATTACTTGTAACCCGTATTACCCCCTATTATTCAATGAGAATGACAATGGGTCAGACAACTTGGGCTTTTTGATCTCATCCAAAGCTAATTGGCCGGCTTTGGTCACTTCCTTGCTCTTTTCCTTATCTCCTTATTCTTTTAGTAAAGGGAACAAGGAAACAACTGGTTCCTTCGTATGGCTAGACTGGTTTGCTGCCTTTCTAACATTATCATTCTTTGGAGTAGAGTGCTCCAGATTTGACCTTCTTTATGGATTCATGGAATAGCCTTTGTCTATCTCTTCTTTAACTCCCCTAAAGTTTCTCTCCATATTTAGATAACTTTTCTCTGAACTTTTCAAGATAGCCATCAGGGTAACCTGTAGATGTTCTTTTGTAACTTTTCTTTCTGACTTCTCAGAAGAAGTCAGGCTTTCCGTTAAGATGGGTCCTTGCAAATCTTCGGGGAGATTTGTCATGCTAGATCTTGGTGTGCAGTAGGGTGATTTCTATTTTGCTCCCCACCTGAAGGTTTGCTCATTCCTTTGCCTTCTTTGCATACAAGATTTGGTCCCACTGGGCGTGCCAAAATTATGTTCGGGCAGGAAAGTCGCTTGTGGGCATTCCTGGCTTGAGCACATAGCTCCCCGTGGAATTGGCACTTTGGTTAATTGTCAGGTTCTCGCTTTGTTTGTCGGGCTGCAAGAAGATGACAAAGTTAATTATGAAATGTGCCTTTGTCAGGCCTTAAGTATAAGTCGTGACGCTTGCAGTCAAAACTAACTTAAGTGCTGAGGCGTGCCACTGCCATCTCAGTATGGCAAATGTAAAATGATTAGATTTAAGCCGATTACTTGCGCCCCAAGTTACTCTAACTTCTCATTATCAAAGGATTGTTATAGATGGGTTAAGTCCACATTAGATTCTTTTCTATGCCTTGAAATCAAGGACTTATATATATTTTGTATGGTAAAAGGGCAGAGGTCCGGATCCAATCAAGGCATTAAGTGGATTCACTCTTAAAATAGTAAAATCATTTAATTAAAACCAGATCTGAGAGTAAGCTGAACTTTGGATCATTAAAAAACCTAAAATGATTTGAATACATACTAGGGAATTCATTACAACACCAGATTATTAACTAAAAGACAAAAACAAAGGGAATCGAGCAAGATTGAACCTTGTCGGGCAAGGCTGGACCTTTTGCCGTTTCTTTTCTTTGCCACTACATGGATCTGAGGGTTTTAAGGGAGAATGGATGACAAATAAAGTTACACAAGAAAATCGATATTACTGGTGAGTAGCAGAGCTATTAAACTAGACAAAATATGGCTTTTGTGAGGGCTGATCCTGAAAAGGATTGAGGTTGGGGGCTGACTACAGCTTTGTATGCAAATCTAGCTTGAGCAGAGTTTATGTATTTGTTTGTTTAATTGGTTGAGTGTCCTTATCTCTGGGCCCTCTTCCCCTTTTTATAGGCGAATTAGCCTATTTGTTTACAGCTTGGTTCTTGCCTGAAAGCAACTGAGAGGTAGTGACTCATCAGCAATTTACGTACTCTGCCATCTAGAAAGTGCTTTTGGGCTGAGAGTAGGTTGATTTCCATTAAGTGTCACTTTTTTCAAGCCACTAGCCTTTGCATTTAATGTGGAATCATCATTTTGCCTTGGGCTAGGTGAATGGGTTTGATGCTAGGCCTTTGGGCAGAGTCATGCCTCCTAGACTTCTTTTTCGGGCTTTTCTTCCTTCAGCCCAAAGTTCAAATATTAACCCAAACAGAGCCATTGATTTATCCTGAAGATACTTAAGTTGATAATATTGTGAAGGAACCGTTGCAGAAAGTTGTCATATTGTGTTATACTGTCCAGCATGGTATAAGCATATCTTCAATAACTGATCCATTTTGTCCTCACAATTTTCCCTACGAGTCATTACTGCACGTCAATTTGTTGATAACACCAAGATTTCATGTAATCGAAAGTTCACTATGGCTCAACAAAACAAAATGCCTCTTATCTATCCTGCAAGTCAAGGTTCTGCTAATCATGAAGTTCTAGCAAAACCAAACACCATGAAATTCTACATGAAGATAATAACGAACTGAACATAGTTAGTCACGATGGGAAAGGCTTTGCCAGGATGAAAGATAATAACGAACCAAACACCATGAAATACTACATGAAGATAATAACGAACTGAACATAGTTAATCATGTACGCTTAAATTAGATGCTACATTTTCTCAATCAAGATGGGAAAGGCTTTGCCAGGAGGCTCGATATTTTCTTTTCCTAGAGGATTCCCAGCTGAACAAATTCCAAATACCAATTTGATAAACCCAACAAAGAAAATTAACCAAATAAATGAAAATACAACAGATTAATGCTTGTGGAGCCAAAAATATTCACTAGGCAACACGTGGATTTTTGGACAAAAGAGGACAAAAATACCCTTGAGGCATAACGGGTTTCCTACGCGTGAGCAGCGATCAATCGTCCCTCAACAAAGTCAAAAGTGTCCAAAATAGGTAACAATTTAAAACTTATTTCATCAAATCCCATCCACAAGGTAATTCCCAAAACCTATCTCATTCCATATATTTTCTACTTCATTATTAATCAATTAGTTAAATAATTTATTCATTCCATAACTCCTAAAACATTCCTTCTAAAATCATGATAATTATCTAATTAATGGGTTAATTGCCTAATTAATCCCTTAATTATCAATTAAGTAATCCATTTTACCCAAAACACACAATAAGGCCGGTCATCCTTCACCCCCAAAGAAATCAACCATGCCTTTTACCTTTTCTACCACATCTTTCCTTTTTATGATAATAATTAGCTAAGTTAATTAAGGAATTATTTTGATTAATTAACTAATTATTTCATAACTCTCAATTTGAAACAAATCAAGGATCTTGCCCACAAACAAAGCTAGGTGGCCAGTCCTTTCTCACCCAAGGAGGCTGGCCACTCTCCTATAAAAAGCCTCACATTTTCTCTAAAAGGGAGCTCTCACACTCTTGCTAAAATTCTCCAAAATTCTCAAACACTTTCTCTCTAAATTCTACCTTTGGCATCGGAGGCACTTCGGCCAAAACCCCCCCATTCATCGTGGGCGCGTGAGGCTCTTAGCCTTGACCTAAGGTGTTAATTGTTTTGTAGGTGCAATTTTGTCCAAGATCAAGGAGGAAGAAATTTGCATCCACAAATTGGTGCTTTCATTGAGAGCCGAGATCCATACTCGTAGAAGACTCTCGCATAAAAATGTTTTTCTCTATTTTCTAGTCCATTTGAATATTTTTCATACGTTCTTATTATTAGAATTTTTTATTTGCAAAGGTTCTTTGATAAAACATATAAGAAAAATATAATGGCTGGAAATTTAGAAAATTCCACAAGTAAAAATTCCAATACTCAAGAAATGGGATCGCGGAGATCCACGAGGCAAAACCAATACGAGGTTCCACCATGGCTCAA